>NC_082656.1:69460503-70163837 GCF_028023285.1 Balaenoptera ricei | reverse complement strand
GAAATATTCCCCCAAAATACCTCCCCATCAAAAAAAAAAAAAAACCCAAAATGAATAAGCAAGAAAAAAATAAAATCACAAGTCTTCTCTTGGAGTCCCCAGTTGCAAAACTGTCCATGGCATAACCTGATATTGTGAGATCACAAAGCAACATGAATTCAGGAGATAAGGCCATGTCCCTGTATCACTTTGCACCAAAAGTCCTTCTAAATGGGAAGCAGTGAGCAGTGAGGGCGTCCTGCACATTCTTTACCTGGACAATCTATACCGAAATTAACGTAAGAAGACATAAAAGAGCTTTGTTTCCAGCTTTTCAAACCCATGATGTGCAGAAGGAATATGAATCATGGATTGGAAACAATGAGGCTTCTTGTCTAATTAATCATGTTTATGCACCTGTCTCTCACTGCACGATAGGGATCAGGAAAAAAATGACCTGAAAGAGTGGAAACTTCCGTAGCTGCCTTTTTCTCGCACAATACTGCAAATAAATGAAAGTTAAAGCCAGTGGTGTCGCAGCACAGAGGTGCTTCGATCAAACGATGGGCAATGCAAAACTTGGAGGCCTGACTATGTTAATCAAGTGCCGCCTTTACCCTGTTGTAACATCTGTACTTGTCGGGTCATGGCCACATAGGTGCCAACGCATTAACGCAATCGGCTTCCCACCTGAAGTCTCAGCTTAATTTGGACCATTTATCAAAATGACACCTGTTTTAGAGGCCAGATCAAATTGATTACTGGTGTTCGGCTGGATCCCCACAAATGCTGTTAAGTACCTATTTTTAGAGCAAAGATGGGTAAATATTTATCCCAAAGACTGTAGTAAATACAGTATGTTGACAAGAAGAAATATATCTGATATGTGAAGAACAGCCACACTTAAAGAGTAAAACCATATTTTTACTCTTGCATGGAGCCTGCAAAATACGGGGTCCTGCAAAATCGATGTTTTAGGGCTTTTCTTTCAAAGAGATCGGCTAAAAACATTTCTGGTTTGTATCAAGGTAAAGGAACTAATCCCAACAACCAGGGATTTAAGTAGACACAATGTTCAATATAATAAAAATATTTATGCAGAACACTAGCCAGATAAAGTCACCATGGAGCACCAGGAAGCTACTGACCCTCTAAAGATTAATCAGTTAATGTGAATGACGTCAAGATGAGTTGGCTCCTACCGTAATATCCATTGTTAAAAGGCTTTGCCTATGATGTACCTAGCAAAAATATCCTTTCATATATTGGTTTAATATTTCATTTTACTTTATATATGTGTCACTTTGGTGGGGGATAAATGTGCATTCACACCAAGATGTGCAACACAGATTAAGACCTCCAAGCCCATAACTGTGCCACTATATTTCTTTAAACAGAAAAATATTACAGTATATATGACAAATATTGAAACTATAAAATGTGTTGTTCCGTTTAAATAGTATGTGTTTAGAAGAGAGTTCACTTTTTGACAAAAATATAAATAACAACCAAACAAAAGATAATGTCTTAATTTCTTCATCTAAATTCTGAAACTGTTCAAGGCATTTCCCCTATGAAATAGATATAAGTCCAGTTGTTAATTGTTTTTAAATGCTCTAAATTCTTTGGGTTAGTCCATCAAATCCATTTTTAAGAGTGTCATTCCCTCTTCAAAACTAGTCATCCTCCAACAAAGTGACACTTCTGTCTTCACTTAAACCTCATTCCCAGTACCAATGAGGGGGCAACAGAAGCCCAGAGACTCAACAAAAAGCACTTACCGAGATCAGCCAGGTAGTGGCAAGACAATAAACCAAATTTTCTAAGACATTATCTCAGAATTTGCCACAATTAATGATTACATGCTTATTAGGTACTTTTCTACAAAGTCTCCTTGCTCTTTTAATTTTTTTCCCCAGCTGAAGTACATTTTCTCCTCTTTCTTAAATCTTAAGATACTTAATAATCATTTAATAATAACAGTATTATAATAATATATAAGAAAAATATAAGTAAATACATAAGTAAAATAATTTAAAATGTAAAAACATAAGTAAAAATAATGTATAGGTAAAAATGACACAATAATAATTTTAGTTGTTCACAAAGACAAGATAGAGACATGAAAACCAAAACATCTGGGTAAATAGAATTGCCAGGCAAAGAGCTAAAATGAAAGAAAAGTACCAATCAATTCATAAACTGATCAGTTATTAAAACAGGGAAGTAAAGTTCTTCAAATGAAATGTTCTATCAGTGATATCCTGTTGCAAGTAGGGATGGATGTATAAGAACTTTAAGATATATTGGGACTTCCCTGGTGGCGCAGTGGTTAAGAGTACGCCTGCCAATGCAGGAGACATGGGTTCGAGCCCTGGTCTGGGAAGATCCCACATGCCGCAGAGCAACTAAGTCCGTGTGCCACAACTACTGAGCCTGCGCTCTAGAGCCTGCGAGCCACAACTACTGAAGCCCGCGTGCCACAACTGCTGAAGTCCACGCGCCTAGAGCCCATGCTCCACAACAAGAGAAGCCACCTCAATGAGAAGCCCGCACAGCACAACGAAGAGTAGCCCCCGCTCAACGCAACTAGAGAAAGCCTGTGTGCAGCAGCGAAGACCCAATGCAGCCAAAAATTTTAAAGTAAATAAATAATTTTTTTTTTAAAGATATATTGCTTTGCCTTTTCCCAATATTGCTCCTTCTGTTAAAAAATTAAAGGCGGACACAACTAACATGATTACTTAAAATAATCCTATCTATGCAGTGAGGAAAATATTAAAAAGTATTGATGTTCATCTCCAGTAAAAATATTCCACTTGTGGAAGAAGAATGTTGAAGTCATATGTTTCTTAATTTGTGAACTCTGGAAATTATTTGATAATTCATGAAGAGGTTTCCAAGTCCCAGAATAACTCATTGTTTGCACCTCCTAGTATAAATAATTTTGTAATGACAGCATCAGTATTTCCACATATGTATGTCCCCTGGATAATTTAGTTAGGCCAAACTCGATTTGGTACACATTTACTTCTTAAATAGCCTTGTATATGGGTATTTTTGTCAGGTACAAGCAATTAAATCTCCTGTCTACATAGGATGTCTGTGATCAAAATTCACATTTTAAGCTCCCAAAATACTTATGATGCTTGGAGGAAATGTTTTATTCTCAGTGACTCCCTCAACTGCCAACTTACAAGCTAATATATTGCTGTGCATAAACCATGCATTCAACTTGAGAATAATTCAGTTACCCTTTGGAAAAATTAAACTCACTTCCAGTAATAAGGCAAACATGCTCCACTTAAACAAACATAAAAGTCTGCCCAAATTATTTAAGAATAGCCTAAAAGAAATCTAAGTAATGGATGACGGAGAAGATATTCATCTTTAGAGAGTGTAAGATTCTCACCAGAAGAACCCTGTAGGAAGATCACCAGTCTAGGAAATCAGGAAACAATTACCTGGTCCTGCAATCTTGGGTCAAGCTAAACCTATCTGGCTATCTCTAACCCTATATTCTTTTATCCTAAAACGAAGATGATTTATATTCTCCTAGAACATAAGACTGTGAACATATATAAAAAGACAAGGTTGTTTTCTTAATTTCTAATAAATGCCAAACAGCCAATCTCAAGTTTTTCATGTTAAAATTCGGTGCAAGCTTCAAAGTTTTACTCTTCCTTGTCCAAACCAGCAGTGCTCACATTGATGGGGCTCTGGAGTCTCATTTGCAATCATTAGCCTTAAGAACCGCAGCATAACTGAAAGCACCACAGAAGCTAATATCCTGACATAGAAATTAGAACATCTTGAAAACCCACAGGTAAAATGTAAAAGGAGTTATGTGTGTGTCACTAGGATACACAGCTTGCTGCTACTGGGCTAAGTCATGCTCTTACACATTCAGTTAATTTATATTCTGCCAAAAAAGGAGAATAGGAAAGGAGAAGGGAGGAGAAGAAAGGGGAGGAGAAAGAAGAATGAAAGTGATTGGAATATTCTGCTTGAGATTATATAGGAAACTAGCTTCCAACTGAAAAAACTGCCATGGCTTAGAGAGAGTAGAGACCTGGACCAGTTATCCAAGGATAGCTTATTTTTAGTATTTTAAGGAACCTCCATACTGTTCTCTATAGTGGCTGTATCAATTTACATTCCCACCAACAGTGTAGGAGGGTTCCCTTTTCTCCACACCCTCTCCAGCATTTATTGTTTGTAGGTATTTTGATGTTGGCCATTCTGACCGGTGTGAGGTGATACCTCATTGTAGTTTTGATTTGCATTTCTCTAATGATTAGTGATGTTGAGTATCCTTTCATGTGTTTGTTGGCAATCTGTATATCTTCTTTGGAGAAATGTCTGTTTAGGTCTTCTGCCCATTTTTGGATTGGGTTGCTTTTTTTTGGTTATTGACCTGCATGAGCTACTTGTAAATTTTGGAGATTAATCCTTTGTCAGTTGCTTCATTTGCAAATATTTTCTCCCATTTTGAGGGTTGTCTTTTCGTTTTATTTATGGTTTCCTTTGCTGTGCAAAAGCTTTTAAGTTTCATTAGGTCCCATTTGTTTATTTGTGTTTTTATTTCCATTTCTCTAGGAGGTGGGTCAAAAGGATCCTGCTGTGATTTATGTCAGAGTGTTCTGCCTATGTTTTCCTCTAAGAGTTTGATAGTGTCTGGCCTTACATTTAGGTCTTTAATCCATTTTGAGTTTATTTTTGTGCATGGTGTCATGGAGTGTTCTAATTTCATTCTTTTACATGTAGCTGTCCAGTTTTCCCAGCACCACTTATTGAAGAGGCTGTCTTTTCTCCATTGTGAATTATTGCCTCCTTTATCAAACATAAGGTGACCATATGTGCGTGGGTGTATCTCTGGGCTTTCTATCCTGTTCCATTGATCTATATTTCTGTTTTTGTGCCAGTACCATACTGTCTTGATTACTGTAGCTTTGTAGTATAGTCTGAAGTCAGGGAGCCTGATTCCTCCAGCTCCATTTTTCGTTCTCAAGTGGCTATTCGGGGTCTTTTGTGTTTCCATACAAATTGTGCAATTTTTTGTTCTAGTTCTGTGAAAAATGCCATTGGTAGTTTGATAGGGATTGCACTGAATCTGTAGATTGCTTTGGGTAGTATAGTCATTTTCACAGTGTTGATTCTTCCAATCCAAGAACATGGTATATCTCTCCATCTGTTTGTATCATCTTTAATTTCTTTCATCAGTGTCTTACAGTTTTCTGAGTACAGGTTTTTGTCTCCTTAGGTAGGCTTATTCCTAGGTATTTTATTCTTTTTGTTGCAATGGTAAATGAGAGTGTTTCCTTAATTTCTCTTTCAGACTTTTCATCATTAGGGTACAAGAATGCAAGAGATTTCTGTGCATTAGTTTTGTATCCTGCTACTTTACCAAATTCACTGATTAGCTCTAGCAGCATCTTTAGGATTCCCTATGTATAGTATCATGTCATCTGCAAACAGTGACAGTTTTACATCTTCTTTTCCAATTTGGATTACTTTTATTTTTTTCTTCTCTGATTGCTGTGGCTAAAACTTCCAAAACTGTGTTGAATAATACTGGTGAGAGTGGGCAACCTTATCTTGTTCCTGATCTAAGTGGAAATGGTTTCACTTTTTCATCATTGAGAACAATGTTGGCTGTGAGTTTGTCATATATGGCCTTTATTATGTTGAGGTAAGTTCCCTCTATGCCTACTTTCTGGAGGGTTTTTATTATACATGGGTGTTGAATTTTGTCGAAAGCTTTCTCTGCATCTATTGAGATGATCATATGGTTTTTATCCTTCAACTTGTTAATATGGTGTATCACATTGATTTGCATATATTGAAAAATCCTTGCATTCCTGGGATAAACCCCACTTGATCATGATGTATGATCCTTTTAATGTGCTGTTGGATTCTGTTTGCTAATATTTTGTTGAGGATTTTTGCATCTATGTTATTCAGTGATATTGGCCTGTAGTTTTCTTTCTTTATGACTTCTTTGTCTGGTTTTGGTATCAGGGTGGTGGTGGCCTTGTAAACTGAGTTTGGGAGTGTTCCTCCCTCTACTATATTTTGGAAGAGTTTGAGAAGGATGGGTGTTAGCTCTTCTCTAAATGTTTGATAGAATTCGCCTGTGAAGCCATCTGGTCCTAGTCTTTTGTTTGTTGGAAGATTTTTAATCACAGTTTCAATTTCAGTGCTTGTGATTGGTCAATTTATATTTTCTATTTCTTCCTGGTTCGGTCTCAGAAGGTTGTGCTTTTCTAAGAATTTGTCCATTTGTTCCAGGTTGTCCATTTTATTGGCATAGAGTTGCTTGTAGTAATTTCTCATGATCCTTTGTATTTCTGCAGTGTCAGTTGTTACTTCTCCTTTTTCATTTCTAATTCTGTTGATTTGAGTCTTCTCCCTTTTTTACTTGATGAGTCTGGCTAAAGGTTTATCAATTTTGTTTATCTTCTCAAACAACCAGCTTTTAGTTTTATTGATCTTTGCTATCATTTCCTTCATTTCTTTTTCATTTATTTCTGACCTGATCTTTATGATTTCTTTCCTTCTGCTAACTTTGGGGCTTTTTTTGTTCTTCTTTCTCTAATTGCTTTAGGTTTAAGTTTAGGTTGTTTAGTTGAGATTTTTCTTGTTTCTTGCGGTAGGATTGTATTGCTATAAACTTCCTTCTTAGAACTGCTTTTGCTGCATCCCATAGGTTTTGGGTTGTCGTGTTTGCATTGTCATTTGTTTCTAGGTATATTTTGATTTCCTCATTGATTTCTGCAGTAATCTCTTGGTTATTAAGTAGTGTACTGTTTAGCCTCCATGTGTTTGTATTTTTTACAGATTCTTTCCTGTAATTGATATCTAGTCTCATAGCATTGTGGTCAGAAAAGATACTTGATACGATTTCAATTTTCTTAAATTTACCAAGGCTTGATTTGTGACCCAAGATGGGATCTATCCTGGAGAATGTTCCATGAGCACTTGAGAAGAAAGTGTATTCTGTTGTTTTTGGATGGAATGTCCTATAAATATCAATTAAATCCATCTTGTTTAATGTATCATTTAAAGCTTGTGTTTCCTTATTTATTTTCTGTTTGGATGACCTGTCTATTGGTGAAAGTGGGGTGTTAAGGTCCCCTACTACAACTATGTTACTGTTGATTTCCCCTTTTATGGCTGTTAGTATTTGCCTTATGTATTGAGGTGCTCCTATATTGGGTGCATAAATATTTACAATTGTTAGATCTTCTTCTTGGATTGATCCCTTGATCATTATGTAGTGTCCTTCTTTGTTTCTTGTAATAGTCTTTATTTTAACGTCTATTTTGTCTGATATGAGAATTGCTACTCCAGCTTTCTTTTGATTTCCGTTTGCAGGGAATATCTTTTTTCAGCCCCTCACTTTCAGTCTGTATGTGTTCCTAGGTCTGAAGTGGGTGTCTTGTAGACAGCATACGTACGGGTCTTGTTTTTGTATCCATTCAGCCAGTCTATGTCTTTTGGTTGGAGCATTTAATCCATTTACATTTAAGGTAATTATCGATACGTATGTTCTTATTACCATTTTCTTAATTGTTTGGGGTTTATTTTTGTAGGCCTTTTCCTTCTCTTGTGTTTGCTGCCTAGAGAAGTTCCTTCAGCATTTCTTGTAAAGCTGGTTTGGTAGTGCTGAATTCTCTTAGCTTTTGCTTGTCTGTAAAGGTTTTAATTTCTCTGTCAATACTGAATGAGATCCTTGCTGGGTAGAGTAATCTTGGTTGTAGGTTTTTCCCTTTCATCACTTTAAGTATGTCCTGCCACTTCCTTCTGGCTTGCAGAGTTTCTGCTCAAAGATCACCTGTTAACCTTATGGGGATTCCCTTGTATGTTATTTGTTGCTTTTCCCTTGCTGCTTTCAATGTTTTTTCTTTATATTTAATAATTGATAGTTTGATTAATATGTGTCTTGGCATATTTCTCCTTGGATTTATCCTGCATGGGACTCTCTGTGCTTCCTGGACTTGATTGACTATTTCCTTTCAGATATTAGGGAAGTTTTCAACTATAATCTCTTCAAATATTTTCTCAGTCCCTTTCTTTTTCTCTTCTTCTTCTGGGACCCCTATAACTCGAATGTTGATGCGGTTAATGTTGTCCCAGAGATCTCTGAGACTGCTCTCAATACTTTTAATTCTTTTTTCTTTATTCTGCTCTGCGGTAGTTATTTCCACTATTTTATCTTCCAGGTCACTTATCTGTTCTTCTGCCTCAGTTATTCTGCTATTGATTCCTTCTAGAGATATTTTAATTTCATTTACTGTGTTGTTCATCATTGTTTGTTTGCTCTTTAGTTCTTCTAGCTCCTTGTTAAATGTTTCTTGTATTTTCTCCATTCTATTTCCAAGATTTTGGATCATCTTTACTATCATTACTCTGAATTCTTTTTCAGGTAGACTGCCTATTTCCTCTTCATTTGTTTGATCTGCTCCTTCATCTGCTGTGTATTTCTCTGTCTTCTCATTTTGGTTAACTTACTGTGTTTGGGGTCTCCTTTTGCAGGTTGCAGGTTCATAGTTCCTGTTGTTTTTGGTGTCTGCTCCAAGTGGGTAAGGTTGGTTCAGTGGGTTGTGTAGGCTTCCTGGTGGAGGGGACTGGTGCCTGTGTCCTGGTGGATGAGGCTGGATCTTGTCTGTCTGGTGGGCAGGACCGCGTCCAGTAGTGTGTTTTGGGGTGTCTGTGAACTTATTATGATTTTAGGTGCCTCTCTGCTAATGGGTGGGGCTGTGTTCCTCTCTTGCTAGTTGTTTGGCATGGGTGTCCAGCACTGTAGCTTGTTGGTCTTTGAGTGGAGCTGGGTCTTAGCGTTGAGACAGGGATCTCTGGGAGAGCTCTCGTCAACTGATATTACGTGGGACCGGGAGGTCTCTGGTGGTCCAATGTCCTGAACTAAGCTCTCCCACCTCAGAGGCTCAGGCCTGACAGCTGGCCGGAGCACCAAGACCCTGTCAGCAACATGGCCAGGTACGTGGGGAGTTTCTTGCCTTTTGGGATGTCTGACGTCTTCTGCCAGCATTCAGTAGGTGTTCTGTAGGAGTTGTTCCACGTGTAGATGTATTTTTTATGTATTTGTGGGGAGGCAGGTGATCACGTCTTACTCCTCTGACATCTTGAAGCTCCCACCATCACATTTCTGATGGCAAAAGAAGGGTGATTCACCATCCTCTTCATCTCTACTTCCCTCTTCCAACTTCACTCATGATTTATCCCATTCTTGTCCTGATTGGATTTCACACCTAACATACTAACACTAAACATTCCACCAGGAAAACAATTTTTTTTCTTTGATGAAATAAAATATTTCAAAACAAGTCTGGCTTACAACAATAAGTGGCTATTTAACACACAAAATCATCCTACAGATCATAAACAAATAAAGGGCATATTACATGGTTATACTCCATTTCTACATCAAAACACCGCATACCTTCAATTTTGCCTTTTCAAGACATAACAGTGTCACAGAAGTTCCTGGTCTGACACCTTTTACCAAGCTCGTATCCATAAACCCACTGAAATAGATACACAGGAAGAACTAAAGGAAGAGATGTCCCCTCCACAAAAGAGTCCTGTCATTAAACTCTGTGAGCTAAAGCATGCTTTCAGATAAATGAGAAATTTCTGAAAAGAAGGGATGGAAATCCAAGAAATTCATGACATGGAGGTCCCAAGTTTTAAGCTGCCTAATTATTCATCTAAAATTCACTAACACAGGGACTTCCCTGGTGGCACAGTGGTTAAAAATCCGCCTGCCAATGCAGGGGACATGGGTTCGAGCCCTGGTGCAGGAAGATCCCCCATGTCGCAGAGCAACTAAGCCTGTGCGCCACATCTACTGAGCCTGTGGTCTAGAGCCCACGAGCCACAGCTACTGAGCCCATGTGCTGCAACTACTGAAGCCCGTGCTCCTAGAGCCCATAATCTGCAACAAGAGAAGCCACTGCAGTGAGAAGCCCATGCACCGCAACAAAGAGTAGCCCCCACTCGCCACAGCTAGAGAAAGCCCATGTGCAGCAACGAACGCCAATGCAGCCAATAAATAAATAAATATATAAATAAATTTTTAAAAATAAAATAAAATTCACTAACACACACAGTAATTCTCTGTAAATACATTCATTTTGATTATTCCATTACTGATTCAGCCATTGGCACAATTACTAATTGTTAGGCCTGAATAACATACTCCTGTTTAAATGTTAGTGCTCTAAAAGTGAACTCCTCCCAAGAATCAGGTAAAAACTACCAAGCCCGTTTACCTGGTAGGAGTTCAGTAGGCGATTTTCATTAATAATACCTAGGCACTGGTGTTAGCTATCACTGATCTTGTTAACTCCTTGCTTAAATATTAACCTTGCTTCAGCTATTTTGCCTCTGGTTTTCTCTGAGCTTTATTATACTCTTTAATTTCCTGTGTTATTAATCTCCAGCCCAGGGAAAATGAGGCTGATGTACCACAAGAAATGTTGCTCATCACCTTTCCATGCAGACATCTGCACCATCTTCTAAGGCCTGGAAATTATTAAAGCCCATTTCAAGGCCGTTACTCCTCTGTCTTATGTGATTTGTGCCCTCTTAGAAAGGAAATCAATTTATTCCCTGTTACATCATAAAGTGCTAAGAGGAAAATCATATTTACTTCAGCATCTCCAGATTGTCTTAGGAAGTTCTAAATAATTGAGATGGGTGTTTTACGGTTGCCCATAGAAAAATAACCTTGATTTTATCCCATCATACTGTCAATTTCACCATCTGCATTTCAGAATTTGAGCAATTTTAAAGTCGATGTGCTGCAGTTTATAGTGCAACCATCTAGAATCAATTATAAAATTAAGGATAACAGTTTATTATCCTAAAAGGAAATTTAATATTATAACTAAAGTTGATTTTTTTTTCCATTCTGAGGGACAGATACAGGTTTGAACTGCACAGGTACACTTAGATGTGAATTTTTTCAATAATAAATACTACAGTACTGCACAATCCATGGCTGGTTGAATCCTTGGATGAGGAACTACAGATACGGAGGAATCACAGATAAGAAGACACAACTATCAGTTTTGCTCAGAATTTCGACTGGGTGGAGAGTCAACATCCCTAACCCCCTCTTGTTCAAGGATCAACTGTAATAATTTTTTTCGGTCATCCATGCTAAAGAGACAAATAACCGAATATAAGGGGCTATGCCATATCACCTTTATATCGCATCACCCCAGTACCCGTAACCTGCCAGGTTGCTTACATCTTACAACCTGCTGATAGACGTTCCAGCTGTCTAGAGTTCCAGGCGGGCAAATGTCTACGGCCTCTTTCCCTCTGGCCCATGAGATTTTCGGAACCACCTCTTACTTTGCTAGACTCTGAGCCACAGTTTACCCAGGCCACTCCTTGCTATCTGCACCATATCTCCCCTCTACTGTTTGTTGCCTGTTGGATGAACTTTATTTAGTGCATTCACCTGAGTCCATTCTCCCACATCCTGACTCCCACTATAATACTGCAGTTCAACAGAAGGTGGATAACAAATTCACTTGACAAATTGAATTTATTGGAAGCTATCATAAGCATTATTCTCTGTGTCTGGAACACTATACTATTTAAGACCATCACAATCCCTAGCTTGAACTCTACAGATGGGAATAAGCCACAAGCAATGAAACTAATAAATAAGTGACAATTTCAGCAAGTAGTGATCACCTAGCAATGTTCTGGGATTGGTACTGCTTTGCCCTGACCAGTGATTTGAGTAAGAGTCATATCTGCCTTGCACAGAGAGATGGTAATTTAATTATTATTTGCCCAAAAGACTTCCGCTGACCCTAACTGCTTTCCAATCAATCAAAAGGAAAGAGTGTCACAAACTGGTTTCCCATCCACAAAGCGGCACCTATTTTCCCACATTAAAAAAAAAAAAAGTTTTTGTTTTTCTTTTTTTGTTTTTTTTATGGTGGTGGGGGGAGGGCAGGAGGAGAATTTGAGATACAGGGAAGGTAAATTTTCTTATTAGCTATTTCTGTCTGTTCATGTCAATCTAATTTATAATAATATTTAAAATGTTCAAATGTTAAAAGATCTTAAATTAAGTGTATCGCTCAGGATTGTAGCAGGTAATACAAGAAATAATGTGAGGGAAGTTGAGTAAAGGGATTTCTTACAAAGATGAATCAAGGCGTGGGGCAAACAGGGAAAGCACAGGGATTGCAGTATCCTGAGACCAGTAACTGCAGGACTGTCACCACCACTAAGGGAAGGAGATGCAGTGGTTACAACAACTGGAGTGAAAGGAAGAGTGGAGAGGGCTGACTGACAGGCAATGTGACCTTGGGTCAAGGGGCACAGCAAGCCCATGACAACCCTTGACTTCATTTCTCTCCCTCTCTCTATCTCCTCCTGATGCACCCCATTGGCCAAACTCAACAGTAAGCCAGAGGCAAGGAACACCTTGATGTGGGCTGTACAGCTTCCCACACCAATTCATACGTGAAGCCCTAACTCCCAATGTGATGGTATTTGGAGACGGGGTCTTGGGGAGGTAATTAGGGTTGCATGAGGTTATGTGGGCAGTGTCCTCACTATGGGATTAGTGCCCTTATGAGAGGACACACTAGAGAGTTTGGTCTCTCTCTCCATACACACGCACCAAGAAAAGGCCATGTGAACATACATTGAGAAGGTTGCCATCTGCAATCCAGGAAAAGAGCTCTCACCATACACCAAACCCTGCTGGACCCTGATCTTGGACTTTCCAGACTCCAGAACTGTGAGAAAATAAATCTCTGTTGTTTACACCACTCAGTCTACTTTATTTTGTTATGCAGCCCAAGATGACTAATACACCAGGAGATAAAGCAGCTGGAGGAGAGGGGAGAAAGGAGACCTCGAGAGGCAAGCAGACAATACTCAGCATGCTCAGATAGGTTTTATAAATTAAAAGTTATCAATAGCATTTCTCAAAGAATGGGCTGGTTGATACTTAAATGATTAATTCAGTCAGATAACATCTTATTGCTAATATGTTCTGTACTGAGTTTCTTTTAGCCACCTAAAAATTGAAGGCCTCAAAATTTTTTGGCCAGCTTTCAAACACCAGTAATGGTCAAGTAAAAATTTTTAGAGGCGTTGACAAAACAAATGTTCATTTGTGCTCTAGAATTATTCTGGTTTTAAGAATATTTTTTGATGTTTAATTTCTTAATGAAATTAGTGTCTTGTAGTGCACTGTCATGGTTTCAGTAACAATACATTTACCGTGAACAGAAGGCTTCAACCCTGAGGCATGAAAAATAGGAAAATCATGACATTGTCAGACCACATTAATAGCAACAATTACAGAATTAAATTCATGAAGCCAGTGGAACAGCCTTAAATTTTTACATCATATGGCTTAGTTATCTAATACATGAATTTATAGAATCCTTGGGCCAGATGAATGTCACAGATTTATTAGGGGATATAAAATTATGAGAAGGGAAAGAAGTTAAAATAGAGTTTCATTAAAGTTTGGGTTTTTTTTAAGATAAAGTGTCTGCATAGAGCAGATCATCACGAACAACCTAGCTAGCTCGAATAAGCCGATGGTTGAGAGGAAGGAAAAATCACCACCATTTCTAATTAAAGCTCTTTAAGTGGCAGAAAAAAAGAAAGGTGACTTTAGATGTCTGTGAGATAGCTCCTCTACCTTACACTCTTAAAAAAAATGCGTCTTACTTTACAACTTAAAAGCTAAGAAAACAAATCAGAAAATTTAAAGCTTTAGTGATGCTTTAAAATCTTCTATTTTAAAAAGTCTTTCAAAAATATTTTCCCTCCAGATGATCTTTTGCAACAATCTTAAAACTGTATCTAATATCATGTTTATTATCTGCAAGGAAAGGATCACAAATGAGATTTATGAAGCAACTACTGTGTGCGAACTTCCATGCTGGTTCCTTTACATATATCATCTCATCCTACCAACCACCCTCTAAGATAGACATTATTTTCATTATCTCATAAAGGCATCTGCAGTCTGCTTTGTCTATCTCCAATTTGCCAAAGCCTAAAAAAAGTGCATGGCACTTAAGAGGCATTCAATAAATGTTGTTGGAATGAATGAATAAATGAATGAATGAATGGTGCTACTATGCTGTGAGCTCAGGTCTATCTACCTCCACTATCCATGCTTTTATTAACATGCTATGTTGAAAGAATAGCGTCCAAAATACAGTTACAGGAAATAATCACCACAAAGTAGTATTTTCGGGAAATGCAACCTCTATCACACATAGCAATTCGTTCATGTTATTTAGATGATGTTCCACCTTTAAAATATGGTCACAAGGATGATAAAACTATATTGGAAGTTAAAATGGACAAGAGAGAAGGAAAGAAAAATGCCAAGAATCTAACAGGGTGATTATCCAAGGTGGGAACTTTAAGTGAAGGTGAAAGAGAATAAGACCACCTATGAGCCAGGTAAGCCATCCAAGATCTGAACACATATACTTGTATGTAAGGGTCTTAATTTAGGTAGACTATTCAAGGGGAAGATGTACAGGAACCTTCCAGAGGTCACAGCTGGTCCCCAGGGCACCTTCATGTGAAAAGATACAGCCTTGTAAGGGGAAAGCTTAGGGAGTCATTGGTGCCTTTGTGGGAAAAAGAAAATGGCACACCAGACCCAACCATGAGCAACAGCTCTAAGCTCTTCACTAAAAATGTCTCCTGAGAAGTAGCGTGGGCTGGGGACTGGAGGGAAAAACAAGATTGGTGATGAAGACCACTCCTGCCAAGAGCAGCCAGAGCTGTGATGAAGAAGGAATGGTGCATATCCAGGTTTGGTTCAGCACCAGGAAAGCCCACCTGTCAAGTGACGGATAGCAGTAAATAATATCAGACAGCACAAGACAAAACTACTCAGAAGCTCTTGAATCCACAGCCCTTTCTTTAACAGATGCCTTCCTAATGAAGTGGGACCATGCTGCATTTCTTCCTTGAAGTCTCCATCACTGGCCAGTTCCTGACTTATGCTTTTAAACAGATCCCAAATGCCTGTCTTCTCCCCACAAGGCAACAAGTGGCTTGGGTATCTGATATTCAGTACCTGGCATGCTCCTGGAGGAAACACGAGGTCCTAGAAATAGCCAGATTAGTAGAGAGAAAGACACGGTACACAGCCATTCTCGGCCAGATCTCCTTCCTTGGCCCATCCAGGTCTTTCCCCGTTTCTCCACCTTGTTCTCTGTCCTGGAGGCTCACCTGTGCGGACTACAGCAAGAAGGCCCCCTCCCCTGGCTTCCACTTGGCCTTGGCAGGTGAGGAGCCCCAGCAAAACACTAGAGAAAAGGGAGCAGAGTGAGGCCTGGGGGTTTATCCTCCTGACTCCTTCCCTGCAGGGTCCCCTCTAGCTGCTGAGTTCCTCACCTGACAGTCACTGGTTCTCTCAAGTTGGCCTGCTCTGTGCAGCTCTCTCTCCTCTGTCTCAGTAAACCCTTTCCTCCCATCCCTCCACCCTCCCTACCTGGCTTCTTATCACAGTGGACACAGAAATGGTGAGAGCACGGCTGCTGCCAGTCATGAATCCCCAGATAATCCATGGCTCTTCTATCCTCTATCTTTATAATGAGTCATTTCTTTTTTCTTTTTTCTTTCTTTATTTATTTATTTTTGGCTGTGTTGGGTCTTTGTTGCTGCACGCAAGCTTTCTCTAGTTGCAGCGAGCAGGGACTACTCTTTGCTGTGATGCCCGGGCTTCTCATTGCAGTGGCTTCTCTTGTTGCAGAGCACGGACTTTAGGCACGCGGGCTGCAGTAGTTGTGGCATGCGGGCTCAGTAGTTGTGGCTCACGGGCTCTAGAGTGCAGGCTCAGTAGTTGTGGCGCACGGGCTTAGTTGCTCCACGGCATGTGGGATCTTCCCGGACCAGGGCTCAAAGCCGTGTCCCCTGCACTGGCAGGTGGATTCTTAACCACTGCGCCACCAGGGAAATCCCAATAATGAGTCATTTCATAAATAAATTCACCTCCAATTATTTTAATTTGAGAGCACCTTCCCCTTCATATCGTTCCTACTGAGACCTTGACTTACATAAATTTATTCATTCATTCAACAAATATTTATTAAATACCTACTGTGTGGCAGGCATTATTGTATGTGCTGTAAATTCAGCGGTACATAAAATGGGCAAAGAAATATATATATACACGTATATATTAATATATATTCATATATCCACGCATACACAAATATAGTCACACACACATGCCTACATACTGCTTCTCTACAATATAACACAGTTATTAATTAACAGTACAGACTCTGAAGTTAAACTAACTGATTTCCAATTCCTGCCCTACTCTTGACCAACTGTAAGATTCTGTGAGAATTTGCTTAACCTCTCCAGGCCTCAGTTTATTCACATGTGTAATAAAAGATAGATAGATAGATAGACAGATAGATAGATAGATAATAGGATCTACTTCCTTAGATTGCTGAGAGGATTAAGATAACACAAGTGATGTCCTTAGCAATAAGCGCCCAATAAGCTGGGAATAAACACAAACATTTTTTATTGTCTCCTGGAGCTTTCACTCTTTTTTTTTGGCCTCACATAGTTACAATTTTGTTGGTTCTTTTTTTTTTTTTTTTTTTTTTTTGGTGAGAATGCTTAAGATCTGCTTTCCTAGCAAATCTCAATTATGCAATACACTATTATTAATTATATTAGACATGCTGAACATTAGACCCTCATAATTTACTCATCTAATAACAAAATTTGTACCTGTTGACCGACATCTCTCCATTTTCCCCATCCCCTAGCCCCTGCATTCTATTCCACTATTTCACTAACCACTATTCCACTCTCAGTTTCTATGAGTTTCACCTTTTTATGTTTCTGTTTTTATTTTCTTTTAAATTTTTTTATTACGGAAAATTTCAAACATACACAGAAGTGGAAGGAGTAGTGTAATAAATCCCCATGAATCTATCAATTAGCTTCAAGAATTATCAACACATGGCCAGTTTCATCTCATCTAGGGGACAAGAGAATGATATAGATGAGATGAGACTGGAGCTTTCATTCTGATGGAGAGGGACAGACAAATAAAATAGCCTTGGTTATACTATAAACAGGTAATGGTGACTCAGCACAGTACCTTAATTCTCTGAGATTCAGTTTTCTCATCCATCAAATGAGGAAAATAAACCCCATCTTGCAGTTTGTGTAAGAATTAAATTAGACTGTATACATAAAACAGCAAGTACAATATGTCCTCCTCTTCTATCTCTTTACTTCTTAATTCAGATCTCTTGTTTCTTAGACTAGATACAATGTTCAAAATCAGCTTCTCCTGAACTGACCCCTGAAAAATGCTGCCGTCAGGGTTGCTCCCTTACACCCCACAACTGCACCAGCTGAGCAGGGTTCCAGAAACACATCCTAGCATTGCAGGGGAGCCCAGAATTCGAGAGAGGACAGAGTGGAGACACAGGTGACTGTCGGCAGAGGGGACCAGGGGAGTCAGGGCTCAGCGGCAGGAGCCAGGAGCGTGGAGAGCAGGGAAAGCAAGGAATCACTGACAGAAAATCAGGCTTTGCTTCTTGTGTTTTCTTTTCCTTCCCCTTTTGTTTTCCCTTTATTTTTAGCAAAATTCCCTTTGAGAATTGTAACCCGTTTTAGTGTGCTAAGAAAAAACAGGAAATGGCAGACCATCCATGCTCAGACCAGGATAATATACAGTGAGAGAGGGAGCGGGGAGGGAACTGGGATGGAGGCAAACCTGCGATCTTTCGAAAAGGAACTGTTGCCAAATTGTGTCCGCCCCCAGCCCCCCAATTCTTTCTTCCTCTTCCACTCCATAACGACAGAGCATTCCCTAGCGAAGGAAAAATCTGAACTATAAATGGTAACCCATTAGCTTGTGTTAATGGTTGTTGAGTCATGGCTGTCTCATATTATTTTCTATACGTGTTTGTATATATTAAGTCTTGTAAAAATTAAGACAAAACGTCCTTGGAAAAGAATGAGAATTTTCAACAAATCGTAAGCACAATAATATGTCTCTAATTATTGTTTAACAGTGAGGGAAAAGAAAAGGAAAGAAATCTTAAGCGATCAACATTAAGGCTTAGTGAATCACGGTGCACCCATTCAGCGGAATGTTATACAGTCATTAAAAGAATCAAGTTCATAGTGTGGATTATATGGGGAAAGCAGAGCAAAAAAATTTACATGCAATACAAACAAATAAAATCTACTAAGATGTCAGTACTGATTGCCCAGAAACTGCACTGCACAATAATGATAACATTTACTTACTATGTATATAGTAGATTTTATTTCATGCTGTTTATGTATGTTAACTTATTTAATTCTCAAAACAACTCTATGATTAAATACTACTATTATTCCCATTTTATGGATGAGAAAATTGAGAAGTTAAAGAACTTGTCAAAGGTTATACAACTAGGCAAGCTGCAGAAATGGGATTTGAGCCCAGGCAGTTAGCTCTGGCAACATGCTCTTAACTACTCTGCTACACTACCTCCCATCAATAGGTTGATAAGAACAATAGCTATCAATTGTTAAAGGCAGCAAGCATCTCAGCTAATCCTCACAACAACACTGTGTGTAGATATTATTAACCTCTTTAAAAAGATGGAGAACTCAGCATGAGAGCGGGCTAAGTGATTCACCTCAAAAACACAAGGTTACAAACTGAGAAATCAAACCTCACTCCATAGGTCATGTCCTAATCATGACACTATATGTTAATTCTTCTTTGCACTATTTGCTAAATCTTCTACAATAAGTATATATTACTTTGATAAAAAATAAAGGAACAAAATAAGTCCAAAAAGAAAGCTACTTTTAACAATGAAAACAATTTAAACTACAAAGTAATATAACATTTTAGATAAAAAACAAAATTTGAACTCCTATTTTACAACTTCCCTTTAAGTCTTTTTCAATATTCATTTCTCACATTACTGTAAAAGAGTATACACTATTTTATATCACCAAGAAATCATTCTGACTGGTAACACGTGAGAAAGGCAACATTTCTTTATATGATTAGTTGGATAAACCCACTGCCATCGGCAGTTCACATCTAGAATTCGATTTAATGGAATGACCAATGATTTTCTCTCCAAGCTATCCAAGTTGTGTCCCATTACCCATTAACAACCAAGAATTACTAATCACTGGGTGAGAGGAAAGCCATACATCGGCGCGTGACACGTCACAAAACAGAGCCCTGCTTCTTTGGAGAATATTGCTTGTATGTAGCGTCACAAATTGGACAAAACAGGTCCATGACATTTAGAAGCTGCTGTTGTGATGCAGTCAGAAATGCAGGGTCTGAAGGGCAAACTGCCTTTACCCCCATCCTTACCCCATCCTGAAACCGTGCTCCATCTCTGAGCACTCACTCCCACACACTCCAGTAAAATGGGTCTTTAGGTTGAGTGGAGGTGAGGGAAGGGATGGGAATTGGATACAGTTTGTCAAACAAACTAGATTTAGACTGGCACCAAATATCTGCTACTGCCCAGCTCACATTCTAAACATCACGTCTTTTTTTTTTTCTTTCTCAGAATTCCGTTGTATTTCAATAGTCTAAACGTCAAATTCTTAACTTGCCTCCTAAAGTTATAACGCTCATCTGCATTTACTTTCATATAATAAACCTCTTCTGTTTTCTGTTTAAGATTTTAAAGATAAATAGTTCTACTACTTGTGGGTCTCCTATTTATGCTAACTGGAGAGATATTCAGGTCATAACAAGGTTACCCACGCGCAGCTCCAGGCTCAGGTATAGTTCGACCAGTTCTGTGCCCTTAATAACTTACCTCCACAGTATTTACTAAACTCCTTTAAAATAATGGTTTGAGGGGATAGGTAGCCCACCTTAGAGACTAATCTAGTTAATACAGACTCAATAAGCAATAAAGCTTTCTTTGAAAATTGTAATAATATGGTAAATTTTACTTATCAGAACCTCAAGGGGCTGGAGGAAACAGACCACCATGGCAGGACTACTCTTCAAGAGAGACGTGCTCAGAGATGAGGTGAGATTATACTTCCTGGGGGCTTGGTCGGGTATATGAGCAACTGTATCTCCATGTAATTCCTCCCTCCCACCTCCAAAATGAAATCTTGCAAAAGTTATTATTAGCTCACAAAAATGCTGAGTGTGAGTAGATTTCTTATAGAAATGGTCCACGGGTGGAATTCTGGATTCTGGCCTGACCAGTGCAGACTTATATGCTGGTGACACACGATTCATATTATAAAAGTAGAATATCATCACCAAAAAAAAAAAAAAAAAAAAAACTGCAGAAATGAAAGTGCAGAGAGTAAAGTTCTAGGAAAGTTTCTTAATGACCATGTGTTAGGGAGTGATTTCTTAAACAAGAAACTAAAAGGAAATGATTGATAAAATAGATGAATAAAATGTAAAAATTACAGTTCATTCTTTAAAAGTGAAGAGAGAAGCTACAGGTAAGGGAAAAGATCTTTGCCATACATGTAACGAAGCATTAGAACCCAGAATACATAACAAAGTCTTACAAATCGATAAGAGAAAGATCACCTGAATGGAGTGAATACTTGTGCCTCCCCACCAAAAAAATTCATGTGTTGAAATCCTAACCCCCAATGTGATAGTAGTGGGTGGTAGAGCCCTTGGGAGGTAATTAGGTCAAGAAGGTAGAGGCTTCATGAACGGAGTAGTGCCCTTGCAAATTAACCCCAGAGAGCTCTCTAGTTCTCTCTCCACCAGAGCAGGACAAAATGAGAAGTCAGCAGTCTTCAACCCAGAAGACAGTCCTCACCAGAACCCGACCATGCTAGCACCCTGACCTCAGACTTCCAGCCTCCAGAAATATGAGAGATAAATTTCTATTGTTTATAAAGCACCCAGTCTATGGTATATTTGTTATAGCAGCTTGACCTAAGACAACCACCAAAAAAAGCAAAGGCTATTAAAAAATAATTCACTGAAGAAAAAACTTAAATGGCCTTTATGGAAAGATGCTTAACCTTATTAGTTGCCAGGGAAGAGTGAATAAAAAACACAATGAAATATTATTTTGTATGCACCAGATGGACAACTAAAATTAAAATTTTAAAGTCTGACAATACCATTGCTGGTGAGGATACGGAGCAACTAGAGTTCTTATACACTGCTGATACAAGCACAAATTGGGGAGCAATTTGGCAATATCTAGTAAAGTTAAAGTTATGTATGCCTTACGACACAACAATTCTACTCCTAGGTAGATGCCCTAGAGAAAATCTCAGACTTGTGCACATGGAAATATACAATGCATCAACTGCCTGCATTGGGAAAATCTAAATGCCCATCAACAAGGGAAAGGATAAATAAAATCTGGTGAATTCATACAATGCAAGTGCATGGTGCAATAAAAATAAACTATATCTATATGTATTAATGTGACGAATCTCTAAAACACAATGTTAAGCTAAAAACCAAATTGTGACAGTATAGCAGGCATCATGATACCTTTTCTATAAAGTTTTTTAAATATGTAAATCATCTCACTTTTGTTTATATATGCATGCAAGCGTAATACAAGTATAAAAACATGCAAAAATGATCACACCACCCTTAAGTCAGTGACTGCAAATGGGAAAAAGATCATGAGACCTGGAAAAATCCACAGGGATCTTCAACTGTATTTGTTAGGTATTATTTCTTAAACCAGGATTTAAGGAAAATGCTATGTTATTCTCTGTACTTTTTTATAAGTATAAAATATTTCACAATAAAAATCAGACAGCAAAAGAACCCCACCAATCAAGGTAGGTATAATGAGTGAAACAAGGACATAAAGGTCTATGACACACATACTCTGTAATAATATTTCAGTATCAGAATATCCAAACTTAGCATCTGGGACCCATCTGCAAAAGTGAATACATTTTGCTTCTCTAGGAAAACAACTAAATGTACATAACTTGAACACATACACACTAGATCTACATACAAAAGTGATTCCAGGAATTTTCCTAAGTTCCTATTCTTTTTAAACAGGTATTGTTTTTGAGAGAGACAGATACACACTAGGATCCACTGTTCACTGGTATCAAAATGCCCTGCACTGAGGCAGGAGTCAGTGGGGACATTAATTCATCCACCCTGGTCTTCACCTCACCAGTCACAGGTAGGAAAAAGGAGACCCCACAAATGGATAAGAATATATCCCCAGCAAATGCAAAGAAAACAGCAAAGGAACACAGGGACCACAGAACGAGTAATATGCGTGGACACAGCAGTGGTGGATTCCAATACTGAACTGTGCCCTTTTTATGGCTACATGATGGGAAATAAATGACAAGTACATGTACAAGGTGGCCAAAATTTTAAGGAAAATCTGTGACTGTGTTATGAAAACCACAATGGGTTAAATCAGATTTTTTTTTCCTTTTGAAAAGTCAATATTTGGATTTGTAAAGTCCAAGGTAAAGCCAGTACAAAATAGTATAAAAATCCCTTGACCTAACTCACAGTTTATACATTAAGTCAAACTGAAAATAAGTTATCAGCTGCTCTGTCAGTATAGAAAAATCAATATTTTCCTATCATACCATCTGCTTTAGCAGTGCAAGTTAATAAATTTAGCTGGTGAAATTTTCTTCTCTCTTTGGATTCTGGAGAGAGAAAATATATTTTCAATAGTTAATCTAGTCACTTACTGTATAGAGCAATGAAAAATGAAATACTATTATCTGAACATGTGAGTTTGCCATGTTCAGTAATAGAATTCTTCACTGAAATTCCTCATCTGTATTACATCTACAATTCAGTGAACCCTACCCTGGTCCTCCTGCTTCCCAGCTTCTTGACCTCTTTGCCCTCAAAAAGGGAATCAACCAGTCGAGAAAATAAAATAATCCAAACTCTAGAAAGTAACTTAGCATTTGGGACCCGTTTTCAAACCTGAATATATTTTGGGTTTTCTCTGAAAATACAAAATTGACTACCTTTATGTAACTTGCACACACATGGACTAGATCTACGAACAGATTCAGAGAATTTCCTAAATTTTCTCAAATTTTGTAGGGAGACATTGTTACTGAAAGTGACAGACATACACTGAGATTCATTATGCCCTAATAATACATATCTTTTAAAGAAAATAAGTTAAATATGACTTCAACTTTTAAGCAACAGTGAAATACTGCAAAACAGAAATAGGCTTTCAAAGGAATTTTCAAAACAATGAAATACGTATTTAGTACCTACTACATGTCTAGGAGGAATAATGACTTCATGTTTTCTTGTATGTGTTGTTATAATACCCACGCATTAAAACCAGTGCCAGCATTTCAATTCTTCTTTTATAATATTCCAAAAATTCTACAAAAAGCCTTCTTTTAATTTTTACCCTAGAGATATTTTCCTATATTAATGTGCCTGGCAGCAATTGACCAGTCAGATAAAAGCTCCTTTTGATGTAAGTTTTTAAGTTAGTAGGATATTTTCAAATTGGTAGAAATGCTAATTAGGAAATACTCTGGTTTGAGAAATTGTAAAATTAATAAAACTTTCTTGCTTCTGATAAACTCTATGATGTCAGGAAAATTGTCTATCTCTTCTGTAACTTTCTTCCCAGTTGCCATTTATCTCATCCTCTGGAGTTGTAGAGAATTAATATCTATAAAAGGTTTTGTGTTTTCTTGACCAGAAGAGGGTAAGTGAAAGAAAGGCAGCAGTATATCACTGCAATGTGTAGACATTTAGATGAGTTCCAGGCAACCGGGATGAAAAAAAAAAAAAAAAAAAATTTTTTTTTTGAATCACCCTAATAAACATTTAATTATTTATTTATTTATTTTAAACATCTTAATTGGAGTATAATTGCTTTACAATGGTGTGTTAGTTTCTGCTTTATAACAAAGTGAATCAGTTATATATATACATATGTTCCCATATCTCTTCCCTCTTGCATCTCCCTCCCTCCCACCCTCCCTATCCCACCCCTCTAGGTGGTCACAAAGCACCGAGCTGATCTCCCTGTGCTATGCGGCTGTTTCCCACTAGCTATCTAGTTTACGTTTGGTAGTGTATATATGTCCATGCCACTCTCTCACTTTGTCCCAGCTTACCCTTCCCCCTCCCCGTATCCTCAAGTCCATTCTCTAGTAGGTCTGTGTCTTTGTTCCCATCTTGCCCCTAGGTTCTTCATGACCATTTTTTTCTTTTTTTTTTTTTTAGATTCCATATATATATGTGTTAGGATACGAATTTGTTTTTCCCTTTCTGACTTACTTCACTCTGTATGATAGACTCTAGGTCCATCCACCTCACTACAAATAACTCAATTTCGTTTCTTTTTATGGCTGAGTAATATTCCATTGTATATATGTACCACATCTTCTTTATCCATTCATCTGTTGATGTACACTTCCATGTCCTGGCTATTGTAAATAGAGCTGCAATGAACATTTTGGTACATGACTCTTTTTGAATTATGGTTTTCTCAGGGTATATGCCCAGTAGTGGAATTGCTGGGTCGTATGGCAGTTCTATTTTTAGATTTTTAAGGAGCCTCCATACTGTTCTCCATAGGAATCAGGCTCCCTGACTTCAGACTATACTACAAAGCTACAGTAATCAAGAGAGTATGGTACTGGCACAAGAACAGAAATACAGAGCAATGGAACAGGATAGAAAGCCCAGAGATAAACCCATGCACATATGGTCACCTTATCTTTGATAAAGGAGGCAAGAATATACAGTGGAGAAAAGACAGCCTCTTCAATAAGTGGTGCTGGGAAAACTGGACAGCTACATGTAAAAGAATGAAATTAGAACACTCCCTGACACCATACACAAAAATAAACTCAAAATGGATTAAAGACCTAAATGTAAGGCCAGACACTCTCAAACTCTTAGAGGAAAACATAGGCAGAACACTCTATGACATAAATCACAGCAAGATCCTTTTTGACCCACCTCCTACAGAAATGGAAATAAAAACAAAAATAAACAAATGGGACCTAAGGAAACTTAACTTTTGCACAGCAAAGGAAACCATAAACAAGACGAAAAAACAACCCTCAGAATGGGAGAAAATATTTGCAAATGAAGCAACTGACAAAGGATTAATCTCCAAAATTTACAAGTAGCTCATGCAACTCGATATCAAAAACACAAACAATCCAATCCAAAAATGGGCAGAAGACCTAAATAGACATTTCTCCAAAGAAGGTATACAGATTACCAACAAACACATGAAAGAATGCTCAACATAATTAATCATTAGAGAAATGTAAATCAAAACTACAATGAGATATCATCTCACACTGGTCAGAATGGCCATCATCAAAAAATCTACAAACAATAATTGCTGGAGAGAGTGTGGAGAAAATGGAACCGTCTTGCACTGTTGGTGGGAATGTAAATTGATACGGGATGAAAACTTTTCAGTTTCCCAGAAACACAATATAAAGAAAGCCACCTCCAGTGCCAAACTTCCACAAGAAAACAGCATCCTCTTTATTATCTTTTTTTTCTCCTACAGGAGAAGAAATAAAGATTTTTGGAGTAAGAAAGTATCTAATAAAATAACAGAAAACAATAAATTTAAAGGGTTTCAACATTCTCGCAATACAAAAGACATTTAGATGATACATAACTCTGTTCTCTGAAAACTGGCGTAGCTAATTCAGTCCTGCAAAGTACTGAACTGGGATTCAACAAGTCTGTTATGCAGCTATTTATACAAACCAAAAAGAGTAAGCTGAGGATTGTAACCATGGTGTAGTCACTAGGAGTGGACACTGGTGACCCAACTCCAGATGGACCGTGGACCATGGTTTGAAGTGGGGTAGGTGGGGAAGACAGGACTGGCTGAGGATTGCTACTGGTAAGGTTTCCAGAAGCCTAAGGGTCAGAAGTCTGTCTCACCAAACAAATAATAACCATAATAATAAAAATAGAAATAAAAACAGCAATAAGGATAATGATGATATAAACAGGCAATTAAGTTGGTGTCACAGAAGAAAAAAAAATACAGGAAGACAACACTTGTTCACCTTGACTTCTACTAAGGCTATGGGTATGTGAGCAGGGAAACTGGTGAATCATCCTGGGACCATAAGCACACCTCAGGACATGCCAAAGATGGCAAAGTTGACTGTGACTCCACAGTGGCTAGCCATGACGTGCACTCCCAGGAAAGTTCTAAGGAAAAGTCCCTTCTCTTCCTGGTAACCACAAGCTGGGTGAAGGACATTCAACATCCGAAATTTTAACAACATAAAAATAGTTTGAAATAGAAGCATTCTGGCTTACATTTGTCACTTCCTTCCTTCCTAACATAAACTACTTTCTGCTTTGGAAACTTTTTCTGCAAACTTGTCCCGAGTATTAGCAAGGGTTCAGCACATCATTTGTGACCTGCAGAGCACAACAGTGCGTGTGGAGGCAGAGTGCTATCCCAACCAAAGCAGTATTCCATTAAGACCATTCGTTCAACCAAAATTTGTCGAGCACCTACTGTATTCTACAGCAGTAAACAAGCCCAACAAGGGCTGCTCTCACAGAGGTACAACCTACTAAGAAAAGGCAGACAATTAACAAACAAACAAATAGACCTGATATTTTTAGACAGTAATAATTCAACAGAAGAATTTAAGAAGAATAATGTGCTCGAGTCTGGTAGGAGGAAATGTCACTGTTACAGTATATAGGGTGGTCACAAATACCCCTTTAAATTGGAACCAAGACCTGAATATTGAGGAGGAAATATGCTGCCTGTGGGGCAGAGTATGGCTAGAAGTAGCAACAGCAAGTACCGTATCCCTAAGCTGGGTCAAGGTCGCGCTATTTGAGGACATAAAAGCCTGGGTGGGTGAGCGGCATGAGAAGAGGTCAGGGAGGTGGCATGAACCACATGGAAAACTGTAGAAGAGCCTGCTGACACCCCTATAGCCAATGTCACTTATTTGCTACAAGTTCTCCCCCAAAGAAATCAACTACTTTCAGTACTATCAGACCCGTTATTCCTAAATCCATCCATTCTCCTGGATTTTTGTCCATAACAGATGATGGGCTTGGGGATAGTCTAGGGATAAACAATAACCAAGTAATTTTTTTCTCAAAGGCAACCAGAAAATAGTTGGAAAGCACGAACCACATGTTACACAATGGTGCCCTAATGTAGCATTAATTCATTGACCTCAGGCCTTCCCTTCAAAATCCAACATGGCTGGGTGGCAAAAACACTGGCTTAGGAGTCAGAGACCTGGTTCTCGTATGAGCTCCACCATTGCTAACTCATGATTTCCATAAACTACTTAACACCTCATGTTCTCAGTTTCCTCACTTATAAGATCAAGGGATTGTATAAATAATCTGTCTTTCCATCTTTATTACTATATTGACTTCGCCATTACGTCTCTATTGCTACAGTCAACTCCGTACCCAAAACTTACTTATTTAGAGTTGAAAGTCTATGGTAGTATGGTATCCCCAGCCAAACTAAAAACATCAAAAATGATCTGTTATATAATTCTGGAGAGTGCGTAAACTCATGAATTTAATAAGGCACTCAGTGAAGCAGTAATATTAAAAACGGTAGTTTCACTTCCCAAAAAGGTTTCTTGCTAATTTCCCTACATGTACTATATTTCCAAGAAGATGCCTGTACATGGAAAAACTCTGCTTTATTGTCTGTGGTATTAACAACTAATCTCAAAATAATGGGAATAAACAAAGGACAATGATAATTCTCATTTCACCTAGTGCCCTTTTAGCTGAGGATATCAAAGTATGTTATTTATAATAATAGCAAATAAAAGGACTGCCACCACTTAACACCGCCTAATCTTGTGCTTTAAGTAAAACATCAAATGAAAATCGCATACTATCCTTATACAGTGGTTCCTCCCAAACTCAACCACATTAAATAAAAAATACAATTACCCATTCTTAGGCCTCAACAATAATCAGCCTAATCATCAAAAGGAAAGAAAATATTTCCTAAAATACTTGAAACTACTTAGTCTCTGAAGAATCAGTTGAACCCTAGGAAATTAGGAAGGATATTAAAATGTTAAATGTACATTTCTAGCAATCCCATTTCTGATACTTCATCTTACAGAAATAATTGTTTAGATATGTGCAAATCTAGAGACAATGATGTTTCATGCAGCATTGCAACTGCCAGCAGAAATTTAAAAACGGCCTGAAAGTCCATCAATAGCAAAATGATTCAATAAAGTGTGACACACACAATAAGAGATCCTTTGTAGCCAGGAAAAGAATGGTTTTTAAGGGGAAGATGTCTATGATATATTAAATGAAAAATGTAAATTGAGAACCAATATATTTAGCACGGCTGAGTGTTGGAGGAAAATAAAAAAAGAATATGTGCAAGGGGGTGATTTAATATTTTATTATTTTAGAATTATAAAAGTAATATATACTTTTGAAATATTCAAAAAAAAAGCAACAGATAAAACTATAGCAGTGGTTTGGTGTGTCTCATCTATTCTCTTTTATTAATGATTTGCATTATACGCACATTTTTAACCAAAATTAAATCTTATGACACATATTAATCTGAAACTTGCTTTTAAGCCTTAATACTACCCTCTTTTTTTCCATTTAATTTTTTTTTATTGAGGTATAGTTGATTTACAATATTCTGTTAGTTTCAGGTGTACAGCAAAGTGATTCAGTTATATATATTTTTCAGACTATTTTCCATTATAGGTTATGACAAGAAATTGAATATTGTTCCCTGTTTTATACAGTAAATCCTGGTTGCTTATCTATTTTATGTATAGTAGTTTGTATAATACCACCCTCTTTTAATAATCACATAACATTTCATAGTATAAATGTACTCAAACTTACTCAACTGGTCTCCTTTTGATAGATATGAATATCTAGCTTGCTTCCTTTTTTATGCCTTACAATCATATGTAACATTTTAAGATATAGGTATGAATATAAATACTATATATAGTATTTACAAAATATAAATACTATATATTAAATATAAATACTATATTACTATGTATTCATAAATACTGTACACGGTAATCTCCTGAGATGTGAGATTAGAGGGATGTATAGGGACTCTGGCTTATTTCATTTCTTTATATAATACCAAAAAAGAGGTGGAATTCTGTGTAGTATTTCCTACTTTTATGTATTTTGCAGATATTTTAAATTTGAACCCTACTTTGAACTCAACTTCACTAGGAAAGTAAGAAAGACTAAATCCACTGCCCGTGTTTTTCTCTAAGTGTCATCCAAGGTATTTGACATACATGGCTTCCAGCACCCTTCTCACATCAGCAAGTTAGCTCCCAAGAAAGGAGTCCCAGTAAGAAGGGGTGTGAGGCTCTAATTTGGAAATATAGAAAGCAGATGGTAGAAATGAATTAATTTTAAAATAGACTAAATCTAGTCTAAGATAGTGTAACAGGATTGGGGTTTACAATAAAAGAAAGGATCAAGCCCAAAATGCCTGTATAAGGGGAAATGTGGCTGGCACCATAAGTAAGAGACAAACAGTAAATGAATGAATAAAGGAGTGAATGAATGAATGGAATGAATGAATTGGCTGAATGAATGGGATGAATGAATTGGATGAATGGGAAGAGAGCTTTACCACTGACCAGTCTCTTGAGTCTTCTCCATAACCCACAGTGAATTTGTCTCCTAATTTCACCTTGGAGCTTATTACATGCCAAAAAAGATCTCTGAAAAGTCAGAGGCACGACCATAAAGAGCAGAACTGAGTATTCTCCAGAAACTGTTCCAAGCTTTCTATTCTGGTGACCTGAGTAATTCCCACAACAGGCAAGTCAGTTCTAAATCCCCAGCCAAGTCAAGCAGGATTAGACCACCTAACCTTTGAAATGGGTTCCTAAAATTCTGAAAGGTGAAAACTTCCTGAGAGCTCTTGGGATGGAAAAGATGATGGAAAGAAAGTACCACATATCAGAGTTATCTGCCTCTTAGGGGAATCCTGGAAGGAGCAGTTGTAGATGAATGGGAACGGCTGTTCCCAGTTCAATATCATAGGGTTGTATCACGGATGCTGAAGCACAGATTACCATAAGGCAGTGAGCAAGGTGACATAGCACCACGGGATGGAGGAGATGACACATAACATCATTTAGAGGTGGGACACTGGTGTTGATGGTTGCAGATGATGAGGGTAGGGAATAAGGACTGAGGCATTTGAAGAAATCAGTGCAGTTACATAAAGAAGTGGATTGCAGAGAGGATAGGAGGTAGAAAGCATTAAAACCTTTGATCAGGAATTTCAAATGGATGTGAGAAGTACCTGAATAAGGAAAATGCATTTCCCCTTCACCCCCTCTAATCGTTTCATGGGGCATCAAGGCATTAAAATGCAGCTCTCTGATGTGATTCATTATAACAGGTTTCATTAGTGTCAGATCAATTCATTTTTTAAAAGACATTAAAAAGAGGATTCAGGGGATGAAACAATCTTTTATAGCCACTGCAATGTGTCATGGTAACCCAGCAATATGCAGGTGTTAATCTTAGAGGGCTTATTTTAAAGTGGATCTATATTGAGATGGTTTGGATGTTTAAACTCATCACAATTTTAATTTTAACTAAATGCTTCGCTTTATTTCACAACATACAAATTCTTAATTTGAAGGTCACAATTCCTTTGATACAAGCATGCAGTATTTGACACAAATAATCTATTTGATAGATAGATAGATAGATAGATAGATAGATAGATGTATATACACATACATATTCAAACAAGTATTTCAGTGCATTTACAGTTCAATGAATATATAGATGGAAATCTATTTTATACTGAAACCTGAAATGAGACTGTGCTACTCTTATTACCTAATAAATATTAAATATCCACCCTCAACAATTTCATGAAAAAGCACTCATATAGTTTCCACATGGTGCTTGCCAAGTGCTATAAAAGCAAGTGATACCGAGAGTCGTCAGCTCATTATTTAGTAGCTTTCCATTCATATCCGAAGCTCACACTCTAAGAACAGCGCTAACACCAACGTACTCTACAGTTCATAGAGCCATGTACCTTGAGCACTGGAGGGACCCTGTGCAACAGGAATTACAAATTAATGCAGCATTATTCATGCAACGGCCCCAAAACACCTCTCTCCATAAAAATGATGGATTTTCACTTTCCATTTCAATTTCTAAATGTTTCTATTTTGCTAAATTTCTTGTGGATTTCACGAGTAAAGACCAATATTAGTCACAGAAACCTGGGGTGGAAGATATCATTATTCCAACCAGCCTAATCTGGGATGGCTTCCTCCATGCGAGGGATTTAGAAATTTGAAATGGAAACTAATTGGAAAGCAGATCAGCTCTCATCTGAAATTCTGATGATGCCATTTTACAGGCCAAGCTTCCTTTTAGACAAGGAATTTTGCCCCTTACATCAGGTCCCAAATCGCTCCATCTATTTAGCTACCATCATCAGAAATTCTGAGACACGCCAGAGCTCAGAGTGAAGCAGGTGCATCTGCACAGAGCCGTCTGACGGATGCACACCCAGCCCCATGCACAGCTGGGATGTAGTAATAGATGCTTGGCAGGCTGTCATTTATCAACTGTGTCTCTAGTCTCAGAGATACCCAGGCAGAATACCATGGCCACCTGCCATGAACTCACAGCCATAAGTTTTCCGGCCTAGGCTTTGTCCTCACAGACCCATGGGTAGCCCCAGAACACACACAAAAAGGGGATCATGGGGTTAAGCTGGGAATGAATGAAGGTTAGAGTCCAAAGCAAAGTCAGATCACACATCAAACAAAAGGTAACTTGTGAGGAATTCAAAAGTGAGGCATCATGGATGGGATATGAAGTATACTCTAGAGTCTTCCATTCAGTAAATACAGCCAGGTGATCTTCTAGGTACCTGAGATATATTAGTGAGCAAACCAAAGATCTTTGCCCTCATGTAGCTTGGGGAAGACATATAAAAGCAGGAGATACAATAAATAGGAAAATAATATAGTTATAATATGGGAAGTAATATGGCAAAATGAAATAGTAAAGCAGAATAAGGAAGACTGGGTTTGGCAGGGTTTGGGGAGAGGGGAGGAAGATGGCAAGATGTAACTATAGGTAGGAGAGTCAGGGTCAGGGTAGGCCTTACTGTGAGAATGTGACATTTGAGCACAGACTTGAGGACTTAAGAGAATTAGCCATGTGACTATGAAGGGGGAAAGCTTTCCAGGTGGAGGGAGCTGCCACTGCAAAGTCCTAAGGCAGGAGCATGCCAGGACGGTTGAAAGAAACAAGGAGGCCTGGGTGGCTACAGTCAAGAAAGTAGGCGGTAGAGTGGTGGAAGATGAGGTCCCATAGGTAACAGGAGTCAGATCAGGTGGGCCTTGGGAACCATAGTAGGGGTGTTGGATTTTACTGTGAGGGAAATGCGGGGCCACTACAGAGTTGACTCTACACTGTGTCCCAGTGGTTAAGTCTTCTTGTTGGCTCCACCCCCCCCCCCCAAATATGGGAGACATTTTGGGGACATTGGGGCACAGAGATGAAACATCTGTGCAAACTCCAGTTCTCATACCTTACCTTAAGGGAAATGGATTTTAAGTGAGAGTATGGAACTAAGCACGGTCTGTAGTTCTCAAAGATGTTTTATTGGGAGACTTGAAACACGTGGATGTAATTCATTATCGGTGTCAGAAATATGTTTGCACTCCTAGAAGGGGAATAGAAGTCTGTTACTCTGAGAAAGCTTAATTTTAATCCTATTCTCATTCAAACTGCTAGCAAGCTATTCCAATAATCAGAGGAAACCAGAATCTGCATGTCTTTTGACTCCAACACTGACCAATGGGTATTCCTAGGCTTTTCTCTACCAAAAATGAATAAGACTGTCAACGGGTTGTTTCCTGGTAAGCCTAGCTTCTACACATCAAGTAATGTATGTTACAATTTACGAAAGCCTCAGCCTTGTCTTAGAACAAGTTATAGCCCAGCTTTTAAAATTAAAAATAAAATGATACACACAGAAGCAATGCAGAAATCAGAAGCCAAATAATCCATAGATGTTAATGATTCTCCTTTCTTTATAGCTCTATAGCTTCAGTTATGAAAAAGAATTAATGCTGACTAGGCACTTGGCTACATAATAGCTCACTAATTCCCATCCGGTGAGCTTATAATTAATTTTTCAAATAATATAATTGAGATCCCAGGGAAAATACATAAGCATCAAGAGATCCTCTGTGGTTGTTTCTTTTTCAAGTAAAGCAATCTCTACCCTACATACAAAAATCTCACCTTCACTATAATTGTTCAGCAATATACATGAATACATTTTCCTGTTGCCAAAGCCCTATTTTAACTCAATAAAGTAAATTAATTTATATACTGTTTGTATTTAGAGGTACTTTAGCCCTAAAAGCCAAAGGTAGTTTATATCCTCTACTTATCAAATATATTAGATTACCTGTCATATTGTTGTCAATGAACCAGTCCTGCGTGAATCATATAGATCCACCTGGGGGTCACACAGAGAAAGAGTTAACAGAGCCAGTGACATGAACCTCAGGACAGTGCAGAAACACTGGTCAGAAAGTTGCATTTTGGAGCAAAGAAGGCACTTCCTAACCCTGAGGAATAAAGGCTGTGAGATGACTGGCAGCTGACCACTGAGAGGGCTTCAGAGAAGCCATGACCTTGGGGACCAGCCAGGTTTCAGTTCAAGTCAAGGAGATGAGGAAAACATCTGGGGAAGGAAGAGGAATAAGGAGAGAGAAGAGTGGAGGGTTGGTTCATGAAGATGATAGCTTGGTCACAGCAAGTGACCAGAAGGCCTCGGGTTTGTACCTCTGATCCAAGGAAAATAGGACTGTGCAGCATGAATAGCCCCATAGTGTTTGGAAGTGCTGGACAGCCAGACTTGAGGGGACGCCACTGTGGCCCACACTGGGTGCCCACCCAGCGGCTACAGCGCAAAGCTGGGCTTTGGTTTTCCTAGTGTCCATGGCAATGATGGTCAGTAGCAACGAGCAGATATAAGCCACAGGGCCCTTTGCCCAAAACGTAGGTCATTTGCACATCTGGTTGGCACTTCCCAAAGCTGGGCCAGCTGCTGTCACTCTCAGTGGTCTCAGGAATCAGACAATGAATGGGTGAGACTCTAGCCTAGAGCTGATTCCTACGTCCTGAACCCAGCGGTGGAGGGTACAGGAAGCCTGCTCGCCTATCCCCTTTATGTCTAGGACTCCTGAGTGGCCAGAGCTCCTCTGTCCTTTCCTCAGGACCCTCGGTCCTTGGGCAGATTTTCTGGTGTTTCTTTGGCCCTTCAGGCCTGTTTGCACTGCCCCTTGTGTCTTTTCTCCCCTAGCTTATATTTTTATAGTTTTCTTCTAGATGCTGTTTTCCGTAACTGTAGTCTTAACACAGACTTAACTGTGTTTTGCTATGTATATTTAGTGACAAAAAAGACGGAAGTGTCCTTCTTTCTTACATAAAAGTAGTCCAGAGAAGCAGTTCAGGGCTGGTAGGAAAACTTCATGGTGTCACCAGGAACCCAGTTTCCTAGGGCAAGGCTTTCACCCTCAAGATCATCACAGGGGCTTCCCTGGCGGCGCAGTGGTTGAGAATCCACCTGCCAATGCAGGGGACACGTGCTCAAGCCCTGGTCTGGGAAGATCCCAAATGCCGCAGAGCAACTAAGCCTGTGCACCACAACTACTGAGCCTGCGCTCTAGAGCCCGTGAGCCACAACTACTGAGCCCGCGTGCCGCAGCTACTGAAGCCCACATGCCTAGAGCCCGTGCTCCGCAACAAGAGAAGCCACCGCAATGAGAAGCCACGCACGCAACACAGAGTAGCCCCCGCTCACCACAACTAGAGAAAGCCCGCACGCAGCAACGAAGACCCAATGCAGCCAAAAATAAATAAATAAAATAAATAACAGGGCTTCCCTGGTGGCGCAGTGGTTGAGAGTCTGCCTGCTAATGCAGGGGACACGAGTTCGAGCCCTGGTCTGGGAGGATCCCACATGCCGTGGAGCGACTAGGCCCGTGGGCCACAACTACTGAGCCTGCGCTCTAGAGCCCGCGAGCCACAACTACTGAGCCCGCTAGCCACAACTACTGAGCCCATGAGCCACAACTACTGAAGCCCGCAGGCCTAGAGCCTGTGCTCCGCGACAAGAGAGGCCACGGTAGTGAGAGGCCCGCGCACCGCGATGAAGAGTGGCCCCCGCTTGCCGCATCTAGAGAAAGCCCTCGCACAGAAACGAAGACCCAATCAATCAATCAATAAATCAATAAATCTAAAAATAAATAAATAAATAACCAAATGTAAAATAGATAGCTAGTGGGAAGCAGCTGCATAGCACAGGGAGATCACCTCAGGACTTTGTGACCACCTAGAGGGGCGGGATAGGGAGGGTGGGAGGGAGGCGCAAGAGGGAGGGGATATGGGGATAGATGTATACATACAGCTGATTGTTATACAGCAGAAACTAACACAACATTGTAAAGCAGTTATACTCCAATAAAGATGTTAATTAATAAATAAATAAATAATAAAAATTTTTTAAATCCATGCTACATCATAAAAATAATTAATTTTTTTAAAAAGATCATCACATGTGAGTTGCAGGCCAGGAGGAGGGACATCAGAAAGGAGAAAGGCATCCTGTTCAGTCAGGTGCCCTTAGACAACGTTCTCAACAGCCTCACACAACCCTTCACTCACAACTCACCAACCAAATTGTGACATGGCCACATCTAGCTGCAAGGAAGGCTGAGAAAAGCCATCTGTCTCAGACGGAAAAATGAGTAACTAAAAATTGGGATTCTATAACAAAGAAAGGAGGAGAAATGATTACTGGGTAGGAACCAGCTGTGTTGCCTCATCTGTGGAGCTCCGCTTCACTTGTGTTCCTCTTGAGAAAGGTCCCTCCGAGATCTCTGGGGCCCACACAGGACAGCTCTCCCCTAATTGGCACCACCATGTCATGAGGGAACATTCATGTCATTGTCTTCCTAAGTCCCTGCTCTGAGCTGTACAGTTACCAATCACCAACCATCATCAATATGGCCCTCAAGACCCAGCAAAATCATTCATCAGTCCTATGGCCGTGGGAAGTTATTCTCTAGATCTACGCTGTTTAGCATCAGCTGTACAAGAGGATAATAAATGCCTACAGCACAGGACTGTTGTAGGGATTCTGGTCAACGCAGTGCCTTTCCCCTTCCTGTCTGATCTACCTTCCTGACAACAGACAGCCGAAGGGACATTCTGAGGAGGCTTTTAGGGAGATGCCGATCAAAAACCCAACAGACAATATACATATACATGGGCCATAATCCAAATAGGTGAGGCAAAGAGGGACAGAGCAGCTAAGAAGCCAAATGGATGAGGACAGCAAGAGACCACATAAGGGACAGATTTAAATACAAGAGTGGGTGGGTGGCCCTAGCAATTTTGTGAGCCACTAGTGGTGGCTTTCTCAGCCTTTTACAGGGATCGCAGAGAGGAAGCGGTTAATGTGCTGACCCAGCGTGACACTCCGTACTAAATCACTCTTCACTTTCACATCTATGCTCTCGGAAACTTACTGGAAGACGCTAAAATTACGCCTTCTACTTCAGGAAAAAGCACACAAGTAAAAGCAGATCTAAAATAGAAAGAAATCATTTGGTTCCTGAGATTGATGAACTCAAGCCTATTCTTAAGAGCAAAGTAAAAAACTGCTTTAAACTAACATTTGGGAGCGTATTTTACTATGTGCCATGCACTGCTCAAGATGTTCTGGGTGCTTTATTTCATTTAATCTCATAATAACTTCATGTGAGAGATATAATAATATCCCTGTTTGGCAAAGGAGGAAACCGAGGCCCAGAGGTTAAATTACTTTATGCTGTCTATGAACCCTTGGAGTTATTGCGGAGTGGAGGAAAATTTATGGAAATGGACCGAGGGATGCTTTTCAGGCACCAGCTCTACAACGAACGTTCAGTGATGTTTACCAGCTTGGCGAGGAGTTCCAATAGAACCTTATAACCCTAAAAAACTAAGTACAGAGCGATCATCCAGGGCCATGTTTTGCATCAATCCCCACAAACAGTGCTGCCTGCAGTTATTCACAACGAGGTTGTAGTTCCTTCCTGACAGAATTTATGCACACACTTGAAGATACGTAGGGCTGTGAAGATGGATTAAGCATGCCACTGGGAGTGCACTTACGCACAGAGACGAGAAGATGCTCTGGAAAGGATAAACTATTTCTGCAAAGAGTTGGGTTTTTTTTTAAACCTTCAAAGCTATACAGTAGTTCCTTTTATCAAGCAGAAGCTCAAAGATGGCATTAAAGATCTTCTCTGTTATTCATTGCTATTTTCAGGAGGCAGGGAAGTCTGCAAAAAACATGTTCCATCTTCCAATTTGACATCCTCAAATAATATAATTTCCTACGTGGGTCTGTTAATGTTATTTTTGTTTCCCTTTTTAGTTTTGACATTTCAAAAAGAAAATCCTTGAAACCGGCAGACAAATCTTAAACTAGTAACGGTGAAGGCGTCATTTTTCACCCAGCACATTGCTCTCTTGAAGGAAGTAATGGTTTTATATCTGAAATCAATAAAATTGAATTTTAAAATAACCATCACACACAATATTCACATTAATTCCACGAGTGGCACATGACCTCTAAGTTTGATCAATAACACACTGTTAATTAAAGTTTGGAAATGGGATCAATTTACCTAATAGGAGTGATAGATAACTGTTATAAGAAAGGCTAAGGGGAATTAAAAGAAATAAGAGGAACATAATAAGATTAATTTTCTGGGCGAAAAGATAAGTATAGAAAATAAAGATCTCCATACTTCCCTGGGTTTATAATTGACAGAATACATCAAAGGAATTGTTTGAAAAATTCAGAGACCAGGACTAAATATCTTCAAATGTATTCTGTCTTTTCTACCTCTCACTTTCTGGTTTGGTTTCATGGCCATTGGGTTTAGGCAGACACAATATACAATTTCCTGCAAGCAGATTTTTGGGTCCTCTTCGTTTTACAATTTCATATACATAATGAGATGAGGACGCCAGGGAAACAGATGCAATATGTCTGCAGCAAAATGGCAGCAAATAAGGGGAACAAGGCTTTGGCAATGGGCTGGGGAAATCTTCCAAATAAGATTGTTGTGCGGATTAATGGGGAATTGTATAAAGCTCTCAGCACAGTACCTAGCACACTGGAAATGTCAATAGCTCACACCTACTGTTATTATTACTGAAAAGCAACAAAATTATTCCTAGAATGCACATTTTGAAGCTTCGGGGGCTCCTCAAGGATTTCCACTTAATGAAGTAGCAGATTACCAAGTGTATTAATTAGCTCTGGTGTCCTGAAAGAGCTTATTCAATTTCCAAAATAATAAGATGGCTAGGAAGGGGCTTAATGAAATCCCATAAGAAACTCCACTACCCTTCTTTCTAAATGCCCTGTGCACTCAATACAATGCACACTCAGGAAGTACCAAAGCAACTACCAACTCAAAGACATGGTCTTGGTCATTATCGTTTTCAGCTTTCGCTCACTTGCGCTCTCTCTCTCTCTCTCTCTCCCCCTTTTAAAAACCTGTAACATCTTCTCCAGTTTTGAAAAGTATGCCCATACTCAGTACCAGCTTACCTTCTGACATACCCACAACACAGTCTCTGACCTCTTTCAATCAATTGCCATTCAGAGAGTTCAGCACTGTTTTTTACCCTTAGCTGCACCATCACCTGTTTCACAGCTCTCTTAGAAAACTTACACCAAAGCTCCCTTCACTTTTTGTACCCTCTGCTTTTACTAAACCACTTTTTCCCTACCATGCTTTACTTATTTACACGAGCTTATTGACATCTGCAAGAAATACTGAATCAAGTTCCCAATGGGAACTTAAAAATGCTGGAATGGAATTGAACTGTCAAGCAATGTTCTTTCTGATTTCTGTAAACTCTGAGTAGATGATTCTACTTCAGCAATAAAAACATGAGCATCTTGACAGAATAGAGGTGGGAAAATCCATTGGGTTCACCTAAAACCTAAATAGAGAGATCTCTGGGCCACGGCAACCTCGATTTCTCTTGTTTGGCTCTAAACAGAAACCTGGAGCCAAAGGCATCAGGAGGACCAGGGGGTTACTAGAGACAGGGCTGGAGTGGGGGAAGTAATGGACTTAGCATTTCTGCGATCTGCTGGAGACAGAAGCAGCACTGAAGGAGGCAGAAGGAAGTTCAAGGCTTCCCAGAAGACTCTTGAGTGCCATAATACTTCTGGGAGAGCTCGGAAACACTTTCCTTCAACCTCGCCATGTATTGTCCCATTCTTTACTTCTTCCCAACCTTATACTCATTCTAACTGAATGTATTTCTATACTAGTTTACTATCACTACTGCCTTTTTAAAAAAATCATCATATTTGGTTGACATTCTAACCCTTGATGAAAATATTCAAATCTCTATTTTTAGTAATGATAAAAGTAGTAATCATTATCAGGCACTTTTCTAAGCACTTTCATTATCTCATTTAATCCTCACAGCAACGCTAAAGTGAAATAAGCCAGACAAAAGAAAGACAAATACTACATGGCATCGTTTATATGTAGAATCTAAGAAAGAAAAAAAAAAAGTCAAATTTATAGAAACAGAGAGTAGAAAAGTGGTTGCCAGGGGCTGGGGGTGGGGGAAATTGAGAGGTTGGTAAAAGGGTATAAACTTTCAGCTATGAGATGAATATGGTCTGAGGATCTAATGTAAAGCATGGGGACTACAGTTGACAACACTGTATTGTATAACTGAAATCTGCTCAGAGAGTAGAACATAAATGTTCCCACCAAAAATAAATAGATAGATAGATACATAGATAGATAGATAGATAAATATGTGAATGAAGTTAAGATGGAAAGGAATAACACAAAAGGCCATAAGCACGCATAAGAGAGATAATTAACCCAGACTGAGTTGTCAGGGAAACTAGGACTTGGAGGGTGAATTGAAGTCATTCAGGTGTGGGAACGTGGAAAAAACAGAATGCACAGGTTCTAACTGTACCTAGTCATGGAGGTAAGAGAGACTGTGATACCTTTAGTGAAGGAGTATGCAGTAGGGTGAAAGATACAGCTCCTGAGCAAATATGCGGGGTGGGTGGCGGTAGAGCATAAGGCAGTGGAAGCACCGAAGGCCTTTATGCTGGGACTGACTTGACTAAAGTTGCATTTTAGAAAGATCGCGCTAGCAGTGAAGGGGACGCAGGGCTAGCTCTCGAGGGCTGTTTGGTATGGAATTTGTCTAGGAAGTCCTTGTCTTTGAGGTCCATGCTCCTTTACTCTCATCCCAGAAGCATATATATTCCCTTTCATCAACTATATCTAAATAAGAAGCATGTATATTATTTCTGTTTTAATTATAAGGAAAATGACTCAAAAAAAGATTAAGAAACTTGACTGAGAAACTTTACTTAATTTTCTAGAAATTTTACTTGGATTTTGAAACGAAAACCATGTTATATATAAATTATAACAAAGACTGATATTCGACTTTATCTGAAAATTCCTATGAACATCATACTTACTAAACTATAGCCCTATATAACACACTATGTCACGTTCTCTAGTTTGTTAAATGAAATAGAATATGTGGTAAGCAACACTTGGGATAGGTGATCACCCCAGGGATGTGGACCAGATGCAACTCCCATGACCCAGTGCTACAGAGGGAAAGGGGCACACCAGAAAATAGGTATATACTTGTTTTCTACCATATATATGGTAAGTAATGCACTGTATAACCAGCAGCACTCTACAAATGAAATGATTAGAACTTGAATTGCTAAAAGCTGGCAGTTGCCAGAAGAAAATCAACATAGATACCAACCTCTGCTTAGGAGAATGTAAACTCATTTACAGGTGTTCATTATCAATGGAAAGAAAGAAATTGTCACTGAATTCTGCTACCTAGGGAACAAGCTCTTTGACAGCAGCTTGACAGATAAAGAAGTAGCCAGCCAAATCAGAAATGTCAACATGTCCTTCAGCAGACTGGCAGACAGACCAGGGCACCAACATGGCATTGATCTACCAATCAAAGGGCACTTCCTGGTGTCAAATCCATGATGCTTCAAGGAGGTGGAGATCTGCCATAAATAACACATTTAGTCTTGCAAACTGGTCATGCTCAACTAAAGAGAGTCATATAGCCAAAAATCAAGTGTCAGAACCTATCATGTAACCCATAAGCCATAGGGCACTGTCACCATGGAAAATTTGGGCCCTGGCACCTGATAGATCTGGGTCCTGAACTGGCTTTGTAAGTATAAGTGTACTAACTGGAAAATGTTGAGCAAACTGACACTAGAAGTCTCAATTTCCTCATCTGTAAAATGGGGATAATGCCTTGCCTTTCTGTCAAAGAATAAATGAGATAGCATAGGTAAGATGCCTGGCATTTAGAAAGTACTCAGTAGATGACAGTTATTTGTGTTCTTAATCATTTGATCAGCTTGGAAGTGGTGTTCTCAGCAGTATACTTACTCTTCACCAGATATGGGATAGAAATGTGATATCACAAAAGTTGCTGCAAGGTGAACAGAATTCAGGCATGTACAAAAGACAGCAGAAAAGTGTTGTAAAAGCACACTGAAGTACAACCTCAAAAAATATGCTTTTCCCTGCAAACCTCGGATAAGCAGCCACTGCCACCGCCACCAAGCCAGAGAACGTGTTAGGATGCCTCCCTTGTAGCGACGGTACTGGATAGATCGTGAGAATGAAAGCCAGGGCCCCCAGTAAATCAGATCTGATCATAGCTAAGAGAGCCCTGCGCCACAAACCGAGAAACGGTTTTCATAGCAAATTATGTCGCAGAAACTGTTAATCACAGTGGCCTCTTCAATCACATCCACCCCCACCACGAGCATCATCACGGACAGCAACATCCTTGAACCTGAAGGACAATAAACTTAAAAATGCTCCATTGGTCCAGTGTGAATAAAGGTGAAGAACACATGCTGAGAGTTAGGAGTATTCACACTTAGACCTAAAAAGCAGTAAAAGGGACTTATCTATCAGAGAGGCTGATTAGAAATAGATATTTGAAGAAACATTCGGGGGGGAAAAAAAGTAGCTTTTCTCAGAAAAGTATTTTACACATTGGCCCTCCTCAGAGTCAAAAATTAGTAGAAAATAGTGAGTCTAATGTGCACAATTTACTTGGATTTTCAAATATCTTTAGATAAGGCTCTAAGTCTGAGGGTGTTTTATACCCACACACAAAGGTCTCCAGAGTGGACGGCATCCAGGCGTAACTTTGAATCACATCAAACTTTCAAGACCTAGGCACATAACAACCACTGCGTGCATGATAATGTAAAGCCAATGTTTAAACTTGTGGACGTGTGCCATGGGGCTCAGCAGGAGAAAGGTCACCAGAGACAGGTTAGAGAAACATTCAATCATTGTCTACAATCACACGAGCTGTCTCACTCAGGATTCCAGCTGGTCCAGGAGACCCGATAGGGCAAATTCTAACGAAATCCCTGGAGCTTCACCTTTCTTAGACTGAGAACCTTAGATTATGGAGCTCGTATTCTTTGTGCTCTAAGCCCTCTTACTTTTCTTCTTTCGCTTTTCACAAAGGGAACACACTTTGGAGGACCTCGTCTGTTTTCACTGCACATATGAAAGGTGATGCCTCAAGAAAAATAGAAGCCTAGTTTGTTCACTGTCAGGAGGAAAACAATATATATATACGTTGTATATGTATATGGGCATACACACATACATATATGCACATATAGCCATATATATATGCACATGTATGTGTGTGTATTTGTATATATACATACACACATTATATACATATATACAATATATACGTGTAAAATATATATGCACACATGTGTATCTGTATATTTGTATATATCATATACACACAGTATATGCATATATACAGTATATACACATAAATATATACACATATACGCATATACACACACTCATATACATAGACGCACATATACATACATACACATAGTATATGACTTCATTGAGACCTACTCCCCTTTTTTAGCATCTCTGCCCATTTGGGGAGGAACAGATGGACTATATATGTGAATAAATGTTTCCAATCGCTAGCATCACATGGTAAATACCCTCACATGGCCAAAAGCATGTGCAGTAAAAGCAAACAGAAAGAGACATAGAGTCAAATTCAGAAAGTTAAATGATTTCAAGTGCCTTTTTCTCTTTATTTTTCTCTAAATTCAAGCAAAATATACAATTCGGCAGTTGAACAACTCCTGTTGAAGAAATTAGATGGAGCATATATTTGTGTGTTTTTGTATACTGCTCAGGTGCTTAACCATTTAACACACTGTAAGAAAACACAGCAAACTTATGCAGGCAAAACTCACCAAGATTAAAAACCCTAATGATACAACTCCATGTGTTTATAGCACTTCCGAATGGTCTCCATCCCTCAGCTGGGGTACAGAGAGCAGGCAGCTGTCGTGCCAAAGAGAGAATAACAGACACGCAGCCTGCCAATGGGCCTCAGCTTGAGCCCACCCTTGCCACTCGCTAGCTCTGGAATTTCAGAAATGAAGTTCCTCTTCTTTAAAAGGAAGATAATCATACCTACTTCACCTAGTTGCTATGAGGCATAAATAAGAAAACACTTTATAAATGTTAAAGCACTCTACAAATAAGAAATAGAAAAACATAATCTTTATAACTACCCTAAAGTGGATGGGATAGGTATCATTATCCAAATTTCACAGTAAAGAGACTCAGTGTGGTCGCTCATGTGCCAGACAAACTTAACGACCTGCAACATCCCAACTGGTGACTGGCGGAGCGCACTTTGCTTCTCTGAAAACACAATTTCTCATTTCTATAGTTATTAGTTATTAAGGTCACATATTTTAAATACCTTTGAAACAAACTACAAACATGATTTCTTCAAATCCATGATATCACGATGAACTATGTAATATATCTCAAACATTTAAGGAAATTATTTTTAATCTGTGAAAGTGAGAAATGTACAAATATACATTGTTGTTCATTCATTCAATAAATTCATGGACTATCTGCCATGTTCTGTACCCTGTACTGGGGCTCTGGGTGTTTAGTAGAGAAGATGAGATCCCTGCCCTCACAGAGCTTATAGTCTTCTGGAAAAGATAGTCAATAATCAACCAAACAAACAAGAAAAGGACATCATGTGATAAGTGTGCTGAATAAAATAAACAGGGGTTAAGAGAGCAGCTAGGGAAGAAGGGGAGAGAGGAAGGACATGTAGAAGGGATGGTGAGAGAGGCCCTCTGTGAGATGTGACCTTTGCAGGAAGACCTGAAAGGCCAGCCTAATGAAATGATGGATGGAGAACATTTCATGCAGAAGGAGCACCCAAAAGGGGCTGGAAAAGACTTAGCTGGAGACCAGTTAGGAGGTTGTAGCAGGATCCCAGGGGAGAGAGGACGGTATCTAGTAATAGGACCATTGTGACACAGACCCAAAGCAGTTGACAGAACAGAGATAGATATATTTCAGGAGTAAAAAAATCACCTGGACTTGGGGATGGACTGGATATGTGGGATGACAGAAAGGGAGGGTACAAACTCTGCATTTGAGTCCCCGGGTGCATGTTTTGTAGGTGACAATTAGAAAAGGTGAGTTTATCTAGTTGAGGAGAGAAATTCTAGATACAATAGATGGCATGATAGAAGATTTTTAAAATTATTTTTAATTGTGGTAAAATACACATAACATACAACTTATGATCGTAACCATTTTTAAGTATACAGTTCACTGGCATTAAGTACATTCACATGGCTGTGCAAACATCACCACTTTCCATCTCCAAAACTTTTCATCTTGCAAAACTGAAACCCTGTACCAATTAAACAACTCCCATCTCCCTCCCCCCTGCCCTGACAACCACCATTCTCCTTTCTGTCCCTATGCATTTGCCTACTCTAGGCACCTCACAGAAGTGGAATCAGACAGTTTTTGTCCTTTTGTGACTGGCTTCTTTCACTGCAAATAATGCCCTCAAATTTCATCCATGTTGTAGCATGTGGCACAATTTTCTTTCGAAGATATTTTTATGATGTGGGCATAGAAAGAGTAATGGAGCCTGGAGCACAGTCTACCTGGGTCTCAAACTGGGAATTTAATGGAAGGAGGATGGGGGCTAATATATAACCCTTAGGACGGGGGAGAAGAATTGAAAAACATCTCCAGGTATCCACAGTAATTTCTCCTAAGACACACTGAGTAAGGTGAAGATCATTCAAAGACTTTTTTCCACCTGAAGCATCTAAGTTTCTTTTGGTCACTGACACTGGGGTGGGACCCTGTGGAAATCAACATGCTTCACTTTAGTCTCTCCCACCAAACATGAAACTGGACCCACACAATAGCAAAGGTGAAGAAAAATCAACTTCTATACAAGTCCCCCCGCCCAAAGGCTTTAACATATAGCCCTCTGTAATTTCCAAGCTTACATTTTCAATTCAATCATTTTCCAAGAAAATGGAGGTTATCAAAATGATTGTTATTATCCACAACATTCCGTAACAGGAAAAGCAACAGGGCCACGTCCCATGCGAGTCTCTATTGCCATCTAGAATCAGCTCTCAAACAATTTCTATCACTTCTTTAACTCACCCAGGAGGAGCCTCCTGACAACAGCTCTCCTCCAAGAAATGGAAATCCTTAATCTCCAAATACTGGATAAAGAAAGAAATTGCAGAAGACTTTGAAAGGAAGCTAATAATTTAGGTTTGAGTGACTGGGCTGGCTATTTTTCTGCTACTCTATTTTATTTGATTCCTAATCTCACGGAGTTCTGTAGTTCAGATGAGAGCCTTCAGAGATAAGAAGGTTAAGACTATGACACTATTTTGCAACTACTAGTAAGAGGAATTTTGTTAAGGATTTTATTTGCTTACTCACAACAGGTATATTACATTTGATGTCACATCTGCTGCAGAGTGCAAAGAATTCTATGCCTTTATTCACAACAGCTACCGAACAAGAAGAAAAGGCAAAGTAAAAATATCAAGTGCTTTACAATCTGCAGCAGATATAACAGCAAATGCAGTATAATGAAAGTAAAATAAAATCAATACCCCTCCTCATTAACATTCTACTTCACAAAATTACGAATATTACCCATGAATATCTAGTGGCAGTTTTCCCTCATGAAGTTCTATTTTGAAACCACTGTCAAACTGAAATTGAGCTCCCTGATCACATTAGAGAGCAGAATTATTTTAGGAATAAAGGATTCTTGTCTTAGATCGTTAAGACATTGTCTTTATGGCCAAGCATACTTTTAGAAACTGCTGGAATCACTGTGCCCTAGAAGTCATAATGAATTGCAGGGTTCGACATCATTTTGGCAAAAGTCAAGGGGTTGACAATACAGCAAAGCCTCAGAAACTCAAATTAATTGAAGGGATCAATTTACAAAAACTGTTATTCTGAAAGTGTTTTATATCAACAACGTGGTCTAGTCTCAAGACCAACAGTTACACATTCTAACGTCCTTCGCCAACTAGTGTGTCATTACATGAGTCCCTGAAGTTCTTCCAGGTTGTAGTTTCTCATCTAGTAGAATTTCTTCTACTAACTCACAGGCTTATGGAGCAGATAAAACAAAATAGGGTAGTAGGTGTAAGTGCTTTTAAATCCAGAAATTACTAAACCTATAAGGTATTATTAAGTAAAAATAACTACTGGGTAAAAATCATCAAGTAAAAAAATCATATGATAGCCTGTGTAAGATTAAACAGATGAACTGAAACAAAGCAGGAGAGAGATGTGAGTATAAATCCAGAGGTTGTTTTTAGTCTAGAGAAACAGCTTTCAAGGTGTAGGAGTTCTAGCTAACCCCCAGCCATTCTCAGTCTGAAAGAACCTAAGGTCGGTTCAGAGGTGTGGATTCTGTTCAAGGAGAGCGTTCGTGGTCTCCAGAGCTCTGAAATGGAAGTGAACATCTCCCTCTAGGACCAGCTTTCCAGAGCATATCTCGCCTCCTGGGACGGGGATTGCCAGCAAGAGGTTCTGAAAAGCAGACCGCCTGCTAAAGAAGGTCTGTGAGGAGGCTGAAGGACATCTATATAACCTGGAAGCTTCTGGCTACTGAGCTCAAACAAGGCAGAAAAAAAGTCTCTTCTTTCCTAAGGAAAATATTTGGAGGGAAGTTTTTCCAGTCATTGCTAACTATGATAATCGCATTTGACATTTTAGGAGCACGACTCAATAGCTAAAACATGGAAATGTAAATGACTTGCAGTAAGAAATATAAATGGGCATACATTCAAAACCCAACTGCTCCTCCTCTGAGGAAATGTGCTTCCAAAGTTTCTCATGGTTGCAAGTTAAAAAAATTACATAATATATCATGAATTTTGAGTAGGAAATTTTTTTTGAATTTTATTAAGCATATTATGAAAAATAAAATCTCTAAATTCAATTGTGTTGAGTAACTTATGTAATACGATACTGGATGTATTTCTTTACTACATGCAGAGTAAAATTTAGCAACTGAAATCCAGTCAGCTACTACTGTTCACTGAATAATAAATGCATGGGATAATATTGATAGAATATTAATATTATTACCTTAATCTGAATGTTATTTTTTTTAATTAAGTATGTCATGGTAAATGTACGCTCCATAACACCAGAAGGAGGGAAGGGAGGGAGGAAGTGAGTTAGGAAAGGAAGGAAGGAAGGAAGGAAGGAAGGAAGGAAGGAAGGGAGGAAGGAAGGGAGGGAGGGAGGGAGGGAGGGAGGGAAGGAGGGAGGGAGGAAGGGAGAAAGGGTTATATGTGATACAATTGTTATGGTTAGTTCAAATGTCAGACTCACCACTTGATAGCTATGACCATATTATTTAATGTCTTTAAGCTTCAGAGTCTTAATCTGCAGTCAAATGGAGATAGGAAAGGTGCCTGCCTCACAGAATTGTTGTGAGGACTAAATAAGTACTCCATATACAGGACTTGGCTCGGTGCCAGGTACATACAAGTACTCAATCATTCTTATTGTTTATATGTCAGATGCTTGCTACAAAGCAATTAATCTCATGGTTTTCAAGATTCTATTGATATCATTTAGAACAGTTGAAATTTTTTTATAAATATTTATTAACCCTTTCTGGTTTCTGTCTTTCCAAAAGGAATCCCTAAAGTTTTATGAATAAAAGCATTCAAAAGCAAAAAAAAAAATTGTAATTTAGGTGGAAGTGTTCTAACAATAACACTCAGTATAAGAGAAGGGAGACAGACATCATTTTCACTCCCCTCCAGGTAGGAGGCTGACAAATATGGAAGAAGGCATCAAGCTGCCAGCTGAGGGACCCACAGTGTAGCGTAGGCATCTGGCCACCTGCTTTGGAGTCCCTCACTACTGCATATGACGGGGTTCTGTTGGTTGGCTGGTGTGTGTGGGGTGTGTGTGTGTGTGTGTGTGTGTGTGTGTGTGTGTAGCTAAGAAGTCACATAATTGCATCCTAATACCAGGAAGCATAAAACATATAAACAAGCATTTGGAAGGTGGCAAAGAATAATACTTAATCAATTAATTCTACTCCTAACCTAATGGAAGAGATAGACACCTAACTATAATCTAAGACAGACTTTGGTAAGTACTATTCTAGAGGAGCCAAGTAAAAAGCGATAAAATTGAGAGAGACTGACTTAGTAGAAGTCGCCTGTACAATGACCCAAGAGAGAAGAAGGGCCATGGTGGTCTCTGCAAGCTCTTTATTCCATGAGTGCAAAGACCTTGTTTAGCTCATTTACCACAGTGACTCAGCGCCTAGCATAGAGCCTGGTAGATGTAGGCAGTGATAAATATATGTTAAACAAATGAGTGAATATATAAATTATTTCAAGATGATTAGCCCAAGCTGTGAAAAGACAGCATTACCAGGAACTTCAATGGAAAATACAAACATGATGCTAGTTTGCAGCAGGGAGAATGGAAAAGATAGATTTCAGTTATTGACGCAGCAAGTTTCCTAATGTTTTTGCAGAATACAGAGTTAGTGAGACCTTCAACAGTACCGTCTTACGGTGTGGTGACAGAATCCAGATTAAATGGGATTCAGAATATTAAAATATAGTCTGGATTTCTTTTTTTTAACTCAGCTCACACTTTTCTAACCACTCCCATCAAGACTTTCTCCACCTTATCATTTTACTACTTAGTGGAGATTGTCATTTCCCAACCTGAAATTCCACTGTTCAAAACTGTTTCTTGATTGCTTTGTGAAAATCTAAGAAACTCTGCATTCATATTTTATTAATCTGTCAACCTCATCCACTGAAAGACTCATTTATTTCCTTAGTGTTACCCACTATCACCATTTCTTAATATTTGGCCCGAAGCCAATATAATTCAGCTTTTAAAATATTTCTCTATATTAAAACCTGGTCAATAACTTTCAGAAATCCAAATAAAAGATCCAGCTTTAGTTTTAACTTCATCAGACATGTACTTCATGAGACAACAGTGTCTTTTCCCAAAGAATTCCAACCTTCCCTATTCTCTGCTCCTGCCCGTAAAGAAGTATTCCTGGTCTGTAAAAGAGCAAGGGCAAAGCCATTTCCCAGCTATCTTATGGAATGATGCTTGGAAACAGAAAGATTCACTCCAAACTAAGAGATCTCAGGTAGAATGCATCCCCAGTGGCCTATATAATGGTAATCAAGCTAACTCACTGAAAGACTTATTTTCAGAACACTCCCACCCTCACCTAGAGACCTATAGCCAGGACATTTGCTCCAAAATGAAACCTAAGATCTTCTCTGCAAGGAATTTACCAAGGTAGACTATAGTTCCAGGGCAGGAGTGGGGGCCCCCCAAAGTGAAACCCTCCTTCTTTTGGCCTTTGCATATGCCAAACACCCTCAAGTGCAGTCCGCCAATTAAAACTCCCCACCCACCTACATGGAGCTCAAAGTCAGCCCGCCTCACAGGGAAGATGTCTGATGGCTAATACGTCCCAATCAACCACCAAAGAAATCCATGCAGCTACCTATTTTTAACCCAAACAAATTTTCCATTCTTTATTCTTTTATACCTGTAGTTATGAAAAATTCCAAACATACAAAGGTAGAGGATAGTATAACGCACCCCTCCACGCACCCGACACCCAGCTTCAAAAGTATTAATTCAAGAATTCATAGCTAATCTTGTTTTCTTTATAACCCAACCTACTTCCCCAGTCCACACAATTGTTTAAAAATTCCCAGACATTATGCTACTCTGTCATTAAACATTTAGGTATGTATCTCTAAAAGACAAAGATTCCCTTTTCAAATCATAACCACAGTATCTAAATCACAGCCTCCAGAAAACAACAAATCCTTGATGTCCTGACTCAGTGTTCATATACTTGGTTGTTCTAAAATTGATGTTTTTAGGGGCTTCCCGGGTGGCACAGTGGTTGGGAATCCACCTGCCAGTGCAGGGGACACGGGTTCGAGCCCTGGTCCCGGAAGATCCCACATGCTGCGAAGCAACTGGGCCCATGTGCCACAGCTGCTGGGCCTGCGCTCTAGAGCTTGCGAGCCACAACTACTGAGCCTGTGTGCCACAATTACTGAGCCCATGCTCTGCAACAAGAAAAGCCACCACAATGAGAGGCCCACGCACCGCAACGAGGAGTGGCCCCCGCTCACCACAACTAGAGAAAGCCCACGCATAGCAACAAGGACCCGATGCAGCCAAAATTAATAAAATAAAATAATTTTTTTAAAAAAACGATATTTTGAAAAATGCAATTTGTTTATTTGAATCAGTACCAAAACAAGGAGTATACACTATGATTGGTTGACAAGTCTCTTCGTTTTTTATAGTCTATAGATTTCCTGTCAATGTTTGTTTCTTCCCTGCCATTTAAATTTGTTGACGAAATCACACTGTTTGTCCTGCAGAGTTTCTCAAAGTCTAGATTTTACTGACTGCCTCCCCCCATGGAGTCACTTAACATGGTCCTTTATTGTCGGTATTTCTCGTACATCGATAGATTTGTTGAAAGCTTGATCTGTTACTGGTTCTTTTTTTCTGTGGGTTTTTTTTTCTGTTTTTTTTTTTTCTTGGCAAGACCACTTCATACATGGTGTGTATGCTTTCATCAGGAGGTATAAAATGTCTGGTTGTCTCCTTTTACAAAGTTAGCAACCATTGATAATCACTGCCTAAACCAACTCATTCATTAGAGTTGCATAAAGATGATATTCTCGTTCTAGCATTCCTTCTTCACTTATTATCTGCAATACATCTAGAAAGATAAGCTTCCTCTCATCAAATATTTGATTATCGTGGTGTACTTTCTATATAAGAAAGTCAAGATAAATGCTAAATTCTTTCCTTTATTCATCAGTTTCCAAAAAAAAAAAGTTTTGTATCTTACAAAGGTGATCCATGAATTTGGGGGATCTGTGGTGGGGAGAGTTGTTTGTTTTATTATGAATCCACGGATTTAAACATATTTGATGTATTTAAATTCATTGCAGCTATTCTTTTTGATGCTTAAACCATCCCAGCTTCATCCACCAGGAGCCTATACAAGTTGGCTCCTAAACCCTTTTGACGGTCTTTGATAGTTTCCTTGCTTTCTAGAATGACAAGATATTGTAGGTTATCTTGTACATTTCTTACCCTTGACCAGGAATCAAGCTTTTTTTCAAGGAATTCTTTCATTTTAGTGAAAGATGGTATTCAGAAACAACAAGCTAGGCGCTGAGGTTGTTCATTGGTCTTGGGTTGGTCCTTGTTTCTGCAGTTTTTCACAGAAGAGGGCTAGTAATACATATATGCATACATACACTTAATACATGCATATACATACACACAAAATACCTCAGAGTTCATAATGAAACTTCCACTTCAAAATCAAGGCCACAGAGCTTTAATTTAATCACATTGAACTTATATGTCTCAACACCCATCCTCCATGTCAAAAATCCCAGTTCTTAATAACACCAACATAATTACTGCTTTTCCTAATTGTATATTACATAAACAGCAATCTCAGAATACACATTCGGAGACTACCATCAACAATATAATCAGTATAATTGCTGAAACAGTTTAGGATTTTTTACAATTATTTTTTTCCTTGGGGCACACCTCTCTGAGGATATACAAATCACTGTGTTTTAAAGCACTTGGAATAGTTCATCCCTGTTTGGTTATATTGCTAACTGAATATACAATCAGATTCATTTATTTGGTTTTACTACTGATGTGGGGGGATTATCGTTTAAAATTTAATTTTTTATTATAATCATGTAAAACATGTACATGGTGCAAAGTCAAATTTACAATTAGTATAACCTTATTTCCTCTCTGCCCAAAAGCTAACATTCTTTTTTTTAGATTTCATGGTTTACCCTTCCATTTCTTAAAATATAAGCACATGTGTATATATTTATATTTTTATCTCCCCTTTCGCAGTATATAGTATCATACTATACATACTTTTATCCACCTTGCTTTTTTTTACCTAACAATATATCCTATAGATCACTACATAAATATATATAGATCTTCCTAACATTTTTATAGTATCGTAGAGTATCCATTCTGAAGATACTTCATTGTTATTCAACCAATCCCTTATTGAGAGACATTTGGGTTATTTCCAATGTTTTTCTACTACAAATAGTGCTGTAAACAATAGCCTTGATAACACATACTTCCAGAACTTTGTCATTTCCTACAAGTGGGTAGCCCTCTGTTTTAAAAGGTAAACAGAGAAATAAATGTCATCAAAAAAGTTGAAAATAAAAAAACGAAACACAAGATCACTGAGGGACAGGGAGAAAAACTGGCTCCAGTGGAAGTGAAAATAATATGAAAACCTAATTAGTATCCTCAGAGAAATCGAGTGAACACTGCAGTCAGAAAATAAGAATAAACTGCTTTTAAAATGTGAGAAATGAGAGAAAAGAGTAAAATACAACCAGAAGGATGTATGAGAAAAATTCCTCTTTCATGACTGGGATTCAATAGATACTGCCTAAAGTTGATAAACTAGAGGACAAACAAGTAACCCATTACATACCTACAATATTAATGTATAAACAGAAAAATCTGGAAGCGATTGCCTCTGGGCAGTTGTACTGGAATTAGGAAATTATGTACTTTTCATTTACTCTCATTCTGCATGCTTAGAATTTTTTCATAATTTTAATTAAACATAAAATATGAGAATTAGTAAATAAATGTGAACCAGTATTTATATGCTTTAATTTGCAACGTTTCCCAGAGCACTGAGGAACTGAAGACTATTCTTATCTGCTGAAAATCTTCCAAGAGTAGCGTTAACAGGTGATAATTTATTCTGATGCCCAAAACACAGTGTGACAAGTGTGATTTACCTATAGCTAACACGTTTCCCTTGGAGCTTTCTCAGTCTCCTTCTGTCCATCACTCTCTTGCTCTCTTTTCCATTTTACTGGTCAGAAAAACAATAAGTAAAAAATACATTACCATCCCTTATAAGTCGTCTTTCTTATATTGTCCCTTTTCTATACTGAAAAATTCAGGTGAATGGAATATTTTACTTTTCTTTCACAGAAAATGAAATTAAGTTGTTTAATTTCAAATGTGATTCCCAATTGATGTTTCTCTTATTACTAGCCACCAATCAAAATGAAAATGCTCTCTCTCTCGAACTAAATAAATATTATTTTCCTCCAGACCCCATTGTTTTTCCCACCCTGAGAATTTACCTCTTCAAAGAAGCCAAGTCTTGTTTGTTCTCAGAGAAATCATTTTGCACTATCACACCAAGCAATGTTTGCTTGTATTCAATGATTCCACCCTCACGATAATAGGTTTTATCTCCTTGACAAGTATGTAAATGAGGCTAATCTTTCTGTAGTTCTCAGCTCTTTACAGGTGGGAGTTAATGTTAGGCTATCTCAGGTACTTATTGATGCAATGATACATCAACTCACACATTTCGACAAGAATGTTAATAATTTTATCTTTGAATTCATCCAAGACCCTTGGCTCCATTGCCTCAATTCCTTGATTAGACATATTTGATTCCCAGCTAAAGTCTTTATAGCTGTGCTACCATAGACAAGTCACTTAACCTCTCTGAGATTTGGTTTCATTCTCCCTAAAATGAGGATAATACCACCTATTTCACGGTTATATCCCTGACCACTCTATCTGAAATAGCATCTCCATCATTCTCTTTCCCCTTTATCTGATTTATTTTTCTTAACCATTGACCTTACCTCTACATGTTATTACTCTATTCTTTCCTTTGTTTATTACCTGTCTCCCATACTAGACTGTAAGTTTCTTAAGGATAGAGTTCCACCTGCTTCGTTCACACCTATAACTGCAGCACCTAAAACAATGCTTAGCACACAGCAGCTGCTCAATGAATGTTGTTGAATCAATAGTTGAATAAAGTGTATTGCTGAATGATTAAAATGAAATAATGTATGTAAAATGCTTGGCACTTTGGCAAAAAGTAACTACCTAATGAAAGGTAGCATTAATTTTTTAAATAGCCACCATTGCTAGGACATAAATACTCATTAAGTTGTCTGAACCTAACTACTTAAACAGAATCATTAAGTTTGTTTATTTGGTTGTTTTTGCCTAAGGGCTCCAGGAACCAATGAAGTTTGGGAACCTTTGCTATGTGAGTTACAAGCAAACCACATTATCGCAGGTAGAAAACAAAAGGTGTAATATGCCAAGAAGTTCGAAAATACTGTGAGGTTGGCTGGAGGCCCACTATGAGAAGAATACTGTCAAAGAAGATATCCAAGTAATCAGAGAGGCCTGAGCAAGCTTCTTGGATGCAGAATCACACTGTGCAAATGAAACTCTCGGAGGGTATTTATGTTCCGTAAGAACAACCCCTGCAGCTCAGGCTGGGCTTCCCTAAGACCAAAGAAAGAAAAAACATTTGAACACACCGTGCCAGCTCTGAACTGTGAAACTACTCATGCAGGACAGATGCAAGGGGTGGGAGATGAGAAGAGATAAATGGAGGAAGGGGGAGGGAGAAGGCTGATAATAAATTTGTGGAAATTCAGGATTTTGTGTTCATTGCTACTTTGCCCTCAACTACCTTCTGTAAGGTTTCCTATTAATGAAATAATACTGGCTCTTTAATTTGACATCTGGGCATTTCCTGTCATACTCAATACTAAAACTGTGAGTTAGTGGTCTTAACCAAAAATCTAAGTTCTACATTTCTTCATTAAAAGGTATTCATCTAATCTATACTTAAAGTCCCTTTATTACAGCCTGGGCTGAGATTAAAGTTCTCACAATCTTTTTTTTTTTAATAATTTCAATATAATCTCATTGGCCTCTGTGGGGGGGTGTGTGTGGGGGGGTGTGTGTCGGGGTGTGTGTGTGTGTGTGTGTGTGTGTGTGTTTTAAATAATATAAACCCCTTAGTTTATCATTCCTATTTTCAGAAATTCAAGAGTTCCCTCTACCTAGTTTCTGTGCTACATCAAGGCCTCACTTTCTGTCAATTGTCCGATTAATCCTTTTGGGATTTTTAGGCTTCCGGAAGACAAAATCCTTTCTGCCACTCCCCACACTTATCAGATACGCAGTTCAATGGTTTCACTATTTTCTCATCCCAATTTTCCATCCCCATCTTCCTCGTCCAGAGCACTGACTCCCCCCTGACAGTGCCAGTGAGGCCTTTATCAATCTGCATCTTAAGTTTTTCCTCACTCATCGGCTTTTCTAAAAGGGTGTTAGCTTTTTTATAAAATCCACTCTCCCACCACTTTTAAACTTTAAGAGATCTGAAAACTTAAGAAAATTCCTTAGCTGCATCTTTGCTCTGGCAGGAACAGCTCACTAAGAGGATCACATGAAATGACCGACTTTTAGGCAAGAGGAAGAAAATGTAAGTAGGCTGAACTGCACTGATATCAAGTTGTTCTTCTGTTTGACGTCTTCTCCACAGCCCTGCAGGCAGCAGGCCAGGTTCAAATCCTGCCATCACCATGTATTAATCCTGCCACCTTAAGAAGGACACAAAACTTCCTGATTCTCAGTGTCCTCATCTGGAAGATGGTGACAATAATACCTTTTTCACCTGATGGTAAAGATTGAATGTAAGTGACCCACAGAGAGAACACAGCACACAGTGTCATTCTTCCCTCTTCCCGTCTTGTGCTGTTTACTCTTGATATTGTTATTAACTGCTAATCAATTCAACACTTAAGTTATCAGGATGGGTTTTGTGATGGATTATGTGCAACAATAAAAGTGGAAAGACTAAAATACAAGTCAGATGCTTTTACTTTTATCATAAGCAAGTGCTAATTCTCCCTCATAGCCATGCTCCCATCCTTCAAAAATACTATGGGCAATAATTCTAAATAAGTGTGCTAACAAAAATGGGCTAAATAAGCAAAACAGCTTTTTTTTACACAGATTCCCTTGCTTCTGAGACCTGCTGTCCTCACATTGTGCCCCACACATTTTGAGAGCTCACTGTCCGGAAGGGGATGAGCAGAGTGTATGCGTGGTGTTAGGAGCGCTCCTGTTGGAGCCTGGGGCCGGCGTGATGGATTATATACTTGTTCAAGGTTCCTTTCCACTCTGTGATTCCATAACTCTACCAAGACAACTTCTAAAATTCCAACGCTACCAAACAATTTTCCTACTGCGGTGGTATTTAAATAAGGGACTTTGACTTACATGGAAAAGGCAGGATTGTCTTTCAGTCGCCGCCAGAATGAGAGAAAAACATTACACTGGAAATCAGAAACTCAGAACTGAAATGCCACTTCTCTCATCATCGGTCACGTGATCTGAAAAATGTGGGCTGAGCTCAGCAAACACTTATGTTTCATTTCAGCTTTGACATTCTGATTCTGGGATAAGGCTGCCGCCCATCGCCAGGGTAGGTAGAGCAGCAGGCCTTAAATAAACATGTGGGAACCGCTACCTTTTCAGAAGTGATCTGTGACCACTGCCACTTTCAGCAGGTTATCTCTGAGAAAGGGGTGAGGGTGGAGAATGATAATTAAAGAACAAATTCACAGGCGTGGATGAGGATCATTGGGTGCTCCCTGCTCTATTCTAAAATAGTAACTTTAAATAACTGGTCAAAGATGTGCCTTTGTGCCCCAGAAACATTCAGAAAAGGACTCATGTATGTCAGAGATAATGATCCTCCATAGCAATGATGTTATTGTCTTTTGGGCTCAGAAATTAACCGAACTGCTGGCTGCCACAGCCATCCTTCCTTCTAGACAGCACGTACATTTCCTCCTCACCTGCCCTAGAGAGCGGTTAATTAGTACCATCATGGGCCGGAAATAAGTAGGAGACTAGTCCTCACTATCTAAAGGCCCAGATTATTTTAATATTCCAAGAGTAACCAAGGCAACCAGAGTTTAAGAAACAATATTACTGCCAATAAAACTTTCCAATTTGTTCAATTTTGTAAGACGGTTATTCTTTAAAACTGAAAAAAAAAATGGTGCTAAGTTTTAATGACACTTGGAAAAATTTTTGGTATTAACTTCCAGCTTTATAATCTAACTAAACCCACACCAATAAAATCTTAATCATCATCAAGCACTTCACACACACACACACACACACACACACACACACACTATATTTATATATCAGAGATACCATATCTTTAGGCATATATTTATAAATAGCGCCAAAGAGAAATTTTCATAGAAATGTTAATAATTTCCATAAAAACCTTCACATACTGCATGGCACTTGCATATAACATTTTAATTAATTACCTATTCATGAACCACTTGGGTATTTGCACAATTCAGATGATTAATGAGCACGAGTGTGAGGACACAGTAAAGACTGTCTAATAAACCCTTCCTCAAGATGCTTCCTATTTGCAAAGCACTGCGGCTCAGTAAATGACCCAGTTGCCTGGCAGAAATGCTCCAAAATGTTCTGCCCAAGATCCAGCCTCTTCTGGTCCTGTTCAACTGAGGCCAGGCGAGTGGCATGGGAGATCCTCGGGCCATGAGGAAAGATTGAACAAGAGCACATGGCATTCTGCAGCCCCCAGAAGCCAATTCAAAAATAGACCTGTGTTCCTTCCTCCTGAACAAATACTGGAAATGTGACTGCTATGGGGAAACAACTCTGGCAGAGGGAAAAGAAGAAGAGTTAGAGATGTCCCTTTCCTAATAATCATTACCATTTATTCGTTCCTACTAGGTGCCAGCGCTGTGCACTCTATAGACATTATCCGACATGTTCTCTAAAACTCCTTGCAAAATATGCATGAAAATCCCATTTATCTGATGGGAACCTGGAGCTCAGGCAGGAAAGGGAAGGAGATCTGAGCCCTAGTTTTTGCAACTTCAAAGACCACCCTCTGGCCTCTCCTTTAAAGGAACTGTTAGGAAATCTGTACTCTTAAGAGAGATTTTTATATTTGTAGTTGATAAACATGAGAGGTTTTGCAAACCTCAGTCATACATTCATTCCATCTGAGTACAAGGAGCTTAGAGGAAAGAGTGCTTTCTCCACTGGGTATTAGAAGAGCATTCAGAGACCTGCGAGGCTGCCCTGGTGAGCCAGGGGGTTTGAGCAGGAACTGGGTGCAGAGCAGTCTAGTGGTTTGTTGGCCATCAGAGTTCCCACAGAAAAGATAGGAAAGAAGTGGGGAAACAGTTGCCCCAACTTTCTTTACAACCACACCATCCTTCAGGTGCTGGACATTAGTGGTTACATGTTTCTTCTGGGTTTTGTTTTGCTTTGCTTTGTTTTCTTTTGTTTTGTCCATCCAACCTTCCCTTTGGGTGGGTGGGAAGGAGGTTATCTCCAGTTACGTTCGGTCTTGGTGGAACTCATTACCCTACTTCCCATTACCAAAGCCCACGTTGGGGCTCACTCCCTCCCCATCACTCAGGGGCCAAGGCCAGGGTGCATGAGAAAGATAACCCCCTCCTCGTTACCCAGAGTGTGTGGCCTTGGCTCTGCCAATCTGATATTCCAAGCCAGACTTGGCTCTGGACCAAAACTGAAGGAGTGCCCAGCCTTTATTTCCAGCAGCTACAGCAGTGAATGGTGGTGGTCACATCTTTGCCCAGTGGTGGCAAAGTTCTGGCTGTATCGTCCCTGCCAAAAGATGGGGGGCTACCATCTCACGATCTGCCATGCATGTTTTTCAAATCTGGTTCTTCAACTCCCATCAATTCTGTGAGCCCCCAATAGTTTATTAAAAAGGCATTTTTCTGCTTATGGCAGTTAGTATTGACTCCTGTTGTTTACCATCAAGCAAATCACACACACACACAAACACACATACACACACATGCTCTACACTACGATAGACTGTGTTATTGTTCTTAAATGTTCACCAAGATGGCCTTAACATTCTCCTCAGCTTCAATAAACTTTACACAGGCTTCTTACTGACTCTAGGCCCCTGACCTCCCATTACTTACACACATTTAGTTTAGAAAACTTGTAACTGTAAGTTCTTTCTCTGCCCCTCTGAGATGTAAACCTTTCTAAAAGCCTCCTGCCAGTTTTGAAACCCAGGAATGTTTCCTCCAGGACCTGGGAGCCATCTCTTTGAAATGTAATCATGAGGGAAGACAGGGCCCCTTCTCCCAGTCTCTGGGGGAGGGTAGAGGCTAAAGTCAGTGAGTGCATTGCACCTCATTGTAAAACGACCTCCTGTCATGAAGATATGGGAAAATTTACTTCTCCTTTTGTAAGACCAGTTAACAAACACAGCTGGCCAATGATCCCCTACCCACAACTCCAGCTCTTAAAAACCCTCCTGCCGGGCTTCCCTGGTGGTGCAGTGGTTGAGAATCTGCCTGCCAATGCAGGGGACACGGTTTCGAGCCCTGGTCTGGGAAGATCTCACATGCCGCGGAGCAACTAGGCCCGTGAGCCACAACTACTGAGCCTGCGTGTCTGGAGCCTGTGCTCCGCAACAAGAGAGGCCACGATAGTGAGAGGCCCGTGCACCACGATGAAGAGTGGCCCCCGCTTGCCGCAACTAGAGAAAGCCCTCGCACAGAAACGAAGACCCAACACAGCCAAAAATAAATTAATTAATTAATTTAAAATATATATATATATATATATATATATATATATATATATATATATATATATATGCCTTTAACAACAACAACAACAACAAAAAACCTCCTGCCCTTTGTTTCAGTGGAATTGCCTGCAGACTGTGTTCGGGTCTCTTTCTCCTATTGCAATAGCCTTGAATAAAGTTTTCCCTGCCTGTTTAACTCTGCCCACTGTAAATTTTGCTTTGATAATATTGGCTGGCCCTCCCTAAGAAAGGACCATATTCTTCATCCCCAACCGACACCAGGTTTGGCCCATGAACTTGCTCTGATCAATGATAAGTGAGTTGAAGGGCATGCCATCCCAGGCAAAAGCTCTGGGACCTAACCTGTAGTTGGCCCCCTCTCCTCTTTCCCAGACAGAGGCTGATCCATCTACCTGAATTCTTAAGTGAAGATAATAGAAACACAATCACAGCCGACCCATATGTGCACATGCAGAATGAGCAAGAAATACATCTTGGCTGTTGTAAGCCACTGAGATGTTGGTATCATTTGTTACCAGAGCACAACCAGCAGTCTTCACTAGTTGCATACCCTTTCTGGAACTTGGCACCACAAAAGAGAAGCTCTGGAATGAACCAACTGTCTCTGGGAAGGCTGCCCTCTGACACTGCCTTCCATCAACTAGCAGTGAGCTTCAGAAGTCCTCCTGGACGAAATATCCCAGAGGAAACACAGGGTGAACCACGGGGCTTTAAAAGCAGCAAGAATAATCCGCCAGAAGAGGTAAGATTGTATGAACAACGGGCCAACTGAGGCCTCTGGAGAATCCCAGGTGATGTTCAAGGAGGCCTTTTTTCAGTGTTATTCAAAATACTCTGCTTGCATTCCCCTTATACAAATTTTGAAAAGAACATGCACCTCCTTTACACATTTTTAAACTGTCACCCCAAAATTTTCATCATAAGTTTAAAAATTAATTTTTTGTTAGGAGGAGATATGAAATATTAAATGTTTTATAAGACAAAATAAGATGAGGATCGACTTTGAAATCAAATTTCATGACATGCTTTGAGAAAATAGGTTTTAACTATCCTATTGAAAACTGCACTGAATCCAAAAGAACCACATGAAATATATATTTGTGGTTTTATCCAATGTATCTTTAAAACTTTGGTAGTCCTGGAAAACACAGATTTTTAAAAGAACCGGCCCCACTCACCTATGCTGCAAGGCCCAGCCTATCCTTATCAGAATTATATGTAAGATGCAGAAAGGCAAGAAATCCACCAGGTTTAAGTTTCCTTGATTAATCATTAAAGGAGTCCTCCTTCAAAATGAATATTTCTAATTATCCCTTTTTTTTTCTTTTGAGGCATGGGAGGTTTCTAATGCTGGAGCAAATGTACTATATTTACACATCAGAGGGGCTTTCTCTGTAAAGTGAGGGAAGAAATGTGCAAAGCAGACACTTTCTCAGGCAATTTTAGAAAAGAATACATGTGGAAGTTGATAATCTTGAAAGTGGCATGTTCCTGCAAATCCTGAAAACTATCCACGCATTAGTACCCCTGGAAGGCGTGCATCCCTCTGTTGCAAGAGTATGTTTCATGCGCATATAACACACAGTTGGGGTGCGTGTGACAAAGAAGCAGATGGGCAGGCTAACTCTCCTGGGTGCTTTCTGGATTCACAAAGCAAGTCTGAGCAGAAAGCCTAATCCCAGGCGAAGTTACTTTTCCCCAAGACCAGGGGACAATGCCTCCATGTGCTGATATTTGCAGCAGTTACAGGAAAACACTGGGAATCATTCCTAGGGCACCACGGAAGACTAAGAACTGTGTTCCCCGGTACCCAAACCATGTATCTTAGAAGGCCAACCAGACCATAAAATGTTTTCCCAGTTTTATACATACTTAAGAACTCATGGGTAATATATCTAAACTCTTCTCCTACAAGGACCCCTCCTAGCAACTACGCTTTGGAATAAAGAACTGTCAACACTGGCAGATTCAGAACTTCTGCTGAGAAGAATTTACCACAGCAGAATGATCTAAGTACATCATGTCATGCGGTGGTAGTTTAATAATGATATATTCCAAGGCTAGAGGGGAAAAAAGGTTTTTTTATTAAGCTAAGGATACATTAAATATCATTATAAATTAACCCTCTACTATTATTTCGATGGCATTTTCGGAACATACCACCTGAGGAGGCACCAAAAAAAAAAAAGAAAAAATACTGTGTACTGGTCTGGTTTTTAAAAAAACTATCTCAGAAAGACTTACATACCAAATGCATTGAAATGGCACAGAAAAAAAAATTTATATATGCCCACTGTCCCATGAAAGCAGCATTTTACTCCAAACCCAAAAGGGCAACTTCATAAAATCAATATCTCTCCTGTTTTCTTTAGAATTGATGACTATGAGGATACTAGCCTTGTTAGGAGTGTGGGGTGAAATCCTAAAATTAGGTTGTATATATGTTATATACACCAGATTTGGGGGTAAGAACTCTTATTTGAGCAATTTAGTAGCTATGAGGATTTAAACACATTTCTTTTGGAAAGGGAGTGGGGTAGAACAGGAAAAGCCATATTACTGTGTATATGGAAAAACATTAATAAAAATCAAACATAATGGTTAATTAACATATCAAACATAAACTAAACAACATAATCCAAACATAAAATATGAAAAAGAACTGCCAGATAACAAAACACATTGCCATTCATCTTCCCTGTGATAAATTTTTAATGAGACAGACCTCTCTGTACCACAATCAACTTTGATTTAATAAAGTAAAACTACAACAATTGTATATCAAATAGCATATTTTAGCGCATTTTCCATTATATTATGCACTTGAATTCCTTCAAGTACTGCCTCTGTGATCTCTTCCCTACCTCTCTCCTCTGAGCTTCCAGACTTAGTTTCTAGTATATGGATGAGCATGTCCACGGAGTTATTTTTCCTGAATTTCCAAACCAAAAAAATCCAAACCTGATTGAAATATAATTTACCCACAACTTTCTTTTTCTTCCTAAATTCAGTAGCATCATCACCTGTTTACTCCCCTTAGGAGCCTCTTCAACTCTTCCAGCTTCACACTCTATATCCAAACATTTGACAAGTGCGCCAAGTTTCTCATATAGTCAACCATTCAGTACAATGATTCAGTTCATTCTTTTGTATTCCCATACTCCACTTTTCCTCCTTTTTTTGTCTTTTTACCTTCCGTACCTTCCTACCATTATATGGATGTTGGAGTTCATGAATTCATCCTCCATGTCTCTTAAATTTTAAATTTTCTATCATTTTTCCATATCTTTATCTCTGCTGTATGCTGAGGAAATTCTTTAGGTTTATCTTCTAAATCACTGGTTTACTATTAAGCTGCATCCAAGCTATTATGTAGTCTATCAACTATGATTTCATTTTAATAATTTTATTGTTTATTTCCAAGATATCTGAATGTCTATTCTTATTTTACAAATACTTGTTCTGGTTTTATAAGTGTGAAGACATTTATCACCCTGAAGATGTTCAATATTTTCATTTTACCATCTTTTTCAGACTATTCAATTATCTCTGTTCCCTCAGGAGCAAATCCTGTGTGTGTTAAGTAATTGTGAATTCTTTCAGGATGGAAATCTTTCCCAGGTCGTTATAATTCCCTACTGACTTCATCTTTTATGTGAGATAATCTTGCCTTGTGCTCTTACGCTTAACCTCATCTACTTTCTTCTTTTAGCAGAGATATATAATTATTGGTTTTATAATATCTTCTCTTTTACATATTTCTCTGAGTTTTGTGTGGGAAGGGAAGATTTCACTATCTGCTTTCTTCATCAATCTTGAATTAAAGGTCTCTTGTCACCCGTTCAGGGTATTTGGGCAGTAGTCTCCTATCTCATCTCTCCTCCTCAGGCTCTCAAGTCACACTGCAACCAGTGCTATTCTTAAAGGTTCTGCTAAGGACCTGATCATTGAGTCTGGTGTTATTCTTCTATCTAAAGTATAGTAAAACAGCTTTTTAGATCCTTCACTCTCAAGAGAAAAAAGAACTCTATAGTAGAGATCTTAGCAGAGCCTACAAAGGGTAAAACCCCTAAATTTTAGCCCCATCTCCTTTTCCAATCTACTCCCCCACTTCATCTTTTCAAAATCACTACCCTCTAGTCATCCCAACTACTCAGAGAATCTATGCAATTTCATGCTTCCCTGCCTTTGCTGAAGCTCAAATCACTTCTATGTCCCATTCACTTGCAAAGATCCAGATAAAATCCTACTATCTATTCTATGAAACCTCACATATGCTATGGACATTTCATTATCTCAGCCTCATATAGATATTACCCATATCCCTATAGGAGTACTTATCTCATTCTGCCTTAATGCATTAGAATCCCTAACTAGGCCGTAACTTCTTAAGGGCAAACATTATTAACCACTTCTTTCCATATTTCAAGCAGCACCCAACATAATGTTCAGCATATAACAGGCACTCAACAACATTTTTTAAATGAAAGATGACGTGACCCTTGTTCCAGTGACTAGAAGTGCTATTTGGCAAATATATATTCATACAATTAAATTCAAGGAATTAAGGAATTAAACTTAAAGGAAATGAAGACATTCAAACTAGGATTCGGTATCATAGCTTTAGACTGTAGGAAAAAGAAATTTCTGCTTCTTGAAATTCTGAACCTATACCAGCCTCAAGTACCACATCCCTTTCTAAAAAGCCCCCAGTGATAGCCCAGCCCTCTGGGTTCTATTGCATGCCTGCATGTCCCTTTCATTGTATTTACCACCCAAAGTCCAACTGTCTGTGTATCCGTCTACCCTACTAGATTATATCCCCTCTGAGAACAGAAATCAGATACAGTGTTTATCAGAGAATAAATTAAAAAGTGTTGACTAAATAAATGCTTAAATACCACATTTTTCCCTTATTTGTCCTCAGAATAGTCCCAAGCTATAAGGAAAGCTGCCATTCTCATTTTCCAATAAATAACCAAAGTAAATGAATGTTAAATGAACTCATGGTCACAGGAGAAAGGAACCTGGTAGCAGAATTTAGGTCTTCTTGAAATTAATCACCACATTTCTAAATATTCCTATATAATATGAAGCATCCATGGTCAGGAATATAAGAAAATGGACAATTTAGAGCTCTTTAAATAAAGGAAATAGCCCTCAATAACACAGTAAGTAAAACCAACCTTTAAATAACCCCCAGAGCTCTTTTCGGAGAGCTTCTGGCACATAACTAATATTATAAACAAAGCCGTCATCCACACACTGATCAGCACAGCAGCATTATTTCTAGGTGCCCAGGGCAACCGTATTAAATTAACCTGTTCAGGAGAACTTTAAAAAGCTATAAATATCACCAGATTTAGTGTATGTTAATTTCTACCAATTCAGCATTTTCATTACACACAATATCCTCTACTACAAACAAGCTGCTTCTACTAAAATTTCATATAGCTATATAGATTCATTTTATTAGCTGTTTATTGAGTGTTTACTACGTGCCAGGCATGTTGCTAAGAGCTGCATAAATTATCTCATTTATTCCTCATAAAAACATTACGCATTAGGTACTATCATTACCACATTTTAAAAGTGGAAACGAGGGCTTCCCTGGTGGTACAGTGGTTAAGAATCTGCCTACCAATGCAGGGGACACGGGTTCGATCCCTGGTCTGGGAAGATCCCACATGCTGCGGAGCAACTAAGCTCGTGCACCACAACTACTGAGCCCGCGCTCTAGAGCCCGCGAGCCACAACTACTGAAGCCTGCACCCCTAGAGCCTGTGCTCTGCCACAAGAGAAGCCACTGCAATGAGAAGCCTGCGCATCACAACAAAGAGTAGCCCTCACTCGCCGCAACTAGAGAAAGCCCGCGCACAGCAACGAAGACCCAACGCAGCCAAAAATAAATAAATAAATTTATTTTTTTTTAAATGGAAATGAGAGCTCAAAGATATGAAATAATGTGCCCCAGGTCATGCAGCTAGTAAGAGATGGAGGTGGGAACAGTTCCTGGTCCTTTCTGGGGCCACAGTCCTGGCTCCTCCCCACTATGGAGACTTTAGTGTCCATTGGAAGGATATATTTGTTCAGATATTCTCATAAGTTTGACATTATCATCACACTGAATTGTATGAAATCGCTATTTCTGTGGACCAAAAATGGTCAAATGGTTCAACCTAGTAGACTGTTAATATTCTATTCTGATATTAATATCCGCATCTTTTGGTTCCTTGCTAATGTATTATTTTCTCTTTATTTTGTATAGTACATGTATTTAATGACTCCTAAAATTATTATTATTACAAATTATGGTATAACCAGTAAGATACAAACACCAGTCAATCCCTTAAGTAATTCCTCAATTCTGATCAAAGGTTGACTGTATGAGAAACATATTGCAAAGATGTGGCCAGGAACTGTCCCCCTAAGTAAACCATTTCCAGATCATTACATTCTAGAGCCTGGACGATGTATGGTTTCTGCAAACCTGCAAGATTTCCAGATCAGCACATTCTAGAGCCTGGACGATGTATGGTTTCTGCAAACCTGCCAGATTTCCAGATCAGCACATTCTAGAGCCTGGACGATGTATGGTTTCTGCAAACCTGCCAGATTTCCAGCTCAGCACATTCTAGAGCCTGGACGATGTATGGTTTCTGCAAACCTGCCAGATTTCCAGCTCAGCACATTCTAGAGCCTGGACGATGTATGGTTTCTGCAAACCTGCCAGATTTATTGGTATGATATCTCCATTTCCTTTAAAATGCAAACAAACCAAAAAACCTAAACAATTCCAATAAAAGAGAATAAAATAAAATAAACGCTAGCATCTGGGAGCAAATGCTCCCTTTGGTAAGAGAGTTTAGAAAGCAGGGCATTCACAGAATCCACTCTCCTCTTTTTCACCTTCATTGGTCTCTGTGTGTTTTCCTTCTTGTCTTAGAGGAAAATGTGTCCTGCTTCTTCAAGAACTAATCCTCCCATGTGTGCTCTTGACCCCAGCCTCTGTCACCTCCTCTGGAAACTTCCTCTGTAAATTTCTCCCTCTCTGTATCCTCACCTGCTCCCTTCTTCCTGGCTGCAGCTCTGAGATCAAACACAAACATGTGCAAATCTTCTGTATCTACTGCACTCCACACCGTCCCCGCAGAACTCTCTCGCCCTCCTTTCTTCTCTTCTCTGCCAAAGGACCAACAAAGGGATGTGTTCTTCCTCCACTTCCTCGCCTCCCACCCACTCATCATTCCAAAGTAGCCTGGCTTTTGAGAAGTCATTCTCGGCAATGTCACCAGTGACCCCGACCTACTGGACTCTCAGTTCTCATCCCACTTCATCTCCCCCTAGTTTGTGCTAATGCCACCAGCTCCCTCCTCAAACGCTCTCTCTGGGATTCATTCATGCTACACCTTCCTGGTTCTCTTCCTACCTCTATGATGGTTCCTCTCCAGTCCTTCCTACTTTCTCTGTCTTATTCACAGGTTTCTTCCTTGGCCTTTCCTTCCAAGAGTTCAAGCTTCTCATTTTTCTTCTTGCTCTGCTCTCCCCAATACATACTTCAAACTACTCAAAGCCATGTTAGCTTTTCTCTCCTCAAACCCACTCCTTCTTCTTTTTGCCCAAACCTAGATCCACTCCATCTCCCAAACAGAAACCACCCACTTTGAAATCCTTTCCACACCTTTTTCCGCAGCCTCATCTCTTACTACTTCTCACCTGCAGCCAAGCAACCACGGAGGCATACCAGAGTCCTGGTCCTCATGCTGGATGGTCAATAGCTTTTCTTTTTTTGAAAGGAGGTCATTTTTATTTCCATAGATTGTCATATTCCACAAAATCAGGGAAATTAAAGAGGGTTCGGAGAAAAGGGCCAACTTGAAAAGTTGTCCCATCTGCCACAGCTCCAGGAACATCCAGACTTGTTTAACGTAGACAAGATGGAAAAAGGAGTAAGAATTACATGATGATTCTTTCCAACGGTTTGTAAGAAAAACAGTGTCCATGTTTGTCAAGAACCAACCTAGAGAAAAATGAATTTAAGCTTTAGCCAACTCTTCATCTTCTACCCCTTGACAATTAGGGCTGTGGCAGTTGTGGGAACGAAAAGATTGGCTCTGGAGTTCTTTCCAAAGAGGATAGTAAATAGAGCAGATATTGTTCTGAGTTTCTGATACCATCACCTGCCTGAGAAAAAAAGACATGCACCAAAATTTTGCTACTCTTGCTATGCGATTCTCAGTTTTTTATTCTCTCTGATAGCTTTTATACCTTTATACAAATTGTTTCCTTCACTTGATATAGCCTTTAGCCTTCAGATTTCTACTCACGTGTCACATACTTTGTGAAGCTTTCTCTATTCTTCCTAAGAATATCCAGTTCTTCCTCGACGTTCCCAGAGCACTTTGTATAAACCAGTAATTTATAGTATTTACCGCTTTGGTACCATGGTAACTTTGTAAGATCCTGTCCCCCTTCAGTCCTGTTCCTGTCTTCATTGTTCCTAGAAAGAAAGGACTGTGCTGTTTTCCCCTCTGTACCTCATGTAAAGCTGATCAAGTGCCTGGCTCACAGTAGGTCTTCGAAGATGTCTGTTTCGTTAAGTTGATCCATCCATCTGGTCAGGTTTATATATAATCCTACTCAAGGGTAAGGGCTTTTATTAAGTGATTTTTTGAGTCTCTTTGCACTCTAATAATTCATCATGTAAGACACCAAGAAAAATTCAAGAGGTAATGAACATTGTTTTCCTCCTGCAATAAAAAACGTTGTCACAGAATATGACCCTTTAAGGTTCTTGTTAAGAGAAGGTTACCTCCACTGAACAAAGAAAACAGATTCTCTGAGAACACCAATCAGTTTCCCAAGTCAGCCAACTGCTTACTTGTGCCTTTTTAAGTCCTACTTTAAAAGTCCAAAATGACAAATTATCTCCCAGGTCTCTGGGAAAATACTTCATTGCTTTCTGAAATGTCAGTGCTGATGCTTATTTCTACTCAGTTTTGCCTCATTTTAAAACAATGGAAATATCTCTTCCTGCCACCAGCTTACATTCTCTTTTATAATCCTTTTTCTCCTCTCTTATTTTTCAGGATATAATTTCTTTGATAAACTTCCCCTAATTTCTAAACTTTGGGGAGTTAAAATCTCTATAATTTCATGATCCCATTGAATGGCAGAAAGAAGAAACTGAGTTCCAGGTAAGATGGCCATAAAATGAAAACTGGAAAAAATCACAGCCAAAGACCTTTCCATAACATTTACTAACATTTACTAAATTGCTTCAAATACTAGAGAAATAAGAAAGTAGGTTAGCGATTAAAGACATTATTATCTAACTTTAATCTTCATCAAAGTAAATGTCATTATCCTTGTTTAACAGATCAATAAACTGAGGTTCAGAGAGGTTCAATTACCGTCTAAGGTTACCCAGATAATAAGTGGAAGCCTTTTTGCCATATGTTGGAGTGACATGAAGGAATTTTCTCAGGAAAAACTGACCTGTTTGAAGGTCCCTGCCTCTGGGTTCCTGGTCAGTCACCATTATTTCCATGAGAGAACATCAATCCTATACTTTGCCTGCATTTATGCTGTGTACTGTGCTCAGAGTCTTTATACGTTTTTCATTTAAGTACTGAATGAGTTATGAATGGGACAGTACGATGTATCACCTTGTAAGCAAATGAAGGTCAGGACCTAAAGTTCAGAAACAAACCCAATGTCTCCCAGTTAGTGAAGCTGACTATGCGTGCTCTCAAAACCGACTCTGCTGTCTCCTTTGACCGTCACGTGGCCAGTGCTGCCCTGAATCAGCAGGACCTTGTCTGGGAACAGCACCAGGAATTCGGCTGTCCCATTCTGAAATTTAGTTGTAAAAAGTCATACTCGATCCTAGGGGTCTTCCAGGGGTTCTAAAAACGTATCTTCCTAACACGTCACCCAATCAGAGAGCCATGTACCTTTCACTCTCTGGGTTTCTCATAGCAATGCCTGCCCTCGCTGAGCCACCTCTGGGTTTTCAGCCACTGAGAGGCACTGTTAAGAAACGGGGTGCAGTGGTAAAGCACCAGGCTCTGAAACCAGGGGGCCGGGTTCCAATCCCAGGTCTCCCTCTTACTGTGTAACTTGGGTTAGTCACTTAGCCTCTCTGTGTCTCAGTTTACTCACCTGTAAAACAGGCACAATGACCCTACCTACCTCAAAAGCTTCTGTGATTATTTAGAATAGTACTTTATACATTAAAAAGTTCACTAGATATGTGTTAGATATTTTACAGATTGTTAGATGACTCCATATTGTGCGAAGACAGAAGCAGAAGGAAAATCATGAGAATGTAGCTTCGTGGAAGCTGAAAGGAAGGCATATTTAAAGGAAGGAGAAATTATGTGCCTGATCCTTTCAAAGGTCACTGTGTTAGTCTGCTTGAGCTGCTATCACAAAATACCACACACTGAAGTTTATTTTCTCGCAGTTCTGGAGGCTGGAAAGTGCAAGAGCGAGGTGCCAGCAGGGCTGGTATCTGGTGAGAGCTCTCCCCTTGGGTTGAAGTCAGCCAACTTCTCTCTATGTGCTCCCATGGCCTTCCTTTTGGTGCGTTAGTGCAAGGAGAGAGAGTTCCAGTTCTCTGTGTCTCCCCTTATAACACTAATCCTATCGGACCAGGACCCCACCCCTATGACTTCATACAACCTTAATTACTTCCTCAGAGCCCCCATCTCCAAATACAGCCACACTGGGAATTAGAGCTTCAATTTATGAATTTTGGGAAGACACAAACATTCAGTCCATAACAGTAACTGAAAAAGCAACCTTTGCGTTTGGATTAGAGGAGGTCTTCGGTGAACATAAAAAAAATTTTCATGACTCAATGACTTATTCACCAAACAATGTAGTATGTTTACAATTCTATTTATTCAGGGGAACATTGTTGGAAGATTAAACGCAATCTTAAGTCTCATATGTTTTGACAAAAAAGTAGTATGATAAATTACAGACCAAGATAAACTAACTGTACTTATGTTGTTAGCCATGGAAAATAGAAGTACTTGGTATATACAGAAACCTTTTTTCTGTTGTCAGTTTTTCATTATTAAAAATTACTACCATTCTTAGCTTTAAAAAAACATCCTCAAACTTTTTTAAAGGAAAAGTTGCCAGAATAGCATGGACATGAATTTTCATTGTATATATCATCCCAGTCAAAATGTGTATTAACCTTTGACATCTTCATCCTCATCTATTGCTGAATCAAGGGCTCATTAATACCTATTTAAGCATTCAGCTTTTGCCCTGGAGGCCAAGATAAACATGTCCACAAGGCAAGAATATATCTGCTCAACAGTCAGTCTCTTTTTTTTTTATTTCATAAAACATTTATATAAAATATAAGTACTACATACAGCAAAGAAAATTTGGAGAATATACAAAGGGAAAAAATTCATGATACCACCTCTATTAGGTAATCGCAACTGTAATTTGGGCTTTTCCTTCAAGTTTTTTTTCCATGCATATTTTTATAAAACTTTGATTATGGTGTACATGTAACTTTATATTCTGTTTTTCTCAATTAACACTACTATTGGAATATATATATCTGTATATAAGTAACACACATGTTGACTACACTATAACTAAAATATTAATTTAACCATGGTAGCTGACATTAACGTTGTTCCAGTCTTCACAATTTTAAATAACATTTTGATGAACATTTCCTGCATATACCTTTTCCCAACTTTGTATTATTTTCTAGGTTTAATTTCCAAAGGTAGAATTGGGGGTCTACAGGTGTAAATATTTATAAGGCCCTTGATACATATTCTCAAACTGAGAGAAAATGGTTGCACCAATTTTACTGCCATCAATACTCTAGGTGACTAATTAATGTCACTAGATCCCAATTCTCTGTAGCAAAAAGTTTTCCTATCACAATAGGCAAGAAATAAAACAGACACCTTGCTGTATTAATTTCTACTTCCCTTATTACAGAGAACATTTTTCTTCTCATGGTTATTTTCCAGTTTTACTTTTCCTTTGTGAGTCATCTATTCATTGTCTTTATCTGTTCATCTATTAGAACTCTCATTTTTTTTCATTGATTTGTATGAGGCCATCTCCTTTACTCATAAAATTATTTAATACTACAAGTAAGACTATTAGAAGGATCCTTGACATTTTGCTGATGTTACACTAAGCCAAGTAGTGAAATCACAGTCACTAATAAATGAAAATTAAAGTATTTTAGGAACACTTTACCATCAAGTTGACATTACTTGAGGGACAATTTGAAGGCTTTAAAAGTCTTTACTTTCTCTGACACTTACCTGTTATACTTATCTTTTGAAATTAAAATAAAGGGTTTTTTCCCAAACATGGCACACCAACCAATTAAAGACAAATTGTCTCATTCCCTATCCTCCCCTTGACCTTTTAATGCATTGCTGAATCAATGAATGCAAATAAAACTGATGGTTCTGCCACTCTAAAACTGATGCTTACACTAAATCTCAAATTATCTGACATTATTTAATACTAACATTATTATTGATCACCTCCATTCACTGAAAAATTACTAAGCACCAGATAGTGTGAAAAGTGGTTTAGATAAATTATCTCATTTTATTCTCAAAGTAAACCTTTCAGATGGGTATTAGCCGCTCCACTTTACACTTGAGAAACACGGGTTCAGAATGGCTACCCACCTGGCCAAGACCAGTAAGCTAGCAGGTGATGGAGTGGAATGCAATCCAGGGCCTGTTCCCCTCACCACTAAGCATGTGGCCTTATATTCATGCAGCCCTTACCATGGCAATATTGTGTATTCACTAATACCGATGAAAAGAAACTTAGAAACAGACATTTTATCAAGTGCATTTAGTCTATGTATTCTGGTTGGAAATTCCTCAAGCAATACCTCCATTAATAAGGGTCAACACCACTGATTATATTTTTAAAGTTTAGTATATATAACTTACTAAAATTTAAAACAGGATTTTATTTTTTTGGCAGGGGGCTGCATCAGGTCTTAGTTGCAGCATGCGGGATCTTCGTTGTGGCGCACCGGCTTCTCTCTAGTTGTGGCGCACAGGCTCCGGAGCACGCGGGCTTACTTGCCCTGTGGCATGTAGGATCTTAGTTCCCCGACCAGGGATGGAACCCAAGTCCCCTGCATTGGAAGGCGGATTCTTAACCACTGGACCACCAGGGAAGTCCCAAAACAGAATTTTTTAATACTAGTGGTTATCATAGTAGAACTAAAATTTATGTAAATATTATAAAATTCTCAAAGTTAAATACTTTGCTTGTTTTTGACACAGGATGGCTAGCAAACGCCAGAACCCAGAAGAGGCAAAGGAGGATTCTCCCCTACAGGTTTCAAAGAGAGATCACAGCCCTTGGACACCCTGATTTCAGACTTCTGACCTCAGAACTGTGAGACAATATGGTTCTGATGTTGCAAGCCACTCACTTTGTAGTAATTTGTTAGAGTAGCCCTAGAAAACTAATAGGTGATTTTTTTTTTTTAATATTTACTGGGGTTTTTTCCCTAAGTCCAAAAATAGTCACCTATAATCCCTCCATCAAAGGATAGCCACTGTTGACACTGGGTACAAATTCACCCAAACCCTGTGTGTGTGCATGTGTGTGTGTGTAATTTTTAAAATGGAATGTGCATTGCTCACATTATTTTGTGTCCAGATATTCTTTATTTAGCAGACTGGCTATCACAAGGATGTCCCAAAACTTAATCAATTTCCTACTGATGGACATCTTCAGTGTCTGAGGCATCTACTTAGAAATATGTTCAAACCATTAACCTACGTGCCAAAACAAAATGGTAATAGATTTGCCATACACATTTCCTCATTCAACTTCCCCTTAAGAATATGGAGATAGATAGTACACACACACACAAAGGTTTGGTACATTTATATCTCTTATGTAGATTCTTTACCACAAATTTTCAAAGAGAGAATTCAAAAGAGAATCAGAGTGCCTGAGAGAGTCCTTCATGGGCACCTAGCCTAGGGCAACATGAAGACAGAAAGTTGGAGTGTCCTGGCCAAAGTCACAGGGACAACCACCCAGAAAGGAATGCATTCTGGTTTCCAGTGCTGTTACTTCTCAATGTGCTGCTTTTATGGCATAGGAACTACTTAAAAAAACGGTGTGAACCTTCCTCTAGAGCTTCTAGATAAAGTGTAGACCTTTACCAGAAATTTGTTTCTGTTTTACTAATTTTTTTTAAAAAAGCTAAATATATTCAATCAAACTTCCACCACTAGCAGTTTCACTGCTAGTGAAACTAGCTGCCTTCAGGTAACTAGTTGTCTTCAGGTAACATGTGTTATCCTCCACAAGACTGATTCATTCTCAGACATCTTAAGGGCAAATACATATCAATATTAAATTACATGTATAGGCATTATTCAGCTACTGATGAGTAATCTTTGCAGCTTTTCATGGAAGCTTGCCAGGTTCTTCAAATCCCTGTAATTGTAAAATATAAAGTTGTACATTGTATTCTGTCATGGACATAATAAAAAGCTGTCTTTAGAAGGGAGGATTCTATGATTTTTTAAAATAGCATATATTATATATTTTCTTTAATTGATCCAAATAAGACGTTTGCTTTTTAAAAATAAGACTGGAGTGTGAACCATTATCTTGTAATAATTTATAATGGAGTATAATCTGCAAAATTACTGCATCACTATACTGTACACCTAAAACTAATATAATATTGTAAATCAACTATACTTTAATTTTAAAAAATGTTTTTAAAGACGGGTGATGTCCCGGGTTCATCTTTTGGTCCACCCCTCTCTGATGCCCTGGCAGCTTTGGGACACACAGATTGGCTTTTCTCACTTGAGACCGATCTATAATGCTTCCTGTGAACACAAATCACTTTAAATGAGGTGAGTTTTTGTCCCATAGTATGCTGACACAGGAAAATGGGGAGTCACACTAGGTTACAAAGAAAAAAGCTATAAAAATAAGGCACTTAAAAAAAAGATCGTGGGCTTCCCTGGTGGCGCAGTGGTTGAGAATCTGCCTGCCAATGCAGGGGACACGGGTTCGAGTCCTGGTCTGGGAAGATCCCATATGCCGCGGAGCAACTAGGCCCGTGAGCCACAATTACTGAGCCTGCGCATCTGGAGCCTGTGCTCCGCAACAAGAGAGGCCGCGATAATGAGAGGCCCGCGCACCGCGATGAAGAGTGGCCCCCAATTGCCGCAACTAGAGAAAGCCCTCGCACAGAAACGAAGACCCAACACAGCCAAATAAATAAATAAATAAATAAATAAATAGATCATGAACTACGTTCATAATAAAAAATAAAATTTCATTTGTGTCCTTTGACATAAAGCATAATGAAGCAGGCACTAACAGTTCACAGTGATCTAAAAATCACTAAGAATATAGTTTTCTACTGTAACAAAAAGGTGTTATTTTTAGCACCTCAGAGCCAGAATCATCAATAATTGGCATTCTAATTTGAATGTCATCAGGATCTGTTTAACTGATCTTTGACCACTCCCTGCCAAGTCTAGTTTGTTTCCCTGCCCTTCAACCACAGTTTCCGATTCCATTTTCCAAATTATACACTATATTTTATCATGAAGGTTAAATTTTCTTAAATAACAACTGAATTCTGCTTTCTGTTTTGGTACCATATCTCTTTTTCTTTGCATCTAATAGAGGATATGTTTTTCTCAGTCGTCCCTGCACCTCATACATACCTAAAGAATCTTTTTTTGTCAATTTTGGTGTATTTCAGTTCTATTCACGATAGGTTTCCTGGTTTTATTCTTACATGCCATCACTGATATGCCCTGTTTCTGGTCTAATACTCCTTTCTAATCCTTACTCTTTGGGGTCTTTTAAATCTGCAGCTCTGCGTAGCTACCCAGGTTTCCTCCTTCTTTCCTGTCCTCTTGCTACATTTACCAGTGTTGCTTTCAGAAATAATCTAGTTTACATGGATTCTTCCACTTACAGATCCTTTTCTTATAATTTATTTAAGTTTACTGAAGTTGACTTTCCTAAAATTCATCTTCTTTACATTGCTGTTTTCACTTCTTTGAAGTTTACACAAAGATTACCAAACTTTAAATGAAGTTTCTTAATTAACTGAACTGTTCATTAAAGAAATAGCTTTAGTATTCAGGCCAAAAATCAAGAATAGCTAAATACAGCACAATCTCACCTCTCTTTCTGCTCTCTCTCCCCAGAGCCTACTCAGAGGTGTTTCTACCTGACCATGTTCCAGATATACTCTCCTGCCATTAATCCACTGAATGTGCTATAATTCTCTTGTTAAATAAATAGTTATGTCCAATATGCACTTAGGATGATGGTGAGTCTTCAGTCTCATTATGACTTATCCATCCAGCTGAAACTTGGCAACATTTGTAAGAGATAGTTAATAAACTGGTCAAAGGGTCAGTAAGTGATTTTTCTTTTAGTAACCTGAAAAATACAGGGTAAAATGGGGGAAGCACATAGCTTTAGTAAAAGTGGATTATTTATGAATGACACTCCCTACAGGGATCAATAATTAAGCTAATCCCTCATTATGTGCTCAGTTGATCACTATCAAGAATGATAAAACACATTTGCCCTTTTTTTCAATTAAAACAGGGGGTGTATGTACAGTAATTTGAGGAAACAAAAGTTTTACTTTAAAAAGGTCCCTCAACCACACTGAGTCACTCCATTGGCTTTTCTGTGTCTCTCAGCATCTCAATTCCTTATCTGGAAAATACAATGAACTCTCCTTGTGTCATTGATGATAGATGATAGAGTAACCTTCTGCTGCAGCATGATTCTCCCACTCAACACCACCTCCTGCCTGATTCACGGTTCAACTCCATGTAACAATTCAGCACTAGCTAATGCAGTTGTGCCCTTTACATTAAAGGAACCAAGCCCTGTGTTCTCTGAATTTTTTAAAATAACTTTAAATAAACTATAACACACTTAAGCCCGTGCGCCACAACTACAGAGCCTGTGCTCTAGAGCCCACGAGCCACAACTACTGAGCCCACGTGCCACAACTACTGAGCCCACACACTACAACTACTGAAGTCTGCGTGCCTACAGCCCGTGCTCTGCAGCAAGAGAAGCCACCGCAGTGAGAAGCCCGCGCACAGCAACGAAGAGTAGCCCCCACTCGCTGCAGCTAGAGAAATCCTGCGCACAGCAACGAAGACCCAACGCAGACAAAAATAAATAAATTTTTTAAAAAAAACTATAACACACTTGAAAGACAATTTTTCCAACAGATTTCTTCACAAGGTGATTACACCTGGATATGAATTAGTTTATGAAATTGCTTCGATCCCAGGCAAGCATGAGAGGCCTGGGAAGCAGAGCCTGGCAGGAATGGGAAGAATAAGACATAAACTCTGTGACATGATTTATAACTGCATCTTGAAGAAACCCAAAAATATACTTGGGAGCATCTATTAGAAGTTTCTGATTTCTCTGAACATCAGTGTTTTCTAATATATTTAAACTTCTTCTTTTAAAAAGGAATTTTATATATAACCAATTCCAGAATCACAGCTAGTCCATAAGGTACATAAAGTGAGATCTTTTTATACATGTCTATTTGACAGTGAACACAACCTGAGGAATAATTGAGGTCTCTAGCGTTATCAATCTGAACGTTCTCTTCTGTGTTTGTCTAATTTGTGGAGATCTTCTATACATTAAATAAAACTGGTGCGTGCTTTTCTATGACTTAGAACTGCCATCTTCATAGGATTATGTGAATAATGGGTCATTACGTTTATATATCAAAACTCTGGTCAATGATATTTCTGATAACCACTTTTCACAATATAGTTGGCAATCTTAATATAATCAAATAACGGGCCTCTGGTATTGAATCTGCTCTAATAAACTGAGAAACACATCAGTTAAAATTGTGAATATGCTATATACCAGTTTTTAACATAAATTATTAATAATTCTCAAAATAGCTCTCTATGACAGCTATCTCATCCTCCATGAACTGATGAAGAAACAGAGGCTAATAAATTAAATTATCTTACCATGGTTATTAATGGCCAAACTGGGATTTGAATCCCACTGTGTCTGATTTCAAAGCTTTTCACTGTATCGTGCTGCTGTTATTTTTCAATTAAGTTTAGGATTCCCTAAGTTAATGAAAGACACATATACCATAAACTAAAATCAACAGTACATGGAAAACCTGATTTTAACTAACAGCTTTTGGGAAAAACATTTTGCTAAAGTTAAGAAGAAAAACACCATGCACATATGGTCACCTTATTTTTGATAATGGAGGCAAGAATATACAATGGAGAAAAGACAGCCTCTTCAATAAATGGTGCTGGGAAAACTGGACAGTTACATGTGAAAGAATGCAATAGAACACTCCCTAACACCATACACAAAAATAAACTCAAAATGGATTAAAGACCTAAATGTAAGGCCAGACACTATCAAACTCTTAGAGGAAAACATAGGCAGAACACTCTATGACATAAATCACAGCAAGATCCTTTTTGACCCACCTCCTAGAGAAAAGGAAATAAAAAGAAAAATAAACAAATGGTACCTAATGAAACTTAAAAGCTTTTGCACAGCAAAGGAAACCATAAACAAGACCAAAAGACAACCATCAGAATGGGAGAAAATATTTGCAAACAAAGCAACTGATAAAGGATTAATCTCCAAAATATACAGGCAGCTCATGCAGCTCAATATCAAAAAAACAAACAACCCAATCCAAAAACGCACAGAAGACCTAAACAGACATTTCTCCAAAGAAGATATACAAACTGCCAACAAACCCATGAAAGGATGCTCAACATCACTAATCATTAGAGAAATGCAAATCAAAACTACAGTGAGGTATCACCTCACACCAGTCAGAACGGCCATCATCAAAAAATCTACAAACAATAAATGCTGGAGAGGGTGTGGAGAAAAGGGAACCCTCTTGCACTGTTGGTGGGAATGTAAATTGATACAACCACTAATGAGAACAGCATGGAGGTTCCTTTAAAAACTAAAAATAGAACTACCATACGACCCAGCAATCCCACTACTGGGCATATACCCTGAGAAAACCATAATTCAAAAAGAGTCATGTACCACAATGTTCATTGCAGCTCTATTTACAATAGCCAGGACATGGAAGCAACCTAAGTGTCCATCGACAGATGAATGGATAAAGAAGATGTGGCACATATATACAATGGAATATTACTCAGCCATAAAAAGAAACGAAATTGAGTTATTTGTAATGAGGTGGATGGACTTAGAGCCTGTCATACAGAGTGAAGTAAGTCAGAAAGAGAAAAACAAATACCGTATGCTAACACATATATATAGAATCTAAAAAAAAAAAAATTATTCTGAAGAACCGAGGGGCAGGACAGGAATAAAGATGCAGAGATAGAGAATGGACTTGAGGACACAAGGAGGGGGAAGGGTAAGCTGGGATGAAGTGAGAGAGTGAGATGGACATATATACACTACGAAATGTAAAATAAGATAGCTAGTGGGAAGCAGCTGCATAGCACAGGGAGATCAGCTCAGTGCTTTGTGACCACCTAGAGGGGTGGGATAGGGAGGGTGGGAGGGAGACGCAAGAGGGAGGAGATATGGGGATATATGTATATGTATAGCTGATTCACTTTGCTATAAAGCAGAAACTAACACACCATTGTAAAGCAATTATACTCCAATAAAGATGTTAAAAAAAAAAAGAAGAAAAACACTGACCTACTTCTGTTTCTTTAGGCATTTCGCCTCTATCACCCAACCCCATTAGGATGGTGTAAACACTAATATGAACAGAAGGTAGAAAGCAGACAGAAAAAGAAGAGAAATAGAGGATCTGAATGATCTACAAACTGTGAAAGCACCTTGCAAACAATCAGGAGTAAACTGCATTAAATGTTTTGTGCAGAGTGTGTCTAGAAAGGGAAAACAACTCATTTTCAATGCAAAGCAGTCTTCATTATTTTTTCAGTAAATTGTACTCATTTTGAAAGTGAAAAAAGACCTCCAGTAGTTCTTAAATCCTACTAAGTATTTTTTTATATATCTCTTCAACTTAAATAATTTAGGGATTCAATTCTAGTCACTTGGCAGTAAACCATATCCAAGTATTTAAGGTTATTCTTGAAACTACCCTGTCTGTTAATATATACATATAGGATCATCTGCGTAAAGATAAAGTAGTTAAGGTACATTGATGTATCACTATTTTTACTCCAAGTTTTTGTTTTGACCTGTGAAAAGTTTGGGGGAACTCTGTACATTCTGAAAGCTCATTATCTTATTTCATAGTGATATTAGCTCCATTATGCAATGAGAGTGAAGCATTCAATCGTTGCTATCAATAGGATCTGTGTTCATCCATACAGACATTTCAAATGAAGTGAAAAACATTTGCAGACTATATTATGTTATGATAGTGAATGATTTTAAAAGATGTCAAATTCTGCTTAAGGAGTTTTATATGAAATAGCATTTACATTAGAGAAAGTTTTGGGGGAGGTGAAAGATGTAAGTCATCAGATTTTCATTTATTTTTAAATACAATTAAGCTCTCAGACAGCATCAGCACTTTAACTCTGAAATATCTTTTTTTAAAGACATTACTGAAATATCGTATTCCTGTTTCTTGATTTTCTAATGCGTCCTTCAAAATGAGTTCAGTTTAATAAGTGGGAGGATTTGTGAAGAAAACCAGACCAGAAGCACAAAGGAAGGATAAAATGTTTAATTGCATTAACTGTACTTTCATGATATGCCTTTGTTTCTGACATATATCTTTACCACATTTATAAACTTCCAGAACAATTCTATGATAAGACGTGGTCATTTGCATCAGAATTGCCCATAGTCATGATTCACACACCTTATTGCCACAGGTAAGGGGAAGTACAGTACATACCCTTCCGATTGTGCAAAGTATCAGCCATTTCCTTGTGTGTATTACATTGTGTGCAATATTGGTTTACACTTTGGTTGAGGACTGAAATAACTGCCTTAGGAGTTCCTGACCTGATCCCAGATTCAGTCTTGTTTTATCTATACTAATGTGGAATTTGGATGCAAAATAATAAATTATTACTCCTTTGGAAAAAGTGTTTTCCAGGAGAATGACTTACCCAAAAGTAGTAAATAATAACACTACTAAAAATAAGTGAGAAAAAAAATGTGTTGTGATTTTCATTTATATTTTTTATAGAATACAGTCTTTTTTAATGACCTAAACACTAAATTTTAATAGAAATTGATAACTGTATTGATCTATGCTGTCACTTTCACTTCCTTCTGGTATACTAATGGATGAAAATAAGACTTGTAAATACTCATTTTCTTCAAGCTCAAAATAGATACTTGGCTTAAAGCCTAAGTACGACACCCAAAAGAATGCACTAAATTTTATGTGTCTTGTGACCAGGGATACTAGTTGCTCATTTTTGTAATTTTCATAGCACTGAGCAGAAGCCTACTAACGCTTGATAGGTAATTACTAGTTTGTTAAATTGAGAAGTAAAAATAAATATACAAACTTTATAATTTTTGTTTATGTTACACATGCTATAAGCCCTATGGAAAATTAAAGAGGAAAAATTACTCTTTACTACAAACATTATTTATAAAAAAAATGATAATTTGCTTATGTCTAAAAATTTATTTTAATTTATACGTACTTTTTTGCTGAATCTTTCAGGATTTCAGGAAAAAAGTTTTTATTCCCAACTGACAATCAGAAACAGCAGCTCATAATTAATTCATTAAGTGCCATTTTTTACCTGCTTACATTTGTCAAATTATAGGATTCATTATAACAGGGATGTAGAGTTATGGCTTTAGCTCTTTTTGTTCTAATCCTTTTTTCATATATTCTTTCTTTTGATTTGTGACCTTCATTACCAAGAGAGCTCACTTAATGCTTTCAGTTCACTTCCAGGAGGATAAGCAGTCAGATACTGTAGGAATTATTTTACATACCATAGTTATTAACATGATTACTCAGAGAAATTATATTAATATGCAAGGCACTCCAATACTTCCAGGAAAAAGAAAATGCTCTTTACCAGAATTTTTCCTTTAGCATAGAGAACACAATTTCAACTATTTACAGTTAAAATCCCTAAGTAAAAGCTTACTCAGCCAAGCAGAAATGCATTATAGAGTTCACTGGAGACTCAGATCACCTTGTTCATAGATTTCTTTATTTTGACTTTATTCTCATTGTAAAATAATGTATTCTGATTATACTAAATTTAGAAAGTAGACAAATAGTATACAAATAGTATAAATTAAATAAAATCACCTGTAATCCCACACACCCAGAAATAACCATCTCATTTTAATGTTTCCTTCATCCTTTTTCTATTCACGTTAAAGGTATTTTGGGTGTGTAAATTTAAGATTATTCTATATTTATAATTTTATATCATTTTATCACCTAGTTTATGAGTACTTCCCCTATAATTAAATATTCTTCAAAAGCATTATTTTAACAGAATATAAATGTACCATAACTTATTTTAACAACCTCTTACTAAAACTCTATCAAAGGCAAATTAATATGTAGTGACAGAAAGCTAATCAGTGGTTACTGAGGGTAGGAGAAAGATAGGGCAAGAGAGAAAAATTTTAAAGGGGCACAAGGAAACTTTTGTAGATGATGGATATGTTCATTATCTTGGTTGTGGTGATGGTTTCATGTTGCAAACATATGTAAAAATGTATCAAATTTCACAGTTATTCACAGAACTAAATATTCACAGTTATTGTATGTCAACCATGCTCAATAAAGCTGATAAAAATAATTTTTATAAATTCTCTTATTGCACAGTAGGTTGGTTCCATTGTTTAGCAATTATAAATAAAGTGGTAACAAATATAATTCACCACTTTATTTCAAAGAGAACATAACTGTATATTAAAAGCTTATTCATGGATTTGACGAAGAGATTTCAATTCCTGTGCAATTCGCAACAGATTTTATTAAACTTTTCTGAGACTTATTTTACTAACATATTTACTACACCATTAAAGTTCAGGGCTAAAAAGTATTTGGGGCAAAATTAGGTAAGCTGCTAATTGCTGCCTCTAGAGCTCACATTCATTGAAGACTTTCCATAAGCTAGAGACTGTATTAGCATTTTACATTACACAACAACAATTATCTTAATTGTTTCTTTCAATAAAAATAGGCAAAATGAAGTAAAAATATGACAATATTAAGTAATGAGGTCAGGAGGAAGCTTACCTACAGAATGCAAAGTCTTTTGGAAATGTTCAACATTGTTCCTCCAGGTTTCAAGAAACAAAATCTCCAGAGGAGTAAATGATCAATGAAATACAATAAAAAGAAACAAACTATTGATCCTGTATTAACACGAATGATGAACATTATGGTGAGTCAAGAAAGCCAGACACAGATGGTAAAAGTTCTATGATCCATTTATATGAAGCCCTAGAAGAGGCAAAACTACAGCTACGAAAGTCAGAAAATGGTTGATCTATGGGAGTGAGGATGGGGAAGATATCAATTAAAAAGGGACGTGAAGGAATTTCCAGGAAGTGGCTACAAAGGTGTATACAACTGTCAAAATTCATCACACTAAACATTTAAAATCATGCGTTTTATCATACGTTACTTACCCTTCTTAAAGAAAATTGAGACAAAATAAATCTCCAGATAGCTAAAGATTAGCTCTAAAATTATTCCAATCCAATGTGAGTATCTTTTGCCTAGTATGATCTGAACTTAAATTCAACGCATCCTTCTGGATAACAGGACAACGACCACTACACCTTGGTGGCATAGAGCCAGTGATGATGCTGAGAAGAAAGATTTCCTCCTCACTAACAAAAGAAATAAAATTAGATGAGGAGGGACTTCCCTGGTGGCACAGTGGTTAAGAATCCACCTGCCAATGCAGGGGACACAGGTTCGAGCCCTGGTCCAGGAAGATCCCACATGCCGCGGAGCAACAAAGCCCATGCGCCACAACTACTGAGCCTGTGTTCTATAGCCCATGAGCCACAACTACCGAGCCCGTGTGCTGCAACTATTAAAGCCCACACGCTCTAGGGCCAGTGCTCCGCAACAAGAGAAGCCACAGCAAGGAGAAGCCTTCACACCGCAACGAAGAGTAGCCCCCACTCGCCGCAACTAGAGAAAACCCGCGGGCAGCAACAAAGACCCAACGCAGCCAAAAAAAAAAAAAAAATCAGATGAAGAAACCTATTTCAAATTCGAATACCGTGTTTGAAATAAGCTAATCAGATCATTTAAAATCTAATTTAAGGCCAGAGGTAAAAAATGAACATAAGGCCAAAGAGTCACAGAACCTTCTAATTTCCGTCTCGAATTAGCCTATCATGATCCATTTTGAAGCAGTATGGTGTGTGGTTGAACAGTTTCCATATTTAAATTGTTTTTCTTCCACAAACACAGTCAAAGCTGGATCCCTGTATATTTCACCCACTGCGTCTAGTTCTGCCCTAGTTAGCAACCCCCTCTTCCATGGCAGCCCAGGGCTATCTGCCAATAGCAGGCAAATCTCCTTTAAGTTCCTGTTATAATTAAACTAAGCAACTCCCTCAACTATTCCTCATGTAGCATGCTTTTTAAGTTGCCTCACCATTCTATTTAAACTATATGTCCCAGACGAGATTTATGATTCCATATATGGTCTAATCAGAACATAGAGCAGTAGAGTTCTATGAAACTATCCAGCTCCTTCATAAACAATTGGCCGATATGAGATTCAAGGAAAGAAAAACTTACTAATTTTAATGTAAAATGAGCCTCTTCCATAAGGAGGATCATTACTGCCTTTGGATAATAAATTTATCATATGCAATTCTGCAGGTATCAACAATAATATTATTTTTCCTGGAGTATCAACACTGAAGGGAAATGGGGAGATATTCTACAAAGGCAAAGAAGACACGATTAGGGACAGTCAGAAGAACAACATCCAAACTCTGATTACTAAGAAAAATTTCTTAGAATTTTTGTCTCCAACAAAATGCTTATGTGTCTGTAATTTTAAAAAAATAATAATAAATGAAATTAAAGTACTATAATAGGAAAATAAGAAATAGACAAATAATGTGAAAGGATTTGGAAGATTACAATGCAAAGAATTGCTAAAATTAAAATCTATAAAATAGATAAAATCAAAACCTCAAAATAAAAAGAGAAAAAAATATTACACTGCTAAAAATATAAATGGGTTAAAAAATAATAATCAGGGGAAAAGAGCAAAAGAAAAAATATCAAAGATACAAAATTAAAGGAAGATAAATGACAAAAAAACCAGAGCACCAAGAAAAGAGGGGGTAAAAAATAGGACAAGTGAAAAATAATAATTATATAGAGAATATTGAAAGAATTTAAAAAAGAAATTCAAACATTAAAAATACATAAAACCATAAGCTGAGGCATTTAAGAGTATAAATGTGCTAAGCTAAATATAAAAGAGATTTTGGCTTTTTAAAAATTAATATGATAAAACTCTCAACAAACTAAGTATAGAAGGAATGTACTTCAACTTCAATAATAAAGGGCATATATGAGAAGCCCACGGCTAACATTATACTCAATGGTGAAAAATTGAAAAGTTTTTCCCTTAGATCAGGAAAAAGGCAAGGATACTCACTCTCACTACTTCATCATTGTACTGGAAGTCCTAGCCAGAACAATTAAGTAAGAAAAAGGAATAAAAGGCATTTAAATTAAAAAGAAGAAGTAAAATTGTAAAAAAATAAAATATACATATGTATCATATGATATGTTATACCTATGACATATGATATATATGATATGTACAATGGACTACTACTCAGCCTTAAAAAAAATGAAAAGTTTCCAATATGTGATACTATGTATGAACCTTGAGGACATTATGCTAAGTGAAAATAAGCCCATCAGAGAAAGACAAATACTGCATGACTCCACTTACATAAGGTATCCAAAATTGTCAAATTCAGAGAATCACAGAGCAGAATGGTGGTTTCCAGAGGTTGAGGGGAGGAGAAATGGGGAGTTACTAATCAATAGGCATAGTTTCAGTCAAATAAGAGGAATAAGCTCTAGAGACCTGCTGTACGACATTGTACCTATACTCACCAGTAATATATTGTACACCTAAAATTTGTTAAGAGGGTGGATCTCATGTTAAGTGTTCTTTCTACAGTAAAATTAAATAACAAAAAATTAATATGATAAAGAAATAAAAGAATAACAAAATTTAATGGTAAGAAGATTTTTTAAGTTAAACTAGGAAGTTTTTTTTTTAATTTTTAAAGAAAACATCATAAGCATCAAGTGGAATAATAGACTAAGACAAACAATGCTAAGGAGAATAAACAGAAACAGTTTAAACAAGTAGAAGAGGCTCTTTACTAAAGTAAGATACACACTTCTCTTGGATGCAGTTTAGAACATGTTTTGAGTTCAATGCAAAGGCAGCAGGTCTCCTACAGATTTGACCTTCCAAGACTTACAGTCCCTGGCAGAGGATTTCAAGATGGTTTCAAGGGAAAGCTGAGGTCAGTGAGCTGATGAAGCACAGAAAGATCAGAAACAACACACTTTTCATGGCAGATGCTGATCCAGGCCCCGACGTCATCTGCCCCTCAAATACCCTGCTTGTGGGTAAGAAGAGGGAAATGAAGGAATGACTTTTAAAATTCAGGGAGCTGAGATGGACTGCAGGGGAGGTGTTTTGGGGTTTGGTTAGGCTTGAACATTTTGAGTAACTACAGGGAATAAGGCACCAGAGAGGAGAAGGTTGAAAATCTGAGAGCAGTGATAATTGAAGGAGGAAGTTCCAGACTAGATTGGATAGAATAAAGAGCTCAGAGAAAGCTGCAGAGAAATTCATTAAATGCAAATCCTTTTATAAGCAGTTTTTAATGCAGTACTACAGAGCTCACTGAAAAGCACAAGGCTTAACCAATAGGGCCAATAATGAATGAAGATTTGGGGATATACTTGCTCCTGGCATAACTTCAAGAAAAAGGAATCAAAGAAAGACAAGTTCACAATGATCGGTTAGTTATTTCTCCCCATGATATTCACCCCATGTTTCAAAGACCCTAAAAGCTTCCCCAACTAGGATCTGGTAACCTCTCCCCCATCATAGCATATATAATGAATCGCTTTCCCAGAAATAATATTTTGCCTATAGGACAATATAAATTGTTTTAATGGTAGCAAATCCTAACCCATGCAAAGAGTCTAATTAACCCCTCAGGCAGGGTTCCTTCTGGGTCAATTCAAAGTAGTAGCCAAGCGTAGTCCCACTGTTTCTTAAAAGGCCCAGGGTTCCAGACTTCTTAATGGGGAGAGTGGAGTCGGGGGGCGGGGGGGGCAGAGGGGAATCACAGCCAACCAGCTCCCCCCCATACACACACATGCCCTTTCAACCAAAGCTAAGCAGTTCTGCTATTATATCTCCTTTAAAACTCGTAAAAAAAAAAAAAAAAGAGATTCTCTGCCAAATAAACTTCAGAAAATCCTAGGATAAGTTACTGAATTTACCAAAATTTTTCCATCCTTCTCCCCCAAATTACATACCCTTCATTTTTGGTGGAAATAGTTTTAAAACTTTGTTTTTTCCCCCCTCAAACCACAGAGCTAGATTAGGCCATCGAACATTCTGCGTAAGGAACCGTAGTTTCAGCCATCCTCTGTTAGTTTGTTAGGGCTGTCATAACAAAGTACCAAAAACTAGGTGGCTTAAACAATAGAAATCTATTGCCTCACAGTTCTGGAGGCTTGAAGTCTGAGATCAAGATGTAGGCAGGGTTGGTTCTTTCTGAGGGCTGTGAGGGAAGGATCTGTTCCAGGCCTCTCTCCTTGGCTGGCAGATGGCCGTCTTCATGATCACATGGTGTTCTTCCTGTATGCAAGTCTATCTCCAAATTTCCCCTAATTATAAGCACACCAATCCTATTGGATTAGGGCCCACCATAAAATAACCTCATTTTAACTTAGAAAAGACCCTATCTCCAAATAAGGCCACATTCTGAGTCTTAACTGGGGGGTAAGAATTGCAGTATCTGAATTTTGGGGGAGACACAGTTCAACCCGAAAGCATTGTACATATGACTATTACTACTACTCACGATATTAATTCAGGTGAATTTTTTAAAGATAGAACTAAATGCTCCAAATTAATTTTGATGCCTGGTTCCCAGTCATTCTTGGTTTCATACGAACTAATGAAGATACAGACCCCAGGGACTTTAAATGACTTTACTGTAATATAACCACAAGAATCAGAATAGACTGTGTTTCGACAAATCAAACTCCAAATTATGTAAAGCAAAACTTTATGCTGCAGCTTCCACCCTCTGTAATTTAGTCATTAGATTATCTGGATGCATGCTTGCGTGCCACAGCCTCCTCCTTGAGAAGTAAAAAATGAACTTCTTGCAGAAATGGAACAATCATGGCCAGAATAAACCACTCACAATATTGGCTATAACACCACTACAGTTGTCATGTTTAAGAAACAGCTCTGAAGGAGATGTCTTAGAAAGTGAGAGAGAGAAAATGTTATTTCCAGAATTCCTCTTAGAAAGAGAACAGGAAAAAAAAAACTCTGAAAAGCCTTTTAGGATGAAGGGAAAGTCCCAAGCACACTCAGATGTTTAAAGGACCATTATTAAGCTGCACTGAACAAGGAGGGGAATGTGTAAAGCTCTCAGCAGATAGACGGAACAGGATTAGGGGAAGACAAAGAAGGGAGAGAAGCAGGGAAAGGGGAGAACTGGGAGATTAGAAAGGCTGCAGGGCACAAGATGGAATTCCCACTTGAACCCCCAAATCACCAGTGAACTCGCAAAAGCAAGCAGGGGCTCTGGAGCTTGAAAGGAGCTGAGCTTTGCACCCACGTGGGGCAACACCATTCAGCACTTTCCCGGAGGAGCCAGGGAGGTCAGAGTGCCTCAGCTGACTTCTGGGTTATGGGAAATAACCATCTAGTTATCTCTGGATGCACTTTAAGGCTAAGCTACCCTGGGTGCATCACGATCCAGCACTGCTCAAGGTCAGCGACTGTCCGTGAGAGGACATCCATGGGACAATCAGAAAATCCCTGTCCTCAAAATATTCTGGGACACCACACTGCTAGGGCCTCATGAGATAGAATCTAAGACTTAATCAACTCTACCAGTTATAAACACATTCGAAACTGGAAATGGGAAGAAAGGGGGATAACCTTGATGGACCTGATTTTCTTGATGCAGCAGTAAAACAATGTCATTTACTGAGAGCGAGAGGTAAGAGTGAGAGGGAGAGGTTGAAAGGGGAGCCTGAAGGGAGAGGTAAGACTTTGGGCTCATTATAAATGAGAGAACAAGTATGGATGATTTGATAACACAGAGGCTCAGCTGAGCCAGAATCCCATGATAATATCATGGCAACAGCCTACACAGTTGTGTGGTTTTCTCTAACAGGGCTCAGCATCAACTGTAGCATCAATCCTGATTCCAGATTTTGCAGAGCTGGGTAAGTCTAAGTCTACTTATACATTTTGCAGAAGGATAAGGATAGCCCAGCTAAAGTTGCTGGTGAAAGAATAGTTTGGATGATACTAGAACACGTGGCCCGTACTAAGCTGGAAAGGAATAGAGGTCAAGAGGGAACTGATTGGTAGGTGCAGAGAAAGGAGAGAAGCTAAGAGATTAATGGTCTACTTGAAGTCAAGGAGCAGGTATAGTGGGAGTGGAATTATGAGAGATCAGGAAGGAAGGAAGTACATGCACTTTCAGAACTAAAAATAAATAGCCATGGTCATTGGCCAAAATGGCCTAACAGAACCTTGACCACATGCTGTTACTTGTGTAATTTTATAGTCAATTATAAATGACCACATTAAATGATTCTGCATATATTATAAAAACTGCAATTGAAGACCCTTCCATCATGTTGCTTATCTTTATTTTGTTTACACTGTACCTTATGCTAGGAGGGATTTGGATGGTTTACAAAGTTATAAAAAGCATAATAGAATAACTTTAAGATAAGTAACAGAGATAATAGCCACTGGACCTTTACTTAAAACTGCCACCTCCATAATTAATTTCATACACTAAAAATCATTTCTCAATTTATCCTATTCTAAAATCTTTTTTCTTACCTTTCTACATACAGCAGAATGTGACGTGGTGAAATACCCTGCATGAGTTTAGTTTGGCGTATCACTACATTTATCAGTTTATTTTCAGAAGTGGAGTATAATTGATAACATACTATACATTAGACCTACAATAAGTTGTGCTGCTTATCAGCACTCTGTACTACCTGCCACTATTTATTTGTATCCTGTCTTCAAAAGCAAGAATCTTTAATAGCTGGTAGTAAGACAGGTGAGTTAGGAAAGGAAACTGCTTATTTATACCATCTCTTAATATGGATGACTCATTAGATCAGCAAAACATGTCTTTACCTGGTTATGCCCCCAGCATGTAACCCACGGGCCTCTGGCTCAACAGCAGAAATCCAAGGTAACCCCAAATACTATACCAAAGCATTATCCATCATCACTGCCGTTAGATGCTTATAGGCCTTGTAAGTCAAAGTTCCTTACACATTCCATTATTAAAAGGGAATAAAACAATATCTACTTTATTTTTTCTCTTTATCTAATTTTGGTTATTTATTTTATTTTAGTAATTTTAATGAGTCAATAACAAATGACCACATTAAGTGATTCTGCATTTGTTATGAAAACTGCAGTTGAAAACCCTACCATCATGTTGCTTATCTTTATTTTGTTTACCCTGCATCTTATGCTATGGAGGATTTGGATGGTTTTCACATATATTCAATTAAACAAGAAATGAGAAGTGCCAAAGTTAGGAAGCAGACTGGTGGGGCCCGTCTGCCAAAGAAGCCTGGCTAAATGATATTGTCCACTGGGACCTTTAATGCCTGAAACCAGTTCTCCAATTCAAGTCCCCAGTGGTCTCCTTGTCCTAGAGGATAGCCCTCTTGAGATGGTTAATAACTTCACACCTAAAATCGCTGTTCCTGGCAATTCAGTGGAACAACGGGCTAGAAATTGCCATCAAGAGGGCAATAAGCTCCACTTCTAAAAACTGTTAAGGAAAGCTCCTGAACGTTTTACTTTCTTTTCTTTTTAATATCTGGGATGATTCAGTCCCTATATGACAAATATGAGAGCTTAAATCCATGATCTTCAACAGGCTTAACCTTATGGTATCAGCCAAACCTCCTCATCAGCCCAGGTATGCAACAACTAACATTTTGATAAGCTCTGCATTTTCAATTTTCTAAAACAACCATGTGGTCCTTTTCTATAATGTTTCCAAGAGGGAGGCACAATAAAGGATCCTTATCCACACTATTTTGAATTCTCAGCAAACCAGCTTTTCTGGAATAAGCTTCAAAAGGATTTTTCCATATAAATCTTTTATCTGCATCCTTCACTCATGAAAATTAAGAGATAGCTAGATATAAAGGCAATCAAAGCCCTGACTTTGCCCTTTTCATAAAAGCTATCATGCCAAAACTCCTTTGGTAATAAAACCCAGTTGATAATTCCAGACCCCTTCAAGGGGAGAGAATTTATATGTACTCTAGTTATACTCAATGCCAGATTTCCAGAAATGTTTTTCCTCAATAATCAAAACTAGTTGAGAAATTTCTTTAACAGTTGTATAGCTTTCAATAAGGGGGACAGAAGGTTTTCATGAGTTGACATGAAGCAGTTCAAAACAAACTAACCAGTCTGAAAAGCCTAAGCATCAGCTCCAATTCTCCTCTTCCAAAACCTTTTCTGATATTTCCACCAAAAATATCATTCATTCACAAGACCATTTGTCTAATGTTCACTCTGTTCAAAGTACTTTTTACTCACCAGCTGATGGTAGGAGAGGAAATCTATTGCACTTGAAGAATATGTGCTTGCCCTATTATTTAAGAATACTCAATTCTTCTAAAAAAGACAAGCAAAACAGAATGTATGGAACTCAAGAAATGTTATGCATAGAAAATAAGTAAGCTAATAGCATAAGTGAAGAGGCAAAATTCAGAGGATGCACTAAATATAGATAATGAGGAGCTTATGAGACACAGGCATATGATGATATAAACAGTAAGTTAGTAACCTGTAAGACATGTTAAAGACAGAATAAATGGAACGTATGATGGAACAAACAAGAGTGTTACTTTTGGATTGGAAGGTTCAGAAAGCCCAAGTCTTAAGGTAAAATCACACCATTCTGGTCTAACAACTATGTTATCCTTAAATCAGCTAATATGGTTCAATTCTAGCCCCACAAGTGTTCTCTCCAAAGAACACAGATAAAACCCAACACTGTTCAGCAGGCTAATTGGCGAGCAAATCTGTTTGCAGGTGTACTTGCCCTTGTGCCTCTTTGACAGAGCAAGTGTGTGCCCCCAGACACCTTCCATCTGTCTGTCAGGGCCCCTTTCTCAAAACACACTCTGATCCTCATTAACACACCACCAGTTTGGAGGCTGATTCAGCAATAAAAGAGATAAGATATATGAACATGGTGTAGCCCCAAATTCAGGTTGTGGATTTCCTTTCACCCCAACTGAATACTATCCTAAGTGCATTAACTTACCCCACCTTTTTCCTCTTGATTCTCATTATTTATTTTATTTTCTTAAAATTTTTATTTGTTTTATTTATTTATTTTTGGCTGCGTTGGGTCTTCGTTGCTGCACGTGGGCTTTCTCTAGTTGCGGCGAGCGGGGGCTACTCTTCGTTGCGGTGTGCGGGCTTCTCATTGCGGTGGCTTCTCTTGTTGCGGAGCACGGGCTCTAGGCACACAGGCTTCAGTAGTTGCGGCACGCGGGCTCAGTAATGGTGGCTCGCGGGCTCTAGAGCACAGGCTCAGTAGTTGTGGCGCATGGGCTTAGTTGCTCTGCGGCATGTGGGATCTTCCTGGACCAGGGCTCGAACCCGTGTCCCCTGCATTGGCAGGCGGATTCTTAACCACTGCACCACCAGGAAAGCCCTGATTATTTATTTTAAATTGATTTAATAAACCATGTGATTGTATCATCTTAATTTTTATCCATGAACCTTTCTGTTCAGTGGTCTCTGTAGTGTACTGAGAGGCTACAGTGTAATTTCCCATACAACAATGTGAGGGGGGAAATAATGAGGTTTAGCAGAAAATATATATAATATATTTGGCTACAGGGTTTGTAAAAGTATAATCATGAGATTATGTTAATAGAAATGTAATATACTATAATAATAGACTTAGAAGAATATGTCTTTGTATCTTGTAACATCAGAAGATGATGGTCAAAGACATAATTGGATAGAAACAAATACATATAGCTAAGTTTCTGGGCTATTAAGATCAAACGCAAATGCACATAGGTAAATGTACAGGCTCCTGAGATCAAATCCTGGCGTCACCACTTCCTATCTTTTATGCCCTCGGGAAAATTTCCTCTCTGTGCCTCTATTTCCACACCTGCAAAATAGGGACAATGATAGTAATGAAATAAATAATAGTAACCCTACCTGAAAGGATTATATTGATGATTAAAGGAATTACCAGCATGTAAGTCTCTTACAATAGCCAGATCTTGGGAAATGCTTTGAATTTTTTAGCTATTGAAAACGAAAGGGTGAAAGTTAGAGTGTGACCAAAAGGAGCAAAATCTTGGGTGACAATGGGCTGCACAAACATTACTTCCCATTGACAAGACCCTCTTCTCATGCTAATGTCATTGTAATGAGTACAAATCACAGCATATAAAGCAATAGTAAGTAATCAATACAGAGCAACATGTAGTCTTGTGAGTTCCTCTTCAGGGTTGGGTTGAATTTGGGGAGAGCATGAGTACCGGACAAACAGTAAGTTCATTTGGGGAACAGCTTGGGTGGTAAATGAAAGGTGATTCAGGGAGTCTAGCATCTGGAAAATTTGGGGGCCCAGGGCCAGCTGCTTCTCCAAAGAGAGTGACTGCAGCCAATAAATATAAGCCAAGTTTTCATGACTATGTAATGTCCTACTCATAACCATTGCTACCAGGAAGGGACCTTGGCCTGAAGGAGAACTGAGCTCACTCTTCAGGTGGCTGTTATGAACTGGCCTGCGCCATTAGCAGTTGTGGCCACCGGCTGCCTCATTTGCTTTCTCCATTTCTTGGTGGCATCAAAGAGGTTCTAGCTGCCCAGAGGGAAGTAGAGTGGCCACAGATGTCACCATACATTGTAACTGAATAACAGCAATAAGAGTATGCCTTTTCTACAGACATCTCCATTCTGTACCCCTCAGGGTGACACTCACCTCACATATCCTAGCCTCTCTTTGCATTTGCTTGACTCCTTAATGAACCTCTTATAAGCTGTACCAGGAAGTCCATAAAACCTACCTACTTGGAGATATCTCAATTCAGCTAAATTAAATTGGTCCAAATTCAAAATGTTAGTAAATCAGTAACTCTGAAATGGCATACATTTAAGACCCCAAAGGGAAATGAAGGCATTTTTAAAACCTTAGGGTGGTTGGGAACACACTTAACAAATAACTAAAAATATTCTTCAGATAGGTGTGCAAACGAATTTAAATCCTCTGTGACCAGTTTTAACAGTATCTATTTTTAAAAGGTCTGGGATTTGGAAAACAAAATTCTTGGTGCCCAAGTTTTATTAGCCACTTTTCCTATCCAGCCCAGGCCGGATCGTTTCATTACAGGCCAATCAATCTCCGTTAGTTTCAGAACCTCCCATATTCATCCCAAACTTACCCAGTTTCCAGACAAGACTGACCTGCTACGTCTTAATGTATAATTTTCTAACTTTTTTTGTAACACATGTTCTTTAGATATGTCAGCTTCCTATATTTTATACATTCTAAATGATTTGTTAGTGTTAGGCCTCCTGCATGCCTGTGCTGGTAATGGCTCTGCTGAGCTCCATGCATAGAAATTTAAATTTTAAAAATTGCTTATTGGGGCTTCCCTGGTGGCGCAGTGGTTGAGAATCCGCCTGCCAATGCAGGGGACATGGGTTCAAGCCCTGGTCTGGGAGGATCCCACATGCCGCAGAGCAACTGGGCCCGTGAGCCACAACTACTGAGCCTGCGCGTCTGGAGCCTGTGCTCCGCAACAAGAGAGGCCGCGATAGTGAGAGGCCCGTGCACCGCGATGAAGAGTGGTCCCCGCTTGCCGCAACTAGAGAAAAGCCCTCTCACAGAAACGAAGACCCAACACAGCCATAAATAAATAAATAAATAAATAAATAAATAAATTTTTTTTAAATTGCTTATAGTTGTGTATTTTTCATGAGAGAGCATAGTTGCCTAAGTCACAGAAAGATAATACCAAGTAAAAAACATTTTTCTTCAAAAAATTAACACATACAGATTCTTCTCTCCTTATAAAATCTGAAAAATTCAGAAAAATATAATGAAAAAAAATTGTCCTAAATGCCCCTTATCAGAGAAAACAAGTTTTAACAATATGATGTATAGAATACAAACTGGAAGAATATACGTAAGTCCATTTATGTATTTTTTAGATAATAGGAGTTAGAGCACACAGAATATTTTATAAACTGCTTTTTCAGTGATAAATATATTGTGATCATTTTTTCATATCTTTAAAATATTCAAGAATACGTTTAAATGACTTCAAAAACTAGTCCTTGAATGTGTTTCCTAGGGCTGCTGTAACAAAATATCACAAACTAAGGTGGCTTAAAACAATAGAAATCTATTATCTCTCAGTTTGGGAGGCTAGAAATCTGAAATCAAGGTGTCAGGAAGGCCATGCCCCCTCTAAAACCTCCAGGGGAATCCTTCCTTGCCCTATCCTTAGTTTCTGGTGTTGCTGGGAATCTTTGCCATCCCTTGGCCTGTAGCAGTGTAACTCTAATCTTTCCCTTTGCTGTCACATGTGTGTCTGTCTTCACCCAGCCATGCTCTCATAAGTACACCAGTTACACTGGATTAGGGTCCCACCCTCTTCCGGTATGACCTCATCTTAACTAACTGCATCTGCAACCACCATATTTCCAAATAAAGTCACATTTTGAGGTACTAGGGGTTAGGACTTCAACATATTTCCCAGGAGAGAGGACACGACTCAAACTTTTAAAGTCTGCTATGGTAGAACACAATTTCCTTTTTTTTTTTTCCTGCTATTATATTTAATGCAGCTAATAGTCTGTGAAAGTAATTTTAATCATGATGTAATATTCCAGGGCTCTTTAGTCCTCACAACAACCTCATCGCCATTTCATAGAGTGAAAACTGAGCAGAAATATTAAATAACTGCCCAAGAGCATCCAGATAATACATGGAAGAGCTGCCAGGCTCTCTGGTTCCATAGACTTTGGGATTAATCATCCTGTACAGTAGGGAATGGAATAGATCCAATGCAAATCTCATTTAATCAAGGAGTCAAAATAATTGAGCACTGAGTTATCAGGCTTTTTTTTTTTTTTTTTTTTTTTAGATTATCTAGGAATCATAGTGGGGTTTTTTTGTTTGTTTGTTTGTTTTTTAAAATAATTTTTATTTATTTATATTTATTTTTGGCTGTGTTGGGTCTTCGTTTCTGTGCGAGGGCTTTCTCTAGTTGTGGCAAGTGGGGACCACTCTTAATCGCGGTGCGCGGGCCTCTCATTATCGCGGCCTCTCTTGTTGCGGAGCACAGGCTCCAGACGCGCAGGCTCAGTAGTTGTGGCTCACGGGCCCAGTTGCTCCGCGGCATGCGGGATCCTCCCAGACCAGGGCTCGAACCCGTGTCCCCTGCATTGGCAGGCAGATTCTCAACCGCTGCGCCACCAGGGAAGCCCCGTGGGGTTTTTTTAATTAATTTGTATTGGAGTACAGTTGCTTTACAATGTTGTGTTAATTTCTGCTGTACAGCAAAATGAATCAGCTATACATATACATATAGCCCTCTTTTTTGGATTTCCTTCCCATTTAGGTCACCAGAGTGCCTTAAGTAGAGTTCCCTGTGCTATAAAGTATGTTTTCATTAGTTATCTATTTTATACATAGTATCAAGAGTGTATATGCATCAATCCCAATCTTTCAATTCCTCCCACCCCCCGCTTGGTATCCAGACATTAGTACTCTACATCTGTGTCTCTATTTCTGCTTTGCAAATAAGATCACCTATACCATTTTTCTAGATTCCACATATATCCATTAATATACAATATTTGTTTTGCTCTTTCTGACTTACTTCACTCTGTATGACACTCTCTAGGTCCATCCATGTCTCTACAAATGATCCAGTTTTGTTCCTTTTTATGGCTGAGTAATATTCCATTATATATTTGTACCACATCTTCTTTATCCATTCATCTGTCGATGGACACTTAGGTTGCTTCCATGTCCTGACTATTGTAAATAGTGCTGCTATGAACATTGGGGTGCATGTGTCTTTTTAACTATGGTTTTCTCCAGGTATATGCCCAGTAGTGGGATTTCTGGGACAGCCACTATGGAAAGCAGTATGGAGGTTCCTTAAAAAACTAAAAATAGAACTACCATATGACCCAGCAATCAGGCATTCTTTATTGATTTCAATCCTTAAGTATTTTAGACCATTTTAAAATCTACTTTCCCCTAAAAGTTGTCTTAAGTCTCAATTTTGATATCCTAAATTCTAATGATAAAAGAATATCTAGCATCCAAATCTTTATAATTTATAAAGTACACCAATATCTATTACTATATTTAATTCTATTTAATAAAGAGATATTACAATCATTAGCATATTTAGTAAGATCATTCTGGAGTAAAATATTACTCTTTTTTCCCCAGTTTTTTAAATGTTTCCCATTATTTTAAATTCCTTTAAATAGCTTTCATATCCTGGATTAAATTGATAGGTATTTAATCCAATTTTACTATTCATAAAATGATTAATTTTTACATTTCATAGGTGTATAAAGCACTAAAATCTATGGATTTATATTATATTATAATTATACTGAACTCTTATTACTATAACAGTTATTAGTTGATTTCTATATATACAATGATATCTATATTTAGCAACATGAGTTATTCATCTGGTCCTTCATATTTTTTCCACTCATAGTCCTGTGGCAAGCATCTCTAAATACTGTTAATTAGGAGTATTGATAGAAGGCAGTTCAACACTTTTCCTAGTTCTCCTTTCATAATTTCTCCTTTTCCAGGTTAGAATAAGTATCTACTGCCTTCCTACGGTTTTCATCATCACTTTTTCTTTTGGTGTCTGTATTGGTTTGCTAGGGCTGCCAGAACAAAGTACCACAGACTAGGTGAATTAAACAACAGAAATTTATTTCTTCACAGATCTGGAGGCTAGAAGTCCAAGATCAAGGTTTTGGCAGGGTTGATTTCATCGTATGGCCTTTCTCTTTGGCTTGTAGATGGCCATCTTCTCCCTTTGTCTTTACATTGTCTTCTCTCTGTATGTATCTGTGTCCTAATCTCTTTTATAAGGACACCAGTCATATTGAGTTAGGGCTCCTCCAATGACCTCATTTAACCTTAATTACATCTTTAAAGGCCCTATCTCAAAATACAATCACACTTTGAAGTACCAGGATTAGGACCTCAACATATGAATTTGGGGGGGGATACAATGCAGCCCATAACAGTGTCCCTATTCTTTACAGATTTATCTCCAACTATATTCTAGATTCATGCAGTCTGCTACATATTTTTAATTCAATCACATAGTGTTACCGTTTATAACTAATGTAATCTTCACTCCAGTGCTCTAAGCCTATCCTTTGCATCCTGTCTTGTTTTTTGGTATTTCTGCAGCATTTCCATGTGCTGCAGTCATTCATCATCACTACATGTTTTTATAGATATTATACCTTCTTTTCTGTCTTCTCAAGTGGATATCATCATTCAATCTTGTCTCTTTGTAATTTTTAATATTTGTTTTCCACCTCTACCAGTGCAAATACCTGGTCCTGCAAATGTGTTCTTGCTCTATGGTGTTAAAATATTTTCACAGTGAGATCTAGTTGTTTTTTAAATTTTATTTTAAATTTTCACTTATTGTTTTCAAAGGTTATTTTCCCTCCATGATACTTATGATTTTTGTAATTCTTTTGCTATTGTTTTGATATGTTTAGACCACAGGGGACATCTTACCATGTTAATCCTTTTAGCATTTTCCTGCAAGTCCTTGTCTTATGAAATATTCAGGCCAAAACAGTCTCTTTCATGCTACAGAAATCAAGACTCTTAAGCCTCCTTTGAGAACTCTCAAAGCACTTAAGAAGGTAAGAAGCAAGTAGAGAGAAAGGGAAGGGAATTAAATTACTAACACCTACTACATCGTAGAAAATTCATTTCACAATCTCATTTAACATTCAATCCTAAAAATTGGATTAAATTATCTATTTCATTTTACACATGAGTAAATTGAGGCTCAGAGAACTTAGTGACCTTCTCAAGTATATATATGTAGTAAATGATAAAGCTCAGGTCAAAATTAATTTGTATACTCCAACACCCATGCTTTTCCCATGACTTCATACAAACTCCCTTTGATCCCTAAATACATTTTGACCTACCTCCAAGTTCCCCTAAGCCTTTCTGCATAAGGGGAATGATTAGAACACAAATCAGGTGAACCAGAATCACAACAGGACAGTGATTCTGCCACCTGCACCTCTCTAGCTTTCCTTTTTAATCAAGTTTAAAATAGTGGTGTGCAGGCATTCAATGGAAAATTTACTGCAATTTAGTACTTGCTATGATGAATGAACTAGCAGATATTTGAAAGTTCAGTTCAATAAACGTACACTGAGCACTTTCTGCATGCCAGAGACCACACCAGTAGTTTAGGATACATGGATGAATAAGACATCCATTTGCCATTGAAAAACTTGTGATTTGGGAATTGAGTGGGGAGGGGAGATGGCTACACGTTAAACATGTTTGGAGATGTTTTCTGTGCTACTGTTCCCTTCTCAAGGAACCTGCCCCAGGCTCCATCTCTGCTGATTAGGAGACAGCCACGTGTACCTCGTCACCATACGACCCCTTCCCACTACCCCCACACCCCAGGTGGGTCAGGTGAGGTGGGCCCGTCAGATTTCTCAGCTGAAAATTTATAATTACGGCTATGAGGAGCAAGTCAGGTAGCAGCAGCATAAAAGAAGCCAACAAATGAAGAGAATATGTAGTCATGTCAATGAAGGAGAACTAGGCTTCATGCCTTCCTGCTGCCTAGTTCCCAAACTTAACCAGATTCTTAAGAATCTTCCTGACACCTGTCACACCACCAAAAAACTATTGTATTATTCTCTGCTCTCCAGAGATGTTACTGTGGTCTGCCAGCATCTTAAACAAATATCACTTTTCGTAGGAACTAGTTAGATTAATTTCAGTCACTTGGAAGTAGGTGAGCCCCAACTAATGCAAAAATGGAACTCTAATGTGATAAATGTTGTAACGGACATATTAACAGAGTTGCATGTCTGCCAAGAAAGAGTTCTTGACCAAGCCTCAACAGATGACACCTGAAATGAATCCTGAAAAACTAGTAGGATGAACAAAGGCACAGAAGTAGATAGAGAGACATAAGGCTAAAGGTAGGCACGAGGTCAAGGAGGAACAACTCCTATGTTTGCCTAACTATTAAGCCAGATCATCAAAAAGCCACATATCTGGGCAATTCAGTCAAAACACATTTACTGATTGCCTACCGTGACCCAGCATGTTATAGACATGGGTAGAATCAGAGTCCTTATACTAGAAGAAGTCCCAGTCCAGTGCCAAAGGCTTTGCTCTCTACACGAAGATTTATGAGAAGTCAATGCCTACTTATTAGGCCCTGGGTGATGGTGTTTTGTGAGAAGAACAATATTTTGTTTTGGGGGGGGGGGTTTACACCCTTCTATATCTTATTAGAATCAACAGTGTACTAACAGCTAATACTCACACAGACCTTTATATATGCCTGGCACTTTTCTAAACACTTTACAAATATAAACTCATGTAATTCTCACAACTCTATAACATAGGTGCTATTACATATTATCCCCATTTAACAGATGAAAAAACTGAGGCACAAAAAGGTAACTTTCCCCACAGCTAGTAAGTAGAACTGGGTTATGTACCCGGAAATTGGAGAAACCACATTTTTAACCAGTACTCCACACTGCATTTAATAATAATAAAGAAAAAATACGAATGAAATTAAAATTCCCTACCCTTTCACAATTTTTTTCATTTTATGATGTTCCCTTGTAGAACTTGACAGCAGAGATACAAAACTCATCACTGACACTGAGGTATCACCTCACGCCAGTCAGAATGGTCATCATCAAAAAAATCTACAAACAATAAATGCTGGAGAGGATGTGAAGAAAAGGGAACCCTCTTACACTGTTGGTGGGAATGCAAATTGATACAGCCACTAAGGAGAACAGTATGGAGGTTCCTTAAAAAACTAAAAATAGAACTACCATACGACCCAGCAATCCCACTACTGGGCATATACCCTGAGAAAACCATAAGTCAAAAAGAGTCATGTACCACAATGTTCGTTGCAGCTCTATTTACAATAGCCAGGACATGGAAGCAACCTAAGTGTCCATCGACAGATGAATGGATAAAGAAGATGTGACACATATATACAATGGAATATTACTCAGCCATAAAAAGAAACGAAATTGAGTTATTTGTAATGAGGTGGATGGACTTAGAGCCTGTCATACAGAGTGAAGTAAGTCAGAAAGAGAAAAACAAATACCGTATGTTAACATATATATATGGAATCTAAAAAAAAAAATGGTTCTGAAGAACCTAGGGGCAGGACAGGAATAAAAACGCAGACGTAGAGAATGGACTTGAGGACACAAGGAGGGGGAAGGGTAAACTGGGACGAAGTGAGAGAGTGGGATGGACATATATACACTACCAAATGTAAAATAGATAGCTAGTGGGAAGCAGCCGCATAGCACAGGGAGATCAGCTCTGTGCTTTGTGACCACCCAGAGGGGTGGGATAGGGAGGGTGGGAGGCAGACGCAAGAGGGAGGGGATATGGGGGTGTATGTATATGTATAGCTGATTCACTTTATTACAAAGCAGAAACTAACACAACATTGTAAAGCAATTATACTCCAATTAAAAAAAAAAACTCATCACTGAATAGATACTATTTTGTGTCCTAATTTAATAATGCCTCAAATTTCCGTAATATGCTGATCTTCATAATTATCATTTTAATGGGCATTACATTCCATCAATTTTTGTCCATAGCTTAACCATTCCCCTACCATGCAAAGTCCTAGGTGTCCCCTGGTTTTCCATTTCTCCGCCCAAAGGTGATAACCCTGGTATACACGTCCATGGGCAGTTTTTTGATTCCTGATATTTAGTCAGACTATTTTCCAAATATCAGCAATGGAAGGTTGCAAACCTGCAAACGAACCCATTTCGCCACAATTTCATGAAGAATGGACATTATGTCTACATTTTTAAAGGTTTACTAATGTTGTAGATGTAAGTTGTGTTATTTTTTTTAAATTTATATCTTAGTTGCTTTGTTTACTGATGAAGTTAATATTTTCCTAATTGTTTTTTTTAATATATTTTATTTTACTTTATTTTATTTTGATTCCTTTCTTTTTTCATTTATTTATTTTTGGTCGTGTTGGGTCTTCGCTGCTGTGTGCAGGCCCCCTCCAGTTGCAGAGAGCGGGGGCCACTCCTCCCTGCGGCGTGTGGGCCTCTCACTGCGGCAGCCTCTCCCATGGTGGAGCACAGCCTCTAGGCACACGAGCTTCAGCAGTTGTGGTTCTTGGGCTCCAGGGCGCAGGCTCAGCAGTTGTGGCCCACGGGCCTAGCTGCTCTGCAGCATGTGGGATCCTTCTGGACCAGGGCTCGAACCCGTGTCTCCTGCACTGACTGGCAGGCGGATTCCCAACCACTGCGCCACCAGGGAAGCCCCCAGCCCCCTAACTGTTTACTTACCGAGGTTCTTAATGAGAAGACTGTACTTAAGTTTTGCCCAATTATCTATTGATAATATAATAGTTTTTCTACCCATCTGAATGCCTTTAAGACAGTCATTAATTCTTTCCTGTCATACTTTGTATGTTTTTCCTCAATCTGTTTACTGGGAAAGCGAGCTTTCTAGGGTCCTGAAAAGCCAGGTGCTAAGACGCTGCTCACTGACAACTGGGCTCTGAGTCGGCTCTCTGCTCATAAATGAAGCTGTGACACTGAGGACACTGAGTTTGGCTCAAGAACCAGGAAAACTTGATATTTGTAAAATGTCTCCTTAAATTTATGAGAATCAATTTTTTTAATTTAATTTTATTTTTTTCAATAACCATTTTTTATTGAAGTATAGTTAATTTACAATGTTGTATTAGCTTCAGATGTACATCAAAGTGATTCAGCTTTGTATATATACATGTATTCTTTTTCAGATTCTTTTCTGTTATAGGTTATTATAAGACATTGATTACAGCTCCTTGTGCTATACAGTAGGTCCTTGTTGCTCATCTATTTTATTTTTTAAGTAATTTTTATTGGAGTATAGTTGCTTTACAATGTTGTGTTATTTTCTGCTGTACAGCAAAGTGAATCAGCTATACATATACATATATCCCCTCTTTTTTGGGTTTCCTTTCCATTTAGATCACCACAAAGCATTGAGTAGAGTTCCCTGTGCTATACAGTAGGTTCTCATTAGTTATCTATTTTATACATAGTAGTATATATATGTCAATCCCATTCTCCCAGTTGATCCCCCCCTTCCCCACACCCCGGTATCTCATACGTTTGTTCTCTACGTCTGTGTCTCTATTTCTGCTTTGCAAATAAGTTCATCTGTATCGTTTTTCTAGATTCCACATATAAGCAATATTATACGATATTTTTCTCTTTTTGACTTACTTTTTGAAGTAAGCAAAAAGAGACACTCTGTATGACAGTCTCTAGGTCTATCCACGTCTCTGTAAATTGCACAATTTTGTTCCTTTTTATGGCTGAGTAATATTCCATTGTATATAGGTACCACATCTTCTTTGTCCATTCTTCTGTTCATGGACATTTAGGTTGCTTCCATGTCCTGGCTATTGTAAATACTGCTGCAATGAACATTGGGGTGCATGTATCTTTTTGAATTATGGTTTTCTCCGGGGATCAGCCCCTGTTTCACTATTTTATACATGGTATTGTGTATATGTTAATCCCAAACTTCTAAGTTATCTCCCCCCACTATCTGCCCCCTGCTATCCCCTCTGGTAACCATAAGTTTGTTTTCTACATCTGTGAGTCTATTTCTGTTTTGTAAATAAGTTGATTTCTATCATTTTTTAGATTCCGCATATAAGTGATATCATATGATGTTTGTCTTTATCCGACTTACTTCACTTAGTATGATAATCTCTTGGTCCATCCATGTTACTGCAAATGGCATTATTTCATTCTTTTTTATGGCTATTATTCCTCTGTATATATGTACCACATCTTCTTTATCCATTCATCTATTGATGAACACATAGGTAGCTTCTATGTCTTGGCTATTATAAATTGTGCTGCTGTGAGCATTGGGGTTCACATGTATCTTTTCAAATTAGAGTTTTCTCTGTATATATGCCCAGGATTGGGATTGCTGGATCATATGGTAACTCTATGAGAATAAGTTTTGTGTAATTTATTCCTGGATGGTGATTTCATCCCTGATGATAAAAGATCTGAGAGGAAGCAAGACTGGAGCTTCTCAGATCTGCGGGCACCCCATAGGGTCCACCAGTGCCACCAACACTCACACCTCACTAGAAGCTCCAAAGACAGAAGACAGCTGTTGGAATCCACTGCATCTGCTCCTTATCACAATAAAACCCTGTATCCTTGGCTAGATACAAATCTAATCTTCCAGTGTGTATGTATATCTATGGTATTCCAACCAACCCACACCCATGGAAATTCAGCCCTCTTCTTTCCCATTTTAATTCAGTTCTGTTGTTTTCACTGTACACATTTCACATTTTTAACATAGATAAATCGTTTAGGCATTTTCTTGTGCTTTCCTTTATCCCTTCATATTTTGGAAAGGGTCACTCTTTCCAAGGCACTCAAATATGCCCAATTTTATATTACCCCAAAGCTTATATTATATTACTTTTTTATGTTTAACTATTGAGTTCATCTGGAAGATAATTTGTTATGTCATATGTAACACGGATCTGAAAGAGTTTGCTGTGTTTCTAAATGTTGTTGGGAAACTGGTTATGAAATGACTATTCCTTTCCCTATTGTCCTGTGATAACTACTACATCACACATTCAATTCATAAATATAATTATATTAATTTCTGGGGCTTTCTATCCTATTTATGTATATTTCTAGCTATGCATCAGTAGATGCAGTTTTAATTATTGTTTCTAACATGGTTTATATCTGGGAGTAACTCCACCCCATCACCCTTCTTTAATAATATCGCTGGTATCCTGCGATTTTTTTTTCAAAATGTTTTAAAATGATTTTATCAAGAAAAGGCCTAGATTTTTTTATTTTTAAACTTATTAATTAACTTGATAAAAAACTTACAATATTTACGATATTCATTCTTCCATTCAGGAAACATTTCTCCATCCATGTTCACGTATATCTCCAATGAAGTGCTGTAGTTTGCTTCACATGGTTCACAGGGATCCCTAATAAAGCTAATTCCTAAGTATTTTATGTCTTTGTCAATATAGTGAATAAGATTTTTTCATTATATTCTTCAGCCACTTACTGCTGATATACCAAAATCTTTGTTTTATAGAGTTGATGTAAGTAACGGCCTTTTGAAGACTGTTCTGTATCTTCTGCAAAACTGTTGTGAAAACATTGTTCTTGGTGTCATCACATGTCCCTTTAAGCAATAAGTTCCTTCCTGGGGGCTTCCCTGGTGGCGCAGTGGTTGAGAATCTGCCTGCCAATGCAGGGGACACGGGTTCGAGCCCTGGTCTGGGAAGATCCCACATGCCGCGGAGCAACTAGGCCCGTGAGCCACAACTACTGAGCCTGCGCGTCTGGAGCCTGTGCTCCGCAACAAGAGAGGCCGCGATAATGAGAGGCCCGCGCACCGCGATTAAGAGTGGTCCCCACTTGCCACAACTAGAGAAAGCCCTCGCACAGAAACGAAGACCCAACACAGCCAAAAATAAATAAATAAATATTTTTTTAAAAAAAAATAAATAAGTTCCTTCCAGAAGTCAGAAAGAAAGGTTTTTATCCCTGAGACAAACTTAACCCAATGACAAAAGCTCTGTAAGTATCTTGTTTTTTGTCTTAGCAGGCAAGATATTAAAAGCTTAAGTTCATGTTTAACTGCACAAGTGAACTAAACTTACATACCTGGCCCACACATTTTTCTGCTCCTTTTAAATTGTTTTGGTTTTACTCATATTTTTAATTGTCCTATTTTAATCTGTAATCCACCTTAAATTGTCTTTGGAGGTAGGCAGTTAGCCTAGGAAGGTTATGCACCTTAATATTCACATTCAAAAGTAATTAAGCTATATGCTAATTGAATAGTATTGTTCATCTGTTCCTAATTATATATGCTAAAAACAGAGTAATCAACCTTTTTCCTTCAGGACGCACTATAAATCTACCCCTTTATATCCTGCTCAAGAAAGTATTACAGAACACGAGAGTAATCCCACGGGTCACCTTGGGTCCTCTGTAATTTACAAGAAAAATATAATCATTTTTCATAAACTTTGGTACTTCCAACATTTTGGGTAATAAATCACTTATGTAACTGGTCGAAGTGCAACAAACAGCATGTCATCAAGACACATCTGGACACAAATGGGTGAAGAATGGTGAGAAAATGATTTTGGAGAAGTTCCTTGACAAGGTTAAGTAAGCCGTGTGCAGTTCCCGAATCATAACTTGTGAAGTCTTTACCGTCCCCTTTAGGCAAAATCATCCATTCTTTATTCTGAGTTCTGATGACTCTTTATAGTTACTCCATTCCCCCCGGGGAAGCCTTTCCTGCCCGTGCAGGCTATGCCTTATCCCTTTACTTTGCTTGCACTGCACCTACCTTACAGCCCATCCCTTGTTATACTACAATTGCCCACCTTTTAGTCTGTCCACGGTAAGGTCCTTGAGAACAGGGACAATGTCTCAGTCACCCTTTATCTCCAGTGCCCAGCACAGGGCCTAGCACTTCCCACCTACTCACATTGTATCCTAGTTGTTCATACTGTTGTCTTCCATCAGGAAAGAAAGAAAGAGAGCTTTTTTTTTATCAGCAGGGCCTTAGCCATTTCTGCATGCCCAAACCTGTCATATTACTGAACATCAAGGGGAAGGGCTTAATAAACACTGAGTGCTGTACCCCTCCGCCATTTCTACCTTCCTATTTAAGCTTTCTTGGGCCATTTTTGGATCTTATTCCTAGGTCCGTCCTTGGTCCCTCTAAACCCTTCTGATGCCTCAAAGTCATTAACACCAGTGTAACTATTGTACCACCTCCATCCCTTCTCCAAAACAGAACAGGAGGACATCAGATTCTGAACAAATGTCGGTAGTTCTCCAAATGGGGAAAGAATCAAGCTTTAGACAAAACACAGGCCAATCTATCTATGAATAAGGCCCCTTCCACGTATAAGCAATGCATGATCTTTTGGAAACCATAATAATCATCCCTTAATGCATCCTTCTCTCAGTGCATCTCATCAAAACCACAAGTGGTCTGAAATAGTCTGACCCTCCTTTATGAATGTGAGTTGTCCCCTCAAGAAAACTTTATTTCTCAGAAAACTATCTAAAAACTATCTACTCAGATACTGACATATGATCTGCTGAGTCACAGTTTGTTTCTGGATTCTAGGGCCCAGCTCACATCCATGGTCAGATTTTATATCCTCTGAAGTTATCTGCCCAATGGAAAATCTCATGTATCCGGCAATATAGGGACAGAACCGTGCCTCACAAGGGACATAACAGATTTTCAGGCCCTTTGGCACCAAGGCTTAAAATAAAAAGTGTTTTTAGACAGAAAACTTTACAAATAGCATTCACATTTCCACTCATAAAGAAAGAATGCCAGACAAAACTGTTTTTTGATAACTGTGATTAATTGACATATATAAAGGTAGTGGAAGTCATAGACTTAAGCTTTCCTGAAATGCTGCTCTCTGAACTTACGGTCCTGGAGTTCCTATGACCCTAGTGGGATACTGAAGGAGGAGGAGTTTTGCCCTTCTCTGCAGAGCAATATCCAGGTTCTTCCACCTCTTTTTTAACTTCCTATCTCTACTTCTTTTCTATCTTATTTCTATTCTCTGCTCTCTCCTCTCTCCTTTGTCCCTTTCCTTCTTGATTCATCACAGTCCTGAGAAACTCAACAGCTTAGCAGTCTGACTTGAGGATTACATGCCCACGTGTCATTCTTCATCACCTTTTTTCCCATAGTGCTATCACCATGGACCTCCTGACCTCCCTCGCCAGGCTCCCTACTTTCCTCTCCTACTCGACTTTTATCATCATTCTTGACTTCAACATTCACATGAATAATCCATTCAACATCTTGACCCCGCCATTCTTCAACCTTCTTAGCTCCCACGATCACTTCCTGCCCCACTCCAGGTCCCCATTCACCTGGATCATACAAGTTATAGCCCTCCCTCCAGCATCTCAACTTCAAACACCCTGTTCTCTGACCATCTCCTCTCATCCAGCACACTCACACCAGCACTCCAGCTCTCCTATTACAACTCCTCAGACAACAGTCTACTATCAATCCTACCAAACACTGTGGACCTTACCACTTTTCTTCCTATCCATCACCCACCCTTACAGCCTCACTTCTCTCCTAACCAGCCTAAATTACACGATCTGGCACTATAAATGCCTCCAGGCAAACAGCCATAACCCTCCTGCTCCTCCCTTGGTAAAACCCCAATCCTGGTTAAACCCAACTGTGTACTTACTCCATGTCTCCACCAGAGCAGCTTAATGCTGCTAAAGAAAATCACAGAACCATGCCAAATGGACTGGTTTCAAATTTATAATCACAGGTCTCAAAGCTGTCAGACAGCTTACTACCCTAGGAAATTTGTTTTCCCAACTTCCGAGATAATTATTCATACGTTCTCTGTTCTCCTCAAATTTCCAACATTCCTTCCTCTCCTCCCCACTCTCAGCTAATGACCTTGCTTCATGTCTCATAGAGAAAAGAGATGCAATCAGATTAGAACGACCTCATTCTTCAAATATCAATTCACCAACCTTCCTGTATCTGGTACTCAGATGCTCTGCCTTCATTTCTGTTAAAAAGGGAAGAAGATAGATGAGATCCTGTGTCCTGTGATCAGATAATCTCTCATCTTCTTAAAAACATGTCTCCTACCATCACCCCTCTTTGCTTTATCATTCCTGTGAGCATTCAAACAGGGCTCAGGGTCCCTCGCAAAGTTGCAGTCAAGCAGCTGGCCAAGGCTGCCGTCTCTGAAGACTAGAGGGGGGCTGAATGACCCCCTGCCAAGCTCACTCACAGGAGGTTTTAGTTCTTTGCCATGTGGGCCTCCCCATAAGGCTGCACAGAACACAGCTTCACCCAGGACAAGGGATCCGAAAGAGAGGAAGAGGAACACCTAAACAGAAGCCACAATCCTTCTACGGCCAAACCTCAGAAGTGGCATCTCACCCTTTCAGTTGTATTTGATTCCTTAGGATCAAGTTACTGAAGTCAATACTGGGGGGTGAAGACAGGAATTAGGCTTCACCTCTCGAAGAGAAGAGTATCAGAGTTTACAGACATATTTGTAAAACCATCACTGTTTATGAATTTAAAGTTATTCTAACTTTGATACTAAATCATTTCCTCAGTCTGGCATATATTCAGGGCTCTCCATAAACTGCCCTTCAACCATTCCAGTATCACTCAGCTCTTCAGCCAATTCAAACTCTTTATTCTGTGCCTTCTTCACTCCTGCAAACAGTCACACTCTTTTCTTTTAGCACACCTTCTTCAGAATTTCTATGTCTAGTTCTAATTATAATACCATGAATTGACTTAAATGCTGTGATGTAAATATTTCCAGTTCATTTTATCTATGACTTACATACACTATGATTTCACTCCTTGAGAGCCAGGACCAAGTCTTCTCCTCAATCTGCATCCTCTACAGTGCCTGGTATTAGGCTATGTATAACCATGAATCAACCAATCAATCAAGCTAGCTAGCTATAGAAAGAAAATGACCTCAAACTAAAATTAGATATGTTATATCTCTCTTGTCAACCAGGCAATGTTTTTACAGCATTGTTTAAATTATAAGGGATTGGCTGTCTCAGGTTTTCCTTGGTGTTGCAGCTCTGCAACCCTTCCCTTCTCTCCCTGCCTCTGCCTACATCCATGTCCTCCTATAGCTTAGAACCATTGGGCTTGAAGACTTGCTCCCATCTCTATAACCAATCCATGATCCTGACCATGGATGTGCGGGCACTGATTAGTTTAATCCTGGACCTCGTCTCAACTTGACCTTGCACCTGTACTCCGACAACTGGTTTCTACACTGACTCAGAATCCACTTTTTATCACTTTTGTGCTTCTGATTAACTAGATTCATTGTCCTATGTTTGAGTTCCATTCTTGGTGACTGTTTTAAGGATACCTGGGATTTGTTTAATCAGGTATGGAAGGACAAGCAGACACAGAAATGACTGTCATGAAGAAGCTGTTTATACTCACAGATACCTAGAAATAGGAGGCACAGCATGCCACACAGGGCCACGCAGGGAAGCAGCAGGGTCGTTCAGGAGGCAGAGGAAGCAAGGGGGAAATGTGGGCAAGAGCCTTTATTGGGGATTCCGAAGGAAAGAACAAGTGTAGCAGGGTAAATGGGTTCAGGACTGGCTAGTTTGAATAATTTCAGTGGGTTTTGGGGAATAGGGGTTGTCCCAAGTTGTCTGATACCTGGCCTGAGGTGATTAGGGCAAGGGGGATAGTGGTCTAGAGTATAAGAGCTTGAAAAAGGAAACAGTTGGACACATGGGCTCTGGATTGGTTGGTTTGCATATGAAGGCATGCTCACAGCCATGCTCATTTACTATCGCAAAAAATTAGCTAACCCTGGGAGGAGCAATCCCTCAAGCATCAGCAAGGCCCCAGATGTCAAAGCACGAAATACAAAAACTAGAAAACGAGGCTATTATAATAGTAACCCACCTAGGTCTACCTTGGTCCTGCCTTCCTCCTGCTGATACTCTTACTACCTACCCAGACAGCTGTCAAATACACACAGTATCAGCACAACCTAGGGATAAGAGAGATGGTCCTAAAATCAGACACGCCTGGGTTAAAACACCTGACTGCTCCACCAGTGATTACTTCTGCAACCAGGGACAAGTCACTTAATATCCCTGAACTTCATCTTCTCATCTGGACAATGGAGATGACAGTAGTACCTACTTAATGCAGGTACTTACATCCCTAAAGCACTTTGCCTAGAGCAGAGGAAGCAATCAAAATGTGTCAGCAATAATTACTATTTCTTCTCCCTCTGATTTCCCTAAAACTGTAGTGTGATTGATACATAGTAGATACTCAATAAATGTATGTTGAAGTTGACTGAACCAACAAAAGAATGAAAAAAAAATCAATAAATAATCTTAGTTCTTGAACCAATCATAGAAATGCAACACTTTTAGCAGACATAGGTTAGAATACGCGACAGGCTAGAACTTGAAAGTGAGACCTGGGTTGGAAGTCTAGCTTTAATATTTAATCCCATGTGACTTTCTAGGACAGGATGGAGACGCTACAGGTAGCCTCTCCAACATCCATCCCTCCTTTCCCTTGCTGGGAGAGCCCCATTTTGTTCTGCTGTCCACATGTGACTCGGGAGGGCAATCCTATCCCCATATTCAGGGACAAATCCTGGAGGGTCCATTCCTATTGCCAGTGATTGGTTTCCAGATGGGAATGTGACCCTTTCCACTCTAGTCATTGTTCATTTGGCAAGGAAATTCTGCCTGTGTAGCTGTAGCCTTCTCGCAACCATGAGGGAGGCATCCTATGGCCCAAGTCAGCAAGCTCAGGGTGGCAGAGTAAAGATGTAAAACCACCTGGGTTCTCAGTAAAATAACAATAGCTAACATTTAATAGGTGCTTACTATGCTTCAGCTATTCTCCTAAATGTCTGTGTGCATTAACTCATACGATCCTCATCACTAATACTTGGCAGGAATGTTTTTATTACTGTTTTACACAATGAAAAACCTGAAGAATTTAGCAATTTGTGCAAAGTCTCGTAGTAATACATGGTAGAGTTGGGATTTAACCTATAGTTGGGCTTCAGGATTTATGTTTTTGCCTACCTGGATCTGGAAAATGTTACTAAGACAGAATCAACCAATTCCCTCTGGGTTTGTTATGAGATTTTAAATGTCTTATTAAGGCAATTTGAATTTGAGTTTTTGCTAAATGCAGCTGATGGCATCCTAATAAATATATTCAGATTCTTCATCTTTAAAATGGAGATACTTCTCTATGTCTCCTAGGGTTGCTGTTAAGATTAAGAAGAGCTCAATAAATGAAAATGCCGTCCTCAGTTCCTCTGAGGACTCCAACCACAGGCATCACACCTCTCGCGGTTGTCCACAGGTTTACTGAATGGAAAGTCTTATTCCAAGACTCCACCCCAGCCCAGGAGCTACGTGTGCTTCTAGGTCTCTGCCCATGCTAATGTATATATCCTCCTGGAAGTGGCCAGGCATTGCCTCATGTATAAAAACTAACTCATTACCAAGGAAAAGTATTCTCCTAACAGATATGTATTATAATGCAAACTCTAGACTCAGGAAGATTTTATTCTCTATTCTTTTTTCATAATTAGCTGCAAAATCAAGTTATGTAGTGAAGAGCTCAGTGGATTATCACATCCTAAATCAGCTCAAATGAAGAAGAGTTACATTCTGAGCTCACTGTCATGACATATTATTAACTGATAGCTATAATTTATAGCCATCATATGAAAATAAGGAAAAAGTATGAATACAAAATTTAAAATATTAACTCCTGGATAACTTTCCCAAAAGGGTAAAGCAATGGAAAAGAAAGAAAACTTTCGTACCTTGATCTGTGCCAAATCCCTGGAGAAAAAGGTCTCCTGATGGTCTAAGGAAAAGACTTATACATTTTGACAAGTCTTTTGAGATATATTATGTCCTGTTCTAAAAGAAACTGCTCATTACTTTAACAAGTTGTTGAGCTGAATGTGTATGCTGCATATTTTTCAACTGCATCTTTGTCATTCCCGATTTTTGAAGATCTCTATAAAAGGTGAATTATCTATGCATCGCACTTTCAAAATCCAACTTCCCTTCCTTTCCCATTCTATGTCCAAAGAATTCTCACTGTCAATGTAAATTTAAATTTGTATAGTACTTTATACTTTACGAAGTGCCTTCATAGTCATTTCCTTAATTCACAACAACTCTAAAAAAAGAGATAGGACATATATTCTTATCCAAATTGTCCAATAAATTTGTAAATTTATTTATGCTTGTTTTCATTTATTCATTTATTTGACAGCCATTATGTACCAGGTACTATTCTAGGAGCTGAGGATGCAGAAGGAAACAAAACAGTCACCATCTTCGGGAAACTTAAATTTTGGCAGGAAAGCCACACAATAAACAAGTAAACAAATCAATGAGGAAGCCTAGATTCAAACCCTGGTTGCTTGATCAAAACTTTAGAGCTCTTTACAGGATACCAATCTGCCTCCCTGGTCCAAATTCACTGATGCAAATGTTCTCTTTGCCATGAATTTTGGCAGTTTGATTTCTTGGACTTGAATCTCTTAGGGTTTCCAAAAGGTCTCAGATGTTTTCCACTCCCCTAAAGTAATCCAATGGACAACAGTCAAAATGGCGTTTAATAACCAACGCATTCAGAGCACTATTATATTCCCCCAAACAAGAGAATCGAGGAGGGAGTTAAAATTGAATTAAAAAAGAAACATATGCACACGTAATTGTTTGTGTGCATTAACTCATATGATCTTCATCGCTAATCCTTGGAGGAGGTCATCTAAAGGATGCAACAGCTGGCTGACCCAAAAGCGGACTCGGGCAATCGAAGGCTCCTGCCCCACTCCCCTGTCCTTGGAATGAATGCTCCATCTACCATTCCCACACTAGAAGCTGTTTCAAGAACGTAGCCTTGAGAGAACAGAGTGCTGTTGAGACCATCTGGACAGCCTACATGCCTGAACCTCGTTAAAACCTCTACATAAACTCCTAAGATTCTAGCAGGTGGGTGCAGAGGTCTACCTTCACGTGTAAGTTCCCTTGTTTATTACACCTGCCACCTACCCACTTGGACTGATCTGCGTCTTTCTTCCGTCCCTCCCTGCCCAGTGTGTACGGAGCCACCTTCAGATTTCACCAGGGAAGTCCCCAAGGTTGCAAACCCACACTAACACCAGGTAGGAATGTTTTATCACCATTTTACAGATCGAGAACTGAGACCTTGGAGAATGCACGCAATGTGTGCGAGGTCACATAGTAATACATGGTAGAGTCAGGACTTAAACCCAAAGTTGGGTTTCAGAACTTAGGTTCTTTGCCTCTATGCTTTACCGGATCTAGAAAATGCTGTTGAGACAGTATCAGCCAATGCTAAGACCATTTTTTACCTGGAAAAATAGGTTCACATTAAGTTTTGAAGTACAAATTAATATTCTGCAAGAGTCTGCTCGTTTAGGTATCAGCAGGTGTCTGGCTACACAGGGTTTCTACAGGACAGCATCTCAAATGACTGCCCTTGCCTGTTTTCCATCTCACAGCACTCACGAGCAGGTTAACTTGTCCCATGTATCATTAGCAATTCATGACTTATTTGTGAAAGTGCAGGGACAGCACTACTACAGGCCTAATACAATGAATATCTTATTAGGAAGAAATTAACAAATGAATTGTTGCTGATCAATAAGTGTTGAAGAGAAAATTACAATGACAGTAAAGCCTAAATAATTTATACACGATATTGATTTTTTCATTACATTAATTATTCTTTACAGCACCCATAAGGAACTAGGAGAATAAAACTTTCAAAGCAAAGGAATTTATCTACCGTGGTGTATTGTAGGCTTAAGTCTGAATTTAAAAGACAAAGAATGGACCAGGATAGTTGACAAATATTTTTAGACTAAAAATGCATCAGGTAATAAATGTGACACTTCCAATGTAGCTAAGTTCCTTTGTGTTGCCCAACGTTTTTATACACAATACTTTTAACAGTTATTTATCAAGAGAAGTATTGATAGAAATGCTTATAAATAGAAATATTAGAAATAGAACAATCCATTAATCCACCTCTTTCATGGCTTATATGAAAGGCACAATGACAAATTCGCTGAAGCCACATGGGAAAGAAAACGTTCTCTGAAACCTCTCCCAGAACCTTTAAGTTAACTGGACTTAAATCCAGTTGAACAGAGTGCAGGTTCCTTATTGTTAATAACTTTCATAGCCAGCAGAAAACAATTCCCTAAGGCCATTTTCTCACAGCAAGTAACCTTCATACGGAGGTAAGGGCCTGAAGATGATCTTCCTGTTTACACACTATTGCTGACTTTAACCTTGTCACAAAATGCTGTCCCAGAGAACAACAAAAAAGTATTGTGCATAAGAAGGGCTGTGAAAGAGGATGGAGGTTGGTGTGTTCTTCATGGATGACGGTGTTCCCAGCAACTCAAAATCCCCTCCTACAGATGGGAGAAACGAATTTAACACATGTGCACCAATCCCAATGGATGTTCTAGGTACAGACATTGCACTGAAAATTGGTTTTGTCATTCATATGTTGAATAGCGTCTTGCTCATGGCGTTTTGACTCTAGAAATTAAAGCAGTGAATCGATGGTTCTTTTCTTATCTTTTCTATCGGAGTTTTCTCAGATACCAACTTCACTTAACTATTTTTCAGTATCTAATATTAGGAGATTCCAGGTTCATAATATTTTATACAGAGTTGCATGAATATATACTTTCAAGCACATCCTATCTCCCCCCAAATAAAGATGGAAATAGTGTTTCAAAAGTCCTTTAAAATTAAAACTAAAAACATTAGAATAGTTTCAAGTATGATATAATTTTTTTCTTCCCTCACCTGTTACCTTCAGTGACTTAAAGCCACATTAATATTATTTTTAATGTGCTTAATGTTCTTGGAAGAAAATCTAAGCAACAGAAAGCATCTCATCTCGTGAATATGCTTTTGCAAACTAGAGCCAGTTTTGCAAATTATTTTGTCATGTCTTAACTAATATTGTTATATAACTTCAAATTTATAAAGTACCTCACACAGATATAATATAGATAAAATGTATATTATCCACTCTGTATCATAATACAGATCCAACTGTCCAAATGTGTCACAATCACCAGTCAATTCTGGAGCACTACGGGGACAAAACACCCAAATCTAGCATCATTTTTATTACTCAGTGAAAAGTCCCTTGTTATGGTGACGGCTTCATTGCTGAGTGTCCTTTGCTGCATCCACCATTCTTTGGGTGGAGACTAATGGTCCATACAGAAAATATGTGGTACAGGTACTAAAAGAAAGGGTATTTGTTCTTAGTCTCATATGTAGAATTGAATTGGGCACTCATAAAATGAATTAGAAGAAACTTCAAACTATTTTAAGCCACTGTGCAAGTTCTTCTCCATTTTCCCCCCTTCTACCCCTGTAACCCCAAATCCATTCTCCACCTTTCTCTGCCTTGGTGAGGCATGTGGAAGGAGGAGCTCGCTTGTCCTTTAGCTTCCAGGTAAATCCAGCCACTGGAAGACAGTGGGAGGAGACAGACAGGTGGGAGGAGAAAGGAGTCAAGATATTTCCTTCCCCCCACCCCCCTCAGCTCCTTACTGCTGGCAGTGGCTGCTTTCTACAAACAGCTCCTCTGGGGAAGCCCTTCCTACCTCCAAGACTGTAGCTCCTGTCAGGCGCCTGCAGACATGGGATACTGACACTGCCTGCCTGACTCCCCCACTTCATGCCCAGGGTGGTTAACTGCTTCCCTTGTTACTAGTTGTAAGGAACCTCATGTCCAATGTCGGTGCCCTTACTCGGTCCACACTTCTGTAACTAGTCCATTGGCAACACCAGAGGGTACCTCTGTTTGCTGCCAGGACCTACAATACAGCTACTAACGTTTGAAACAGCAACCTGATACAGAAGAATAATGTATAAGTAAATAAAAGAACATCAGCCACATTCACATACACCAGCACTGCGAATCAGATAGCCTCTTAGATACGTGATTACGTCCCATAAATGTACTAATGAGACAAACCATTGCACACAAGATGCATTTCTGACCTCAACTCTCAATATCACCGTCTTTCTGATTCAGTTCTTTACGGATTTCATTCTTCACCTTGACTACTTTTGTCCTTCTCCTCTCCCTCCTCCGTAACATCCTTCTAATTTACTCTCTGCATTATCACTGTCTGTTCTCTCTTCCTTGACATGTCACCTTGTTCTTTACTGTGTTATATGGATCCTACCTGCAGATTTCCACACACAGGCCACATTACCACGTACCTATATTTAAAGTCATGTTTACTTTTCCTTCTGGGTCTATGTTTTCATTTTTTTAAGTAAATCTATACAATTCTACAAGTTCCTAATTAGAGTCCACAAAATACAGAAGCTATCGTCCAGGTTTACAGTCATACATCCATAACCTTGAATTCTTTGAAAGAAATACTCTGTAAAATATAATAAATAAATATGGAGGACATCAGGGTGCTTAGCTTTTCTACCCTCTTATGTTTATAAAAAAAACTAGAATGCAGGGGCAGCAGTGAACATACGGTGTTAAATGCAAGCGTCTGACAATAAATGACCCAGTACTTACCAATAAAGCACGGTACTATATTAATAATAGCAATGAACTACAAATATTTATGTGCCCACAGGCGACTAATCCAATTTCACTGCAGGATTGCTTCATTTATGAATTTAATTGTATGTGTTTAAACATTTTTGTTGCTGTTTCATTAATATCCCATAAAAAATAAAATGACATGCTGAAGAAAAGAAAGAACGCAAGTTTCTATTCACAGCATTAAGTGCCCATTGAGTGCCCATGGTATCCCGAGAATTAACATTTACTTTTATCATTTATGGCTTTTCTTTTGCATCACACCTTGCACGTTCATTTTTGCATTGTTCAGGATGAAAAGTTCCAGATTCAAAGAGGGCAGTACAGGTTTACATATCATTTTAGTTTCACACAAAACAACGCAGATGTGTAAGACGACTCCCATGAGAGAATTAAAATAGTGACTTTGTCTGTGTCAGGCTCTGTTTGAAGAGTGTCACATGCATTCTCAGCGCTCACCATGAGATAGTACTATTATTCCTCCCATTTTCCAGAGAAGGAAACTGAAGTACAGTGCAGGTAACTGCCTTATTCAGGGTTATGTGACAGCAAGTGGTTGAACTGGATTAAAATCGAGCTACCTTGACTTCACAGCCCATGCTGTAAACATGACCCTAATCACATTCACAAACTGGGCATCAGCACGATTTTCAGGAATATTCAGGGGCTGATATATTTGTCATTGATTTTCTCCAATTTCTGTTGAGGACTTTTTTCCTTACTCAGGGTCTCCTTCCACTGCTCTCCAATATCACAATCCTTAACCACAACCGCCTCGACCATCGGGCTTTGACCAGTAATAATCCAGAGTCTACGTTATTGGTACTTTTCTCATCCTCCCATCCTACATCAGAGTTCTCACGCTCTTGGTTTAGGCTGATTTTTCCGTGAAGTGAGAATGAATGATGAGATTAACCTTCCCAAGAGGCAAGAACATCTGTTTGTACCCAAATGAATGTCTGATCTGTGGCATACTAAGAGGAGAAAGCTCCTAGAATGTTCTAATAAGCCTTGGGCTTGATACATACTTTGACTCTTCTAGCGAACAAGGGGAGTTGACATCTTGTTAATTATGAAAGGCAATTATTAACAATTCGAAATTGCATGACAAAAGAAGAGAGGGATGACACCAAATGTTTGATAATCCCATCTTTCAAAGAACCAAAGTCTTGTCAAGTTATGCCGATATTTTTTAAAGGTAATCTAGAACATAGAGCATATTTTTAGCCGACATTGACTGAACATCTATAGGTCAGTCTCTGTACTGGGAACTTTACATATGTTTACTGAATAACTGTATTTGCTAGAGGAAGATATAAACAAATAACACTTGTCTAGGTTCAACAAGTATTTAGAATAATTCCCAACACACAGTCAAATGCTTAGCTATAATTAAAACAAAGTTATATTAGCCAATTAAAATCAACAGAGACTTATCTATGATATCTATAATTTAACAAACTCAAAAACAAGATAATTGATTACTACAAAATATTAATTTGGGTTCCGCATTTACTTGTTTTCATACTAAACCTATTTCTTGGCCTAATAATTTATTTCATGACTCTTAAAATCACATTAGGAATTGCCAGTCTCAATTAAACCTGTTTAATTCATTATCAAGCATAAATAACTTTCAAATGGCATAAGCTTCTGATTGTCCTTAGTCAAGATGAGACGATAATAATTACCTTTGGGGAATAATAAGAGTCTAAGATTAAGCAAATCCATATCGCTAGTGGCTAAATTGACCTGCCTTCCAATTATTACATGAACATTTATATTTCTCTGAAGTCAACTCTTTCAAAAATCCCAAGGTAACCAGCAAGAAAAATGCAGAAAAATAAATCATCTCTTACCATTTACCACTTCCAGTTTTATCTTCACAACTCAAAAAAAAAAAAAACCTGAATGGGTTTAGTTCAACCTCCTTCTGATTTATAGCAAATATCAGTGGTTTGAACCAGAAGCAATACTTTAAGAGACCCTGTAATGAACATATAAGTGGATATGGCATATAGACAGAATAATCTCTTATCTCCTTGGTTTTATACTGCACACAAACCTGATGGTGAAAATTAACCTTCTTTGCAGCTCCACATTTCTAATTAGAAGAGACATCAAAAAGATTATCCCTTAGAAAGCAGTATGGGCCATAATATTCTAGATAGCCTTGAAACAGAGCTCTGCAGCCTCCTTATATATTTTAGCCTGCTGTCTAAAGGAAAAGCAATAACCAGATGGTGTTCCAAAGTGGTTATGGCTTTTTTGCGGCAAGTTTTGTTGTATTTTCTCACCTTACCTTTTTATACTTATTATGAAGAAGCAGACATTCTAGTATACAGGACCTATTTATTGCTGTTGGCCTTGAATGTGTAAAATAGTCTATACCATCAGACTGTGCTATACTAAAAGTTTCCTTGGTAGAAATGCTTACAAATCTTTGAGAATTAACTAGTTCATTTATAATCCTTTTGTGTGTGTGTGGTGGAGGTTGTTTTGTTTTCTCTGTACAGGGCAAGAAAGAGGAGAAGAAAGATACTGTGAACTCAGCTTAGATTAGAACACAGAACCTTAAAATAAAAGGCCGCACAGGCTAAGCCCTCCCCCAGGAAGAAATTCCTTCTACAACATCTGTGGTTAATTAGCTACATCTAAAATGTTTACCGCTGGGGAGCACGCCACTTCACAAAAGAGTTCATTCTCGTTGTAGACAGTTATAAATTTTAAGAAATTCTTTCTTACTCTGAGTTGAAATCCTTATCCCATCACTTCTATCCTACTTATCCTAATTCTATCCTTTGGAGAAATACAGAACAAATCTCCTGCACCTTCCACATCTTCCTTCTTTGAGTATTTGAGAGCAATTTTTATGTCTCTCCTATTTTTCCCATCTCCATATTAAATATTACCAGCTCCTTCAATTACTCCTCATATGACATGATTTCCAGATGCTGCGAATAAACTGGAGTAGTAGCTTGACTCAAAATTTTTCTTAAAAGGTTTTTAAAAGAGATCTGAAGGCTTATTTACAACTATAATTGACACAATTACAAGGACTATCCAGAACCCAGTGGTCTTCCAGAAGCTGTATGCTAGCTCTCCTTCTTGTGATACACACACACACACACACACACACACACACACATACACACTACTGATGGGATGGTTCTGTGATACAAAGTGGGTCAGAGACCCTCATTTCTCTGGTCACATTGATTGGCTGAAAGAATAGTCACAAGTTCCAAGCTGGACTAATCTGAGTCATTCCCCAAGGTTTTAAACTGGAACTCAGAGAAGGCCTGCTTTCCTCTTAGCTGGTAGAGCTATTAGATTTCATAGCCATTTACTCATTTCATGGAATAAGCCAATTTGATATAATGAGTTCAACATGAAAAGGGGTGTGGAGAGAAAGTTCCCAAATCTCCAGTTCCAACCATTCTTAAAACCAACTCTATCCCTATCTTTCCTGTGTTCTGGTTATTAAGTCAATAATTCCCCTCTGCCTGAATTGAGCTCGAGTCAGGTTTGTATCATCTGCAACACAGAGGGTCCTATCTAATACAATGTTCATAAGGTTCCAGGCACTCTAACAGGACCAATAGAATGCGGTCATAAAAGAAAACAATTGCCATCCTACCCTACAAAAGGTATGGATGGAATCTCTTTCCATCATTCTAAGAATGAGAGAGATAATCACTTATTGAGGAAGATCAAGGTCCATCTTGCCTAATGGCCCAAGCTCATAGGGCTGACACTATTTGTTCAAAACTGTATTCCTAGACCTATCACACAGTAGGTGCACACAGTCGGTGCTTAAAACACTCTCCACTATAGGTGCTTGAACACTCTCCACTATAGTTGTCATAGTGAACAGAAGAAACAGTAGGCAAAACATTGAATATAAATTATCAAAATGAAGACACGAGTTCCCTGGGGAAACTTTAGACATATTTCACCTCCTTAGTATTAGATAACCCATTTGCCATATAAATTATGGAACTAGATTATCTCTTCAGTCTTTTTTAGCCATAAAATGCTATGATTTTATCCACACTCAACAATGGTAAAGAAGAGTCTTCCAAAGACCCGGGTATGCAGACAAAAAGGGGAAACATACTGCAATAATGAAGGAAGTATAAAGATAATGAGAAAGCATATCCTACCAAATGAATAATAGAGAAAAGAAAGAAAAAGAATGGGAAGAAATCATCACTAATATGATAAAAGAGGTCATTCAGATAAGCCGTCTTCCTCTTGGCTTCCTATCTTATTCTAACCAGTTTCTGTGGTCAGAAATGCCCTCTGTACTGGATCCAAACTGCCAGTCCCAGAGCCTTGCCCCTTCCTGGCCCCTTATAACCCATATGACAGTTCCTTCCACTCTACCACAAATCTCCTTCCAGAGTTGGCTCCCTGCTTCTGCCTTTGGTCCTAGATGTTCCCAACTCCTCTCTCACCATTCCAACCAGTTTTTCTTGTCACCAACAGAGTGTATACTCAATTATATTGTGTCCTCCCACCCCTGTCTCCCATCCTGTCCTCTGCAATGACTGATGCCCAAATGGCCATCCATAATTTTCAATTTATTGCTTAATGTTTTGAACTTAGAATTCTGTCTCCATACAAATAATCATAAAATGGCATCTCTACGAATTAGGGTGACCCATTTACACTGAGCTGCTCTAAGGAATTGACCTCACATCCTTTCGTGAACGAAGGCCTCGATTAGGGGAAATACTGCTATGACAATTAGCAACTAATATTTAAGTATTACTATATACCTGCATAGTAAGTATTGAGTGCTGTGTACCAGCATATTATACTATGCACAGATACTATACCAAGTATTTTACATGCATTTGCTCATTTAATTCTCATAACACCTCTAAGAGGAAAGTACCAATATTATCCATATTTAAAGATGAAGAATCTGAGGCTTAGAAAGAGCAACTTACTAACTTACACAGCTAGTAAGCACAAGAGCCACGTCCATCTGACTCGATAATCCTTGCTCTTACGTGTAACATGACCCACAAGGACACTGATCCCTGTGAGAAGTGGGGAAGGAGGGGACATTGGGGGAACCAAAAGCCAAGAGACTAGGGCACCAAAGTCAACATGATCTACTTCTTGATTTTGCTCAGAGTCAGCCCTATTTGAAGTAGAACCTTGCTCCCATTACGTAGCAATAGATTATCTGCCATTTTGCATTGTGGAAATGGACCCTCCACTATCCAAGCTAATCTCGTTGACTGTAGAATGCTGTACACAGACATTCTCATGACAGACAACTAATTCAATCTTCTCTGTGAAGAAGATGCAGCTGAACATCTCTTCAACTTTTTCCCTATCGCTTTTGATGCAGGGCACTTCGCATAAACCACAGCTATTCCTTCCTAAAGTATCCAGAGAAGAAAAGTAATTGAGAATTCCAGGAAAGAAAGAGAGGGTGAGGATGAAGAGGAGGAAGGATTATAAAAAATGGTACCAAAAAAAATACTACCACAAAATTTTAAAAAATTTTTAAAAAGCAAACCAGTGCAGGTGATTATCTGATAACTTCTGATTCTGAGAGAAATGAGTCCATCACTAAACAAAGAAAAGCACTTGACTGTGCAATAGAAACCATATGTTCAAATAGCCAAGGTGGCATTTTCCTACATCACACAGTAGAGAGATAGTGAGTATTTTCTATAGAAGACCTCACTGCTGTAATCTGCACAGGGTCTATAGCAGCAGCAGCACTTCATCACTAAGCAAAAATCCAATTGTTTTTAGATTCCATAATCACTCATTCCTCTAAAATCTTCATCTATTCACTAACAGTTTTATATACATTGATAGAAAATAATGCCAATCCCTACTGAAGAATCACTAGATGTTTCTATGTGATGGTCAGTCTCTAGTTTAAGTGAAATGGAAGCTGGGAATCAGACTAGTAAACTCTTTGGGGTCATTCAGGAATTAATACATAAAGGTGTAAATACAAAAAGTACCATTTGGGGTGAAATGTAGCAGAGACTCTCTCTCATGAAATAATAATGTCTTTTGGTAGAAAGTTTGTAAGTAATTATCAATTGAAAAATTGTTTTAAGCTAAAATAGAAGGGCGGGATCTAAAACACTACCCAATTAGAAATCTTTAAAAGTAAAAGGTCCTTAAAACATACTAAGAAAGGAGCCTAATGCTTTCATTCCAAGTCCAACCAGTTTCTTATTCTAAGCAATTTCCATTAAACAGGGAAAGGAGCAGGGAGGAGAGAAAGTATTTGAAAAACTGCCAGAGTAAAAAATCCCATAATGAAATTTTGCTCATTCTTGGAGAAATGAAGTAGAATTAGATGCTTCAGTGGTGGTGAATTCCAGAATCTGGGTAGCTTCCAGTAAATGAAACTTTTCCATAACGTCAGGTGCAAAAGCTATCTGATATCAACATACTGAGCTTGAGTTTTTAAAGTCCTATTTCCTTGCACAAAATTGTTTGAAACCTTTGAGACACAAACCTCAATAAACTAGTATTCCAAGCTTTTAATATTTTAGTCCCTTGAGCAAGCATGTCAGATTAATCTTCAAATTGCAATGGGCAGAAAGAACATTCAACCAAAATTCTTAAGCCCAGGCCTCTCTCAGAGGATGTTAATAAAGTATGCAGTTTCATTGGCTATTAAGATTTCAAACTTTCCTAATTCTCAGCAGCATTACTATTTAAAAGCGGGTGTGGATGGGGGGTGGGAGAGGAAGCTAGTCTATCCGGAAAGGAAGGGATTTTACTTATTAAATCTTTGAATCCACCTAACATTTACCACACTGCCAGGCACACAGTAGGCATTTAACACATACTTTCAGAATGAGTTGATGGATCGGCCTGGGGGAGAGTGGAAATCTTGCTGAGAACAGCATGAGTCCAAACCCTGGCATTGCTCAGCAACAAAGCCCATCTCCAGAATTAGGGTTATCGAGGTAGAGCAGGAATTTGAACGTGTGTCTTCAAAGTGGCATCAAGAGGACTGTTTCCTGAGCTGGAGAACAGCCACCCAAGAGCCACTAGACTCGTCTCCGGCTTCCCCATGCCTGGAAAACTCCTGCCCTGCCTCTCTACCTCCAGCTCCCCCTGCCTTCTACCGGCTTTGAGTTTCCACTCACAGCACTTAGGTACAGGATTCGACCTCGCTAGTCTAACCCAGGCCTCCTGGCCATTCCACGGTTCTCCGAGCATCGGCTGGGAGGGAGGCCGGCCACACCATGCTAGGCAAAAGGAAGGACACACACACGACGATGGCTCCCATCACCTTTGGGGGAGGGGGGATGGGAATCGATGGGGGTGAGGGGGGGAGCGAGTTCAAGGCCAGGGCACTATCCAAAGCTTCCTTATCCCTCTCCTAGAGCCTCTGGCCGAACCGCTGGAAGATGCTGGGGAACCAGCAGCACGCCGCCCAGTGAGCGCGGGGCCGCCGGGGTCGGGACTGAGGTGGGGGGAGCTGGGAGGGGGGTGGCAGTTGGCAGGAAGCGAGACGCGGCAGGGGACAGTACCTGGTATGGCTGTGGTTGCGGGGACAGTCCTTCTTCTCCATGATGGCCGGCACACAGTTGGTGAGCTCCGTCCAGTCGGCGTGCAGCCCGCAGCTCCAGCCGGTGGAGAAGCGGGAGAAGAGCCACGTCTCCTTCTTGCCGGGCCGGTGGCAGGTGCACTTCTTCTGGCCGGCTTTGCAGCTGCACGGCTGCTCCAGCCGGATGTTCTTCACCAGGTGCCGCCCGAACGTGGTGCCCCCGGTCTTCTGGATGTGCAGGAACACGATCACGTCGCGCCCCTTGATGTTGAAATCCACGAAGCGGGTCAGGTCCTTCAGGGTGAAGTTGAAGCGCGGCACGAACCGGGGCAAGGATCCGTTCTCGGGGGCCTCGGGGTCCGGCTCTTCTTCCTCCTCCTCCGCCTCCTCCTCCTCCTCCGGGTCCCCCGGCTCCTCGTCCTCGTCCTCCGGCGCCGCGGCCCCCCGAGGCCCCTCGGGCGGCCCCCGGGGTGGCGGGGGCAGCTGGGGCCGTCGCTCCCAGTCCTCGAGCGGCGCCTGTGCCGGGCGGGCGGGACCCGGGGCGGCAGGCTGGCCGGCCTCCCCGGCGCGGGGCTGCTCCCCGAAGTTGGCGCAGGAGCTGGTGCAGGAGGGGGACACGTACTGGTACATGATGACCACGAAGAGAAGAGTGAGCACCGGCGTCAGCAGCCACTTGTTGAACCTTTCATCCATGGTCCCGCTCTCAGGCCGGCAGGCTAAGCGGCGGCGGCAGCGACGCTGTCGGGCTCCCGCTCGGAAGTTTCGGGGACTCCGGGGCGCGGCTCCGAGCCCGCCGCTCCTCCATGCCCCTGACGCCGAGGCGTGCGGCTGGCTGGCGGCCCCGCGGCACACCGGCGCTCCGGGGCTGACAGAGCCGGGCCTGCGAGTCTAGCGGGGAGGCGGGCGCCGGCGCGTGCCGCGGCGGCTGCGGCGTGGGGCGCCCTGCGCTCCCGGGGGCGCCCGGCTCCGCCGGCTCCCTGCTCCCGCCCGGGCGCGGCGCGCGCTTTCAGGCGGCGCGGGGCACCCCGCCGCCGGCGCTCAGGCGCTGCGGAGCGCGGCTTGGGTCCTGGACCTGCCCCGGGGCAGCCCGGCAGCCGGGCAGCTGCGGCCGCGAGCTCGGGGGCTGCATGAGGCTCTCCTAGGACTCCGGCCAAGGGCGAAGGCGCGGCCCGGCCGCACGCGGGCCCTACGCCCCGCACGCGCGCCCGGCGCCTTTGCCCTCAGGTCTCGAGGCGCCGGAGCCGCGAGGACGGACGGCGCCCGCTGCAAGTTACCAGAGGAGCTCCCCCCCGCCCTGCTCCGCCCCGCCCCGCCCCGCAGCGGCTGCGGACGAGGCGCCGGTGCGAAGCCGCCTCCCCGGGCGAGGCGCACTGCTGCTCCGGGTCGGTCCGCCCAGGCGCGGGCACGCAGACACACTCGCACTCACTGGCTGGCGCCGCCACAACCCGCCAGCCGGTGAGACAGGAGCCCTGCTCCCCGGAGCGAAAACCTGCCCTAGGTACGGAGCATGCGCCAAAGCCTTCCCCAGCCCCCGAAGAGTTTCCAGGGGAGGAGTCCGCGGCTCCGCGGGGCTCGGAGCAGGCAACTGGGGGTGGGAATCTCTTCAGCCTAGAGCCAGGAGAGATTCGGGAGAAAGGCAAAGGCGGAGCGAGGAGAGGATCCGAGAAGATCGTCGCTGGCGCTGATCCGAGACCTCCAAATCCGCAGCTTTCTCAATCTGAGAGTGGACAGAAATCTGGCCAGTCTGTCTGCAAGGATAACACCTGCCCACTGCTGGGCAGACTCACCTAGGCAGGACTTTGCAGGAGTTGGCCGGTCCCTCGCCGGCAGGGGATGTTGGCTCTACACTGCTTTTAATCTCGACACAAGACGTTGTAATTGGTGCTCAAGTTTTATTCTGGTCCTTCCGCACGTACAGACTTGGTGTGTTCAACTCTACAACTTTATTCAACCAGCATCCATTCATCAATTGTCCATGAGGCGCCCACTGTCTATCAGGCTCTGTATTCAATGCACACTTCGTTTCTTCCAGTACCAGATAAGTCCAGCCCACAACCATGCAGCACTTAGATCATAGGAGGAGTTTAGGGGTCACCTCGTAAAATTCATCCTACTAACACACGCTGAGCTCCTAGATGTGCGAGATTCACCCCCTCTCCCCACCCCATTACAGACGATAAGACCTCTACTTACCTGTATTTCACAAGCTAAAAAGCTCTTGATCATGTGCAGATTTTAACTTTATTTTTCAAACATCTAAATTTTGCATTGTTCTGAGAAACAAATCTTTAACAACAGTTTCTCTTCTGCAGATAATGAATGGAGTAAAATATTGGAGTAACTACCCCTCCACAATTCCTGGACTTGCTTGACCCAGGTTGAGAGTGGCAGTGTATTGAAGGTGGACACAATGCAGTTTGATTCCCTGACTCAGGTCAACACGTCCCTCCTGGGTACCCGGCCAGTCCTAGTTTCCCACACCCAACATCCCAGTCTTCGTAGCATCCAGCCTTCCCACCTGGCCTCTTTCTGGATCTATGCGGTATTTGTCTCTGTAATCAATCAATCAATCAATGTGCTGATTTATTTCATTTGTCAGACTGTCCCCTTCACAGCCATTAGTTAAGATCCAGATTTCTTTCAAGGATGCTAACGCTTGCCCAAAGGAAGTTATTTTTATTGTTCTAGGCAGGTTGGATTCTTCTAAGAAAACGTCCCTCCTCTGCTTCCTTTCCTCTTTTCAACTCTATAAACAACCACCGTGTCCTTCCTGAAACTGTATGAGACTATATTAGTAAGAAAGGTGTTGGGTAAGATAAATCAGTTTCTTTAAAGCTTACTTGATTCTATGTCTCTTTTTCTCACTTAAAGTTTAAAATCCTATTAATGGCATCACATTACTCTCCAAAGCAGGAAACTGTGATAGAACAAAATCCAATAAAATCCAACAATTATTTCCTGAATGCATCTAGTTAATGGTGTTACTTATTTTTTTAAATATGCCTTTGCTTTAGCAAAGTAAAAATCTATTATACCTTTTTGTATTATTTTATTTGAGAAGTTTCTTGTTTTCTATAAAATCACTTGATATCAAATGGATAAATACAACCTCATTAGCTACCCAAATGTATAACCTGAGTACTGGAGGTAATTTGTATAGTGGAAAGCACTTTCCTAGCCATTATCTCATTTGCTCCTCAGAACAACATTCTAAGGAGATAAGAGAAGTACAGTCCTCCCTTTTTATGGCTGGGGGGAAAGGGACTGGTTTTAAGATCCCTCTCCCAAATCCTGGGATGCTCAAGTCCTTTATATAAAATGGTGTAGTAGTTGCATATAACCTATGCACATCTTCCCATATACCTTTAAATCGCTCTAGATTACTTATAAAACCTAATACACTGTAAATGCTAGGTAAATAGTTGCTGGCACACAGAAAATTCAAGTTTTGCTTTTTGGAACTTTCCAGAATTTTTTTCAAATGTTTTCTGTCCTTGGTTGAATCTGTGGATGCAGAACCTGGGATACAGAAGGCCAACTGAATAATATCCCATTTCAAAGATGAGGAAACTTAACCAAGGAAAACTAGGTGAAAGCAGAGACAATTAGAAACCACTTACATCCCTGAAATACATTCAGATTGCCATTTAAGAAATCCAATGAACATCAACACAGAGCCCATAATTTCCGCTCTCCTCTCTTGAGATCCTTTGAGTCAAGAGGCAGGAAGAGACACAGAATTGCAACAGAACAATTAAATTATTTTCCCTCTCCCTCTGGCTTTACAGGCAAAGCTGAGAAATTGCTACATCCTGCGTGGTTTTGGAACCTAGTCTGTGACTTTCCAGATAAACAGGGGGAAGACAATGACAATCTTAACATGATTATATCATTGTTAAATTATTTAGGAGAATTTCAGAAGATATTATAGCAAACAAATATAACAGCTATGTTGCTAACAAAATGCATGTTTCCATAAACAAGTGCACTTTTAACTTTTTTCAAAGAACATTATCCCAGAAGATCTGTTTCTGCTTTCAGTAAAATAACTAATGGAATGCCATAATTTCCTTGAGGTAAACACAAGGAAAGCAATTCATAGAATCAAGCAATTACGTAGATAATTCAGGGATATACCCAAATATTAGTTTTTTTAATGATAGGTAACTTTGGTTGTGTTAACGGTCTGCCTCAGGTGTGCTCTTCCTATTATAGTTGTGGAACTTGGTGTGAACCTAATCAAAGCTCTTAAATCACATGCAATAAACATGCTTCCTTATCTACAAGGGCAGACCTCACGTTCAGGTGAAAATGAATAGAAAGTTTCTAAAATTGAATGCTCTCCAGGTAAAAGGAAAAACATGTTTGCATTCAGCTTACTACGGTTACTCCACAATGACACCAGCTGGCAATTGTTTCTGGCTAATAGATTGCTGCTACTATGATTCCTACACAAATTATTAAAATAATAAAAATAATGTTTTCAAAGAGCTTTCTTCCACTTCCTTTGCCAGTCTTGCGATGAGGTTGACACTGTCTGCGAAGCAATTTGTTCACCTAATTTTATGCCTTAATAAACTGTACTACAATTACGTTCTTGCCTGATTCCTTCTCTGCCTTAACTTTAGTACTCTTCCTCCCTGTTCTTCTCAAATATTCTCAAACACATTAACAACATTGCACTCCCCTAGGATTCAAACTTTTGATTAGAACAGTCCCCATTTAATCAAGTTCAGTTGGGAGATGAAATTGCATCTCAACTTCTCCACTTTCCCTTTGGTGCCAGAAACTGCCTTTGAGAATGTTGAGGAAACCCTGGAGAGATGAACAATCCAAACAATCACAGAGAATAGTTTCGGATTCCCTACATTTGCACACAGGAGTATATGGATATGAATGCCCTTCAATACAGATGAAAAACAAACTAGATTGTGTAAGTCATTGGCAGGGTAAATCTCTCCTTCAAGGATACAAAGTGCTCTTATACACTGAAATGACTTTTTTTTCATTTTTGTAAACAAACCAAAAGAAAAAAAAAAAAGCCCCCCAGGGTAAGCAGTTTTGCAAATAACCAGCAAAGCAGTAGCTTTCTTTTTCCAGAGGAAGTTAAGCAGAAGAGTTTGTATAGACAGGGCAAATTGCAGAAAGAATGGTGATATTTACTGAATGTATTCCAGTTCACTATGTGATTGTAACTTTGGGGCAACCATAATCCTACATACTGCTTCCCATAAAGTTCTATTTATATGAACAGTTCATTCTTTGCTTTATTGTATGATACTCTTCATCCACCACTGATAGCCGCCTGAAAGTGATGAATGGAAGTTATGCCACCTGTATGCACGATGTATTCACTAAGTCAGTATTGTGTAAGCAGATGCAATAGTCTTTTCATAGTAGATATTCACTTATTTCTTTAACAAGAACTTGTTAAGCACTTACTATATACCAGGTGCTCTTCTGAGTGCTTTGGATACTGCATTAATCAAGACCAATAAGGTCCCTGCCTTCGTGTAGCTTACATTCCAAGGGTGGAAAAATAAATGATGAAAAAGGAAACAAGATTCATCCATTTACTTCAAGGATATTTATTGAGCCCCTACTATGTTACCAGGTACTTCTAGGTACTTGGGATAATTTAGTGAACACTAGAGACTATAATTTTTGCCCTCAAGGGTTTAAATGTAAGCAGGGTAAAATAGTTGGGCCTTGTGGGCTACTGTACGACATTTACTGTGAAAGAAATGGGGAGCCACTGGGGGCGTTGAACAGTTTTTAAAGGGTCATTTTAACTGTTTTGTTGAGAATAGACTGTAGGAGGGTCAACATAGAAGCAGGAAAACCAGTTAAGTGGTGTTCCATAACCATGAGAGACGATATGGCTCCGACCAAGACAGGAGGCACAGGAGACACTGGGAAGTGGTCAGATTCCGTCCACTTTCAGGGCAGAGCCATCGGTGTTTCCTGCTGGATTGAACGTGGGGTGTTAGAGGAAGGCAGAGCCAAGGATGATGCCAAGGTTTGGGGCCCTTGCAGTCAGAAGGATGGAGCAGCCATCAACTGGGATGCCAGCTGGGACCATTGCCAGTGCTATCAGGGTAAATAAGGAGAGTGATGTTCAACACATAGATGACAGGGATGGAGAGAAGGAGGCAGTCATTTCCACTGGGCAGTCAGAACAGACTTGCTCTGCAGAGGCCAAGGGGCTGAGCCCTGAAGGATTAGAAGGAACCAGCCATGCCAAGCGTCCTGGAGAAGAGCTTTCTATGCACAACAACATGTGCAAAGGTCTGAAGTGGGAAAGACGTTGGCAGGCTCAAGGGAGAAATGGGACGTTAGGGACAGCGGTTAGGGCAGATCATTCAGAGCCATGACAACGGTGCAAAGGAGCCATCGGGGAAATTTTACAGTAAGGAAATGACATGACTGATGGATGTTAAAAGCTCACTCAGCTCTGTGAATAATAGATTACGATTAGGAAGGGAGAAAGCAGGGAAACCAGTTAAGTGGCTAGTGTAGTTTTCCAAGCAAGAGATGATGGGGACTTGGAAGAGGATGGAAGCAGTGGAGGAAATAATTTACAGTCATGAGTCCACAAACTCAGTGTGAAAAGAAGTAACTTTTTTCATTTTTTAATAACAGAAAGAAATTTTGCCTTAAAGATTCCATTTCCTGAGATAGAGGAAAATGAAAGCATCCAACTTAACTCAGTCACTGCTCAGTTACCCTCTGTCTCTTTACGGTAAACAGTGAAGTTGGTGCTTCTCCCCTTCCCTTTCTCTTTGCCTCTCTCTAGGGTGGTCTGAGCTAAGGGAGTTTATGTAGCATCTTCACACTGGCTGCAGGAGATGTGGTCTGTGGGGAGTATCCTGTTTCCACAGCCTTTCCTGACAATGTATAGTTAGTCTCACCTGGACGAAGTGTAGGTCTTGATTTCTGCTGGGTCTCCTGCTGCCCATTTATGACCTCAGCTGTCATGTCCACACGATCTGCATCTTACTCAACTGTACTATGGGGCCCTTTCTGTCTGTCAGCCCCTTTGGCTCTTCTATGGCCTTTTCTCAGGGACACATTTGCATCTAAATCAGTGGTTTTCAACCCCAACAGACCCAGCACTCATTTTTTTTAATGATATTTTTAAATAATCCCTTTAATAATCCAAACTTAAATATCATAGATAATAGAATCTACCCACACACATAATTAACCAACCTAAAATGCTCTAACTTTAATGTTGAGATACAAAAAGAAAGTACTTAATAATAGAACACTGTGTATTTTAACATGTAAATGCTCAGACCTGACTACAGTAGACAACATAAAGAAGTAGTCAGATGCTTGTGTCTCTTAAATATCTTGTTTGAATACAAGAGAAGTAAAATCAGAAGCCAACCCTTTCAAGAAGAATTTGAAAGAGCAGAGATGTTAGTGGATACTAGAATTTAAAATAGTCTTAGAATAAGTAAGAATAGTCCTGATTTATAAATATACATACGATAAGAAAAAGAAGCAAACATAATACACCAAGACAAACTGCAGATTTTTGGAGTGAGGAAAATAGGGAAATATGATTTTCATAAATGAGCTAGGTTTTCTTTTTCAATGTTGGGTCAAAATACTTCTCTATAATATCAAGTATCTCAAAATAACACACTTTCTATCTTGAAGTCATGCTACACATAAGGCTAATCCGATTTCTGAATGTAGTGGAATATTTAAAAGTCATGTGGAAGCAAGACAGTTCTATCACTGCAACCACCAAATAAATGCAGTAGTCTCTCCGTCATTGTGAGAAGACCAAACACCCCCCTAAGCATTGTTACCACTCCCACTGAGAATTTAGTAACTCCCTTTTCTTTCCCCTAACAATATGAATCAGTTTGGGGGAGATAAAGAGACCAAATCAGCACTCATTTTTTCCTCACTCAGTCAGACTTTGGTTCTTGATAGGTAAAGCCACACTTTTAGAATTTTTCTGAAATGATACCTATTTTTTCTTCAGAAAGTATGGTTTTGCATTTGAAACCAAAACTTGCAGACATTAATTACCCAAGCTTGCACAGCTAGTAAGTGATGGTACTTGGATTTGAACCAGGTGGTTTGCTTCAGATGGAGATAGTGACTGCATTCCAGATGGATGCTGGAAGCCAAATCAATAGGACTTGCTGATAGATTGGATAAGGGGGAGTGGACAAGGGGCGACTCAGAGATGATTCTGAGGTTTTTCATTGGAGCTACTAGAATGCTGACATTCTATTTACTGAAAGGCTAGAAATTAAGGAGAAACCAGTTGGGAGGCTGGGGATTCAGGAAAGGTGAATTCTAATTTCAGCTTTGGATAAGTTATGTGTAAAGTATTAATGAGACAGTCAAATGGAGATATTAAATAAATGGCTGTATATAGGATCTGGAGCTCAGCTATGACTGGACAGGAGATAAAATTGTGGTGGTTTTAATAACATAGGTAGCACATAGCCATGAGTGCTCTGTAAATATTTGTTGAAGGAATCTGTGAAAGACTAAGTAAGCAATTACTATAGTCCAAGAGAGAATTGAGACACAAACAAAAGGAATGGTACTGGAACAAAAGAGCAGAAATTTGAGAAACATTTCACAGGTAGAATTAACAGGATCTAGTGACTAAGTCTGAAGGCGTGAGAGAGGAGGAAATTGAGGATTACTCAAGGTATCCCAGCTTGGAAAGCTACAAGGATGGTAATACCATTACTGTGGGAGCAGAAATAGATAAAAGATTGGGAGTGAAATCAGTGTAGATAATTATTAATTCCTTCAGCAAATTTAAGTGTTTGCATTTTTCAAAAGGGTTTGAGCCTCAAAACATTTACATTCCATTTTAAGGACGAAGGCTTTAAAAAGATACTTTCATTTTTCTGCAGTAAGCCAGATAAACTTAGTTTAATCACTAGCTTTGGAAACTAAAGTCTAGATAGAACTGTATTTTGTAAAGACTATTTTCTCTTTCCTAATGTTTCATATGACGAATCAGGATGCAATGCTCCTTTTTTCCACATTGGCAATGAATTATTATCTTCAGAGCCTTTTCTTAAAACTTTCAGTTCTTCTCATTATAGTTTTAGTTTTATATTTCGTCAAGAAAGCATATTCTAAGTGCAAAAATCAACTGTTTAATGTAGCTACAAACCTGCCTACCGAAACCCAAGTCAAGGTCGTACACACAACCTCAGAAGTGCATATCTATTTTTATTCAGTTAAAAATATAAGTATTTGTTTTTAAAATCATGCTATGAAATGCATGGGGTTTTATCAATTAATTCTTTTTTTAATTTTTATTTATTTATTTATTTATTTATGGCTGTGTTGGGTCTTCGTTTCTGTGAGAGGGCTTTCTCTAGTTGCGGCAAGCGGGGACCACTCTTCATCGCGGTGCGCGGGCCTCTCACTATCGCGGCCTCTCTTGTTGCGGAGCACGGGCTCCAGACGCGCAGGCTCAGTAGTTGTGGCTCACGGGCCTAGTTGCTCCGCGGCATGTGGGATCTTCCCAGACCAGGGCTTGAACCCGTGTGCCCTGCATTGGCAGGCAGATTCTCAACCACTGCGCCACCAGGGAAGCCCTATCAATTAATTCTTAATTGTGCTCCAGACACCCAAATTCAATATACTTTTTTTGCAGAAAAAGCCATTTCAAAACAGTTGCTCTTTCATTTTCCTCCTTCCATGGAGTGGAGCTGTCTACTGAGGATTCTTTCCAGTGAATTGCTCTTAAGCATTTAATGCTAATGCTTCCCAACCATTGTTGGTTAAACGTTGTTCTTGTGATTTTATAAGGCAATAATACATCATTTAAGTGTCTAACACTAAAGTGCTGTCCTATGTCCTAATGTAGCAAATGCAGAAACATCTCATTCCCCTGAAAAAAAAAAAATTAAAACATCTGTCTTTCTGGGTCTTTGTTGTGAGAAGTTCTGTTTGCTAAAAGCACAAAATGGCAGAGCAAGATAAAACGATCATGTGCTTCACACGATGGCTCCTTATCCAAACCAAGTGCCTCACCCACGCTTGGAGAGGAGTGGGCTGGGAGCTTTGTTTGCTGTGGAGAGTGAAAACAAACACTAGCTCTTTGACTAGGGCTCTTCCCTGGGTCTGCTTTACCAGCTCCTGTTCTAGAACTTACGTGTTTACGTTATGTCTCGATTGGATCATCAGCTCCCTTGTCTCACTCTACCACACTCCAGTACCAAGGACCCGTACCTCCCCATCACACACACACACACACACACACACACACACACACACACACTTCCTGGCAAAGGTCGATCAGGAATACTCCTCCACCTCAGGACCCGTCTCACCCTTCCACATTCAGCTGAAACATCTCTTCCGTAAAGCGATTTGGACATGCCACAAGCCTTCTGTTGCAGGTGAAATTAATTGTCCCTTCCTCTTTTCTACCTCACTACAATTTTGTAGCTCTAGTATTGTACCATCCTGTATTTAAATTATGTTTATATGACTGATTTTTAAGTGAGATCGTGAACTCCTTGTAGGCAGGCACTGTTGATTACTGATCGCTCTATCTATCTAGTTGAGGTAGGCAGAATTCCAAGGTGACCGCCAACGACCATTGCCCTTGTATAATCCAGTCCTGTTGAGTGTGGGCAGAAGCTGTGATTCTGTTATGTTATATGGCAAAAGGGAGATATTTCGAGTTAGACCTGAGTCCTCTCAAAGTAGAAAGTTTTCTCCAGCTGGTTGCAGAGGAAGAAGTCAGAAAACCTCATTCCCACTGACCTGGAGGAAGCAGCAGTAATCATGTTGTGAATTGTCCATGAGGAACCATGTGGAAAGGAATTGCAGGCAGCCTCCAAGAGTTGAGAGGGTCCCTGAACAATAGCCAGGGAGAAAACAGGGACCTTAGTCACACAGCCTTAAGGAACCGGATTCTGTCAAAACCTGAATGAGCTTGAAAGCAGATTCTTCCTCGGCCAGGACATCGACCTAGCTGACACCTTGATTTTAGCATTGTGAGACGCTAAGTGGAGAATCCAGCCTGGACTTGTTACCTACAGAACTATGACCTACAAACTGTCTTGTTTTAGGCCAGTATGTTTGTGCTAATTTGTTACATTGCAACAGAAATGTAATACACTAGCCCAGTGCCTGGTACATAATAAAATATTGGCTGGTTAGTTACTAGGTGGATGGTTTCAATTAGTGAATGAGGTTATGGAAGGAAGGAAGGAAGGGAGGAAGGGAGGGAGGGAGGGAGGGGAAGGAGGGGAAGAGAAAGAAATATACTAATTAGAAAAAGGGCTTGTAGGGGCTTCCCTGGTGGCACAGTGGTTAAGAATCCACCTGCCAATGCAGGGGACACGGGTTCGAGCCCTGGTCTGGGAAGATCCCACATGCCGCAGAGCAACTAAGCCCGTGCGCCACAGCTACTGAGCCTGCGCTCTAGAGCCCGCGAGCCACAACTACTGAGCCCGTGAGCCACAACTACTGAAGCCTGCAGGCCTAGAGCCCGTGGTCTGCAACAAGAGAAGCCACTGCAATGAGAAGCCTGCACACCACAACGAAGAGTAGCCCCCGCTCGCTGCAACTAGAGAAAGCCCACGCATGGCAACGAAGACCCGATGCAGCAAAAAATAAAATTAATTAATTATTTTAAAAAGGGCTTGTATTGTGGCCCATTCAAGGACAAGTGAATTTTCAGCGAATGAATAAAGGAATTTCTTACAATGATTGATGGGCCTTTCTGAACCGAACAAGTGTGGCAGACATATTATGTCTGTTTAGATTAGATTTTTTTTCTATTTGTGTTTCCTGACTTCCATCCCATTCTTCATCCTTAATCTATCCTTGACCATTTTGTCATCCCTACCCTGACCTGACACCAACTTGTCTGGTGAGAAAGAAAAACAGCGCTGAAACCTGTCAGCCAGTAGCTGGCTTAATTGCTACAAGCTAGGCCATGGTGTTTTCCTGTTTTATATAAACAGCTTCCCATAATATCATCATCAGATGAGGACTCCATGATTACGAACAAGACAAAAACAAGACCACCCCATAAACAAGCCTGAACAGAGATCAAAACAAAGACACCATGCAACCACAAAATGACCAAACATCTCCTTCTCCCAGAAAATACAAATGACAGCTGCTTCTTTTCCAGTGACAACTCTCCCCTCAACTGCACCTGCATGTAGCCACTGCCTTCTCAATATTTCTATTTGGTTGCTTTACTAATATCTCCAACTCAACATATCTGTAACCAAATTCACGATCTTTCCCTTATGTGTGCCCCAAGTCAATGGCATAACCACCTCAAGCCAGAAACCTGCGAGTCATCCCTGATAATTCTTCTTCCTCACCCCTGATATTCAATCCATTTTCAAGCCCTATAGATTTTACCTTTTAAATATTTCTCAGAACATTTTAATTTCCATTAGCATAATAAGGTAAGGTACCATTATCCACTCCTTTGGTTCACAATTCATCCTAACTGGTTTTCCTATTTCTGTATCTGTCAATCTATTCTTTACCCTGAAGTCATAATATTCTCCTCATGTATCTGATCATATCATTCGCTTGTGTACAGTGCTTCAATGGTTTCTCATTGCTTTTAAGATAATGACCTAAATCTTTAAAATAGCCCTCAAGGCCCTTCTCATGCCCACCTCACCCAACCCCCTCATTATTTGCACTATAGTCATACTGGTCTTCTTTCATTTTCTAGAATGTACCATGGATATTGTATTTTGCCTCAGAACATTTGCATATATGGTGTCTCTTCTAGAACATAGCACCCCACCCCCAATTCAGCAAGTTAATTTCTGCTTATCCTTCAGATCTCACTTCAAGTGTCACTTCAGAGAAGTTCTTCTGGATTCATTCCGCCACCATATCTTCTAGCACCTCCTCTTCTAGCACCATGTACCTTCATTCCACAGCATTTTAGCTGTTTTTAATTGTACATTTATTTGTATGTCACTTGATTAATTTCCCTTTTGTTTACTAGACATATGTTCCAAAGGGCAGTGATAATGCTTTTACTCATCACTGTAACTCCTCTGGCTAGCATAGCGGACACTCAATAAATATTTGCAGAATGATTGAATCTAGACTTTCTGAATATCCTTACCCTGCTAGTCTAGAGAGACAAATTTTACTCTGTCTTGAGGTACATACATTAGGAAGACCGACATTCCCTCTTTTGGCAAGAGACAGCTCAATTCACATTTGGATGAAGGACTTTAACGAAGTCTTTCTGCATTTTAAGGATGACTGTTTCTTGTGTCCTAAACTCTCCTTTTCCTTGCTGATGGCTCTTGTGTCTTAGGTGTGTTATCTGCCCCTATAAACTCTCCAGAATCCCTCACTCCCTCTGCTAGAAGAGTCACTAGTTTGTCACTTGAGAACTAGAGACTGATTTATTATTGTATGCCCAGTAACCTCTAGGGGGAACCAAAAATAATAGCTATTTCAGCAAAGAACTCTAAAGCAATTTGCTCAGTGTTCTCTAAAATAGCAAAAAGGAAGCCAGCTTGTGTACCACCATATGCTACAGGGTTATATTTATAAATACCCCTTTGCTGTGTTCTGAGACAAGGCACGAGTCTACTCTCCCTTCTGGCTCAGGGGACACACCTCTCTTTGACTGCTTGGGACTTCCCAGATTGTTTCCCTGCACTATCCGATACTATAGAGGACAATGAATGAGCATCTCACGTAGTATGGGGTCAAGCTTAAAATGGCTCACTGCACACAATGACTTTCTTGGCAAGGCTTGTATTTTATCTTTGAAACCTCATGCAAATGCTTTGTTTCGTTCCATAAAATATTCCAGTATACTTTCATTTTAAAATGTTTTGCCCGCAACACTTTGACTAAAAGTGATATTGCCAAATGCTATGTCGACCTTGTACTCCTGCATAACCCTTAACACAACTCTCTACCAAGCTGCTATATATACACCAATTTTGCAACAGGGCTGTGAAGTTACAATATATATTTATATTTAAACATTAATAATATCATATACACAAAAGTGTACATAACATATAAGTATGGTTTTACAAAGCCACCCCCCAGCTTAAGAAAGAAAATATTATCTGTATCTTTGAAGCCCCCTGTTATTCCCTCCTAAATTTACCTTCCCTTCCACCCCTTCAAAAAGGTATAAGGTTCACTTCTTCAACTTTGCATTCACATTCCCTATTTTCTAAGTTTTAGCACTATAAATATATTTCTCAACAACATGTTGTTTTGTTTGATCTGCTTTTTAACTTTGTGTATGGGGACTCAGCCCACCCATTTTCTTCTGTGATTTGCTTTTTCACTAATCAATGTGTTTTTGGAATTCATCTGTGTTGATATATATGGCTGTCGTGCGTTCATTTTCTCTGGGATCCTGTTATTTCTTCCAAGCAGTGTCTCAAGTCAGAATTTCTCTTCTTACTTTTTGCCAGAGGGCACAGGGACAATATGAAAACTGAGAAATGTGCACAGCCATAAGCATCCATTCTTTCCACAAGGGAAATATGAAAACCACCTCTAATCATCACCTCAGGTTACTTACATTTTCTGACTCTGGAGTAATTTGCATTTTACAGTTCTTCTTTTAATTTAAGACAAAGATAGATAACAGCATAAACCCCCTTCCACTCTCATAAAAATCTTTAGGATGACAGTTTTGCTGTCTTTCGCTTCCACACCATTTTAGTTTGTAAATACGTTTCCCAAATGGATGAACACCTATTATAATTTAGTTATTGAAATACAAATAGTGTCGTCTAAAGGATTTCTTGATTATTTTTTTCATCTTGCCTGTTTTAGAACTATATTGACTATTGCAATTTGTTATTGCCAATGTTACCTTTCAGGGTTGTACTCTGGGAAGGAAATTTTACCCGCAAAAGAGCTTTTAAAAAATACCCATATATTATAAAAGAAGATGCAGGCAAAAAACTATAGTTGGTGAACCAGGCATGTATTCTTTTATAGATGTTTACTGAGCATCTGCTAAGTGTACTGATCCAGGATCTAGGTGGGACGTGTATGCATAGAACAGGATCCCTTCGTAGGAGGGGTTCACATGCTCAGCAGAGAAAAGACCCACCCGTGTGGCTGTAATACAAGGCAATGGATGATGAGGGAGTTGCAAGAGCTGCAAACAAAGGACAGGAATTAAAGGGGAAAATAATTTCCAGCCGTGGAGTCAGAGAAGGCTTTAAGGGAAAGAAGGTATTTAAACTTTGTTAAGTTTAGTAGGATTTTGACAGCCTACTGGAACGGAAGTGACAGAGGATATTAAGGCTGAGAGCACCAGCACCAAGAGTGCAGAGGTAAGAAGTGGCAAAAAGTTCAGGAAGCAGTGAGGAGTCTCATTTGACTGTAGTAGGTAATTTAGAGCAGCGGTCCCCAACGTTTTTGGCACCAGGGACCAGTTTCGTGGAAGACACTTTTTCCACGGACGCGGGGGCGTTCAGGCGGTAACGCGGGTGATGGGGAGCGATGGGGAGCGGGGGGTGAAGCTTCTCTCCCTTGCCCGCCGCTCACCTCCTGCTGTGCGGCCCCGTTCCTAACAGGCTGCGGACCGGTACCGCTCTGCGGCCCAGGGGTTGGGGACCCCTGATTTAGAGGACAGTAAAGGAAGTGATTCCTATTTTTAAATAACTTTTTCCTACCGTTTCTTCCTTGGGTCTTAGTGGGTCAGCTCTCCTTTTACCTAATGCCTGGCCTTATGTACTGACATAACAGATACACACACACACACACACACACACACACAAGCAAAATTCAGTAGTTTGGCTGGATATACAGATACGGAGATTACATCACACGTCCCATAGCAACAAATCTTTACCATGCATTTCCTTTCCCCCCAGAAGTCCCGTCTGCCATTTAGCTCCACACTTCTGTAGACCTCTGCACCTGAACCTACCTCCTCTTCCCTCTCCCTGCCTCCTGTTGGCCATCTCGCCTCTAGCCTTCCAACACCTGAACTAGATTTTCCCTTCTGAATTTCTCCTTCCCTTTTTATCACGAAGACCCATCTGGCTTTCATTTTCTCCAGTTTTTCCTCCCACCCAGCAGCAAAGAAGGCCTCGTAGCTTCAGAAAAAGAAGAGGAAGATAAGTAGAAAAAAGAGGAGGAGATGGAGAAGGAAGAGAAAAGGAAGTAAGGAAAAAAGAAAGAAAGAGAGAGACAAGAAAGGTAAGTAATGTCTTCCCTAGAAAGATGATAGAACAAGAATACAAAAACTTACACTTGATATTTTCTCTGAACAGTCACAAAACTTGGTTTCATCTCCAGCGTCCAGACAATGGAGATGAATTGGAGGTCAGCAGGGTCCTCCAAGTATCCAAGAGCACTCATTGATATAACTTTGACACTGGTATCAAGATTTCATTTTGTAAAGACAAGATTTCATTTTGTCTCTGTCATTATTCTGGTTTGTCTATGCTTAATTCCTACCACTCCATTTGCAATAGCCTTTGCTGCCCATTGCTTTCTACCACGTACGTCTCTTCTTGTTGATTTTTCCCATGGGTGGCATTGTTGGGTAGACCATGTTTTGAATATTCATGGCTCAACCTGTGTAATGAAAACATAGAACAAGGAAAACAGCTGTCAAGAACTCTACAAAATTCTGTTTCTTGGATTAAGACCACAGGATGCACCTGCAGATAAATGTTATTACATCTTTTTTTCCTTTGTGTACACCTATTAAGCAAAGAGATATTGTAGTCATTGATTCCACAAACTCTGTTAATAACCGACAGCATCAGGTTCATGTAAGTAGGAGGTAGTTAAGCACAACCTGCACCTGCCAACAACAGTCCCCTGGAGCCCCTCCTGCCTAATCGTTAACTCCTACAAACACACGAGACAAGAAAGTCAGTGCAGAACTAATGTAAAACCCAGGGGGCGGAAAGTAATAGGAAACTCAACTGCTTAAGCTTCCTGGATCTCTGGAGAAAATCACTTCTAAACAATTACAGTATATTTTGTTAGCATCAACTCCTCCAAGCCAAGAAACAGAATCGTTTTTGATTAATAAGCAAAAGGAAAAGCGGATACGGTAAAATTAAAATAGCGAAGTTTGCATTATATCTGTTGATTAAATAATGATCTAGTCCTTTTTCTATGATCAGCTTACTAAGATTTTCCAAATTCAAAGGGAGTGCTTCATATAATATCAAATTTTAGATAGCCCCAATGGGAGCCTTATCATGATTGGTAATCATCGTTTCAAAATACGTATCATCCAGCTGCTATGCCTAAAAAGCCATTCACTGGCACAAGCTGACTTATTAAGAATATCAAAGGCACCTAGGAAAGTTGGAAATCACCAATTAGCAGATCGTTATCACTTTTATGACTTGTGGGGGGGGGGGTATGTGTGCGCGCATGCGTGCGCATGTGTAACTATCCTAAGAAAAGGGGTCTTAGCTGTTGCAAGATCTGAAGGGAGCAGGATATTTATGGAAATTGTTAAACAAAAATCATTTTATCCCTGAATAAATATTCTCTTAATATGAGAGTCTGGGTGATGTACTAGAAAACGCACCTGGCTTGGAGTCAGACAGAACAAGCTCTGTCACTGGCTGAGTGATCCTGACTGAGTAAACACCTTCGCTTCTGTAACATGGAGATAGTCCTACTCCCTATATCACAGTGGGATTGAAAGAATTAGAAGAATTGACCTTTGAAAAATGTCTGTTCCTCTTTTTCCCTCTCTTGCCTATCCTTGACCAGTCATGTGCATTTCCTTGGTAAAGAATGAAAACCTTGTCTCTAGAGGGAGACTAATCTCTGCATAATGTGAGAAGATGCTCAGACGAGCACAGGAGCATTTAGTATAAGAATTTGTGTTTGTTGGCTTGTTGGTTGGTTTTTCTGATATGGGGGCAAAGGTTACAGGTTGGTGCAATTTTTATTCTACCAAAAGAAAACTAGAGGATGCTTTATCTTCCCTTCTCCTCATTCAGGAATCAAGCTTATGTCTAATATTCAATTATATTTAAGCGAATGGGACATTCAGAGAATGGGACAAAGACAGTTTGTGACAACACTAAGGTTTCCACCTTTGTTTCGAATCCTCTATTTAAGGAACAGACTGGCACCAGGGATACATAGGATATACATAGGCTAGAAAAGTTAGATTCTTTTCTCATATTTCAGGTAAACGGACTGCATATTTCAGGTAAACACTATGGAACTGAATTCTGTGAGTTCTTTTAGGCAAAGTATTAAAAAGTAAATAAGTACTTGATCATTATCTCCTTACGTCTTTTATAATTTTATTTCCCCCAATATTTCCAAAGTATTAGATATAGTAAGACACTCTCCATTTTTTGAGCTATTCTGTAAAGATCATAAAGATTAGATTATCCTAAATTTTGTTCCATCCCCTACTAGAACATTTCAGCAAAACATGCATACTACAGTAATAAAACTTCCATAGAGATAAGTCCTTCATTGGTCCAACAGATCACGTTCAGTGGAGAATATGAGGTCTTTGGCACAGATCTTGTTCCAAATTCAGCCTTAAATATTCACACATATAATCCTCAATACATCCTTTTGCATTTCAAATAATTGTTTTTCTTTACTTCTTTTTTTTTTGCCCGACTCATAGTAAGCTAAGTGCTTTTATTTATTTTTTTAAATTGTGGTAAAATGCACATAACATAAAATTAATGCGACCTTGAGCAACTCATTTCATCTCTTCTATTTCTCAGATTTTCTCATTATGTGGATTCCAAACTCTGCCACTTATGCCCTAAATTCTTACATGGAGATATGGACTAATTAGGAATTCAGCTGAGCCTGCAATTCTACAGGCCTTTGGGACCTAGTCTTTAGAGTTACAAAAGCCCTCAAAGACTTGCCTTTGGTGTACATATTATCTAAGTATCTAGAGACAGCAGGTTATGGCTTAATGAATTCTTCCATCACCACAGAGTGCAGGCTACCAGCAGTTCATCCATGATATGGAGGGAACTCTCACTGCCGTTACCGCCCCCCTTCACCATAACCAGTTCCACGTGTCCTTCGTTTCCCGTCAGCCTCTGTTGCGCACAGCCCTATTCCTGATTCCAACTTATACTCGTATTTTATTTGCAAGGAACTTAGAGTCATGTTTGATGGGATTCAGAAGTCAGACAACCAGTCTTCGTGAGAGGACAGGAAACTTGGCCGAGGTGACTCAAAGAGACGGATTGGTTTCCTAGGGCTGCCAGAACAAAGTATCACAAACCGAGTGGCTTAAAGCAGCAGAAATGTATCATCTCATAGTTCTGGAGACTAGAAGTCAGAAATCTAGGTGTCTGAAACCTGTAAGGGAGAATCCTTCCTTGCTTCTTCCCAGCTTCTGTTTGTTTGCTGGCCATTCCTGGCATTCCTTGGCTTGCAGCTGCAGCATTTCAATCTCTGCCTACGTCTTCACAAGGCAATCTTCCCTTCCTGTGAGGACACCAGTCATATTAGATTAGGGCCCACCCTAATGACCTCATCTTAACTTGATTACATCTGCAAAAACCCTTTTTCCAAATAAGGTCACAATCACAGGTACTGGGTGTTAGGACTTCAACATATATTTTGGGGGGGAACACAATTCAACTCATCACAGAGTCTGACCTAGAAAGTTGGGTAGGACCAGCTTTAGCAACTAGCTTACTTTGCCACCACCTCAGGGAACAAAATTTTATGGACCCCTCTTGCAGTATTCCACTACTGACATGTTTCAGCTTCTTTATCCTCACGGTTTTAATAATTTTGTTCCACCTACCAACTGCTCAGCTTTCTCTGAATCTCACATTCAAAATCAATGAGAGAATATGATTATTCTAGTGAGTTACCTGCTCTTCTCTTGTGCAAAACCCTCAATTCTAATCACCACTCAGGCCTTTGACAAGTTGATTCATTGTGGAAAGCTGGGTAGGGTGCCCACCCACCCTTTATCTCACCTGTGGCCAAGGGAACAGGGTCGAGAGATGTCGCTATAGCCATTTAAACTTATGCAGTCATCTAGGGCTACTTTGCTTGGCAGGGGACCCTGTGCAGGAAATGATTGGCTGTCTAGGACACAAAGAAAGCCTGTAAATATAGAATAGAATTATTAAACATAGAAACCTATGCCTAATACTTTAAGAATGTAAGTTATGAAATTTAAAGAATTCACCACCTACACCATAAATCCACCTTTACACAGAGATGTATTGTGATATAAATTTAACAAACAATGCAGTGATTCATAACTATCTGTATGTTAATGCTGCTTAGGGAATCATAATTTTTAATTACCTGAACTTTACACATTTAAATTTGCATATATATTGTTACATTATTTCAGCTTTAAAGACTATATATGTACTATATGTATATGTGAAACATTATAATGTGTATGTGTGTAATTATAATTGAACTCAAGGGATCCCTATAATGATTCAATAACAGAGAGGAAGAAAAATCAAAGCCAAAAGCAATAAATCCATTTTAATTATATGTTTAATAGCTTGTGGCTGCAGTTTTTTTATACTTATTCATGTGTAACTTTTATATTTTGCATTGATTTTAAAGCTGTTTCTTGGCCCCATGACCCCATGTAAATCAACTCAGTCAAAAATTTTACATATTCAAATTAATGGGAAAAGATATGACATGTTCATTTACATTATTGAAAAGTAATTTTTACACGTTCACCATAGTTATGCTCAGTATAAGTGATTGCATGGACTCAATGATTAAATGACTGTAACTTAAATGCTATGTTTAGAATCATGAAAATAAGTTGTTATATAGACTCAATGTTTTTGAGAAGGAAGTATTTCACTCAAAACAGACTCTTTAGTCTACCAATTTGAAACGTTATAATCAGGGTGTGATTTACTGTATTTCCCAAAGCATGAATCAGATATCCTGATTGCCTGATAATGTTTTGGTCTTAGTTATCAGTATATTGTTTGGTTTTATCTTACTGCATTTGAAATATATGAGGATTTGATTTTAATAGGGGTATGAGCCTCAATCCTCATTTGGTTAAAGCTGAATATAATACAAGAACTGGGGCAATATGTCTTTCTTATACTCACTGGAAATTCAGCACCCAGAAATTGCAGTGGTGAATTGAATAGCAGCAAATGGAGAATAACGTTATTGCTTGTTTTTGCTTGAGTATGGTTTAGTCTCCATTTATACATGGCATGAGAGAGCCATCTACAGAAAGTTAAGAAAAGAACTGTCTCCTACAATAAGACCAGAAAGTCTGAGGATGTCTGTTAGAGACATTACCTTGTGGTGACATGTTAAACATTCTGTCACACAGCGGACATGGAATTGGAGCCTGGAATGGGCTCAGACGATATTAGGTGGCTCTTAGAAGGACTTAAAACCACGATGTCATAGTAATACAGGCCAACATTCACGCTGGTCTAAAGTCCAGAAAGATCTGATGTCAGGCCAGGGAGAGCAGGCAGTCAGAAGGGGTCTGGGATAGTAAAATCAGGAAGCAAGTCATAGGTTTGACACAGGAAGCCCTGGGCAAGCATGAAAAGGACTATTTAAGACTCCATCTTATCTTTGAAGCAGTATCCTCCCAAGATCAGGAAGCCCAACATACTGAGGCAGTGCCACTTTGTTTTGGTGGAAATGTGAGTACAACTTCCTCGGAACGCTGGTAGCTTCTCTGTAATGTATTACCTGCTGTCAGCAGCTCTCTCCTGGTTCCCTGAGACATTCAGTGGGGTCTTGGAGAAGTGACTCTGATCACATTTGCTTCATTAGTTATTTTTATCAGTGGCTATTTATCTTTTACCCCAGCTGGACTGATCTCCCTGAAGGGAAGAGTTTTTGTATTTGTTTTTTGTTTGGTTTGGTTGTTTGTTTGTTTGTTTATACATGTGGTTGGTTGGTTAGTTGGTTGATCATTGAATCCCCATGCGTTTGCCCAGGGTTTGTAGTAGGGGCTCAGTGAATTTTGAATGAACGGATCCTTGGAGCACACGATGGAGGTGGCTCCCTCTTATGTCTAAATCTCGAGTGATCCAGGACCTAGACAACTTGACAGGGGAGGCATGAGCGCAGTGCCAGATAAACTAAAAGCTAAACACAAACAATGCTTGTTCCGTAAATCCATCTTCATGTCCCCTAGTTCTGCTTCCAGCCAGATTGCTGTCCCTCTGGCCCTTCTATGTAGAAACTCTAGAGGGGCAGAAATAATCAGAATGATGCTATTTATTGTAAATGATAGTGAACACTTACTGAGGTTTATGTGCTTGAGGTAGCAACTATTATTTTGCCTATTCTACAGATTCATTCATTTGGAAAGTATTATTTGATGTAGATTATGCATTTTTCAGTGTTATTTACCTGGTTTTGATCATTGTGCTATGGTTTAATAAGAGGTTAACGTTTAAGGATTCTTGGTGAAAGGGTAAATGGAACGCTATTATTTTTGCAACTTCTTTGTAAGTCTGAAAATTTTTCAAAATTAAAAGTTTTTTAAGTATTATTTGAGCACTCTCCATGGGCCAGGTGGGTTCTAAGCCCAGGGGACACAGTAGTGAAAAGAGCAAAGTCCTTGTTCGTGGAATTTAGAAACTGAAACAGAAAACTTACTCCAGAGCCTGCACGCATAGTCATTAACCTACAGTGCAGTCATAATACCGTATAAGAAAAATTTGCTATGCCTGTGCAGGGAAATTAAGTTGTGCAAATAGAATTCAAGAAATAACTGGTATGGATAGATGTTATGGTTCATTTATAAACATAATGAGACAGAAATGGCACCAAAATGATTTTGTTAGGATCAAATATCATTTTAAGCTCTCTCCTAGTTTATGATATTTAAAACTTTTATTTTGAAAAATTTAATCATACAGAAAACTTGAAAGAGTAGTGCAATGAACTCCTATAAACCCTCAATTTCGTTTCAACAGTTTTGCCAAATATATACACCTTCTTTTGTTGAATCATTTGAAAGTGTGTCACAGGCATTTTAAACGTCATGCATCTCCAAAGAATAAATCTATTATCCTATATAACCACAGTTTCCTTATCACAACTAAGAAAATTAACTCTTTTACAATATAACGAAATATCCAGTTTATATTCAAATTTACTCTCAGTTTTCCCCAAAATGTGCTTAATAACTATTTGTTTTTTTTAACAGGGATCCAATCAAGGCTCACACATTGTATTTTGTTGCTGCCTCTCTTGAGCATCTCTTTTAATCTAGGACAGTCCCATCATTTTTCCCCATAAGGCATTAACCTACAAAAGTTCTGGCCAGTTTTATTGCAGAATGCCCCCTCGTCCTGAATTTGTTTGATTGTTTCTCACAACATTGTTTAACTTGTTCCTCTCTTCCCTGTATTTTCTATAAGGTGGAAATCAGGTTGAGAGGTTTGAATAGATTCAGGTTTAACATTTTGGCCAAAAATACTCCATAAGTGATGTTGTGTACATCTGATTGCACCTTATCAGAAGGCACATGACATCACACTGTCTCACTCTGTGAGATGCCGAGTGTGATCACTCAGTTAAGGCAGTGTCCCCAGGTCACTCTTATAAAGATACACCTTTCCCTTTGTAATTGATAAGTAAACTCTGGGGTGATACTTTGGCACTGTTCAAATACCACATTCTCCAAAATCATTTTACGCAGTGGCTTTAGCACCTCTTCATGAGTTGTGTCTGAATGGAATATTACACTGGGGGTTTTAAATGTTGGTTTTCTGATGTTACCATTCCTTTTACATTTTATAGCTTTCTTTCCCCCACCACTTCCACTCCTACCTCTTTTCCCCTTCTCTCTTACTTGAGAATCATTGTGAAGCTGAGGGTATTTTTTATTCAATCTACTACTATTAATTACTGTCATCTTTTACCTCAGGTTATCATAAATCTGTCTGGTAGGAGCCTCTCCAAGCTTTCCTGCCTATTTGAATTCCAACTCATCTCTCTACCCTTATTTCATACCATTTTATCTGTGACGTGTTCTTTACTGGGAGTGTTACGTGCCCTCTTCTTCTGTTCTCCTATTGTGTGTTGCTTATATCTCCGTTTACATAATTAATACTTTTGCATGGTAATTATTTATAGGTTTGTCTCTCCACTAATGCATATGGACCCTGAGAGAAGCGACATATTTATACTTAGCATAGTCTCTATGAAGATGAATTCTGACTGGTGGAAGGAATCAGTGGTTTCTCTTGCTCAGTTTATCATTCCTCTCCAAGTTTGTTCTTCCTTTTCCTTTTCTTTTTTCCTATTTCTTTTACTTTAGTTTTATTGAGGTATAACTGACACATAAAATTATAAGATATTTAAAGTGTACATCGTGGTAATTTGGTATATGTATACATTGCCAAAGGATTCGCCCCATCTACTTAATTAGCACATACATCACCTCACATATTTATCTCTTTTCTTTGGTGAGAACATTCTACTCTCTTAGCAAATTTCAATTACACAATACAGTGTTAAACTATAGTCACTATGTTATACATTAGATCCTCAGACCTTATTGATCTTATACCTGAAAGTTTGTACTCTTTTACCAACCTCTCCCTATTTCTTGCACCTTTTGGCAACAACTTTTCTCCTCTCTGTTTCTATGAGTTTGACTTTCTTTTTCTTTTCTTTTTTTAGATTCCACATATAAGTGATACCATGCAGTATTTGTTTTTTTCTGTCTGGCTTATTTCACTTAGCATAATGCCCTCAAGGTCCATCCATGTTGTTGCAAATGGCAGGATTTCCTTCTTTCTCATAACTGGATTTTACATATATATATATATATATATATATATATATATATATATATACACACACACACACACACATATATCCTATATAGAAATACCCTATACATACATTTGAGGTCGATCTAAAACAACTAGTGATGTTCTTACAGAGATTTTTCAGATTGTTCTATTTAGTCCAAGCACCTCAAACTCAAGCACTACACTGCTTTCTTATTGATGCTTCCCTGGTTTCCAGGTGAATCACCAGGATCAGAAAATGAAAGTGACAACAATGTCCTATTAGTTTTTTGTGACATAGCAAAACCTTTTTTTTTAATAACAGAGTTTTTCACTCTGGACTATGGAAGAATCCTCAGTTCCCACAAATTATTGGCTCAACTACAGGCATTTTTTAGTGCCACAATTGATAGTAACCAATTTTAAAGAATAAATTAGTATCCCTTTCTTACAGAATTGAATTGCCTCACAGTTAAAATTTAGGTGAATAATTTCTGACGAACCCTGGCTAAAATGGCTTCTAAGACTGGCACGTTGCCATTGGTATCGGTGACAAAATGCTGATGTCTTCTTTTACCTCCACAAAACCACAAATGATGTTTCTCTTCCAGCAATTAATCATGGACTAGTTAGATATCACATTCAGAGCCTTTTTAAACTGAGTCAACAAAAAATAATAGCTAATAGTAGTCTATGGCGCAGTCTATACTTTCCAGAGTGGTTTTGAATACCTTACCTTAATCTTCAAACAATAATCCATGTTTTGGGCTTCCCTGGTGGCGCAGTGGTTGAGAGTCTGCCTGCCGGTGCGGGGGACACGGGTTCGAGCCCTGGTCCGGGGGGATCCCACATGCCGTGTAGCAAATTGGCCCGTGAGGCACAATTACTGAGCCTGCGCGTTTGGAGCCTGTGCTCCGCAACAAGAGAGGCCGCGATGGTGAGAGGCCCGCGCACCGCGATGAAGAGTGGCCCCCGCTTGCCGCAACTAGAGAAAGCCATCGCACAGAAACGAAGACCCAACACAGCCATAACTAACTAACTAACTAACTAAATAAATTAAATTAAATTAAAAAAGAAAATAATAATCCATGTTTTGAGCCCAGATCTATATACCCAACTACCCATACCCTATCTCTATTTGGATTCCTCACAAATCCCTCAAACTCAGTATGTCCAAAACTCATCAGTTCTCCTGGCTCAGTGATTGTCAACTTGCCCAAGACAGAGTCCTGAGGCTCAGCACTCATAGTTCTTTCTTTAACGTGTTCTTTCCCACACATTCAACCAACAAAGATTTTGCATTCTGACATCCTAATATCTTGAATCCTACCCACCTCCTCGCCACATTCCACTTCAAATTCAACATGTCCAATACTGAACTCGCCTCTTTTCCCCTAAAACCTGCTCCATCTTCTCAGGTGAATAGAAACCCCTCCATCTAGTTGTCAGAGCTAGAAAACCGTAGGTCAGTCTGGATCCCTCACGCTCCACACAAACCAGACACCCATGTGTTTCTTCTTTTCCAGCCCTACTCTACCGCCTTGTTGACTCTTCATCCTCTCTTACCTGCACTATTTCAATCATCTTTTTCCTGATCTTTGGGGCTCAAGTTTGTTCTTCATATTGCTGCAGAATAACCTTTCTATTACATATGTCTGATAATATACTCTCCACTTTAAACCACTCTCAAAAGTGGCATAGAATTATGTTCAAAAACAAATGAAACTAATGTATTGTGCAAAAATTCAGGTTAGTAGCTACCTTTGGAGAGAAAGCTGTGGGTAACGACTGTTGGGAGGCAGGAGGGCTCTTGCCAACATGTACTATTTTTTGATCCTGGTGGAAGTTCCATGAATCTGATAGATATATGAAAATTCATTGACCTATACAAGTATGATGGGGGCACTTTTCTGTATATATGTTTTCCTTCAATTAAAAGTTAATAAAATTAAAAAATAATTAATTAGCCAGTTACCTTCCTATTATGATTGAGCAATAGTTTCAGTTTTTTACAAAGACCTTCATCATGGTGAGTTTCCGTTTTAATCACACTCAAAATCAGAAGTGTTCTGCTCTCAATAGTTAATCATCAATGACCAGCAGAAAGTCAAATGCTCATTTATTATAGATAGTTGGGATGTATTGATTTGTTTCATGTCATTGTGATAATGCACCACCTCACCGTGAAACATTCTCTCTTCCAACGGGCAACCGTGCATCCACTCTACGGGATGATTCTTATCCGCTCCCTTTTGTCACCACACTGTTTAATGCCGATGTGCGGCAGTTTTGTGAGACAGAGAGACATTTTGGTGTCACTAGCATCAATATGCTGACGCAGGAACATCAATATGCTGATACAGGCTCAACTCTATGCCAGCTGGTATTACTATTCTACTCTTCCAGCCTGGCTGAACTCGAGATAAAAATGAAAGCCAAATGCTTAAACATAAATCCAGACAAAACAGCAGAAAAACTGGTGGGCAAAGAGACACCTTCTGAGTCAATGACAGACATTATTCTGACATTTTAAATTATAGGAACTTGGAACATAAATTTTAGGTGAAGATATGACTTAAAATTCTCAGTAGGATTTAATAAAAATCCACACTAATGCAACCACTGATTAGGGAAATGTATGACTAGAAAACTCTGCTATGGGAACACGAAGTTATAACAATAAGAAACTGAAAGTCTCATAAAGCACCTATTAATGATGAAGTGATATAATGCATTATAACATGATATAATTGTAATATAATATGATAAATATATAATAGGATAATATGTTTAATTATATATTTGCATTTTAGTGTCTGCCATGTGTTAGCCATGCACAAGGCATTTTATAGAGATTATTTTATTTAATGAAGTTTTACACATACTTCTTGTGATGCATTACAATGAGGTAAAAAACAGTGAGAAGTTCTCCCAAGTCAATGCCATTGTTCTTAGAGTTTTTATCCACTCTTTATTGTTTTTTGAGTACCCATAAAGTGCTCACATTGGTAGTTTAATCTTCACTATAATCACATAAGTTAACATATTAACATAATGCACAAAAATACCTAAGTCCCCAGTAGCCAACTGTCGGGAAATTTTGCCACACATGACTGATGGTCTCCCCCCAGCCAGGGTGTACCCTCTGATCTGTATTTACCTACTGCCTAGCGCCCTCTTAGATGTTTCTGAGAAGTACATTCATATGCATCTCACCTATCTTTAGAAGTCCCAGCCCCACATGTTCTGGATGCAAAATGATTCAAAATAAAAAAAAAATTCTGGGGCAAAAGACAAAAGTGCTAGTTTACTGGGTGTTTATACAGTTTGCGAGGAGGAAGCAGGACCACTGAGCTAAAGGTGTTGATGTGAGGAGAGAAGCCTGAACTACAGGGAAAAGCGTATAGAAGCCAAGGATGGATAAAGCGGGGACCCTGTAAAGCAGAAAAACCTGTGCCCTCTCAGTTTGTGTCCAGGTCACTTTTTCTTCCAGCACAGTTGCGAGCAGGAGCAGTGAATGACCTTCGAACACACCGAACAGCTCTTCCAAATTGCCCTCCGGCAACTCTAGCTTAGGTTTGGAAATGCATTCACACTAAATTAAAAATGAGTAATATCAGATTAACAGTAGAAGGGAAATGAAAAGAGAGAAGAGGAAAAAAAGACACGGGGCCCCAAAGTGGAATGGAGGTAAAAAAGAAAATAAATATAAAGGTTAACAAGACGAAAAGACAACTCTCAGAATGGGAGAAAATATTTGCAAACGAAGCAACTGACAAAGGATTAATCTCCAAAATATACAAGCAGCTCGTGCAGCTCAATATCAAAAAAACAAACAACCCAATACAAAAATGGGCAGAAGACCTAAATCGACATTTCTCCAAAGAAGATATACAGATTGCCAACAAACACATGAAAGGATGCTCAACATCACTAATCATTAGAGAAATGCAAATCAAAACTACAGTGAGGTATCACCTCACACCAGTCAGAATGGCCATCATCAAAAAATCTACAAACAATAAATGCTGGAGAGGGTGTGGAGAAAAGGGAACACTCTTGCACTGTTGGTGGGAATGTAAATTGATACAGCCACTATGGAGAACAGTATGGAGGTTCCTTAAAAATCTAAAAATAGAACTACCATACGACCCAGCAATCCCACTACTGGGCATATACCCTGAGAAAACCATAATTCAAAAAGAGTCATGTACCACAGTGTTCATTGCAGCACTATTTACAATAGCCAGGACATGGAAGCTACCTAAGTGTCCATCGACAGATGAATGGATAAAGAAGATGTGGCACATATATACAATGGAATATTACTCAGCCATAAAAAGAAACGAAATTGAGTTATTTGTAGTGAGGTGGATGGACCTAGAGTCTGTCATGCAGAGTGAAGTAAGTCAGAAAGAGAAAAACAAATACCATATGCTAACACATATATATGGAATCTAAAAAAAAAAAAAAGGTTCTGAAGAACCTAGGGGCAGGACAGGAATAAAGATGCAGACGTAGATAATGGACTTGCAGACACGGGGAGTAGGAAGGGTAAGTTGGGACGAAGTGAGAGAGTGGCATTGACATATATACACTACCAAATGTAAAATAGATAGCTAGTGGGAAGCAGCTGCATAGCACAGGGAGATCAGTTCAATGCTTTGTGTCTACCTAGAGGGGTGGGATAGGGAGGGTGGGAGGGAGATGCAAGAGGGAGGAGATATGGGGATATATGTATATGTATAGCTGATTCACTTTATTATAAAGCAGAAACTAACACACCACTGTAAAGCAATTATACTCCAATAAGGATGTTAAATAAATAAATAAATAATAAATTAATAAAAAGGTATACCAAGTCGGCTAATATTGTAAAATCTCCTCTCACTTTCTTTCCATCCCTGTTTCCCTCTCAGTATCTCCATTGGACACAATATACACATAATATAAATTCCCTATTTGATGTGCTATTGGAAGTGCCTTCATGCTTCTTTCTCTAATTTTCAAAATCCTTCCTTCCTAATTCTAGAGCTGAATTAGGCACTCAGAATCAGATGAGAAAGTAAATGGGAAGAATGAATTTTTCTGGTCTTCCTTTAGCTAGGCAAAAATAATCGTTTTGGCTTTTGAAATAAAACAAATTGTTATTTAGTTATATCTAGATTAGTTGCTGGGTCAGGAGGATTTTAAACCAAAATAACACAAATGACGTAAGTTTTCTTGGCTCATGATACTTGATACAACTAATTTTAGACAAAGTGATTTTTTAGCACTTGCAGCTGCAAATATAACCGATTCAAGATAACAACACTAAATTTTGACATTTTGTTACTTTTCAATTGTAGTATTTTTTAAGTAAAGGCATGTCTTAACTTACTGCATTTGACTTTCAAGTGTTTCTTCAACAAATTAAACCCACATTATGGTACTTATAGTAGGCTAGAAGATATTTACTTATGGCAGACAGTCCATTTCCTGATGTTGCCTTACAACTTGGCCTTTGGCTTCTAGACTCTAACTCCCTATAGTTTCCAGGTTAATTCATTGCCTCAAAATGAAAACGCTGAAAACAGAAGGGATACATGGTGGAGCAAACACAGCCAGCTGTCTGCATGATACACATGATGTTCTGGTTCCTTTGTAACAGAATCCCGATTTAGTTGGGAGAAATAGGGAAAATGTGCCCAGCATTTCCCACACCAAGATGTGACCAGGTGGCAGAGAACTAGTTAATGGAGGTCAGAGAAAGTCATTTGCTAGGGCTTTCAGGAAAGTTTATTAAATATAGCCAATTCAGTTGGCATCCAGGTTTTACGTTTTGTCCTTTCTCTTTCTTCTTCCTCCTGCCAAGAAAATATAAGTGATGCCTGGAGACATAGGAGTCATGTATGATGGGTTAAAATCCACACATTAAAAATGGCAGAACAAAAAGACACAAAAGATTGGGCACCTTTGAACTGTCGAATAGCTCTAGATTGCCTACTGCCAGTTTTATGAGAAAAAATATGATCTCTTACTGGCTTAAGCTACTCTTTTGGGGTTGTTGATACTGTCAGCCTAACTCAATCTCTTAGGTGATACACTGAGAGATAATCTGAGTGAAGCACTGACAGAGGGACAAAAACAAAGGAGAGCGTCTTGTGCTCACACAATTATGGAAGTTACTTACTTGGGTACTCCTAAATTAGCTCTCGAATTAGTGTCAAAACTTATATTTCAAAAATACTTTGACCAGTTAGTGAAATGTAAATCAAAACCTCAGTGAGTTATCACCTCATCCCCATTAGGATGGCTACTATAAAAAACAAAACAGTCAAACAAGCAAAAAACCCAGAAACCTTTGTGCACTGTTGATGGAAATGTAAACTAGTTCAGCCACTATGGAAAACAGTATCAGTTCCCCAAAATTTTTAAAATAGAATTTCCATATGATCCAGTAATTCCACTTCTGGATATATATTTATATGTTCAAAAAAATTAAAAGCAGTGTATCCAAGAGACACTCATGTTCGTAGCAGCACTACTCACAAGAGCCAAAAGATGAAAGCCTCCCAAGTATCCAACAGATGAAAAGGTAAACAAATGTTGTATGTAAATACAATGGAATATTATTCAGACTTAAAAAGGTAGGAAATTTTGACACATGCTACAACATGGATGAACCTTGAGTACATTATGCTAAACCAAGTAAGCCAGCCATAAAATGACAAATACTGCATGATTCCACTTATATTAGGTATCTAGAGTAGTCAAATTCACACAGACAGAAGTAGAATGGTAGTTAAGAGGGCCTGAAGTGGGGGAGAAATGGTGAGTTGTGTTTTAATGCATATAGAGTTTTGATTTTCCAAAATGAAAAAGTTCTGGAAATGGGCTATACAACAATGTGACTATACTTACTACTGAACTATACACTTAAAAATGGTTGAGATGATTAATTTTATGTATGTGTATTTTACCACAATTAAAAAAATACTTTTACCAGTTGTAACATCTGATAATGTACATATCCACTGAAGTGGACTTTCTAGGAGGTTTGTTTAAATAGGAAAGTTCTGGAATGTTTGTCTGAAAAATTAATTTCATTGCTTTGTAGTCATTTTGTGTAGTTATTTCATTGAAAGCACTGAAAATAATTGACCAAAAGAAAACTGAAATATTCTAGAGAAGTTACAATTCTAATCCATTGCTCACTTAATATTCAGGATATATTAGTTGAGCACTTATTATCAGCTAAACCCCACGCAAGGAACTGGAGATACATGGTGACTAAGACATTATCTCTACATCCTGGTATAATAGAAAAGGCATGGGCTTTGCTGTTACACCAGATGCAAAAGAATGAAAGTGAACTCTAGCTAAAAGGTATAACATTCCCATTAAACAGAGTACACAAAAGGGCCTAGTAAGCTAAGGAAAGGGAAAATAATTTTAAGAATAAGGAACATGGTAATGAGATTGAGGACAAAGGTGTATGGGTACATGGGATCAGAGTGTTAAATTTTTTTAAATGTTTGTTAGTTTTTTAAACACAAGGAAAATAAAATAGCCATAGACAGATTCTCTAAAAACTTAGCCATTCCAGCAGAGGGTATTTCTGTTTTTTTTTTTTTTTTTTTTAACAAGAGAACAGATAAATTTATTACGGAATAGTCATACAATGGGATACTACACAACAATAAAAAAAAAAAAGCACAAAATACTGTACCACTACACACAACAATAAAAATAAATCTTTCACACTTAAGGTTGAACAAAAGAAGCCAGAACAAGTGTACAATGCATGATTCCATTTAAATGAAGTTCAAAAACAGGCAAAATGAATTTATGATGATACAGGTGAGACTAGTGGTGAACTTTTGGTGTATTTTTTGGAAACAGGCAGAAGGCAGCTTTCTGGGGGCTAGAAATGATTTGATATTGAGCTGTGCACTTTACTGTATGGTTGTTATACCACAGTTAAGAAAGTATTTTTGAATAAATTTTAAATGAACAAATGAACAAGAGCAAATGACAAACAAAGGTGTCAAATGATAGTAAGAAAAAACATGTTTACAACAAATAATCAAAGGTAATTACCTTAATATACAAGAGGTCATCCAAATCAATAAAAAATGTCAAGACCCAAATTTTAAAAGTGGCAAAGGCTATGATAGGACAGCAGTAAGAATATATTAAAATGAGTAATATATACAATTTAACAATTGCCCAAGCTGTGTAATAAAACACCCTTTCAGAGTCAGAGGTGAGGCTCTATGGGACGCACAGGGGAAATTATACAACACAACTTTCTTGAAGTTCCAACAGATAAGCATCATGAATACAATGTGCAGGCGGCTTCCAGTTCTCAGGAAATGTTCAGAATGACCGAAAGAAAAGCCCACTTACAAGCCTGACTTACATGGAGGCCAGGATATCTGTGGAGCAAACAGAACACACATTTGAGGTTCAGCAGAGGGTATTTCTAAACAACACTGCAAGATTTAGAATATCAGCAGAGGATCTTCCAGGAAATGAAGAAACCATAGCCAATATTCAATTAAACATTATAAAAATCTAAAGTGTTTCAAGCAGTATATACATAAGGAATTTCATCTTAATTTTGTAGGCAGTGGAGAAGCGTCAGGGTTTTTTAAGGAAGACATGGACATAATTCGTTTTGTGGCTTTTTATTTCACTTTGTAAAAATTATGAACCACACCACCGGCAAGTAAAGTCCATGTACCCACCACCTTTCCTAAGACTTAGACTACTACCAATATCTTTGAAGCTCTCTGTGGGTCCATCTTTGATCTCATCTTTTTTCCTTACCCAGAGATAACAAATATACTGAATTTTGTGTTAATCATTCCCTTACTTTCATTAGAGTCTATATGTATCCCTAAATTTTATATCATTTGGTACTATCTCTTTTTGAATCCCGTGTAATAGATTCCTAGTACATGTATGCTTTCGTGACTTGCTTTTTCACTGACATGTTTTTGAGATTCATCTATGTTTATCTATATAGCTGTGACTATTGTCACTGCTGTTAGTATTCTATTGAATGAATAAACCACAATTTATTTTGTTATTCTACTTCAATGGATATTTGAGTATTTTGTTATTCTACTTCAATGGATATTTGAGCTGCACCTAGTTTTGTTGTTGGTGTTATTATTATAAACAATAATTCTATAAGCTTTCTTGCATAGATTTCCTGCAAAACTTTCTTTAAAGCAAAGGTTGGCATACTATAGCTCATGGGCCAAATATGTATAGCCCGAGAGTTAAGAATTGTTTTTTTTAATTTTAAAAAAAGCAAAAGAAGATTTCATGGTATGTGAAAATAGGGAATTTGGTGTCCTTAAGTAATGTTCTTTGGAACACATTCACATCCATTTCTTTACATATTGTCTATGGCTGCATTCATGCTGCAATGACAGCGCTGACACCTAAGTCACCTATACTTTCCTCAAAGTGTAGTCACACTACCTATTCTTTGAGGCTTTTCTTAAGACAGTGTCCTCCTTTAATTCCTCTCACAGTTATTGTAATGTGGCAGAGCTTCAGATCTTGTCACATAAAACTTATGTACTTTACATGTACTGTACTCCCTTCCTAACCAAATGACAGTGTCACTTAGGGTTTGAGACCGTGTTTCATGACATAAATGTAAAGTAGCTGCTTTACACATGACTATTTTTGTGGTCAATAATCATGACAGTATTTTTCAGATGCTTCCCTAGGGATTGAAAGAATTTGTACAGCTTCTCAAAGTGCTAGATTTAAACTCAGGAAATAATTTTAATGAGAAAATTTGCTGTTCATTGGTTTATTGGTTCAACAAGATTTCTTAAAAATGTGTCTTCTTCTGGACTTTCATAGAACTTTATTAACTTTTCTCTGTAATAATACATTGATATAAGTTCTTATGTTCTTACTACACTCTAAGGCCTTTGAAGACACTAACCATTTTATCTCAGTATTTTTCCCAATTTTTGATACAGTCTTCTTCCCATAGATGATATACAATATATTTTGAAGAAAATAATGTTTGTGCACATAACTATACAAACTTCTACTAGAAGATGTAAACACAGAATATACTTTTCTTTGTCTTCCACCAACACATTTCAATCCTGGGTGTTTTGCTGGAGAAATAAAACAAATAATAGAAGCAGCAGAATAGTGACATAGCAAACTTTGAATGCATAATTATAAAATACTGACCACGTTTATAAGAACAGAAGGCTGTTAAATAGCAGATTTAAAGTTCTAATATCATCCCAAATGATTAATTTAAAAATTACATATTTCACATACTTAATTTGCTATTTGAAAATTTCATCAAACGTACCTGGAATTAAACATTTGTGAGGCACTTGTAATCTATTCTAAATAAAATATGCAAACCTAAAAAATCAAGTTTACTGCTGATACTTAAAGGAAACTAAACCATTACTCTTTGGTTATGATTTTGGGGTAATCTGGCTAAGGGAGGAAAAGCATAACAAATTACTTAAGCCTATAAATTCTTCCCACGTGGAATGAAGAGCAGGATTTTCGTGTCCAGTAGCCCCCTCTTCTCTGTGGTTTCACCTTCTGAGCTTTCAGTTACCCGCAATCAACTGTGGTCCAAAATACTAAATGGAAAATTCTAGAAATAAGCAATTCATAAGTTTTAAATCATACTCCGTTCCCAACGGAGGGATGAAATCTTGAGTCATCCCACTGGGGAGGTGAATCATCCCTTTGTTCAGTGCATCCACTGAACAAAGTCACTTAGTAACCATCTGTCTGGGTTATCAGATCAACTGTTGGGATATCGCAGTGCTTTGTGTTCAAGTAACCCTTAGTTTACTTCACAATGGCCCCGAAGCACAAGAGTAGTGATGCTGGCAAATCAGGTATGCCAAAGAGAAGCCATAAAGTTATTTTTTTAAGTGGAAAGGTGAAAGTTCTTGCCCTAATAAGGAAAAAAAATCACATGCTGAGGTTGCTAAGATCTACGGTAAGAACGAATCTTCTATCTGTGAAATTGTGAAGAAGGAAAGAGAAATCTATGCTAGTTTTGCTGTCGCACCTCAATCTGCAAAAGTTATGGCCACAGTGCACGATAAACAGTTAAGATGCAAAAGGCTTTATATTTGTACAATAAGGTATTTTGAGAGGGAGAGAGAGACCACCTTCACGTAACTTTTATCATAGTATGTTGTTATAATTGTTCTATTTTATTATTAGTTATTGCTGTCAATCTCTGTGTCTAATTTATCATAGGTGTGTGTGTATAGGAAAAAAAATAGTATAGACAGGGTACTATCTATGGTTTCAGGCATTCACTGGGGGTCTTGGAACATATTCCCCAAGGATAAGGGGAAATTGTTGTGTTTAAGATACTCAAATTAAAAAATGAGAATAGGGTCTTTCTTAATAAGGGATATCTGGAAGACCTAGGGGTGATAATTTTTAAAAGCAATTGCAGCTGTGAGAATTTATTTAGGTGGAAAGAATTAAAGGTTTATTCTACTACATGATAATTTGGCAGTAACAGTAACCACTATTTTCATTAAATAGTCTATGCTGTGCCTAAAAATAATTCAAGATGATTTATTCTATTAAACACAATATTCTTATTATAAAGCATTCATTAATCACTTCTTCCACATACAGTGAAAACTGCTATCCTCATCAATTTCCATTCATATTATCCCAATGTGAATACCTTTGAATAACATTTTGCTAAGAAATATTAAAGTACAATTGTGTTCCTGAACTACATTCAGTTCACAGCCAATCTGTGCCAAAGGATTATGGATAACAGAGTTTGGAATACTTGGGTGCTCCACTAACTTGAGTGACTTTTACTGAGTCACTTAATTTTTGCATTTTAGTTTTTCTATCTGTCCTTAGAAATGACATATAGAAGAGACCTTAATGTTGGTTCACAGCCTCAGGAGTTCCCCAGGTGAAATTAGAATCTGGCCCCCATATACAGATGGCAAAGAGAGACCAGAGAATTAGGAAGATTACTCCAGATTGGCAGGTGGCAGTCTTCATCAGCAAGGGAAACTTACACACGAGGCTTGTTATAGGGGGCTACAAGAATAATAGAGCTCTGTACCCACCCGCCAGAATCTTAAAAGTTCAAATAGAGGCCTTAATGGGGTTCAGGCATGTATACAGTCCAGATGGTCTCAATAACATTATTCTCTCAGGCTGCTTCCTTGAAGTGGTTCCTAGTGCAGAAGCCGTGAGTGAAATATACATTCCAAGGAGGGAGTAAGGAGTCTCTAATGGCCAGGATCTGCTCAAGGGTCAGCCTGTGGTCATGTCCTCTCAGTGACCTCTTCCAACACTTAAATATCATTCAGTCCTACTCTTTCTTTTGTTCTGCAGTAGAGGATTATGCCCAGGGATGACCAGTCTGAGGAATATTTCAAACCCATTTAAATTTCTAGGAAAATACTATATAAGCTAAAATGTATAATAATTATGTAAACAAATAGCCCTGCATTCGATTAATTTCATTACATTTAAAAGAGAAATGTATTCCTCACTATTCTGAACTCAAATGTACTGGAATGTATAATAATATATGTTTTAGTAGTGTCCTTTAATAGTGTATTTCATGTGACTTTTTAAATGGCAAATCAACCCATCAGATATGCTGACATTTAAGACATTCACTGCCAATAGTTTATTTCCTTCATCCCACAATCTCAGTCAAAAATTCAGTCCAAAAATAAGTGGAAATGAGGAGTTAATTAAATACCTGTGAAGGAGTCATAATATGTTCTTTCTTATGCTCTATGGATAGAAATGAAGCTCCTGACTCATCTGCCTTAGATTGCTGCTTACCAATCCATAATACAAGTGCTCTTCAATATTTATTGAGCCTCAGTAACATGTACTGTGCTAGGTACTGCAAGGGATGCTAAAAATGAATAAGGTATGAGCCCTCAGGGAATATATCATCTCTAGTAGAAGAATAAATAAGCACTGTGTTCAAATTCTAAAGTGAGAATTATAAGTGGTATATGACAGTTAAAATCAAGAGCTTATGGGAATTTAAAGGACGGATAGATCATACCAAGTGGGAGAAATCAGGAAATGAAGGTTAACCTCAGGAAGTGAGACCTGAGTAGAATTTCCAGAGCAAGGTCTTCCAAGAAAAGGTATATACTTACTAAGCAAATGAGGGGAAAAGAAAAAGTGTAGTGGTCATGTTTCAGCAACTTGGAGAGACCCAGAGTTCCTATAGAGCAAGGGAGTAACGGGGGAAAAAAGGAATAGATCAGTGCATCCCCCGAAACTAGTTTCCCCGGCTGCTGCGTCTCTTTACCATATATTTTAATATTTACAATAAATTTCCTCTCTTCTGAATAGAAAAAGAATCATTCCTGACTAGCAGCCAGAATCTTGAGGCTTCACCACTGCCCAGTTAAATAAAACTGAGTATTTTGAGTTGATGAGTCATATGTACTGGAAAACCAGTTAACTCTGTTCCAAGGTTTTGTTTTTGAACCTGATGAGTTTTCGGGTCAGACAGTCCTTGGTTGAAATCGAGACTCAATCACAGCTGTGTCATTTTGGCTGATAATGACAAAAACAACTATCTACGCATACAGCTATCTATGCAAACAACTTTCTACGCATTTTCACCCGTAATCTTCTAAAACAGCTCTTCTCAAAACTTTAAGGAGCACAGATATCACGTGGGGTGCCTGTTAATCTAGGGGCTTGGAGTCAATAGGGCTGGGGTGGGGCTTGAGATTCTGCATTTCTAATAAGCTCACCCGTGATGCTGACGCTTCTGGACTGTGGACCACTTTTGAGGACAAAGGCTAAAAGCATAGTTTCCAGCCAGCAGTATCAGCATAACCTGGGAACTTGATGGATGTGAAATGCAAATTATCAGCCCCCACACCAAACCTACTTAATCAGAAACACCGGGATGAGGCCCAGCATCCTGGGTTTTAACAAGCCCTCCGGGTGATGTCACTGGTTTCCGCATACTCGAAGCACCTGGGGGGAAGGGCGGACTAAATACTATTGATGCCTGAATCTCACCCCCAGATATTCCCCTGTAATTGGTGCGTAGTGTGGTCTCGGCATAGGGCTTTTTAAAAGATCTACCAGGTGACTCGAATATGCAATACAATTTGAGAATTCCACGAGGTAGGTATTTGACCTTGATAGGCCTTGTTTTCCGCCTGTGCAATGTGGCTAATAACCACGCTGGTTCGTGCCTTCGCTTCCAGATTTCGCCATCTCCAGCCAGCCTTAGTCGGCCAAAATCCCACTTCAGTCTCCTGGCCGCGTGCCCCAGAGCCTCTGTCCGAGAACCGGAGGTCCCAGTTGTGGACCCGCCGGAGCATCAACCACGCTCCGCATTCCGGCGCCGCCCGCACCTACGTGGCTCAGGGCTCAGTCCTCGGCGGCTCACGGGACGGCGCCAGAGCGCTCGGCGCATGCGCTCGGCCCAAGCCAGGCCCCGGTCCGAGTAACGGACTCGGGCTCCCTCCACCGGAAGTGGGCGGCCGCGCTGCGGGAGGAGCCAGCGGTAGCTTAGTGGCTGCGGGCTGTGGGCGCCGGGTCCGAGGGGATCGCGCTTCCTCCTCCGCGCCCGCGTCATGGCGAAGGCTGGCGACTTGGTGCGGCTGCTCCTGGGCTCCACCGCGCTCTGGCTCTCGCTGCTCGGCGCGCGGACCGCCTCCGCGTCCAAGGCGGTGACTGCCAACTTGGCCGCGAAGTGGCCGGAGACCCCGCTGCTGCTAGAGGCCAGGTGAGTGCGGGCCGGACCGTCTGCCGAGACCGCGCGGAGGGAGGGTCCGGCGGGGCCGGGACGCACGGGGCATCCGGGACCCCGACGGCGCCTGGGACGCCGTCTCTTAGCCCGCCGGCAGCCAGCTTCTTGCACCGCCGCTGGTGCTTTGACCCTCAGAGCATCACCTCCTCCCCCTGCTACCCTGTGCGTCGCACTCACTTGCAATTCCTTTTCCCCGCCTTCGTACTTTGCCTCACCCACGGGTTTTAAAACTTTGTTTAATTCGTTTGGATTTTCTTAGCATTTACGAAAGAGGAAAGGAAGAATGGGAGGTAGACCGTGGCGTTTAATGCAAGCTCTTCAATGGATGTAGGCAGTTCTTTTTAGGAACCGGTATTTGAAGCACCTGGCTTCAAGATGATAACATTATTCGGTCAGCTCCTAGGCTTCCTGTGGAGAAGACAGCTTCCCAAAGCCATTACTTCTTTCTGAATCTCATTCACTGGGGTTAGTGCATAAGGTTTCATTTATTGTGGAGAAACAAAACTTGGAGCTATTGAATTTTGCTCTTAGTATTCCAGTAGTTAAACAAAATTTGAAAGTTTTTTCCTGTTTTAACCGGCATGAACTTTTAATGCCGGTTGCATTTGTAGTTCACCAAAGCAACAGCTTTTGGTTCTAAAAAGAGTCTTCGTCACCCCACGTGACATTACATATGTAAGATATTGATACTAAAACAGATTTTTAAATTGAGCTATAATTGATGTAGCATATTAGTTTCAGGTGTACAACATAATTATCTGATGTATTTACATGTTGTGAAATTATCACCACATAAGTCCAGTTAACATCTGTCACCACACGTAGTTACAAAAGTTTCTTTTCTTGTGATGAGAACTTTTAAGATCTCTCTTGACAGCTTCACAATATACAGTACAGTATTAAAACTTTAGTCATCATACTGTACATTACATCCCCATGATCTATTTATTTTGTAGCAGAACATTTGTACTGTTTGACCACCTTCACCCATTTCACCTGCCTTCCTGCTTCTGGCACCCAATCTGTTCTCTGTATATGAGCTCATTTGTTTATTGATGTTGTGTTTGTTTTAAGATTTCATAGGGTATTTGTTCTGTCTGTTATTTCACTGAGCAAAATGCCCTCAGGTATATCGACGTTCTCACAAATAGCAGGATTTCCTTCTTATGGCTGAATGATATTCGTGTGTGTGTACCACATTTTCTGTATTCATTCATCATTCAGTGGATTCTTAGGTTGTTTCCATATCTTGGCCATTGTAAATAATGCTGCACTGAACATAGGAGTGCTTACATTTTTTCCAGTTATAGTGTTTTCACTTCCTTTGCATAAATACCCAGAAGTGGAATTGCTGGATCATGTGATAGTTGTTTTTAAAAAATTTTGACGAACCTCCATACTATTTTCCATAGTGGCTCCACCAGTTTACGTTCCCCACAACAGTGCAGAAAGGTTCCTTTTTCTCCACATCCTCTCCAACACTTGTTATCTCTTGTCTTTTTGATAATAGCCATTATTCTAACAGGTGTGAGGTGATATCTCACTGTAGTTTTGATTTGCATTTTTCTGATGATTAGTGATGTTGAGAGCACCTTTTCATGTACCTGTTGGCATTTGTATGTCTTCTTTAGAAAAATGTCTATTCAAATTCTGTCCAGTTTTTAATTGGATTGTTTGGTGTTCTTTTTTTCCTATTGAGTTGTATGAGTTCTTTACATATTTTGATTATTAACCCCTTATCAGATATATGATGTTCAGATATTTTCTCCCATTCAGTAGTTGCTTTTTCATCTTTTTTTTTTCTCACCCTGTCACATCTTACCCCTCCCCCTCCCCATATCCTCAAGTCCATTCTCTAGTAGGTCTGTGTCTTTATTCCCGTCTTGCCACTAGGTTCTTCATGACCTTTATTTTCCCTTAGATTCCATATATATGTGTTAGCATACTGTATTTGTTTTTCTCTTTCTGACTTACTTCACTCTGTATGACAGACTCTAACTCCATACACCTCACTACAAATACCTCCATTTCATTTCTTTTTATGGCTGAGTAATATTCCATTGTATATATGTGCCACATCTTCTTTATCCATTCATCCGATGATGGACACTTAGGTTGCTTCCATGTCCTGGTTATTGTAGATAGAGCTGCAGTGAACATTTTGGTACATGACTCTTTTTGAATTATGGTTTTCTCAGGGTATATGCCCAGTAGTGGGATTGCTGGGTCATATGGTAGTTCTATTTTTAGTTTTTTAAGGAACCTCCATACTGTTCTCCATAGTGGCTGTATCAATTTACATTCCCACCAACAGTGCAAGAGTGTTCCCTTTCCTCCACACCCTCTCCAGCATTTATTGTTTATAGATGTTTTGATGATGGCCATTCTGACCAGTGTGAGATGATATCTCATTGTAGTTTTGATTTGCATTTCTCTAATGATTAATGATGTTGAGCATTCTTTCATGTGTCTGTTGGCCATCTGTATATCTTCTTTGGAGAAATGTCTATTTAGGTCTTCTGTCCATTTTTGGATTGGGTTGTTTGTTTTTTTGATATTGAGCTGCATGAGCTGCTTGTAAATCTTGGAGATTAATCCTTTGTCAGTTGCTTCATTTGCAAATATTTTCTCCCATCCTGAGGGTTGTCTTTTGGTCTTGTTTATGGTTTCCTTTGCTGTGCAAAAGCTTTTAAGTTTCATTAGGTCCCATTTGTTTATTTGTGTTTTTATTTCCATTTCTCTAGGAGTTGGGTCAAAAAGGATCTTGCTGTGATTTATGTCATAGGGAGTTCTGCCTCTGTTTTCCTCTAAGAGTTTGATAGTGTCTGGCCTTACACTTAGGTCTTTAATCCATTTTGAGTTTATTTTTGTGTACGGTGTCAGGGAGTGTTCTAATTTCATTCTTTTACATGTAGCTGTCCAGTTTTCCCAGCACCACTTATTGAAGAGGCTGTCTTTTCTCCATTGTATATCCTTGCCTCCTTTATCAAAGATAAGGTGACCATATGTGCGTGGGTTTATCTCTGGGCTTTCTATCCTGATCCATTGATCTATAGTTTTGTTTTTGTGCCAGTACCAAACTGTCTTGATTACTGTAGCTTTGTAGTATAGTGTGAAGTCAGGGAGCCTGATTCCTCCAGCTCCATTTTTCGTTCTCAAGATTGCTTTGGCTATTCGGGGTCTTTTGTGTTTCCATACAAATTGTGAAATTTTTTGTTCTAGTTCTGTGAAAAATGCCAGTGGTAGTTTGATAGGGATTGCATTGAATCTGTAGATTGCTTTGGGTAGTAGAGTCATTTTCACAATGTTGATTCTTCCAGTCCAAGATCATGGTATATCTCTCCATCTATTTGTATCATCTTTAATTTCTTTCATCAGTGTCTTATAATTTTCTGCATACAGGTCTTTTGTCTCCTTAGGTAGCTTTATTCCTAGATATTTTATTCTTTTTGTTGCAGTGGTAAATGGGAGTGTTTTCTTAATTTCACTTACAGATTTTTCGTCATTAGTGTATAGAAATGCAAGAGATTTCTGTGCATTAATTTTGTATCCTGCTACTTTACCAAATTCATTGATTAGCTCTAGTAGTTTTCTGGTAGCATCTTTAGGATTCTCTATGTATAGTATCATGTCATCTGCAAACAGTGACAGCTTTACTTCTTTTCCAATTTGGATTCCTTTTATTTCTTTTTCTTCTCTGATTGCTGTGGCTAACACTTCCAAAACTATGTTGAATAATAGTGGTGAGAGTAGGCAACCTTGTCTTGTTCCTGATCTTAGTGAAAATGGTTTCAGTTTTTCACCATTGAGGACAATGTTGGCTGTGGGTTTGTCATATATGGCCTTTATTATGTTGAGGAAATTTCCCTCATGCCTACTTTCTGCAGGGCTTTTATCATAAATGGGTGTTGAATTTTGTTGAAAGCTTTCTCTGCATCTATTGAGATGATCATATGGTTTTTCTCCTTCAATTTGTTAATATGATGTGTCACGTTGATTGATTTGCGTATATTGAAGAATCCTTGCATTCCTGGAATAAACCCCACTTGATCATGGTGTATGATCCTTTTAATGTGTTGTTGGATTCTGTTTGCTAGTATTTTGTTGAGGATTTTTGCACCTGTGTTCATCAGTGATATTGGCCTGTAGTTTTCTTTCTTTGTGACATCTTTGTCTGGTTTTGGTATCAGGGTGATGGTGGCCTCATAGAATGAGTTTGGGAGTGTTCCTCCCTTTGCAATATTTTGGAATAGTTTGAGAAGGATAGGTGTTAGCTCTTCTCTAAATGTTTGATAGAATTCACCTGTGAAGCCATCTGGTCCTGGGCTTTTCTTTGTTGGCAGATTTTTAATCACAGTTTCAATTTCAGTGCTTGTGATTGGTCTGTTCATATTTTCTATTTCTTCCTGGTTCAGTGTCGGCAGGTTGTGCATTTCTAAGAATCTGTCCATTTCTTCCAGGTTGTCCATTTTATTGGCATAGAGTTGCTTGTAGTAATCTCTCATGATTGTTTGTATTTCTGCAGTGTCAGTGGTTACTTCTCCTCTTTCATTTCTAATTCTATTGATTTGAGTCTTCTCCCTTTTTCTCTTGATGAGTCTGGCTAATGGTTTATCAATTTTGTTTATCTTCTCAAAGAACCAGCTTTTAGTTTTTTTGATCTTTGCTATTGTTTCCTTCATTTCTTTTTCATTTATTTCTGATCTGATCTTTATGATTTCTTTCCTTCTGCTAGCTTTGGGGTTTTTTTGTTCTTCTTTCTCTAATTGCTTTAGGTGCAAGGTTAGGTTGTTTATCCGAGGTGTTTCCTGTTTCTTGAGATAGGCTTGTATTGCTATAAACTTCCCTCTTAGCACTGCTTTTGCTGCATCCCATAGGTTTTGGGTCGTCGTGTCTCCATTGTCATTTGTTTCTAGGTATTTTTTGATTTCCCCTTTGATTTCTTCAGTGATCACTTCGTTATTAAGTAGTGTATTGTGTAGCCTCCATGTGTTTGTATTTTTTACAGATCTTTTCCTGTAACTGATATCTAGTCTCATAGCACTGTGGTCGGAAAAGATACTTGATACGATTTCAATTTTCTTAAATTTACCAAGGCTTGATTTGTGACCCAAGATATGATCTATCCTGGAGAATGTTCCATGAGCACTTGAGAAAAATGCGTATTCTGTTGTTTTTGGGTGGAATGTCCTATAAATATCAATTAAGTCCATCTTGTTTAATGTATCATTTAAAGCTTGTGTTTCCTTATTTATTTTCATTTTAGATGATCTGTCCATTGGTGAAAGTGGGGTGTTAAAGTCCCCTACTATGATTGTGTTGCTGTCGATTTCCCCTTTTATGGCTGTTAGTATTTGCCTTATGTATTGAGGTGCTCCTATGTTGGGTGCATAAATATTTACAATTGTTATACCTTCCTCTTGGATAGATCCCTTGATCATTATATAGTGTCCTTCTTTGTCTCTTGTAATAGTCTTTATTTTAAAGTCTATTTTGTCTGATATGAGAATTGCTACTCCAGCTTTCTTTTGATTTCCATTTGCATGGAATATCTTTTTCCATCCCCTCACTTTCAGTCTGTATGTGTCTCTAGGTCTGAAGTGGGTCTCTTGTAGACAGCATATAGATGGGTCTTGTTTTTGTATCCATTCAGCCAGTCTGTGTCTTTTGGTGGGAGCATTTAATCCATTTACATTTAAGGTAATTATCGATATGTATGTTCCTATTCCCATTTTCTTAGATATTTTGTGTTTGTTATTGTAGGTGTTTTCCTTCTCTTGTGTTTCTTGCCTAGAGAAGTTCCTTTAGCATTTGTTGTAAAGCTGGTTTGGTGGTGCTGAACTCTCTCAGCTTTTGCTTGTCTGTAAAGGTTTTAATTTCTCCATCAAATCTGAATGAGATCCTTGCTGGGTAGAGTAATCTTGGTTGTAGGTTTTTCTCCTTCATCACTTTAAGTATATCCTGCCACTCCCTTCTGGCTTGCAGAGTTTTTGCTGAAAGATCAGCTGTTAACCTTATGGGGATTCCCTTGTGTGTTATTTGTTGTTTTTCCCTTGCTGCTTTTAATATGTTTTCCTTATATTTAATTTTTGACAGTTTGATTAATATGTGTCTTGGCGTGTTTCTCCTTGGATTTATCCTGTATGGGACTCTCTGTGCTTCCAGGACTTGATTAACTATTTCCTTTCCCATATTAGGGTCGTTTTCAACTATAATCTCTTCAAATATTTTCTCAGTCCCTTTCTTTTTCTCTTCTTCTTCTGGGACCCCTATAATTCGAATGTTGGTGTGTTTAATGTTGTCCCAGAGGTCTCTGAGACTGTCCTCAGTTCTTTTCATTCTTTTTTCTTTATTCTGCTCTGCAGTAGTTATTTCCACCATTTTATCTTCCAGGTCACTTATCCTTTCTTCTGCCTCAGTTATTCTGCTATTGATCCCATCTAGAGTATTTTTAATTTCATTTATTGTTTTTTTCATCGTTGCTTGGTTCCTCTTTAGTTCTTCTACGTCCTTGTTAAATGTTTTTTGCATTTTGTCTATTCTATTTCCAAGATTTTGGATCATCCTTACTATCATTATTCTGAATTCTTTTTCAGGTAGACTACCTATTTCCTCTTCATTTGTTAGGTCTGGTGTGTTTTGACCCTGCTCCTTCATCTGCTGTGTGTTTTTCTGTCTTCTCATTTTGCTTATGTTACTGTGTTTGGGGTCTCCTTTTCACAGACTACAGGTTCATAGTTCCCGTTGTTTTTGTTATCTGTCCCCAGTGGCTAAGGTTGGTTCAGTGGGTTGTGTAGGCTTCCTGGTGGAGGGAACTAGTGCCTGTGTTCTGGTGGATGAGGCTGGATCTTGTCTTTCTGGTGGGCACGTCCACATCTGGTGGTGTGTTTTGGGGTGTCTGTGGCCTTATTATGATTTTAGGCAGCCTCTCTGCTAATGGATGGGGCTGTGTTCCTGTTTTGCTAGTTTTTTGGCATAAGGTGTCCAGCACTGTAACTTGCTGGTCGTTGAGTGAAGCTGGGTCTTGATGTTGAGATGGAGATCTCTGAGAGATTTTTGCCGTTTGGTATTACGTGGAGCTGGGAGGTCTCTTGTGGACCAGTGTCCTGAAGTTGGCTCTCCCACCTCAGAGGCACAGCCCTGATGCCTGGCTGGAGCACCAAGAGCCTTTCATCCACACGGAAAAAAATGAAAAGGGGAAAAATTAATATATCCTGCTCCCAAAGTCCACCTCCTGAATTTGGGATGATTCGTTGTCTATTCAGGTATTCAACAAATGCAGGCACATCAAGTTGTTTGTGGAGTTTTAATCCGCTGCTTCTGAGGCTGCTGGGAGAGATTTCCCTTTCTCTTCTTTGTTTGCACAGCTCCCGGGGTTCAGCTTTGGATTTTTGCTTTTTCATCTTGTTAATGATTTCCTTTGCTGTGCAGAGGCTTTTTAGTTTGATATAGTCCTACTTGTTTATTTTTGCATTTGTTGCCTTTGTTTTTGGAGTGAAATAGAAAAAAATCATCGCCAAGACTGATGTCAAGGAGCTACTGCCTATGTTTTCTTCTAGGAGTTTTATGGTTTCAGGTCTTATGTTCAAGTCTTTAATCTATTTTGAGTTACTTTTTGTATATGGTGTAAGATAGTGGTCTAGTTTCGTTCTTTTGCACACGGCTATCTGGTTTTCCCAACACCATTTATTGAAGAGACTCTCCTTTCCCCGTTGTATATTCTTGGCTCCTTCATCATAAATTAATTGACCGTATATGCGTGGATTTGTTTTTGGGCTCTCTGTTCTGTCCCATTGATCTATGTGTGCCAGTACCATACTGTTTTCATTGTATAGCTTTGTAATATAGTTGGAAGTCAAGGAGCATGATGCCTCTAGCTTTTCTTAAGATTATTTTGAATTTTGGAGGTCTTTGTGGTTTCATACAAATTTTAGGATTGTTTGTTCTATATCTGTGAAAAATGGCATTGGAATTTTGATAGGGGTTGTGTTGACTCTGGATGTTGCTTTGCATTGTATGGAGACTGTAACAATATTCTTCCAATCCATGGACATAGAATATCTTTCCATTTATTTGTGTTGTCTTCATTTATTTCTGTTGTCTTCAATTTCTTTCATCATTGTCTTATAGTTTTCAGTGTACAGGTCTTTGACTGCCTTGGTTAAATTTATTCCTAGGTATTTTTTTGATGCAGTTGTAAACAGGATTGTTTTTTAAATTTCTCTTTCTGATAGTTCATTATTAATGTATAGAAACCCAACAGGTTTTTGTATACTGATTTTTGTATCCAGTAACTTTACTGAATTCATATATTCTCACAGTTTTTTTTGGTGGAGTCTTTAGGGTTTTCTATGTATAATGTCATGTCATCTGTAAATAGTGACAGTTTGGTTTCTTCCTTTCTGATTTGGATGCCTTTAATTTCTTTTCTTGCCTAATTGCTCTGGCTAGGACTTCAAGTACTAAACTGAATAAAAGTGAGAGTGGTCATCCTTGTCTTTTTCCTGATCTTGTGCCTGACTATGATTTTAGCTGTGGGCTTGTTGTATATGACCTTTATTATGTTGAGGTACATTCCCTTTATACCCACTTCGAGTTTTTACTCTTAATGGATTTTGAAATTTTTCAAATGCTTTTTGTTTTTTGCATCTATTGAGCTGATCATATGATTTTTATCCTTAATTTGTTAATGTGGTGTTTCACATTTATTGATTTGTGGGTGTTGAACCATCCTTGCATCCCTGGAATAACTTGATTATGGTGTATGATCCTTTTAATGTATTATTGTATTCAGTTTGTTAATATTTTGTTGAGGATTTTTGCATTTATGTTCATCAGGAATATTGACCTGTAATTTTCTTGTGGTGTCCTTTTCTGGTTTTGGCATCAGGATGATGTTGGTCTTGTAAAATGAGTTTGGGAGTGTTCCTTCCTCTTCTCTTCTTGGACAAGTGTGAGGATTAGTATTAATTCTACTTTAAATGTTTGGTAGAATTCACCAATGAAGCTGTCTGGTTCTGGACTTTTATTTGTTGGAAAGCTTTTGATTACTGATTCAATCTCCTTATTAGTAATAAATCTGTTTGGATTTTTCTGTTTCATGCGTCAGTCTTGATAGTTTGTACATTTCTAGGAGTTTATTCATTTCTTCTAGGCTGCCCAATTTGTTGGTGTATAATTGTTCATAGTCTCTTATGATCCATTGTACTTCTGTGGTATAGATGTAATAAAACAGTTTTTATTAAATAAAGTATTCTAGTTTAAAATATGTCCCCTTCCTCTACCTTTTCCCCAGTTTCTCCCATAGCTTGCATGGATCTGATCTCATACTCAGTTCCAAATCAGTCTAACTTCTCCCAGTATTAGGCTGATAGTTGCAATGTTTCAATTTCTGCTTGCCTCAGGAGTCTTAGAACTGGAACTCCTGTAGGATGCTCGTTAAGGCCCTTCACAATCTAGCCACACTCTGATGTACCAACCCCATTACTTGTAGTGGGTTGAATGGTGGCTCCCAAAAAGATATGTCCATATCCTAACCCCTGGAACCTGTGAATGTTACCTTATTTGGAAAAAGGATCTTTGCTGATGTAATTAAGTTAAGGATCTTGAGACAAGATTGTTATGGATCTGGATGGGTGCTAAATCCAATTTCCTTATAAGATACAGAAGAGGAGAAGACACATACAAGGAGGAGGAGGACATATGAATAGAGACAGAGATTGGATTGGTGTAGCCACAAGCCAAGGAACACCTTAAGCCTCCTGAAGCTGGAAGAGGCAAGGAAAGTTTGTCCCCTAGAGCCCTTGGAGGGAGTGTAACCCTACCAATACCTTGATTTTGGACTTTTCCAGAACTGTGAGACAGTAAGTTTCTGTTGCTTTAAGTCACCAAATTTTTGATAATTTATTACAGCAGCAATAGGAAACTAATTTGATTTTGTACCTTGAAGTGGGGATACTGATGTAACAAATACCTAAAAATGTAGAAATACCTGTTGAATCTGGCAGGAGCTGGAAGAGTTTTGAGAAACGTGGTAGAAAAAGCCTAGATTGCCTTGAGGAGACTGTTGGCATAAATATGGACATTAAAGGTGATTCTGTTAAGGACTTAGAAGAAAGTATGGAGCATGATAGAAAAAAGCTTCTGTCATCTTAGAGAATACTTACATGATTATGAATAAAATGTTGGTAGAAATATGAACATTAAAGGCACTTTTGGCAAGGGCTTAGAAGGAACTGAGGGATGTGTTATTGGAAATAAAGAAAGATGACCCTTGTTATATAGGCAGAAATCTGGCTGAATTGGATTCTACAGTTGTGTGGAAAACAGAACATGTAAGCGATGAACTTGGATATTTAAGAGGATTTCCAAGCAAAGTGTTAAAGGATTTCCAAGCAAAGTATCATCTGGTTTCTCCTTGTTGCTGTAACATGCAAGAGGAAAGAGAGAAATTGAAAAAGGAACTGTTAAGGAAAAAGGAAGCAGCCTTTGGTAATTTGGGAGGCTCTCAGCCTATCCAGATTGCAAAGGATGCTAAAATTAGGAAACTCGGTGTTGGGAATGCATGCTCTGTAAAGAAGGCCAAATGTGTGGCTGGATATCTTTTGTTGTATAGATTAGGTGTGTGACTTGTGGATCCAGTCAGCTATCTCAGCAGATGCCAGGAGTAAAGAGGGGCTTATCCAGGAGAAGGATCTGGGGAGGATCCTTGTGTGATGGCATGACCCTGGTGAGATACGTAGGAGAAACCCAAGGATTTTGATTGTTGCATCAATAGAAACACTGCCTGCTTGGATCAAAAGGGACAGAGACAGGATGAAATGAGAGAAGGCTGCCAGACTTCCAAAATTCTATAGGCAGGAAGTTGGCTGATAGAACTACATGGCTGCAAATGTGTGCTACACTTCAAGAAAAAGGGAGAATGACACTGAGGGCAAAGCCATGGCAGGCAGCACAGAGGGTGGAGCAATAAGCCATGGAGAGTTATGCTCAAGTCTTAAAAACCTAACAGAATCTTCTGCTGCAATTTGAACTTGATTGCTTGCTTGATTGCTTTAATACTTGCTTGGGATTGATGACTCCTTTACTTTCTACTTTCTCCCTTTTGGAATTGGAATGTCTATCTTTGGAATTTGGAACACCTATCTCACCATTGCATTTTGGAAGCATATAATTTTTTAGTTTTACAGGTCCACGTATGGAGAAGAAGTTTGCCTCGGGATGGATCATACAGGGCCTCACTCATACATAGTTTAGATAATTCACATGATAAGATTTGAGACATCTGATGATATTTACTCATGTATAAATTCTGCCATATGGAAGAAGCCTTTTACCTGTGATTGCACAATAAATGAGCATGTCAGTAGTTGTTTGATCAAGTCAATTAGGGAATAAGTGTTGCACTCTACTTTTCTAAAGGTTTTGTACCATCCCTGTCCTTTTCAGGTCACATCCTATTTAGTGATCCCCATAGTTTCCTCTGCTTTTAGTCTTTTTGTTTGTTTGTTTGTTTTAATGCCATTGAGTTGGACACCATTAATAGCAAGAGTTGCTTTGAAGTTGCTTATTACTTTAAATTCCTATGTCTGTCATGTTTATGTTGATGAATTAATCAGTTTTTCTCACCTCCTTTTCCCCCTTTAGTGACCATCTCAGACTCACAAGAATTTCTCACTCTGCATGTGTCTGGATGTCCTCAATACCTCCCATTTACATTAAGCATTAGTTTAGGTTTACTGAGGCTAAAAAGAAAGATAAGGTGGGCAGTAACAAAGAGTCTGTACTGTCTGTTTGGTGGTTGTGTCTCTTCTGGTTTAAATAGTTAAATCTACTTGTTTTAGTTGTCTTGCACTTTGTTTCATACAGGACTGAATAATCTTTCACTTATTTCATTATTTCCAAAAGGCTTTATATTGCTTTGGCTATTTTTTTTTATTACTTACACTCTGTGGATAAATGGAAGTTTCTTTGGGCTTCAAGACCAAAGACCTAATGCAATACATCAATTTTCTGTTAATTTTTTGATTAAGATATTTTCTGTTTTAAATAATAAAAGTATTGTCTACACAAATACGTAGCTAAATGAAAATAATCGATAATATGACTTTTAAAAAATGTTTATAAAACCAGGTTTTGGTTGTGAAAAATAAGCAGTCTGTTTTTTAACTTTTTACTTTTATATAACATTCTCTTTATTGCCGTTAAATTATACTTCTCAGTGGCATTTCACATGGAGACACAAAATAAATTATCCATTTTTTAGCTGTAGCTAATAAAGAGGAAAAGCCAAAAGTAATTTCTCATATAGTCTTTTCCAGTCATGATTATATGCTTGTAGTTAAGAATGATACCTCAGGTAAGAATCATCGATTTGTTCTCTTTTTGCATTATAGTAAATGGAAATCAGTGACTTTTATTTAAGGAGGTTTTTGTTTTTACCAGAAGTTGTAATTTGGCTCTAAAATATAGTTTATAGTATTGAAACCATTTTTTATTTCCATCGATTAACTGATTACTTTTATTTTTTTTTAATAGTGAATTTATGGCAGAAGAAAGTAATGTAAAATTTTGGCAGTTTTTGGAAACTGTACAAGAATTAGCAATTTATAAACAAACAGGTAGGTGATGTAGTACATATTTCAACTTTCAAGATATGTATCAATATTTATGTGCCTATATTAGATATGTTTATTGTTTTTAATGGTAAAGTTTAAGTGTAAATGCTTAATTGGGTTAGTAAGTCTGAATATTAAATTTGAAAAAAATGTTTTAATGGAAACTATTCCAAGCATCCATTTCCAAAAATATAAGGTTCTAATACTTTGTTATAAAAAAACTCATATGATTAGCAGTGTTTGGATATTTCATTATAATCAAGCAGAAATAGAAATTGTTGAATTATGGTTTTCTTTTTACCTAGATTTCTTTGAAATAGTATTAGTTTTGCATCTAGTAATACTGAGATTTTTTTGCCAGAATACATTTACTCCTGAACTCTTAGAGAGATTTTTAATACTTGTTCTTATCGAGTTAGGTAACCTGTGTGCTTTCATTTCATTATTTAGAAAATGGACTTAATTATTCCTACTTTTTTTTTAATATATATGAGAGTATATATCTATGTATACATACATATATTTTTAGAATGAACTAATGTTTATTAATGTGTTTCTTAAGGAAGATCAGATGCTGAAATTAGGTTTTCACGGCAGAGGCTAAAAGGTTAATTACTAATTATTATAAAGAAAGGTTAAAGAAAAAGGTTAGTTTCCTATCTCTACAGAGAATAGGATAAATGATATTAACATGGAATCTCTCAAGAGGGGATTCTTTAGCCTTTTAACTTAGAGAAAACTTCTTACTACCATGATTAAATAGTTTATGATTTTATTCCTGAGTGTAAATGTAAGATGAACAATGGTTTTGAATGTTTTAAGTGTTCATTTACTAGAGCCTGTTTGGCTTAAGTGGCTTTGAAGTTCAACAGTTTTATGATTTTATGAGATAGGTTTAAGATAAAGGGAGCAGACATGCCTTTAATGATATTTTAAACTGAAATATTTCCAAAAACAAGTAATTTGCTCTTTCAAAAAACTTTTACTAAAAAGCTTCATTATTCATTAATCATTATTTGAGTCACGAGAGACAGTATGCACTGCTTTAGATACTGAGAATACAAAGATGAATAAATGTGATCTGTGTTCTCCAGACCTTATAATGTGATGGAGACAGCAGAACAGCTACATGTATTATTAGGTGATCAGAACTTTAATAGGGAGGGATAGGTATAACACGGAAGTGCGTTAAGAGGCACCGTCAGTATTTCAGAGAGAGCAGGACAGCCTTTCCAGTGGTGAATGCTGGAGTTGAGTTTTGGATGATAGGATTTAACGAGGTCGTAGGGAAAGGAGACGAGCAGAAGAGACCACAGGAATAGATTATGTGGAGAAACTGTGACCACTTAGGAGTCTACTTGTAAAGCAATGGGTGATTGTTGTTCGTTGGTTTTGTATTTGTCCTGGTAATTTTAGTTTGGGTATTTGAGGTAAAAATAAGCTAGATTAATATGTCAGGTTTTCATGAGAGTTAAAAAATCCAACACCAGATTTCCTGGCTCTCACCTAAAATCCTGGGTGTACCTTTCCCAAATCTGTTGTTCTCAGTACATGCTTTATGGCCTTATTTGGTGCCATTTTCTACTGGAGAAGCAATCTTGAAAATTACTCTTATAAATTTTGAACTCTTTAAGTTGCTCAAATTTGTCAGCATATTTTATACCTAAATAAAACAGCATGTCTGGACAAACTGGTGGCAGGTCATCAACAAGTTGGAATATAAGCTCAGGAGTACCTAAACTCTACTTTAAGCATAGGAGATGTATGTGTTTCAGGGTTGAACCTAAAATGAATTGTATTAAATAAGAATTACTAACACAAAACTATAATTCTGTTGAACTTGTTCATAATGGTGAGAACCAAATGCATATTGCTGCCTCATTGCTGACCACGTTAGGTGTAGGAAGAAATGGTATACATGAGGAATTAAATATGTCACAAGCTATCAGATTTTACTGAATTTGTTTTCAAGACGTTATCCTAGAGGAAACATTTAAAATCCTTAGTTACTTGTAATTTTCTAGGTTGTTGAATCTCCATGAGACCCTCTAAATACTCTTCACTGAAAAATAATTTCAGTGATCTACTTGCCTAAAAAAATTGTAAAAGTTGAACATTAACTCTTTGAATTCAGGTGCTAGTTTCCTGCCATTTCGTGAGAACAGTTTACATTATGTGCCAGCATATTCAGACCTTTTAAACATTGAATTGCCTGTTTTTAAATCATTTTGTATGGGTCTGCCACAGAGTTATATATTTATTGATGTCTCAAGATTCAAGTGGCATGATATTAGCTAACCTTTGTAGTTTTGTGTGGTGAATCAGAAATATCAAGCAAGGTTTATCTGACTCCAGAGCCCCTATTTATTTCCCCTTCTCCATGTTCTCAGCATATAAAAATCTCATTCTCAAAGTCCTTCAAGATTTTAATGGTTTCTACACAAGTAGAGTTGCTCGTATATTTTAATGGAAAGATTTTTAGAAAATGCTATGACATTTCTAACTCAGTTACTTACAATTGAGAACCAGGTTTGGGGTAGGAAGATTGCCATCTGGACGTGTCACATTTGAAGTGCTTGTGGAATATCCAAGTGAGGATATCCAGTAAGCTGATGTAAGTGAGAGATTTAGGTTAAAAAAAAAAGCTAAGCTAAAAGGTAGAATTTGGGAGTTATCAACATCAAGAAGGTAATTGCAGTTATAGGGAAAAGAGATAGAATGAAAAGAAAATAAAGAACACCAGTATTTAAGAGATAACCAGAGGAAGAACATGCAGTAGAGACTAGGGAGCACCAGTGGAGGTGGGTGAAAACCTAGAAAGTGTGATGTCATGAAAGCCAGGGGAATATGAAGTGCTAAGTGACAGGCATTATCAAATACTAAAGAAGAACCAAGTAATATAAATACTAAGCTTTTAACAAAAGAAAAATTAGTGGTGACTTTGAGAGCACTTTTACTGGTATAGTAATAAAAACTACAGTAGGTTGAGGAAGTAGAGATAAGTATTGTTAAGTCTTTCAAGATTGACTATGAAGCAAATAAGGTGAATCAGTACCTGACTCATCACGTACTGCTGCCTCTCTTTTTTTTTTTTTAAAGATGAGTGATTTATGTATATTAAATGCCAATAGGTAAAAAATCAAGTGAAAGGTGAAAGAAATTGAAAAAGCAAAATCATTATCAGCAGGTTAGATGGTAAGCATGGATTTAGTTATTTTTAAACATTAGCTAAAATAGTCCAGTGCATCCATGATTATCTTGCAAGTTAAGCCTAAAAATACATAGGTTTACTTTCTGTAACCCCTGAATCCTATATCCATTACTACATTAGAGACAGCCTTAATAGTGACCTTGACAAATTTGGATGTCTGTGGTCAGGCACTACTCACATTTGTTTTTGTTGACCCTCTTCTCTGTTTTCCTATAAAACCAATGTCCTTTTGACTGATGTAGTCTTTTTTTTTGTTATATTATTACATTAATTTTGACTGTTTTGTTGACCCTATAGCTATTATGTCTTTTTTAAGATCCATTTTTAAGATAACATCTCTTCTCTAATTGCTTTCATATTGCTTTTACTATTGAAGGCAAGTATTGCCTTACTTTTTGATTCTTGGGGGGTAACTCACCATAACTTCCTGAGAAAATCACCTATAGTTTGTTAAAGTAGAAGTGAATGAGCACACCTACTCTCGTATGATGACTCTTTGAAATTACTGGATTAGGAAAGTATTATTGGCCTAGAATGAAGAGGTCTATTCACTTCTTAAATATTAATTCCAGAAATGTATTAGATGCCTGTTTTGTGTGCCAAGAGTAGAAAGGTATAATTGAAAGGCTAGAAAAGATTCTTGCCTTAACAGTTTATAGCTTAATGGGAAGGACAGCATTAAACAAATAATTATACAAATAGTTTTTAATTACTGTTTGAGAATTGATCTAGAGATGGTATAGAGTCCTTTGCTACTCTTAGTCTCCTCTTAAATTGTAAGTAGGGCCTATATCTTATCTGTGCATCATAACTCTACAACCTTGGAGTGAATTGGTCTGATATGTTGGCATCTTCCAAATAGATTTTAATGGCAAGATTATTTTCATCTCGACTTGTATTGATTGCCTGGACTTCACTGGAAGATAAAAATGAATAATAAACTGGAGATCTTGATTTTCCCTTTTGCTCTAACATCTTCTATTGCAAACTTAAAATATGACATCAATTTAATTTAGCTATACAGTGAGAGATGTGCCAATGTGTTGAATACAAAATACTAACATCCTTTTCTTCTGAATTCTTTTTGTAGAATCAGATTATTCTTACTACAACTTAATCCTGAGGAAAGCTGGACAGTTTTTAGACAATTTACATATCAATCTCTTAAAGTTTGCTTTCTCTATAAGGGCATACTCTCCAACTATTCAGATGTTTCAACAGGTATGTAAAAATACCCAACCTGTATTTGACAAAGAAGCATGCTAGCAATGTACATACATCTATCTTAATGTGAATATCTTTAGCTAAAAATCTCCAAACTTGTAATACCTGGTTCCATAGCCTAGCATCGATTATATTTTCACTGTTACCATTGATTATAATATAATTGAGTATTTTAGGTAATTTTGTAGTTATTTGGGATAAGGCAGTTACGAAGACTAATCACCAGTGAAGTGAACTGTAGTGACAATTTTAATTTAATGGGATGTTTTCAACAATTTCAAAGCATGTTTTCCTACTATACAGTTGATTTTGTTAAAATGTTTGATTCTGTCTATGTATTTTTACTTTAATTAGAGCAATAACTTAATAGTAGTTGGTAAGCTGTTTTAATCAAAGTAATGTGTAAGTTTTAAAAATGATATTGTAATTATCAACTACTGTAGCTAAGTGTAACCTTTGAAATCTTAGATTGCAGCTGAAGAGCCTCCACCAGATGGCTGTGATGCATTTGTGGTTATCCATGAGAAACGCACGTGTAAAGTTAGTGAGATTAAAAAGCTGCTGAAGAAGGCTACTTCAAGGTAAATTAATGATCGGCTATAGTGAAAGAAGTGGTTTATAAAAAGAGATGAGGAGTGAAATAGAAACTTCTTATAATAAAAAGTTTTAATATTCCAAGACATTGTATATTAAAGAATGTGCTCTCAATATATCTAAGTCCTTCTCTAAAGTATATAAGTACTTAAAATATTCTATCTTGATTAGCTTTTGATTTTAGAATACCAAAATACTATAAAATATATGAGAGATATATTTTATGTAACGTAAGTTGTTTTTCCAAATACAGGCAGACCTCAAAGATATTGTGGGTTCACTTCCAGACCACCTCAATAAAGTGAATACTGCAATAATTCACACAAATTTTTTGGTATCCCAGTGCATATAAAAGTTATGTCTACACTATACAGCAGTCTGTTGAGTGCCCAATAGCATTATGTCTAAAAAAATGTATACCTTAATTTTAAAATACTTTATTGCTAAAAACTGCTAACCATCATCTGAGCCTTCAGTGAGCCTTAATCTTTTTGCTGGTGGAGAGTGTGAAATATTGCAAGAATTACAAAAATGTGACACAGAGACAAGAAGTGAGCAAATGCTGTTGGAAAAATGGTGACCATAGACTTGCTTGACACCATTGCCAAAAATCTTCAATGTGTTAAAAATGAAATATCTGTGAAGCACAATAAAGCAAAGCACAATAAAATGAGGTATGCCTGTAAACATACAAAGCTGTGGATTTATCTAAGCTATATCTCTTTAAATATAAACTGAATGTATACCTTGGGAATAAAAAATTAATAACAAAAACAGTAGTATAGAATTGCTTTTTTATAATGCATTATTCAAAACCTTTTTCTTCTTCCAAGTATTTAATACAAATGAATATGAGAAGTAGGAAGGAGATTATTAATTTAGTAGTGAGTTTTACAGAGTAATGCCTGCCAGTATATGTTTTACTGCCTGATTGTTTATACTTTAAGAAGTATTAAAGTTGTTTCTCTAATTTTGAAAGAGTTCTTTATATATTAAGCAGTAACTTCTTTTATTTGTCGGAAACTTTTTCTAATATTTATTTATATGTGTATTAATTTTAATATAGAGAAGCTTTTATTTTTATGTAGCCAAATTTTTCCTTTATGTATGTATGTTTTTATACTTATACAGTTTTTCCCAAACCTGAGTGAGAGATTTTACTAATATTTCCCAGTAGCTTTCTTAAAGTTTTTGTTTTACCTTAAACTTTTAAACTATCTATAATTTATTTTCTTAGGAAGGCAAGGATCCAGTCAGATCTTTTTCCCCTCAGGTGGCTAGTCATTTATTATATTCATTATATTTATATTATGGTCTATTTTATAACTTTTTTCTATACTGTTATGTTTCTTGTAACAGTGCCATGTTGTTAGTATTTATTGCTTTATAATTTATTCCTGTATCTCACAGGACAGTTTCCTCTTTGCTGCTTTTTTTTCCTCCAGAATTTCTTAGCTCTTTGTGCTTGTTGATGCTTTCAAACTAACATTAGAGTCCTTTTTCTCCTACCAAATTGCCTCCCAAAAAAACCTTGGTTGGGTTTTAATTAGAATTATATCAAACCTATTAGTTAATTTTAAAAGAATTTAAATGTTTGTTATGTCAAATCTCTCAACAGATAACATAGTACGTTTTCTGTTCATTCCTTCTTTTAAAACTTTAAAGTTTTATAATTTACTGTGTTTTTAAAATCAGAAATAACTGTTTTGTTTTATCAGTTGTTTTTCATCTATTAAGATTAATTCAAAGTTTTTCTCTTTGGACGTACTGTGTATTATGGTAATATATTTTAAACTATTACACCTTTTCATTTCTAGGGAGAACTATTTGTTAATGGTGTGGGATTATCTTAATTTTTGTTGAAGTAAGATTGCTTATATCTTTATTAAGATTCATTTTTTTACTTTAATGAGATTAGCTATTATTTAAACTATTTATGCCATTTTTTAATGTTATTCTAGCTTCATATAGTGAATTAGGCAACCATGTTATTCTGTAAGAATTGGTGTAGCATAGCAATTACCTGTGCCTCTAAAGCATTAATAGACTATGAAATTGTCAGCCCTAATGCGTTTTTCTTTTCCTAGTGCATTTTTTAAAGGTAACTTTGGTAACTTTATTTTTTAATTTTTAATTTTATTTTTATTTATTTATTTATTTTTGGTTGCATTGGGTGTTCGTTGCTGTGCACAGGCTTTCTGTAGTTGCGGTGAGCAGGGACTACCCTTCGTTGTGGTGCGGTGGCTTCTCTTGTTGCAGAGCACGGGCTCTAGGCACGCAGGCTTCAGTAGTTGTGGCACGTGGGCTCAGTAGTTGTGGCTTGCAGGCTCTAGAGCACAGGCTCAGTAGTTGTGGCACACGGGCTTAGTTGCTCCGCGGCATTTGTGATCTTCCCGGGCCAGGGATCGAACCCGCTTCCCTTGTGTTGGCAGGTGGATTCTTAACCACTGCGCCAACAGGGAAGTTTGGTAACTTTTAGAGTTTATTATTGTTACTGTTTTCTGACATCTGATGTCTGATGTTATAATTTTCTTAGAGAAACTAATATTAAAGTTAAATATTTAATATTTAGATATTTAATCTAAAATTAAGATTAAAAAAAGGTTAACGTCAAGCCGTTTGGGAGAGCAACCTGCCATGGACGCTGTGAGTCCTTCCATGTTCTTGCCTGGTCTGACCAGTAAAAAATGCAAGACCTGAACTGCTCTATACCTGAACCGTTTCTCAGGGTTGTGTTTGTAGTGAGCAACCTTGAGGAACTAGGTAACGTTTCCTTCTGGAAAGAAGAACGAACTTGTTTACTGCTTGTTATAAAACTGTGGTTCCCCAAGTACAGTGATCCTCAGCTGCAACGTACACCCACTGTGTAGTATCCATTTAGCTCCATATTTTGTCCCTCAGCCCGCCTTGTGGAACTTGGGGAGCAAGTATAATGCTCATGCTGCTTGCTATGCTTTGAGCAATAAAGTCCTTTCTCTTTGACCCAGGAGTCTCAGGTCTTCTGCCAGAATCCATAAAATGACAAAAGCCTAACTTATTACTTTGTAAGTAGGCTAAAACCAAGCCTTAGACCTTTTATAGTTCTTGACAGTTTTAGAAACAAGAATGGGATGTTGACAGACACATGGCTTTCTGAAAGAGGAAGGACAAAGGCCCCCTGGGTTTGGGAGACAAAAGCTCAACACTTGGATTTCTTTCCTACTGCTCCCCTTCTCTTTCCCCCTGCCATTCTGCACTCCCTGTGCTCCTGGCTGGATGATAGCAGTCTTCTGATAACTGCTACTGTAGCCCCTCACACAGGATTTTTGATCTTTGTTCCTACAGGAAAAGACACCTAAACTCAATTGGTGGGCTTTGGAAGGTGCTCATAATGGGAAAGGGAATGAAAATGATCTCTCGACCAATCCGTTGTACTTTTATTTTTATTGTTTTGGCTCCCACATCTAAATCTATAACTGGTATTGATATTGTATGTGTATATACTTTGAATGCTGTGAATGCTCATGAAGTCTAAAGCGAGATACTCTCATTGGGAGACTACATATATACTATCTACTCCCAGGTGGTCCAGCAGACTCAACATAGAATCCCAGGGGGAGAAGGGGGAAATCACAACTTTAGTTACAGACTGAATGGCTGCTTGAATGCCCAGAGAGGCAGTTTCCAAGTACAATGACGCCACCTGCCTGACTCAGCCATCAAGTACACCCGATTTTAAAAAGAGAAACTTAAAATTGCTGAGCTTTAGTTGAAACTGAACACCTGACTCAGGCAGTCTTGTGACTGTACTACCTGATGTTTACATTTTGGCACAGGTCAACTAGGATTCAATGAGTAACAGGGTAGAAGGGAGTCAGCGAGTCTCTCTGGTCAAGTGGAAATAGTATATTCAAGAGTTACTTAAACCTTGTGTGATCTTAGGGTTACATGATGAAGTGGCAGCAGTTCCCCTTTGGGACAAACCCAGTGCCCCATTCCATTACCTGAAGTAAAATCTCTGACTCAGTGGGGCCCTCAATTCGCCATTGTTTCCTTTAATGCATGGATCAAGTTACTGATACACTCAGCTAAGTTACAGTCTGGTGGTGACTTAGGGCTGCTGTTGCAGTTTGTCCAGGCTGCAGCTGTGAAAAACCAAAAGCAGATGTGGTCAGTCCATTCAGTGGGCAGAATTCGAGGTAGTCCTCTTATCCCTGACGAATCCCTGACTCCTTAATGAAACTCGCTACATTTATACTGACCCCTGCGCTGTTGCCAGTGGCCTACCTATCTGATCTGACACTTGAAGACTACCAGATTAGAGGCACCACTCTTTGGGGCTGTACACTGTGAGAATAAACTGCACCTGCCCCTCTGACAGTCTGGGTTACTTCTGTAGATACACACAGCCCACACCCATTATCCAATGAGTCTGAGTGGAGTCGAGCTGCACGTCAAGACTGCAGCATCCAAATTGCTGCCGTTGCTACCTGACTCCACCATTGTGTGGAAGATGCACCATTATAGACAGGAGCACAATAAAGGACTACATGCTTCCGATGTAAGATCTACCACAGCATACCTGACTCTGACTTCTGCCCAGAGACGGTTTCTTTGTCTTGTGGTAAAGGTGTCCGCATTGCCCTGGGCCACCACCTGCTTCTGGCAAACTGACTATGTCAGATGTTTGACCCTGCTCTTGGTGCTACCTTTGGTGCCTCATCCCTGTTGAGACTTCTTTACGTTATGGTTTTGCCACTTAAGTCCAATCAGCCAACTCTGGCCGCACCACTGTAGACCTTGAATCTAAACTGTTATTTTTCTGGCTTTCCAGATCATCTATAGTCTGACAGCTACGCACCTTATTTCACAGAGGCCACCAACACTAGATCAGTAGTCAAAAGTACTCACTGAACATTCCACATTCTCTACCACCCACAGGCATCTGGCTTCTGAGCATACTAGAATGGCCTCCTCAAAAATTAATTCGAAAAGTTTTGACTCTACCTCTCTCACCCTCTGATCCATAGACTTTAGTAAGGCTGTTTGATCTCTGGATGTGACCATGCTCGGAAAGGTTCCATCTCTTGGCCACCTCCTGTGAAATGGTTAGGATGAAAGAGGTAGGAGGTTGTATGGATTTGTTCAGGATTCTACTGTGGCCATTGCTGGGTGTCATGTATCTTTCCTTCAGTCAGCAGCAGCCTCAGATCATCCTGGTTGGTATGGCCTCCATGTGGTAGCCCAGCCAGAAGGGGCTTGAAGAATTCAAACTTTAATTTTGGTCTAGCCCCCTGGATTGTTTTGTTGGAAAAGTGTGGTCCTAGATCATGAAGATAACCAGTTGGTTGAGTCCACTGCTTACCAAGTCTTTCTACAGTGACCACACAGGCCTAGCTGGGGGCCTATAATGGGCCTTCGTAAGTTTCTTAAAAATGCTCTTGTCTCACTTGAACCTGATTCTTCCAGATGAAAGGTGTGGGTATAAATAGAGGATGATTCGAAAATGGGTAAAATTGTAGGTATTGGGATGGGACACATTGATTTCATGGCTACTGAGGTGGAACTGCAAGTCTAGCGCCTGACCTTAGGCTCTGAAGGTGTGGGAAGGGGAAAAATTGTTTTCTTTGATCCTGGGTCCAGCACAGCAGCCTGTCAGAATAGCCATACAGTCTGCCTGAGTCGGCCAGCAGCTGTGGCTGACGGTCTCACCTGCTGCGGGGTTTGTCATTCCTCTCCATGCTGTGTGAACATGGCCGGTCCTGGGCCTGACTTGTGCCTGACTCCCATCAGTGGCAGCTCCTAAGCATGGATTCCTCCCTCCCCCAAATTCACGTATAAACATGTGGGCTGGGCAGCCTTCTTTTAATCTTAATGATACAAATGTATGTATACACTTCCATCTCCTGAGCAGCCTGGGGTTAGGCCACATGTGGTGGTTGATGCTGCAGCTACTAGGTGCAAGTTTAACAGTTTTGGAACTGGAGTGACACGTGCCATTTTGGGATTAGATGTTTGTATTTCTAGAAAGCAGGCACAGAATGTTTCCATTGGGGGTAGAGGTTGCTTTCTTATTATTGGCGGGGGGGGCACTCTGCCATAGCCCCGAATGTCCTTCTGGGCATGGTAAGACTGTGAGGACTTGAATGGTCTGTGCCCAGGCCATTTCTCAGGGTTGTGTGCGGCAAGTGACTTTGAGGGATGAGTTAATGTCTGCCTCCGGGACAAACAGCAGGTTGTTTACTGCTTCTTATAGAATGATGGGCTCCCCACACTCAGTGTTTCTTAGCTGTGGTGCGTACAGCTGAGCGTTCTTGTGTAGCATTCTTGTGGGTCCATTTCCACCCTAATGGAATGCGGGGGCCACAGGGAGCTTTTGCAAACATGCTAAATAATGCTCATGCTGCTTATGTGCCAGGAGTAGTAAAGTTCTTTGCTTTTGACCTAAGAGTTTGTCTTCTGCCAGGATCCATGAAACAACAAAAGGCAAACTTATTAGCTTGTAAGCGGGGTAAAATCAATTCCCTAACCTGACAGAAACTAAATGTGCATACATAGATATATATAGTGTCTTTTATATGTATATATACACACACACACACACACACACACACACAGTTGTTATATGTGGTATATGTGTGTATGTGTATGTATATGTGTATATGTATGTATATAGTGTTAATCTTTTTTTTTTTCTTTTTTGTGAACCTTAGGCACATAATTCTTGGTTTATGTCACACTATCAACATTGGTCCATGGTGGTTGTTTTTTCTCATTTAAGCAAATAATGTATTTACATACACACACACACACACACACACACACACACACACACACACACACAGTAATAGGAACATTTTAATTTTTTCCCTCTCTGTAGATGTTTCTCATTCCTAAATTTTGTTCAGTTTTCATTTTCTTTAAGTTTTTCCAGATTAGATTTATATTTTTTAAACATATAACTGATACACTTATTCTACTTTTTTTTTGTTCTAATGTATTGCCATTTGCATTCATATTGTTTCTTATTTTGCCTTTGGTTGAGTTAGGAACATGTTTTTTTTTTTGTTTTTTTTTTTTTTAATCATAACACATTTAGGGCATCAAAGTTATCTTTCTTTACTATATGGTATTCTTGTCCCAATTTCCTAAAAAACTCCTTTTATTTCCTTGTTGGGGGCAGGGGAGGAGAGAAAGTTATACTCATTTAGGACGATGATGATTGCTGTCACTTTCTCCCAAATAAATAAATGACATTTTAGTGTAATATCTGTCAAGTTTGGGGCAGATTCAGACCATGGATCTTTGAACCATGGAACAGGAAGTAGAGAGAAAAAGAATTACACTATCTTTCTTTTTGGCTAGTACATTGTTGTATTTCAAGTGGTAAGGTGTATTATGTTTTAAGTAGGAAGACATCAGTTACGATTCTAAGTTAAACGGCGTAGATTTTATAATTACTGGGTTTTACTCCCAAATTATAGTATAAAGTTATTATTAGTTTTCAGCTTCATTAAGAGTTTTCGTTTTTTTCTGTGTCTTTGAAAATATCATTGGAGGTTCTGGGAAATGTAGCATTAAGGTCTGCTCTCCAAATGCCACTTCAAATCTGTGTTACCCTCCTTTTTTTGTCCAAAATGGAAAGCTGCATTTTTAAAAAAATTTTTATTGGAGTATAGTTGATTTACAAAAGCTGCATTTTAAAAGTTAAAAAAATTATATGTGGTCATTATTAAAAAGATTCAAATACTTCAGAAAAAATACAAAGTAGAAAGGGAAAATGACCCATAATTCTGTTAAGTTTGGTACATTTTTTTCTTTTTAAATACATATATTCACATGCAGATATATTCTTTTTTTAAAAAACCTACATGGGATTGTACTATAAAGGATGTCTTAGAACCTTCCCCCACTGAATTATACATCCCTACATATCTTGAATATAAATAAATATAGGTCTATGCTTTGTCATTGTGGAGCAGGACCCATTTATATAGTATTGTATTTTCCACCTGACACATAGTAGATGCTCAGATATTTATCAAATGAATGATACTGTGATTAAATGAACAAGTACATTTAATTATCCCACCCCTTGTGATAGATATAAGGTATTTTACATTTTTCCTCTATTATAAACAATATCTAGTTGAACGTCCATGTACATATATTTTTTATGTACATGTATCTTTTTTTTTTTAAAACATCTTTATTGGAGTATAATTGCTTTACAATGGTGTGTTAGTTTCTGCTTTATAACAAAGTGAATCAGTTATACATATACATATGTTCCCATATCTCTTCCCTCTTGCATCTCCCTCCCACCCCCTCCCTATCCCACCCCTCTAGGTAGTCACAAAGCACCAAGCTGATCTCCCTGTGCTATGCGGTTGCTTCCCACTAGCTATCTATTTTACATTTGGTAGTGTATATATGTCTATGCCACTCTCTCACCCTGTCACATCTTACCGCTCCCCCTCCCCATATCCTCAAGTCCGTTCTCTAGTAGGTCTGTGTCTTTATTCCCATCTTGCCACTAGGTTCTTCATGACCTTTATTTTCCCTTAGATTCCATATATATGTGTTAGCATACTGTATTTGTTTTTCTCTTTTTGACTTACTTCACTCTGTATGACAGACTCTAACTCCATCCACCTCACTACAAATACCTCCATTTCATTTCTTTTTATGGCTGAGTAATATTCCATTGTATATATGTGCCTCATCTTCTTTATCCATTCACCTGTTGATGGACACTTAGGTTGCTTCCATGTCCTGGCTATTGTAAATAGAGCTGCAATGAACATTTTGGTACATGACTCTTTTTGAATTATGGCTTTCTCAGGGTATATGCCCAGTAGTGGGATTGCTGGGTGGTATGGTAGTTCTATTTTTAGTTTTTTAAGGAACCTCCATACTGTTCTCCATAGTGGCTGTATCAATTTACATTCCCACCAACAGTGCAAGAGTGTTCCCTTTTCTCCACACCCTCTCCAGCATTTATTGTTTCTAGATTTTTTGATGATGGCCTTTCTGACCGGTGTGAGATGATATCTCATTGTAGTTTTGATTTGCATTTCTCTAATGATTAATGATGTTTAGCATTCTTTCGTGTGTCTGTTGGCAATCTGTATATCTTCTTTGGAGAAATGTCTATTTAGGTCTTCTGCCCATTTTTGGATTGGGTTGTTTGTTTTTTTGTTATTGAGCTGCATGAGCTGCTTGTAAATCTTGGAGATTAATCCTTTGTCAGTTGCTTCGTTTGCAAATATTTTCTCCCATTCTGAGGGTTGTCTTTTGATCTTGTTTATGGTTTCCTTTGCTGTGCAAAAGCTTTTAAGTTTCATTAGGTCCCATTTGTTTATTTGTGTTTTTATTTCCATTTCTCTAGGAGCTGGGTCAAAAAGGATCTTGCTGTGATTTATGTCATAGAGTGTTCTGCCTCTGTTTTCCTCTAAGAGTTTGATAGTGTCTGGCCTTACACTTAGGTCTTTAATCCATTTTGAGTTTATTTTTGTGTATGGTGTCAGGGAGTGTTCTAATTTCATACTTTTACATGTAGCTGTCCAGTTTTCCCAGCACCACTTATTGAAGAGGCTGTCTTTTCTCCACTGTATATGCTTGCCTCCTTTATCAAAGATAAGGTGACCATATGTGCGTGGGTTTATCTCTGGGCTTTCTATCCTGTTCCATTGATCTATATTTTTGTTTTTGTGCCAGTACCAAACTGTCTTGATTACTGTAGCTTTGTAATATAGTCATGTACATGTATCTTTATACTGTTATCTTGATATTATCTTAGATAAATTTCTAGAACTAGAATCACAAGGTAAATAAGTGTATGCATTTAAAATTGGTACATATTTTAAAATTTTTCTTCAGAAAGCTGGTTATGTTTCATACTCCGTTTTTAACGTTTTCACTAATGCTAATTTGTATGATTTCCCTTTATAATCTTAGTCAATTCAAGAAATGTAATTTTCTATTTTTAATTGTAATCTAGTCGACTTTAAAAAGCTGTTTTCCCTCTTACGGAGTAATTCTCCATACATGTAGTATAATTTTTTATTACCTATGATATATCCATGTGATTCCTGAATTAAAAAAGCAGACTTTGAAAGGTATGTGTTTTAGGGTATAAGAAGGCACTCACCATTACAGACTCATGAACAAATGTTATATTAGCCTTTACCTTTGTCTCTGGAAAATCTATTTCATTTCTTCTAATTTTTTTCTTTTATATTCAACCTCAAGATTTATATAATAGCATTAGCAGCCTTTCCAATTACCAACATTTGAAAACATTTATCTTTAATACTAATATTAATTTCATTGTGAAGATAGAATTTACTAATATGTATAAAGAATCTTGCATAGTGCCTGGAAAATAAGATGTCAAAGTCTGTTTATGATGGTAGGGCCAGACCATAGGACTGCTCTGTTTGTTTGATTATCCTTCGGGATTTAATGAGTTGTTACTCATATTAAGAACTGATAATCTTTGCATGACATAGTACCTTTATTTTGTTTTTTAAAGATTTGGAGCCCATTTTCAGGGAATGTGAGCTATAATGAAAGGTTATATTCTTCTAATTGAAGAAAATATAAATTTTATTTCATCGAAAAATATGTTGCCATTTATATTTTATTTTTAAAGATAGCAAACATTGATTGAAAATAAAATATTTTTAATATTCAGTGTTGGGCTAACCAAATTTATTTTTTGTCTTTTCTGTCATTTAGAAGTTCTGTGCACAAAGTCACCACAGGAAATCTAAATTCTTTTTCTGTGATTTTATGTATGTGTCTGTGTATATATATATATACACAGACACACACACAAATGCATATACATACATTCCTCTAAGTTTGATAAGTAGAAATTATAAAGTTTCATGATATGTTTCTCATATGCTCTGTACTTTCAGTTCTTGTTTGTGTTTTGTTTTCATTTTAGGCCCAGACCTTATCTGTTTAAAGGAGACCACAAATTTCCTACAAACAAAGAGAACTTACCAGTGATTATCCTCTATGCAGAAATGGGTACCAGAGCATTTCGTAAATTTCACACAGTTTTGTCTGAAAAAGCTCAAAATGGGGAAATTCTTTATGTTCTTCGGCATTATGTTCAGGTACATGATTGTTTTGTCCAAGAATATTTTGGCTATAAAAAATACATTTTATAATAATTTCTTTACTAGGTTTTACATGATAATTTTCCCTAGAATAGTTATTTAAAGATTTTTTTAAATTAACACAACTATCACATGTGAATTTTATGTGGAAAAATATATTGAGATTCTGTGTCTTTTCTGGAAGTATCATGTTTATATTTCTTTCCTTTATAATATATTTGGAACAGATTTAAAACTTGGATAAAAAACAAAACTGTACAACAATAGCATGCGTAATATTTGCTAGGATTCATAAATATAGTTATTTTTAATGAAAATGTATTATGATGAGGAAGTCTAATTTACTTGGTATATTGATAGTATATATTAGTTCAAAGTGCTAAGCGTGGTATGCGAATGCTCTCAAACCTATTTGTTTGAAAGGCTGATTACTTTCTTATTCAAGTTTCAGATCAAATGTGTTGTGTTATCCCCCAGTCTCCCGAGCTCTCATTGCCGTCACACTCTATCACATTATTCTGTTTTAATGACTTCGTGGCACTTATTACTGTGCTATCTCTAATTTTATTTCTTGAACACCTCCACACACACACACACACACACACACAACCAAACTCTCACCATCACACATTAAAATATAATGGCCATTAGAGGAAGGACTTTGCTTTTTTACTTCTATATTCTGAACATGGAAAGAGTGTTTTAATTTGCATTTCCCAAAATATTCATGATGAATATTAATGTTTAAAGTAATAAAAGCATTACAAATATACTTAATTGCCTATCCATATCTTTTGCCTGTTTTTATATTGGATTCTTTGGGGCTTTCCTCCCCCATTTACAGATTTTTAAAAACATATTCTGAATACTGGTCTTCTACACTCTGCAAACATCTTCTGTGTATTTATGGTCTCCTAGTAATAAAAAAAAATATGTCATATTTCATTTAGTGCAAGTATTAATTGCAGTTGTATTCAAATTTATCCAACTTTTCCTTAATGGTTTCCTTCATGGTGCCATAAAGACATTTTCTTATATTTTCTTGTGAGAATTAAAGTGCTGTTCTTTGTGTTTTGGTCTTTAATTCATCTGGATATATTTGAATTTTCTGTGAGGTAGAGACATAATTTTAGTTCCATATGGAAATTCATTGGTCTCCACATAATTCATTGGACAGTTAACTCTTTATACTAATCCATCATATGCCAAGTTTTCATACAGGCATATATGTTTTTAGACTCTGTTCTGTTCTCATATATCTATTCTATACAAATGTAACATTATTTTAATTGTAGTAGCTTTAAAATTTAAAGCAATATTGAAAAAGAGGAACAAAGCTGGAGGCATCACACGTCCTGATTTCAAACTATATTACAAAGCTGTAGTGATTAAGACAGTATGGTATTGGCATAAAACAGATACATAGAGCAATGGAACAGAACAGAGAGCCAAGAAATAAACCTATGCATATATGATCAACTAATATTTAACAAGGGAGCCAAGAATACTCAGTGGGGAACAGATAGTCTCTTCAATAAACGGTGTTAGGAAAACTGACAGCCACATGAAAAAAATGAAACTGGACCCCTATCATATACCACTCAAAAAAATTAAGTCAAAAATGGATTAATAACTTAATCATAAAATCTGAAGCCATAAAACTAGAAGAAAACATAAGGAAAAAGCTTCTTGACATTGGTCATGGCAGTGAGTTTTTGGATTTGACCCTAAAAGCAAAGGCAATAGAAGCAAAAATAAACAAGTGGGACTACATCCAACTAAAAATGCCTCTGCATAACTAAGGAAACCATCAACAAAATGAAAAGGCGACTTACCGAATTGGAGGAAATATTTGCAAATCATATATATGATAAGGGGTTAATATCCAAAATACATGAGGAACTCATACAACTGAAGAGCAAATGAAAAGAAACAGTTCAATTAAAAAATGGCAAAGGACCTGAATAAACATTTTTCTAAAGAAGACATGCAAATAACCACCAGGTATATGAAAAGGTGCTCAGCCTCACTAATTGTCAGGGAAATGCAAATCAAAACCACAGTGAGATACCACCTCACACCTGTTAGAATAGCTATATGTCAAAAAGACAAGAGTTAACAAGCATTGGTAAGGATGTGGAGAAAAGGAAACCCTAGTGCATTGTTGGTGGGAATGTAAAATGGTACAGCCGCTATGGAAAACAGTATAGAGGTTCCTCAAAAAGTTAAAAATAGAACTAGAATATGATACAGCAATTCCACTTCTGGGTATATATCTCGAGGAAATGGAATCGCCATCTTGAAAAGCTATCTGCACCCCCGTACTCGTTGCAGCATTACTTATATAGGAGCAACCTATGTGTCCAGTGATGGATGAATAGATAAATGTGGTGTGTGTGTGTATATATACACACACACACAATGAAATATTATTTGGCCTTAAAAAAGAAGGAAATCCTGCCATTTGTAACAACATGGAAGGACTTTGAGGGCATTATGCTAAATCAGACAGAAAAAGACAAATATCATATGATCTCATATATGGAATGTGAAAAAAACCAAATGCATAGAAACAGAGAACTGATCGGTGGTTTCTGAAATTGAGGGGTGGGGAGGGTTGATGGGTGAAGGTGGTCAAAAGGTACAAATTTCCAGATATAAGATAAACAAGTTCTGGGGATGTAACGTACAGCATGATGACTATACTTAACAGTACTCTGTTGAATATTTGAAAGTTGCTAAGAGAGTGGATCTCAAAGTTCTCGTTACAAGAAAAAGAAAACTGTAGCTATGCAAGGTATGGACATTAAATTTACTGTGGTAATCATTTCATAATACAATTGACCCTTGAACGACTTGGAAGTTAAGAGCTCCAACACTCTGCGCATTCACAAATCTTTGTATAGCTTATAGCTGGCCCTCCGTATATACGCCATTCCTCTGTATCCATGGTTCAGCATCTGCAGATTCAACCAGCCATGGATTATGCAATAGTGTAGTATTTACTATTGAAAAAAGTCCATATATAAGTGGACCAGTGCAGTTTATGCAGTTCAAACCCATGCTGTTCAAGGGTTTGATTTGAATTGATATCAAATCATGATGTTGCACACCTTAAACTAATACAGTGTTATATGTCAATTATCAAAAAAGGAATGGGAGATCAAAGTATATGTTTATCTTTTTTAAAAAAGTCCCCCAAGTGATTTTAATATGCACCCCACCCCCGGGTGGTATGGTCATCTATTGGGAATCAATGTCCCAAGCTATTATTTGGAGAATGTGACCATTAAATATACTTCTGTGAAAGCATATTCACCAACTATCTGGGTACTTTGTAGCATCAAATTATGGCCTTCTATTTAATTAGTGACATATTGTACATCCAAAATAGTTATACTGTAAATCTAGTCAGCATGTAATCCTAATAAAAATAGACTTATTTGTGCTACTTTTAAAAAAAATTAATTTATTATTATTATTTTTTTAATTGCATTGGGTTTTCATTGCTGTTGCGCAGGCTTCACATTGCGGTGGCTTCTCTTGTTGCAGAGCGCGGCCTCTAGGCGCGCAGGCTTCAGTAGTTGTGGCACGTGGGCTCAGTAGTTGTGGCTCGCGGGCTCTAGAGTGCAGGCTCAGTGCTTGTGGTGCACGGGCTTGTTGCTCCGCAGCATGTGGGATCTTCCCAGACCAGGGCTCAAACCCGTGTCCCCTGCATTGGCAGGCAGATTCTTAACCACTGTGCCACCAGGGAAGTCCCTGTGCTACCTTCTGAACAGATGCTTTTTTGTGGGGAAAGAAGAAATAGGATAATGAAGAAAGATTCTTTTCACCAGTTGATTTAGCCTATGAGCATTTTTGGTTTGCAAATCCAAAATTATTAAACTACAATTCAAATTTTATATCAATACATTTCAAAAGGAGAAAGTAAATATGAAATTAATAAACATTTATCTTTATTACTGAGGAGCTGGTAACATTCCAGAACTGATAATGGAAATTGGTTATGTGAAATTGCATTTCTTTTATGAACTATAACAAGATATGTGGACTTAGAGGTTCAGTTTGCCTAGCCACCAACTGATTGTCTTTTGGAGTGGATAGTCAAAATATATTTTTAAATTGAGCTGGATGAAATTGAAAACTCTTTAAAAGATTTTCAACTTTGTCAGATTACTATAATTATAAACAACCCAGTTTCCTCATGCTATCTTGCATTATAGCATGTGCCTGAGAAATTAGCAAATTAAATTTTAGTGTGGGCAGCAATGTTAAACACTTGTCTGCATATCTGAAACTAATTCTTACGTCATCTTATTTAGAAATAGAATAGTCCAGGAATAGTCACTGTGGTCGTATACTAATTTTGAAGGCTGAGGGAGAAGTTTAGGGAGGAAAGAAGAAACTAAAAACTGTAGTACACTATTAAGGTTTTCTTTCTGTTTGTCCTCTGCCTCTTCCTCTGTCATGTTTATAATTGCAAAACTGCCCTCATGCAAACGTTAGTTAAGCAAAGACACATAACATCGTCACAGGAGTTTGCTGAGTGCTAGGTTAAATGCGTTTTCTAACCCATGAAAGGATATGCCAAATGGTAATGATCGTAGCACAACTGATAAGAATTTCAGTCTAGAAGCTAGAAAGAACCTTAGACATCTTCTAAAATATTACATATATTCATCCAGGTTGCTTACTTTTTTTTTTTTTTAACATCTTTATTGGAGTGTAACTGCTTTACAATGGTGTGTTAGTTTCTGCTTTATAACAAAGTGAATCAGTTATACATATACATATGTTCCCATAGCTCTTCCCTCTTGCATCTCCCTCCCTCCCACCCTCCCTATCCCACCCCTCTAGGTGGTCACAAAGCACAGAGCTGACCTCCCTGTGCTATGCGGTTGCTTCCCACTGGCTATCTATTTTACGTTTGGTAGTGTATAGATATGCTTACTTTTTTGAAAAAATGTGATGACTTCTCTTCCTTCACAGAGTAGTCTCTAGAAGTACGTTTTATATTTGCGCTTTTGGAAAGGTGAAAGAAAAGGTACCAAATGCTGATCATAAATACTTAAGACAACTCAGTTTTAGGCAAATTGTTACCTCTCACTGCAAGAATAGGTATTAATTTGTGGCATTTGGTATATTTTAATCATTGAGAAACATGAAGAAAGACTTAAATAGGTTGTTCAAGGCACTGAGCTTTTTTTGTTTGTTTGTTTGTTTTTTTCTGCGCGACCCGCCCGGGGCACACTGGGGACAGTCTGCCCCGCCCCGCCCCACCCGGTTGGAGGCGGAGCCGGGGTGGGAGAGCGGTCGCGCCGTGGGAGGGGCGGCCCGGCCCCCCCTGAGCTTTTTTGTTTCCTTTGCCTCTACTTTCTAGTATTTGCTTTTGGGGACACGCTGGATGTCCTACATACAGACAACTAGCAAATGAATAACATTTACTGGTTTCGCTAATCTTGTGTAGTTCCCCCAAAAGAGTACAGTTTTGTTGAAACTCGATTGTATGTGATCCTCTGTTAATTAATTCATGGGAAAGATGGCAAAGTTACCATGGTATAACAGAAAAAGATCAGATTTTTTTTTCATTGTAAAAAAGTAATTAAAACATCAGAGTCGTGACAAGGATTTTAGAAAGTGAAGAAGTGGTCATCAACTAAATTCTAGTTCCTTGATAGACTGTCTAGAGAGACTATAAATGTCCCCCAAATAACACTATTTCACAGTGATTACTTCAATATTAGTAATTTACCCTAATGTCCTGATACACAGTCATTCTGAATTCAAAAGCAGATGTTTAACTAAATATTTTCTCTCTCTCTTTTTTTTTTTTTTTTTAAATAAATGTGTTTGAACAGAAACCAGCCTCACAGAAAATGTACTTATCTGGCTATGGTGTGGAGCTAGCGATTAAGAGTACAGAATACAAAGCATTGGATGATACCCAAGTCAAAAGTAAGTTTATTCTCTGTATTCGAGTGGAATGAAAATTTGGAGGCTTACACACTTCAGTTGAAAAAAGAAAATGACTGTAATCCTACACACATTAATTTGAGGCTGGAGACAGGGTAGACATGTTCCTCCTTAGTTGGAATTTAACTTTAAACTAAAAGAAATACATTTCATATTATTGTGCTCTCAAAAACTTCAAAAAGTGGAAGTAGCATATTTGCTTTTACTCAGTGGCTTCCCAACCATTTTCCACAACATATAAAAATTGATAATATATGTAGGGTACGTAGAAGCAATAGATGAGGCTGCTTATGGCTAGAGGTGACTGACCCAGGAGCTCAGACCGGCCCATGATGTGCCCAGTCACCTCCTGGGAGCAAGGGTGGGGGGTGTCTAAGGGGATCAGTGTCTCAGTAAACCTAAAACTCACTGGTAGCACTGCCTTACAAGTCTTGGTCTGAAGTATTTATATATAATGAAGTTAGGATGATGGTCTTCTGTTTTTGTTTTCGTTTTGAAGTGGGATGGAGAGGGCTGTGAATTGATTGGTTAGATGAAGTAGATTGATTAGATTTGTGATCTACCAGTCCAGTGTCTGTGTTCTGTGTACTGAATGCATGCTCTAGATGAAGGATTCTGGAGACCTAAAAACACTAAAGAACTTTTCAGATTCTTATGGAAATCTTTTGTTACCTGGCTCATTGGAAATGTATTTGTACCTGATTCTTGGTTAAGAGTTTCTAATTCATTCTTTTATATGGTCTCAGATGTTGCTTCTGCTACAATTTTGTTTTTCTATTCAAGATCTGGTCCTGGCAGCCCTACCCTGATCACAGCTTAGCTCTAGCCCTCCTATTGAATGTGCTACAAATCAACATCTGTATTATTGTGATTGAAAATCCTGCTGGTTAAAGAGTTACTGAAAAAGTATAGTAGAAATAATAATGCCCAGATTTTATATATTTCCATATAGCTTGTATATAGCTCTACAATGCTTTATAATTTAGTATCTTGTTTAACAGTCATGATAGTAACATAAGGCATTTTCTAGCCATCCTTGGGCTTGTAGAATTTTTTTTAAAAGTCATGTGATCACATGTATTTCTATATTACAGATTGCACATTAAATTTTGTCGTACATTCGGAATATATTTTCTCTCCATTCTAGTTGCCACTCCTTTAGTTCACTTCTTTTTTTCCCTCTGTATATGGGTATCAGGCTTCTAACTGACCTTCTCTTCAGTACCCCTAGTCCCCTCATCCCCCAAATAGAATAATCCATCTGTTCTCCACAGTGCTTTCTGACTGTGCTTCTTATGATGAAAATCTGACTTTATGATTCCACCAGTTAAAATCCTGGACTGGTTCCCTGTAACCTCCTCATAAATTCAAGCACTATACAGCATAACAGAGAAAGCTTTTCACGTTCTGGCCTCTTTCTGCCTAATCACCGTCCCTCAGCCCTCTATTTGTGCGCTCTGGTCCTGTAACACTAAACTACTCTACAAGATAATTCTCTGTTCCCCGGATGCCTCCGTGTGTGGCTCCACGCCCAGCCTTCGTGACCTCTGTAGAGCACTCTCGTCCCTTAGCATATGCTGTTCCTTCTTCCTGAAACCTTCCTCCTTTCTCCCACCTCTTTTATTCATCTAAGGCCTATTCATCTTTTAAGAATCATGTGTATCAGTCAGTACCTCTGAGATGGCTGCCCATCTTCCTGCTCTGTCAGAGGAAGGTTTTCCCTTTTCTATATTCCACATAGTTTGTGCTTTCTTTTGGAAAAGTTTTAAACAGTCTGTTAAAATTGTCTATTTGTCTCCTTTTCCACCAGCTGAGGTTTGTGTCTTTTGCGTCTCTCTTCCTGGTGTCTGTCTGGCAGGCATCGGGTGTCATAGAAGGCAGTCGATAAATATTTGCCTGATGAATGAATGAAAGGGAGGGAAAGGAAGACTGGATCAAAGCACCCAGTGTTTTTAGTTGCGGTCCTAGAGGTCCAGACTCTCAGACGAGTAAGAAGGGAGAAGGGTACTTGACGAGCTCTGATGGAGCGTAGCCCATACTGCTTACAGTCACAGATTCTTAGAATCCCAGAGTGCCCTCACACATAGCACTTACCACACTGTATGCTATAATTATTGGTAAGTAAAGGAGAGGGGAAGAGAAATGGACATAAAATATATCCTTATTCTTTGAGGCCATGAGTTTTGGTGTCTTTCTAAAGATTTCTTGATTATGTCTAAAGGTGTCAGAAGTAATGTGAGAACTCCTGTATCTGTTAGGGTTTGGATTTCTTGCTGGCTTAAGAGCTAAGCCCAGGGTTTGTTGCAGACTCCTTGGTTTATCATTCTGGTATGAAATAGAACTTGACTACGAAATGATCTATAGAGTTAGAATTAGAAACTCTTAACCAAGAATCAGGTACAAATACATTTCCAATGAGCCAGGTAACAAAAGATTTCCATAAGAATCTGAAAAGTTCTTTAGTGTTTATGATGGTTTTTAAATATTTAATAATCAAGCTTGTTTAAAAAGAGAGAGCACACTCATGTCTCATTAAGCTGATCCATGAAAGAAAAACAAGGTAAAACAAATGGAATTTGATTTTATTTTGAGTTCTTCTAATTTTTTATTACATATTCCTTTTGCAGTCTGAAATATTTTCATTTTATTTTGTTTTTGTTTCCAAAATATAGCTGTGACTAATACTACTGTAGAAGATATTACTGAAACAAATGAAGTTCAAGGATTTCTCTTTGGGAAATTAAAGTAAGTCTGAATTGAAATGAAACTATTACTATACTCTTAAGTTTGTTTTTAAAGGAATTGACTCAATATGCTGGGTTGGCATATGTTTCACATTTTAAAAATATACATACTATTGTTTTTATTACAAAAGTAACACATGGTTAATGCAGAAAAGCACAAAATTGAAAAATAATCGCTAATTCCACAGGATAATGAGTATGGTTAGAGATATTGGAATTGAAAGTGATCAGAGTTATCTCTGACTAAAAACTAAAACAAAAATTTATGGAATCTTTTACAGATCTAATGGGTTACAAAAATCATAGTTAAAATACTGGATTTTTAGCATGAAAAAAATTTAAAATTTCATGTCTCAAAAGAAGAGAAAATATTTATTTCCCTAAATTTCTGTGCCATATATTGCCATATTAAATACCTTTTAACTTCTGGTCTTAATTTCATATACACATATAAGTAACCTTTCAAAAAATTGAAGTTCTGCACCCTTTGTTTTTTTCCTGCATCACTGATTGAAGACAAGGAATAGGATGGTGAGTGCTCTCTGAATGTTAATGGATGGGGTTTGTTGTCATCTTATGTGTGGTTTCTCTGATTTACAAGAAGGGAAAGTTTATGATTCTATTATAAAGACAACATTAATTAAAAATAAAGAACCATTTTTATTAATATCTTTAGTTCTTATTTAGTATTACAGATATTTATAAAGGACACTTAGGTCCGTTCTCCTGGTGAGTAGATAACTGTACAGAGCGAGGGGAACATTTTTGGACACTATGCTCCTTCATACAGATGACTGAGTTGTATTTCTACGGTTTATTGGACAAGTTGTATACTAGTGGCCTTAAAAAGTTAATGCATCTTATAAAATGGATTTATTTTAAGTAAGATTTTTATTTAGTAGATAACATTTTTATTCCATTTCCAGCTGTGTCTCGCATCTTAGAATCCATAGTTCTATTTTTTTTTTAAACGTAACTATTAATGGGAATAAATTTCATGTCTTCCAAAAAGCCTTTGGAACACTGAGATATTAGTTTTTTTAGAGAGGAAATACTCAACGTTAGTTTTTACACAATTAATAGATTTAGGCAAAAACCTTCTGCTTTGAGGTATTGTATGAATAATGTGTTTTTGCCTGAATTACATAAATAATTTTAGCCATGAAAACTATCGTTAAGCTTATGATTAAACATGAAAAACAATATAACAGCTCTTATAAACTTAGTATTACTCTGTAACTTAAAATATTGAAAAGGAGTGGTTAATTTAATTCATAGTGAACTTCTTTTCAAAGAAGTTCTATTGCTTTCTCACTGTAAGAGCAGACTTGATTCATTTTCAAAATGTGGTCCCACATTGTAATAAAATTGCAAGATATGAAATTGTAGTAATTTATTATTGTTAACTATAAGATTAATCTATTTCTGTATATTTATTTTTCATCTCACTTTTTAAAATATTTATTTCTCTTTACTGTTGAAAATATGTATTTGTTTATAAATTGTGCTGATAGCTACATAAAGTTTTTTTAAAACAATTCTGTCTAATAATATGAAATGGTATTGTGTTTTGATTTCATGAGAGATGGAAGAAAAAAGATTATAGTTTTTATTATATGTATAGTAAAATATCATGCTACATTATTATTTGGCACTCTCTAAAAAATACCTAGATATGTTTAATTAGACAGAATTATCTTATTTAAGTTTTTTAAAAGTTTCAAAGATGGAACTTTTCAGAAATAGAGTAAACTCTAAAATTGTATAGGAAGCATTATTGTCTTTCCTTATAAAATAGTTTTCATTTTTAATTATAAAAGCCTGACTTGTAATTTATAAAATGTTAAATAAAAAGTGTATAACATAAAAACTAATAATTCTGCCCTCACACTTGGATCCCTTACAGGTAATGTTAACAAATGAGAGTACATCCTTCCAGATTTTGTTTTCTTTTGTTTTGTTTTATACATTGAAAAAAGTAGACATGCATATCTCCCTCATTTTTCTTTAAGTTCTGTGGATATAGCTGCATCACTATTTATTATTATCTTGGTGAACAGTTAGTTTGTGTCTAAAATTTGGAAAAGTTAATTTCAAAAATATACTGCCTGTATAGTAGTAATTTGTAGTAGGTGATGATAATTAACATTACTTAATATTCTAATACAGAGAAAGATATTCAGATCTTAGAGATAATCTGACAACATTCCAAAAATACCTGATTGAGAGTAATAAAGAAATGATGCCTTTGAAAGTCTGGGAACTACAAGGTATAGTATTTCAGTCCACATTAACATAGCATATTGGTAACTTATCTCTGTTTTGTTAAATAGGCTTTTATATAACATGATATAAATTATTTCATAGGCAATAATAATTACTAATGATGTGACTAATATACATTACTTTTGTGGAAATACAAATTTAATTAAAAGGTTATTCATCAAGCAAACCATATTTTTATGTTTATAAGATTTAAAATTATATAAAGTACAGTTATTTGATATCATCTAATCATTTTTAAAGTGTACATGAGTTAAAAGATTCATCTCAGGTATTAAATCACATTTCAGAGAATCTGTAGCATTGATTAGAAATCCTGATTAGTAAGTCAGGAGAAATCAGAACTAAATCTTAGTTTTCTTCTCTTTAAAATTTTGATCTTAACAGACCATCGCATGTTTCATTGCGAACTTAGAATAGCTCCCGTACTGACATCCTATAAGCAGATATTTTGAGACTGAACCAAATTTTGAGAATGAACCAAAATTCCTTTTCAGTTTGTAATTTTCTTTTTTATTATTTGTAATGTTTAGTGGGTCATAGGAATATGTCACTTTTCTGTGGAATCTATAACTTTTATCACATCTCTCATCAACTTTTTTTTAATATAACAACTTACTGAAATATACTTGATATACAGTTCACCCATTTAAAGAGTACAATTCAGTGGGGTTTAGTATATTTTTAGAGCTTTTTAACTGTCAGCACAGTCAATTTCAGAGACCCATAATTTAGAAAATTGTAAGTGATAGGGTGCTTCTGAAGGCTGGTAAACAGAGAACATGCAAAGTTAGCTTGCTTGTAATTAACCTCACCGATGTCTGTGGAAGGTATATTTGAATGGACTAGAAACAGGAAATCTAGTTAAGACATCATTGAATTAGTGTAGCGAGAGATAGAACTATGACTGTGGTAAAAGGCACAGAGAGGAAGGCCAGATTTAGCAAATATTTAGGAGATGAAAAGAGTCAAAGATGAATTTAAAATTTCCAGCTTGGAGCCTGAGTAGAGAGAATATAAAACATGTAAGTGGGTGTGGGGGTTGAATACAGGGCCCAGAAATAATGAGACTGGCGTTAAAAAAGATAGACTTAAAGTGATGGTGACATATCCAGATGACCAGGTCCAGTGGTGGGGTGAATATAAAGTCCTTATACTAAAAGGAGAGAATTTAAAAGTTGAAAATATTGGCATAGAGGTTTTTTAAAGGTGGGGGGCGCTAACTGAAAGTGTAGGGTGCCCAAATCAGTGCCCAAGGGAGTGACCGCGTGCTCGTCCACATGGGGAAAGTAGACACGGTGGGATGATGAGAGCTAGAAGAGCACGTTACAGAAGCCAAGGAAGTAGATTCAGGAGAGAGTAAGTGATCAGGACCTTTTCATTTTTTGATTGATTTAACAAGTGTTTATTGAATTTCTACTAGGAGTCAGTCATGTCCCTACAACCATGGTTTTATAATTTTTGGCTGAGACCTGGAGTGGGAAGTATATTTTACATCAAGACCCATACACAAGTGTATAATGTGTGAATACACAGATATGCTTAAAACTTAAAAAAAAAGCTTCAGCATAGATATGTTTACCACATTTTATTAATTCTATAAGACTTTTTAAAAAAAATAAATTTATTTATTTATTTTTGGCTGCATTGGGTCTTGCACGCGAGCTTTCTCTAGTTGCCCCGAGCAGGGGCTAATCTTCGCTGCGGTGCGCGGGCTTCTCATTGTGGTGGCTTCTCTTGTTGCAGAGTGCGGGCTCTAGGGCGCACGGGCTTAGTTGCTCAGCGGCACGTGGGATCTTCCCGGACCAGGGCTCGAACCCTTGTCTCCTGAATTGGCAGGTGGATTCTTAACCACTGCGCCATTAGGGAAGCCCAAGACTTTCTTTTACTCTACCCTATTTCATTTGAGAAAAAAAAACTTCACATTATCCACTAATGTGATTTCACTACTAACTAATGGGTTCCAACTGACACTTTGAAAAAGTGCTGTATTCTGAAGATAAAATAAGAGTTAAAGCAGACACCACGTTTATTCAAAGGATCTTGGACAAACATAAACAACTTTAAAAACCAATGTAAAAATTAGCATTGTAATTGCTGCAAAGTAAAGGGACGTAAGATGAAGAAGGGCATATGCCAGGAAGATCTGACTGGTGGGATGGGGGCAGGGAAGGGGAAACAGAAAGGGGAGGGTTCCTCAAGAAGTGGTGATTGAATTGAGATCTGAGGAAGGGCTAGAGTAAATTTGAGGGTGGGTTATTTAGGGAGAATATCAGAGACCCTTTCAAGGGGTTGGAAATGGAGTGTGAGGGAGAGGAGATGTCAGGAACAACTGCTGGATTCATGGTTTACCCAGCTGGATGGACAGTGGTGGATTTTCTGGAAAGAGAAGACTGAAGAGGACCAGATTTGGGCAAAGATGGGTGGGAATATCACAAATCTGTTATTGAACATGCTGCTTTTGAAGTATCCAAGTGGTAAAACCAGAAAGACAGTTAAATATGGGAATCTGGATTTCAGAGGCAAAGTGAAGGACTTAAATAATTTATGAGTCATCTAGGTATGGAATAGTTTAGGAAAAAGCAAAAGATGTTAATAGACTATGCTAATATTATATTCATTTACTTGTTATTTACAGTTTCTCTGATTTCATGAGTGAATTTTCAGGGACTTTTGAACAGCATATGTGAAGAAAAATTCCATTCATGTTGTAAAAAGTTTTAAAAGACTAGTTGTGCTGTCAGAACTGCGTAAAATATAGTTGTCCATGGTCGTGATGATGATGATGGTGATTGGCGGTGATAAAAATATTAGCTAATACTATTTGTCTGGCACAGTATTAGGCTCTTTATATGCATCATCCTAATTAATTTTTTTTTTAAAACTCATGGGGTATTGATAGATATCCTCCTTTTCCAGATGAGGAAACTGAGAAACATACAAAATAATTAGTCCAAGGTCACCAATCTCATAAAGCACAAGTCAGGGATACCTAAAGTCAGCAGGTCTCTCTCATTTCAGAGTCTAAATTCTTTCTTTACCTCTATGTCGTACTGTTTTTAAGTATAACATCATGTAGCCAAATGCTCTCAGGAAAGATCTTTCATCATATACTGTCCTCAAAAGAAATACTCTTTTGAAATGCAAATCAAAACTGCAGTGAGGTACCACCTCACACTGGTCAGAATGGCCATCATTAAAAAGTCTAAAAGTAACAAATGCTGGAGAGGGTGTGGAGAAAAGGGGAACCCTCCTACACTGTTGGTGGGAATGTAAGTTGGTGCAGACACTATGGAAATCAGTATGGAGGTTACTCAGAAACCTAAAAATAGAATTGCCATATGATCCAGCAATCCCACTCCTGGGCATATACCCGGACAAAACTATAATTCAAAAAGATAGATGCACCCCTGTGTTCATAGCAGCACTATTCACAATAGCCAAAACATGGAAACAACCTAAATGTCCACTGACAGATGAATGGATAAAGAAGATGCGGTACAGATACACAATGGAATACTACTCAGCCATAAAAAAGAATGAAATGATGCCATTTGCAGCAACATGGATGCAACTGGAGATTATCATACTAAGTAAGTCAGAAAGAGAAAGACAAATACCAAATGATATCACTTGTATGTAGAATCTAAATTATGGCACAAATGAACTTATCTATAAAATAAAAGCAGACTCACAGACAGAGATCAGACTTGTGGTTGCCAAGGGTGAGGGAAGAGAGATGAAATGGGAGTTTGGGGTTGGTAGATGCAAACTATTACATTTAGAATGGATAAGCAACAAGGTCCTACTGTATAGCACAGGGAACTATATTCACTATACTGTGATAAACCGTAATGGAGAAGAATACCAAAAAAAGGATGTACCTATGTGGATACCTCAGTCACTTTGCTGTACAGCAGAGATGGACACAACATTGTAAATCAACTCTACTTCAATTTAAAAAGATACATGCACAAAACTAAACAAAACAAGAAATACTCTTTTATAAGTTGTTATATCAATCATATAAGTAATGACTTTAAGTTCTCTCATCTAAAAAAGCATAAATATATACACACCAGTTAAAAATTATGTTGCTTAAAATTGCCTTTAATAGCAATAGAATAAGAAGACACATAAAGGATCTTATTTGTAAGTTTACTGTTCATTCACCCATTCATTCATCAATATTGAGCACCTACTTACGTATCAGGTACTTTTTTTGAGGTTAGAACATTTAAGTTCTACTCTTTTAGTACATTTCAATTATATAATACAATGTTATCAACTATAGTCGCCATGTTACACATTAAATCCTCCGATTTTATTCAGTCTTAGAGCTGAAAGTTTGTACCCTTTTACTAGCCTTTCCCTGTCTCTCCCACCCTCAGCCTCTGGCAGCTACTTTTCTACTCTCTGTTTCTATGAGTTTGACTTTTTTTAGATTCCATGTATAAGTGATGCTGTTTGTTTTTTTTTTTCCTGGTCTGGCTTATTTTACTTAGTCTAATGCCCGCACAGTCCATCCACATTGTTGCAGATGGCAGGATTTCCTTCTTTTTTAAGGCTGAATAATATTCCATTGTGTTTATATACACCACAGTTTCTTTATCCATTCATTTGTCCACGGAGATTTAGGTGGTTTACATACCTTGGCTATTGTGACTAACGCTTCAATGAACATGAGAGTGCGGGTATCTCTCAAGATATTGATTTCATTTTCTTTGGATATATACCCAGAAGTGGGATTGCTGGATCATATGGTAGTTCTATTTAATTTCTTGAGGAATCTCCGTAATGTTTTCAATAGTGGCTGTAGCAGTTTATATGAGTTACTTGTATATTTTGGATAGTAACCCCTTATCAGATATAATGATTTGCAAATATTTTCCCCCATTACATAGGTTGCCTTTTCATTTTGCTGATGATTTCCTTGCTGTGCAGAAACTTTTTAGTATGATATAGTCCCACTTGTTTATTTTTCCTTTTGTTGTCTTTGTTTTTGATGTCAAATCCAAAAAATCTCTGCCATGACCAGTGCTAAGGAACTTACCCCCCTGTGTTTTCTTCTAGGAGTTTTATGGTTTCAGGTCATAAGTTCAAGTCTTTAATGTATTTTGAGTTGATTTTTGTGTATAGTGTAAAATAGGGGTCCAGTTTTATTCTTTTGCATGTGGACATCCAGTTTTTCCAGCACCATTTATTGAATAGAAAGTTTTACTTTTTCTTGTCAGGAAGTGATCCTGTGGCAGAAGGATCCTGGTAAGATAAGGACTGAAAAGAGCCCATTGTGTTTGCAATTAGGAGATTTTAGTGAGCACTGATAGCCCCACTAGTGGTGGGGAGTGGAAACATTCTTAGGTAGGTTAAGGAAATTCTATTTAGAGTTATTCAGCTAGTAAGTGATATAGAGCTGGAGTTTGAACCTTGGTCTACTAGACTTTACCAGTCCATGGGAGGCTGCCCTGGCAAAATCTTTTCTAGGCTTTGACTCCAGCTGGATTCGCCACTGTACACTGAAAAGGTAGAAACAAAACTAGTCTCGCTATGATAAACTGGTCATTTTGCTAGTATTTGACAAGCTAGGATTCCAATTCTGGTGAGATGTTATAGAGAAACAAAATGCTTCACTATTAGGTAATGAAAGAATTCAGTTTTAAAATCATTTCTGACTCTTGACAAAGCAATGAGACGCAGATTACTGCTTCTATCATACTTGAGAGTGATTACAGTAAGCCACATGCACTTTTCTTTCCAGAGAACTATCATTTCAGGTAAAATCATACCAAGTTTAGGATTTTATTTTTATTGTTGTATAAAGGTAAAAAAATGTTGAAAAAGAAAGCGAATGTTTCATATTTACTGAGTTAATGAACACATTAGGTCTTAAAGTTCCTTTCAGAATTGGCTCTTAAAAGCTTTTTTTTCCTTCCTCTTATTTCTTTTTGTCAAAGCTTTTTGTTGCCAGTTTCACTTAACCTAAGAAAAAGATAGCTTTGCATCAGCATTTCTTTTCATATCTCTTTTTGAAGTTACACTGTAATTTGTGGAAAACAAAAAATAGGTATTAAATGACAATTATTCATAAAAGTGTAAAACTTACCTTATTGGATGTAAGTGATAGCTTTCCATTTCATTTAAAACTTTTGAATAATGCTAAATATGAGTGTTTGTTAATGTGTCTATATATGAATACATGGCAAGAAGCGTTATTTAAATTACATGGAAATGTCTGTTAAGGTCTAACATTATGCTAGATTGCTTAATGATATTTTTTTCCTTCCAGATCTTAGTTTTCAAGCAGCTTCTCAAATAATGTCCACTCCAGTTTATGATGCCATAAAATTAATGAAGGACATTTCGCAGAACTTCCCCATAAAAGCCAGGTATATTAAAGCTTATTGATTTGATTATAGTCAGAACTCTTTCCATTAAATAAATTTTATGAAAATAGCTGATTTCATTTAACATAATGATATCAGTTAATTCTGTTATATACAGTGTTTTTGAGATCAGGGTCTCTTTTCATTATGTATATTGGGTTTTTTTTAACTAGAGCAAAATATTGGCTTGTGCATGCATATGTATACATACTACAAAATAGAACTCTTGAATTAGAGGCAAATGGAAAGGAAAAAATAATGTATTTAAAAAATTATTTAAACGTAAACAGTGAGAGATGGTAATCCAAGAAAAAACTGATTTAAGCAGTATATAATAAGGGGATATTTTTCTCTTTACCCTACAGAGGATGATGAAAAGTATTACTCTAAATAGACCTATGCCCAACGTATGGCCAAATCATGTTCTTGCCCTTTCAGATTCCAAACAATTAGTAATGTCTTAATTGTATAGAATATTTTGTGGAATACCTTTTTGCCAATAAGATATCTAATTGAACTGCTTTCAGAAATATTAATACTACATTAAACGCGTCTTCCAGTTCAATAGATAATACATTTCCATATCTAGAAGTAACCAGTAGATACAATTCTGGTTACCATGTTTTATAAGGATTTACAAAATAACAAGACTTTGATGCATTTGTAGGAATAATAGTATAAAATTATAAGCAACCAGTGAAATATGAGCTAAGTTAGCTTATATCGAAGATATGCAACATGTGATAGGTGCAGCAATAGTGCTTCACTGAGAGGAACTGGAGAACATCCTTGTGCCCTCAGCATCCCTTCTTAAGCAGGGGATAATCACTATGCCTCTATTTGTTTCAGACACTTTGGTACATTTATCCACAGCACAAATTACTGAATCCTGAATCTAGACAGTACCTTTGTAAGATAAATAAGTAGTACATGTTTGGCCACAGGATACCAAGAACCTTTTCATGATACCCTGAAAAGAGAGAGGTTTGTCACCTTATTTACAGATTAAAAATGAATATATTGCCATGACTCTCAATTTTAGTTTAAGCAAAATCAAGAATTTGACAAGTCAGTATATGTATACTAAAACATGAAATATGTATGTGTATATAAACATAGATGTTTAGCCACACTGCTGTTAACTAACAGTAGCTTTTGAAATTACTCGATCAAATAAAGTGAAATAATTTTAGTTTTAGGAAGATAGTTGATTAGCGGTTTTGACGGTAAGTCATTATAACTATTCCGGGGTTTTGTGTCTAAACTCTGCTCTTAATTTGTGGTTGGTCATTAAAAAAAATTTGCCAACTATGCTAACACTGCTTAATGGCTGAATTGTAGGCTTAAGCGTATCTCTACAGTTACTCTGATAAGTCATTACTCCATGAACTTGTGGATGCTTCCTGAATCTTGGGATGAAGCGAGTTGAATTGGTTTCCTCCAGACTCCATCAATGGTGCAACCATAATTGATGCCCAAGGCTAAAAATCTTGCCTCCATATATGTTCAGACTTAATAAATGGTTTTTATTTTTCATCAAAAAAAAAAAATAAAGTCACTCTGTAGACAGCCAGTAAATGTTCATTGAAATGAAATACTTGATAAATGAATGAAAAATTTGCATTATCAGATTTTCAGTTGCAGTTAATCTCAAATGCTGCCAGATTTTAGGAGGTAATACACACTTATTGTGGGTTGTTTTAAGATACACCCTTCTGCTTGAGTTTTACTTAATGTCAAACTTTGCATTAACAATCTTTTAATTTTTAAATCATTTTCTTCTGTGCATAAAATTGACAGATAAATAGCTAATTAAGCATTCTTAGTAGTTACTAGGTCAAATAAATATAATTAATAGACTTATTTAAAAGACATTTTGCTCTGTTTTTAAATTATAAGGGAGTTATAAGCTCCCTTATAGAGTGAATATATGAAGTCAACATTATCAGTATTTTAGAACTTACATACCGTGGTAAAGATCTCAGGTTAACCAAAATTCTTTATATACACATATTCCAAAAATTGCCTATTTGCAGCGATACATATAATGACATTGGTAATTTCATATAGAATTTCTCCCTATGGGCAAAACGACACAAAATAGCATTTTCAATCAAGTATTCTTGAAAAATGCGACAGCATGTAATGCGTACAGTTTGTGCACATGAACTTTTGACAGTCTCTATTCCACCTGAATCAAATACCCTTGTCAAATGAAAGCCATAGTACCACCTGTCAAATAGGCTATGTGGAAATGTACACTTCTCAGTCATGATGCCTTTAGAGTTTTTAGTTTCTCGTACAAAGTATTATATTGCATTGAATCATAGATTAGTCCAAACATTTAAGGAAGAATGAATTGTATCTGTATTTATGTTCCCAGGTCTCTGACCAGAATTGCTGTAAATCAACGTATGAGGGAGGAAATACAGGAAAATCAAAAGGTTTGTTTGAATTCCTTTTTTAAAAAATTTACCACACTAATAACACTATATTTTAGACTTTGGATCTTCAATTTTCATACAAAAAAGAAAATGTTAACTTGTACTTTTTGATTATTAAAACAGTTCAGGTTTTTTCATTTTTATATTGTCTACTTTATATAGCATACAGTTTGTGATCCTAGCCAATCTTTCCTGACATAGATCCTACTTACTTTCTCATTAACCTTATATACTCCAAATTTTCTGCCCATGCTGTATGGTTTTCTTCACAAAATAGAGAATAAAGGCTATGAGATAATACTTCTGTTTCTCATTAGTTTTGCTTAAAAAGCTTGTGAGGACCAAGCCAAGTTTAGACCACTGGAACATTACTAGAATCCTATAACATATAGTACACAGTTGATCACTAGTTTGATAAGATTCTGCTAAATGGTGTCCTAAATTACCTTAAGACCTCAAATGATTCTAACTGTGTTAATACTTAGGAAGTACTTGAGAACACTTCCTGGCTTTATTACATAGGACTGGTTTGGCTTTAAGTAATATTAATCCCAGGCACACAGGGCCTTAAACAGTAGGAGTTCATTTTTCTCGCATAAAAAGAAGTCCCTTCCCTGGTGGCACAGTGGTTAAGAATCCGCCTGCCAGACAGGAATAAAGATGCAGACGTAGAGAATGGACTTGAGGACATGGGGAGGGGGAAGGGTAAGCTGGGACGAAGTGAGAGAGTGGCATGGACATATATACACTACCAAATGTAAAATAGCTAGCTAGTGGGAAGCAGCCGCATAGCACAGGGAGATCAGCTCGGTGCTTTGTGTCCATCTAGAGGGGTGGGATAGGGAGGGTGGGAGGAAGGTGCAAGAGGGAGGAGAAATGGGGATAAATGTATATGCATAGCTGATTCACTTTGTTATACAGCAGAAACTAACACACCATTGTAAAGCAATTATACTCCAATAAAGATGTTTAAAAAAAAAAAAATCCGCCTGCCAGTGCAGGGGACACGGGTTCAAGCCCTGGTCCAGGAAGATCCCACATGCTGTGGAGTGACTAAGCCCATGCACCCCAGCTACTGAAGCCCACACACCCTAGAGCCCATGCGCCGCAACTTCTGAGCCTTCATGCTGCAACTACTGAAGCCCACACACCTAGAGCCCATGCTCCGCAACAAGAGAAGCCACTACAATGAGAAGCCGGCTCACCACAACTAGAGAAAGCCCGTGCACAGCAACAAAGACCCAACGCAGCCAAAAATAAATAAAATTTTAAATATTAAAAAAAACAGAAGTCTCAAAGTAGGTTGCTGCAGACATGGTTTTTTCTTTTATGGTTGCAGAATGGCTGCCACAGCTCCAGACTACTTGTCTGGATTCAAAGCAGAAAGAGGCAGGAAGATCAAACCACATTCATCCTGACTGAAGCCTTTCTGGAACACTTCAGCCATCTTTGACTTCTGTCTCATTGGCCAAAATTTTGTAATGTGGATATTCCTAGCCACAAGGGAGACTAGAAAAGTTAGTGTTTACTTTTCTAGTGATTGAGGGGAGCAGAGGAGAAATGGCTTAGAGATAGTGCCAGGTTAGCCCATCAACAGTGCCTGTTACACTGAGACAGAGTAAGCTCTCAGTAAATATCAGCTGTTTTGATGATGCCAGACAACTACAATGATGATCATGAAGTAGATGCACAGTTCACGGGAGACTGAATGATAGAAGCCGCAACACATCATCCCTACCTGGGATGTTCTTTGCCTCGTTGACCACGTAACAAATTCTTGCTTATCCTTCAAAACTGAGCACTACTTCTTTCTGTAATTTTCCTAATTGCTCTTACCATTATTCAAGCAGAATGCATATTTTTCTTATAAGAATTTTTGTATTTGTTTGTTTGAATAATGCCACTTGCAGTAAGAAGGGAAGAGAGGTTGGGAAAGAAAAAGGAGGGAAAAGAAAGGAATGCCAAAGTATCAGTGGCATCACATAATCCAGTTTATTTTTTGCTCAGTTAATAGTACAGAGGGGGTGTTCCTGGTCATCAAAGCTTTGCTCTATGTGATGATTTTGATTCCAGAGGCTGAAGAATTTCATGAGGTTAAAGAGGAGATATTGTGGGAATAAAAGAGATAATTGGAAGGACCAAATGGGATAGTTCCAAAGGTAAACCACTGTGATGACATAATCACAGGATGACAGTCAAAGCTAGCTGCTGAAGTAGAGTGGGAATGAAAGTTAGTGGAAATGAGTAAATCAGGAAACTCTGAACCTAGGGGTTTGACTGAGCACAGTACCTGGTGCAGACCATTCCGTCAGAAATATTTGTTGAATAGAAAACTTTTGAATATTTAAATGTTACCTGTAATACATTCTATATTTAGCAATGTGTAGTTTTTAAGATGTTCTGTATATTGTAGCAGTTGTTAATATCCTAATGTATAAACTGAGATCCAGTGATTTCTTCTGGGTCACAGAATTGGTACAAGATGGAACCAGAATTTGTGCCCTGGTTTACAGCTCATTTCAGAACAATTTAATAAGAATTGTGAGTTTTTCTATTGCCAGTCACCTTGCTAGGTGATTGGAAAGATATTTGATGAAGTTAAGAAATTTGATCTAGTCTTCTAAAAAAAAATTCTTCAGTGACTCCTATTTCTAGGAGAACAGCATACAAAGGGTTAGACAGATGTATTTAAATAAAACCAGGTGGGAAGGGGGAGTCTGGTGTAGACTGTCAACTCCCCAACAAAAACCCGCCAGGGAAACTTGTTACTCAGGCAAAGCTGAGTTTAATAAACTTGCTGCAATGAGGGAGAGCAACACCTTGATAGACTGTTGTTAGTGTCTCAAAAGGAGGACATTAGGGTAGAGTGATTAGAAGATTGGAGAGGGTCTCTGTTCAGGTGGTTTAAGTTGGGTCTTTCAAGGTGGGGGATTGTTTGGGATTGGGTAGACTTTGTAACACAATAGTTTACATTGTGTTGGTGAACGTTAAAGTGATGGATTTGGTGAGCAGCAACAAAGGAATGTGAAACTAGAACTGGAAGGACTTTGCAAAGGTGTAGAAAGTAAAGATAAAACCATTTCTCAAGTAAAAAGTAAAGTTATAAAGCGGCACAAAGGAGAACTGACCTTACAGAAGACACAGCAGAAGACATAGTAGATAGAAATAATAAATGCAGAGATAGTAAAAAAAAAAAAAAAGAAATAGAAAGGACTCAGGAGAAGATGATAAAGTAAAGCCAGGTAAAGGAAATCCAATATACCTAGACTAGAGTCCATGAAATAGAAAAATAAAACGGACAGAACGAATGCTTAAAACTACAATCAGAAAATTTTCTGAAATAAAAGAAGTTCCAAATCCACAAATAAAAAGGGTGCACTGTGTAACTTGGGAAAATTGACCAAGAGTGGTCAAATATAAGCTATTGAACTTTATAGGGAACAAAGGAAATTAATTACTTATGCATTTAATAAAAAAGATGATAAGGAAAGAAAATCACATTGGCATCAGACTTCTCAAAAACAAATTCTACACCAAGGAACAGTGAAGCTCCATCTACAAGATATTCAAGGAAAGAAAAACTGTCCTTCAAGAAGATACGTATATACAGGCTACAAAAATGTTGAACATGCAAAAATTCAGGGAATATTGCTCCCAAGAACACTTTCTGAGGAATTTCTCTGACCAAGAACTGATTGAAGATTCTTGGGCAGAACAGCTGCCTGTTGCGCATTGAATATGTTTATGTGTAGAACTAAAAGTAAAAAGTGAGGGACAGGGTGATAGTATAGTATGTAAACAGTACCTACTCTGACAAAGATAAAATATTGCAACTAATAAATATGGCGGGGGGTAGAAAATAGAATAAACTTGCTGATTGCCTTAACTGTAATACTCAGGAATGAAAGATATAATTAAAGCTGAAAAGTCAAGCAGTGGAAGCCTGAACTTATTTAAAAGTATATAGTTAACCACTAATGAATATAAAACTATTGAATAAAATTGGGCTGTGCAAGAGGAAAGGCAGCAGAAAGAGGTTAAAGGCTAATTTTATTATTTTTTGTAACAGAGATCATTAGTTGTTGGTTAAAGAAAGAGATGACTGAGGGTGTTAAATGAACATACATGTTTAATAGTAACTAGAGGAACAAAAGTCTAAATCTTCCAAACTGTGAAAAGAACTGAATGCACAAGAAAAGAAAGAGACATTTAAAAAATACATCTAGAAAGAGTAAATACAGCATGAAAGAGTGACATTTGAGGCTAACCAGGTCTGTGATATCAATAAATGTAAATAAGCTTAACTAACATATTAGCAAAAATGTTCAGTTTGTTTCATTAGGCGTGTACAATGTATGTAAAATAAAAACTCTTAAAGTAATTTAGAAATGTCAAAAATTAAAGGACATGACAAGGTATACCAAGCAAATACTGTGTTTTAAGGGTAGTGACCTTAAAATGCCATGAAGCCAAATTCAGTTCTAAAAATATTAATGAGCAAAAAATGGCCCTTTATAATACTAAGGACTATAATTCACAAGGCTACAATAGCAGTTTAAAATATTTTTACATCAAAACACTGCAGCAACATTCATGAAACAGACTAGAGGAGATGGAAGGAGAAATATAATTTACCTCTCTAAGACTAGTGAAATGGTAAGTAAAGCTATAGAAGACCAAATGACATTATGATTGTATAGATAATAGGTCTTCTGGCTATATAACAAATTTTGTATCCTGATAATAGAAAAAATATGCCTTTCTTCAAGTTTTTATGAAGTAGTAATGGCAAAAAATCCAGAAAGTGGGTAAAATAGAAAAAAAATTCTCAATATCAATGCAAACTAGAAATCAATAACAAAATCAGAAAAAAAGGGTTTATTCACTTGGAAGTTAAAAACTCTATTTACTCTTAAGTAGAAGGGAAAATAAAATACACATCAAGGGACTCCCTTGGTGGTGCAGTGGTAAAAAATCCACCTGCCAGTGCAGGGGACCAGGTTCGATCCCTGGTCAGGGAACTAAGATCCCACATGCAGCGGGGCAGCTAAGCCCGTGTGCCACAACCATTGAGCTCATGCACCTCAACGAGAGACCCCGCGTTCCACAACTACAGAGCCCATGCGCTCTGAAGCCCGTGTGCCACAACTAGAGAGAGAAAACCCGCATGCCGCAACTAGAGAGAAACCCAAGCAGACCTCGCACCGTAACGAAAAAGATCCCGCATGCCTCAACAAAGATCCCATGTGCCACAACTAAGACCCGACGCAGCCCAAAAAATAAATAAATAAGGAAAATAAATAAATAAAATAAACATTTTTAAAAATAAATACACATCAAAATTGCAACAGTTCTTGATAACAACATTTGAAAACATAAGATATTAGAATCTTTGGGACCCAAATAAAACAAAGTTCAGAGAAAAAGTCTTACAATAAAATGAAAAAAAAGTAAATGAATTAAATATCAGACTTAAAATGTTAAGAACAGTAAAGAAAAGCAAAAGCAGAAGAAATTAATACAGGTAAAAATAGTAAAACTAATGAAATGATAATATTTCATAATTGAATGGAGCTTGAGGGATGCAAGAATGGTCAATAGATTAGGAAATCTATTCATATACTATCGTTAGATCTAAGTGGTAAAATTGTATGATTATCTTTGTACATGCCAAAAAGGCATTTTATAAAATTCAAGACCTATTCCTGAATATAAAAAAATGCTTTATAAGGAAATTGATTATACTTCCTTAACATGATTAAAAGTGTGCATGTGCATATGTATTTGTGTTTATCTCAGCTTAAAAGTCAGCATCTTACTAATAGAAAATTACTAGAGGTATATTTACCAAAATCAGGAACAAGACAATGAAGCACATTATCATCACTGTAATTATTATTGTATTACTTACTAGCCCACATCATTAGTCAAGAGAAGTATATTGGAAGTATAAAAATTGGGGAAAGGTGAGGAATATATAAGAGAATCAACTAAAAACAAAAATTAGATGTAGAAAGGTGTGTTGGTCTGCTTGGGCCGCCATAACAAAGTACCACAGACTGGGCGGCTTACACCACAAAAATTAATTTTCTTTCAGTTCTGGAGGCTGGAAGTCCCAGATTAGAGTTTCAGCAAATTCTGTATTTGATATGGACTCTTCCTGGCTTGTCAACTGCTGCCTTTTTGCTGTGTCTTCACATGGCCTTTCCTCTGTGTGCACACAGTGTGCCACCCTTATGACCTCATTTAACCTTAATTACCTCCTTAAGCCCCATCTCCAAATACAGTCTCATGAGGGTTCAGGGCTTCAACATATGGACTTGGGGTGGGGCAACACAATTCAGTCCATAGCAAAAGATAATAGAATGCACAATTCAAATATATAAATCCATAGGCTCCTAATGAAACTTAAAAGCTTTTGCACAGCAAAGGAAACCATAAACAAGAGGAAAAGACAACCCTCAGAATGGGAGAAAATATTTGCAAATGAAGCAACTGACAAAGGATTAATCTCCAAAATTTACAAGCAGCTCATGCAGCTCAATATCAAAAAAACAAACAACCCAATCCAAAAACGGGCAGGAGACCTAAATCGACATTTCTCCAAAGAAGATATACAGATTGCCAACAAACACATGAAAGAATGCTCAGCATCATTAATAATTAGAGAAATGCAAATCAAAACTACAGTGAGATATCATCTCACACCAGTCAGAATGGCCATCATCAAAAAATCTACAAACAATAAATGCTGGAGAGGGTGTGGAGAAAAGGGAACCCTCTTGCACTGTTGGTGGGAATGTCAGTTGATACAGCCACTAATGAGAACAGTATGGAGGTTCCTTAAAAAACTAAAAATAGAACTATCGTACGACCCAGCAATCCCACTACTGGGCATATACCCTGAGAAAACCATAATTCAAAAAGAGTCATGTACCCCAATGTTCATTGCAGCTCTATTTACAATAGCTAGGACATGGAAGCAACCTAAGTGTCCATCAACAGATGAATGGATAAAGAAGATGTGGCACATATATACAATGGAATATTACTCAGCCATAAAAAGAAACGAAATTGAGTTATTTGTAGTGAGGTGGATGGACCTAGAATCTGTCATACAGAGTGAAGTTAAGTCAGAAAGAGAAAAATACTGTATGCTAACACATGTATATGGAATCTAAAAAAACAAAAAACAAAAAAACGGTTCTGATGAACCTAAGGGCAGGACAGGAATAAAGATGCAGACCTGCTAGAGCATAGACTTGAGGACACAGGGAGGGGGAACGGTAAGCTGGGACAAAGTGAGAGAGTGGCATGGACATATATATACTACCAAATGTAAAACCGATAGATAGTGGGAAGCAGCTGCATAGCACAGGGAGATCAGCTCAGTGCTTTGTGACCACCTAGAGGGGTGGGATAGGGAGGGTGGGAGGGAGGGAGATGTAAGAGGGAAGAGATATGGGGATAAATGTATATGTATAGCTGATTCACTTTGTTATAAAGCAGAAACTAACACACCATTGTAAAGCAATTATACTCCAATAAAGATGTTAAAAAAAAAAGAAGACAGAAAGATAATTTTTGTAAAGAAAAGAACTCTTTGTAATATGAATAAAAGCTAATCAGTTCTATGCATCCAAAAAAAAGAAAAAAAGAATAGTACCTATTCCACTGGATTATTAGGAGGATTAAATGAGAATATAAAGTGACTTAGCACAATGTCCGCCTCAGTAACTGTGCCCCTCTGCTAAGTGTTCACATATTTATATGTACCTATACATAAACCCACATTTTTATATATACACACACAGAGAAAAATACATCATACATAAATATCTATATTTACATACGTAAGACAGTTGGAGTATGTCAGAAAGAGGGAGAGAATATCATAATCTACTAGACTGATATTAGTGACTTTAACTTTAAATGAAAATAATTCTCAATATTTTAAACTATGTCTATCATTTTGTTAAATTATTACTTTACTTGGAGTTATCATCAATTTATGGTAATAATAAAGTTTTACACTTACATTTTGAAAGACTGTTATATAAACAAAATAGTATTAAGTTCTTTTATAATGTTATTTCTGTAGTTCCAATTTTCACAGCAGTGAAGTTGCCAGACTTTTGTATAATTCTAACAATCTAGAATGTACTATGTAGTATCAGAGGAATGGCATAAAGTTTAACAATACAAAAATGAAAAAAAAATCTCCAAAATAGAATTTTGGACAAGATGGTGAAATGTTGAACTAGAGATATGCCCTCAAACTTTTATACCTGGTACTCATTTCTCCATTAAAGAACCTTGGTTAAAATTAAAAAAAAAAAATCAATAGGCTCCATGTATTGCAAGCAACTAGTTAAAAGTTATAATGTAAGAAAAGACTCCATTTACAACAGCCACACAAAAAGTATATAGGAATAAACTTAACAAGTAGGTAAAGCCTGTATAAAGAAAAATTTGACAGTCTACTTAAGGGCATGTTGAAGGACGTATCTTGTACTGGAAGATTACAATGAAGTCAATTCTACGTTAATTTGTAAATACAATCAGAACCTGGAGTGTTTTTTTTTTTCCTCTGAAACTTGGCGAGATGAGTCTAAAAATTCGTGTGGAAAAAGTAGACAAGGAATAATAGCCAGGATTCCTCTGAAACATTAAAGGAGCCGTAGGGACCTCTGCCCTGTGTGTGGAGCAGCACAGACTGTGCCTCCTGTATCTATGCTGGCCACCAGGTGCTCCAGCCTGCTCAGGGATGCTGGGGCCACCCACCGCTGTCACCTTGGCCACTTCTCATCCGCTTGGAATTAGCAGTGAAACAGTTTTGAAACAAGCTTTGATTACTGAGCAAGGAACCTTGAATTTATTCAGTAAGTCAGTCTTGACACTGTATATGGCCGTCTTGTTTACTGCCTCTTTCGGAACACACTGAGAGAAAGACAAGGGAATAATGGCTTTCCGATCACTAATCCCAGGCAAAGGTGTCTGGGCTGGTAGTCCATGTTACCCACTGACGCGTGGAGTGTGTGGGAGGTAACTAAACTGGGAGTTCCAGCCTTGGAGAAGGAAGGGGTGATTGTGATCGGAAAGTCAAAAAATTGTGGAATGTCCCTTGCAGTGTTAATGTAGCCAAAATGGATGGGCCACATGAAGACCCTGGAAATATGTCACTGCTCCAACATCTTATCCATACGCACCAAATGGTACAGTTCCTGTAAAACATGTCACTGTTGCAAAACATGTAAACAAAGGGTTTACACACAAAAAAGAAATAATAGTGGTCTTTAAATATACAGAAAGATGATTCATCTTTCTATAATAAGAGAAATGCAGATCAGAGTTAGACTGAGAAAGCAGATTTCAAATATTCATATGTATGATAGTGCACTCTATTGGTGAGTCTTATTTTGCATAAGAAAACAGGGAAAACAAGATATGTCTTTGTATTATATTTGTATAAAGAAACACCAGAAGGATAAACCAGAAACTTTGGGGGAAGAATGTGTTACCTCTATGGGCCAAGGGTAGGGGCTGGTGAACAGGGTGGAAGGTGCTGGAATGAGAACAAAAATTCTTTGTGAATAGTTTTTACATAGTTTTGACTTTGGACTCATGCAAAGATTATCCCAAAAATATCATGACTATGCTGAAGTTGTATAAGTGAATTTGAGTTTGGTTTTATTCAGGAAGCAATTGATTCAACTCCAAAGTACAGCAAGTTTCCCTTTGAAGTTCATAATTGTTGTTTTGCTCAGAGACTGGGCAGAGTCTACTTTAGATGATTTAAAATTCAATGTCAATGCAATATGTATCTCTTATTGTTTACCATAAGAACTGTTAAATATATTAATTAAATTTCATGACACTTATTTGTTTTGGTTGGGGGGAAATGGGGAAGGGGGTCAGGTGGTCAGGTAACTTCTTTTGCTTCAGTATCGTGAAACAGATTGTTTCAATTATGTAATTACATAATAAACCAGATGCAGATATTTAAGTACAAAATCCAAGTAAAAGATTACACCTAATTCAGATAAAAGCTCACACTTTTCTAATTATGTCAACTAATTACTTAGAATGTGTGAAAATTTTACGGAGTTCTAGAGAAAATTCCTAGGTTAGCATATCTTCTCCAACAGTTCTTCTGTAAAATATATTTTTTCGGAATCTGAGTTTCTCTCATCACTCATCCAGAAAAAAGCAAAACCCTTCCTATTATTAGATTTACATCTGATTGGACTTCAAATTTTAAGTTCAGAATGCATGTAGTTCCAGCATAGGGACCTCCAGACAAGTTTATAAACCAATTTACCATTATAATGCTCAACCAGTCTCCTGAAATCCAATCAATCGGAATTTTTTTAGTTTCAACTAATGGCGCAGCTCCGTTGGTTGTTAAAGGGATACATTTCTGTACATTGTTCCCTCTTTTCTTTAATGAGGTCATATTTGTCCATGGAGATTTGAATTTGTTTCTGCTCAAAGCTTATGAGCACTCCCAACTTAATTCCACTTTTTTTTTTTCAATTTTTTAATTTTTCTGCTGCACCGCAGGGCATGTGGGATCTTCATTCCCTGACCATGGATTGAACATATGCCCCCTGCAGAGGAAGCACGGAGTCCTAACCACTGGACCACCAGGGAATTCCCCTAATTCCACTTTAAATTAAAAGGCTGTTTGTATTTTTTGGACCTTCAAAATAGTGTGAAATTGGGCCTCAAACTCATGTGAAGATAGGCCAGAAGCCGTGAATTCTTATGGAAGACTGTTCTTCCTCCATTAAGAACCATGGTGAACTCACCAAGTTTCTATGCTGTTTCTGCAGGACATTTTGTTTTCTAGGTCACCTTTCACTTCACTGTGAGTGTAGCACTTCCTTATGTGCACAAGGATATCTCTGACCCTGCTGCTTGCCCTCGGTGGGCCCAAGGCTCTGCCTCCTGTCCTGAGACTGACCTTTAAAAACTCACACTTTAGGCCACCTAGGATGAGGATGCTTGAGATTTCCTCAGGGCAGGGCCTTCAGTGTTTGTTATATCCTTGGACTCTTATTCACACTTCTTCTCTACTCTTAAGTGAAATCTTTAATTTAAAAAGTTAAACCATTCTTTTAGAGGACAATGTTAATACTTTAATGTAGCATTTCTGATATTTTCTTTTAGTAGAAGGATTTCAGGATCTCTGGTTCATCATATTGCTAGAAACTAAATTCTTACTCCTTGATTTGAGAACGGCTGCCTTTAATCATACACTTGGGATAGTTTGCCAGGGTTTAAGGCTACCCCCTTTGAGGGGAAAAGAAAGAATTTGTCACCACCAGTTCCAATACACATACCTCTCTTTGACATTGTTTCAGCATCAAGTTTGCTGAGTTTAACTTATTACCCTTGTTTTGAGCATCTTTTTTGTTCAAGACTCTGTGCTTGGCATAAAAATTCTTGAGGGAATTAGCAGTTTAGTATAGATCAGTGTTTGATATGCTTTCTACTTTTAGTTGTGATGCCTAAAACAAAGGAGGTGCTGGAGAGAGCTTGAGACAATGTGTATGATGGCTCAATGCAAATTTTGGGAAAACAGGCAGTGGATTCACTAGACATCTATAGACTTTGAAGTTTGAATGCAAGTTTCCTAGAAAAAAGTAACTATTTGATAGAAAGGCACAGAAGTAGCTAAAGACAAATCAGAATTTCACCTTTGAATCTCTCATGTTAATCTCTTGCCAGTATTCTGCATAAAGCAAATGGAGAGATTTTCTGTACTGTTACAAATTTAGTTCCTCCTCTCCCCTCTCTATATGTAGCTCGCCTGTCATGGTGAGCGATAACCATACAGAAAACTTCACCTCTGTAAAGCCTCCTCTGAACTTCTTCAAGTTAGTTGCTTCGTCTGTCTTTCCAGAATAATTTATACAGATCTCTCTTAGGTCACTTATTGTGTGATGCCATTGAAATGCACTGTTTTGAAATTGTTTTTCTTCCTAAATCAATTTGCCTACTCTGGTAATAGTCATAATGAAAGCTTCATTTGTGAGTACTTTATATGTGACTAGACACATATATATTACATTAAAACTTTTGTTTTTCTTCCTAAATCAATTTGCCTACTCTGGTAATAGTCATAATGAAAGCTTCATTTGTGAGTACTTTATATGTGACTAGACACAGATATATATTACATTAAAACTTTATAACAAACTTGTGAGTATTCCATTTTACAGATGAGGAAACTGAGACTTAACGGAAGATACTAAGTAAATTTGCCTAAATCTTACCACGAGTAAGTAGCAAGACTAGGGTTTGAACCAGATCTGACTCCCTCACCGTGATCTTGCTAACTATGCTATATGGCTAGGACATTCCCTTTTTTTCTAGTGCCTGGAGTTGTTTCTAGCACTGAGTAGGCACTTGGGAAGTATTTACTTAATAAAAAGTTAGTGAACATTGAAACACTGCTTTAATGAAAACTTATGAATTTATAAATGATTGCTAAATATTTACACATACACCAAGGTTTTGAGTTCTGGGATATCAAACAATAGGATTGTGCCAGCTATCAAATTCTAAGTGTTTGTGTTCACACACACACACACACACACGGTATAAAATGTAATAGGTAAGTAATTGTTGTAGCATTAGAGATTTAATATCACATACTGCGAAATCAAAATACTCAGGTATTGTGTCTTTAATCTGTTTTAAGATTCCCATCACTTAGATCAGATGTGGGCAGTACTACCCACATATAGGCCAAATGTGGCCTGCTGCCTGTCTTTACACATATAAAAGTTTTATTGGAACATAATCATGCTCATGTGTTAATTGTCTGTGACTGCTTTTGTGCTACAAGGGCAGAGTTGAGTGGTTCAACAGAGATGATATAGCTGGCAAAGCCTAAAATATTTACTATCTGACTCAATAGAAATAGTTGGCCAACTCCTGGCATAGATCAGCTATGGTTATATCACTTGGTTAACTATTTTCTGTATTTCCAGCATCTTCAAGATAGATTTGAAATTCAGCCAGGCGATGCTGGTCTATATATAAATGGACTTCATATTGATATGGATTCTTATGATCCTTTTAAGTAAGTATTGAATTATTGATACAGACTATGGTTTATATATGAAGGTACACTTTTGTCCTGAATTTAGTATTTGTTAAAATGCAAATAATCACTTTAAAGGTAAAGCAAATATATCTTTTTGATTGTGCAGAACAACTCTGTTATTTTGGTAGAATATTCTCTTAATTGTCTTTGAATGTCAGAACTGGAAGAGACCTTGGAGAAATTTGTTCAGATGAGAAAATTGAAGTTTCTGAATCCTAGACCTATATTTGTCCTATTATTCGAAACTGTCTTTAATTGACAAGTAGGTCCATCACTTAGCAGGGAAGTTTCTTGGGACAGAGCTGAGTAGCTAAGGAGCTGTACGCTCCAGAAAAGAACTGAAAGGAATATGAGATGCATTCCCTGAGTAAAGAAACTAACAGGAAGAATTTTAAGTGCTTGTGTCTATCAGAAAAGAAACTTGAAATTATAGAAGGCTGGATGCTATCTCCTTAGGTTAAAGAAATTCCTCAAAAATGCTCTAGTGCAGAATTAGAAAGTCTTGTATTTATCATGGCCATTGACCTGTAAATTAAAGTCATGGGCCAAACAGAAGAGAAGTCAAACTGAATTTATTTTACTTTTAAAGAGAGTCATAAAACTACTTTAAAATTCATATTTAGAATATAAAATGAATTTAGTAAACACAGTACTTTAGTTCAGATATTCAGTTTTAATTGAATTCAATTTGCTTTTATTGAACTTAAATTAATTGTTCATTTGTTTCATTTTCTAAGCACCTTGGAAATATATAGGAAAACACAGGGAAGATTGAGAAGTAGGGTTCAAGTGGGGCTTTTATTTTTATTTAGTTGAATTTTTGGACCTAATATTGGGAAAATACTAATCTGAGATATAAAAGCTAAATACTACACATAGAGAAGAGCAGTTGTTAGCTCCTGGCAGTAAACTTTAGAGGACAGAAATTATATTTGTGCTCAAGAACAGTGAAAATAGGTTTAAAAGAGGGCAGAAATGGTAGGTAGATTTTGGAAAGTTTTCTGTGGCGGTGTATGAGGAAATCTTCACAACAGGAACACTTTGACATGTAATTTAGAAAGGCTACAGGTTATTCAAGAAATAGAGCCCCCTTGGCTCCTCCACCTGGTAATTAGTGATCTGCAGGATGTGTGATACATTTTTGTTCCTCATTGATCGGATCACTGGTTAAAACTACTACAATTCCCTTAAAGGAGAAAAAAGAAAATATGTGAGGATATTTATATCTTCTGACATTTTTAGCACAAAATAAACAACCAAAGAAAGAAGTTCTCAGGAAGGATCAGAGCATGTAGAATAAAAAGTGTGAAAAGGGTGATGAATGAAAGAGAATGATTCAGGAAAGAGGAGAGGAAGGAAATGTCCTATTAAGTTATATCCTGGATCTGGAGAGAGGTGCTTTACAACCAGTACTCTAACATTGTCGATTTGGGGAAAGAAAGTGAAGGGGGAATCATTTTTCTCTTTCTTCCTATCTCCTACCCTTGCCGCGTTTTGGGTTGTAGAGCTGGTACCACGCCCACGCCCTAACCCTTCTTCCTCTGATCCCCGAGGAGCCAGAGCCTCCGTGTCTCAGTGTCAGGTCAGCCCAGGTTCACACAGGCTGTGTCCAAGCCTAGCTCTCACCCCCAGGCAGACCAGGACAGTAGGAGGGAGTGGCAATGACCAGGGAAAAAGGCAGGTAGGACCGAGGAAATTTGAGGAGTTCCATAAATGTGTTTTATGTATCTACCTTAGATGCATTTGCCTTAGAGCTACTTAATAGTCACCCCAGCCACAGAATGGACCAGACTCTGGTCAGGTCCAAGTACTCAAGAAACTGACTCTGGTACATACTGGATGTTACTCATTTTGATAGCCAGCCTGTTCCTGCTTCAGTAATATCACTACAGTATAACTACCAGAAAGACAGAGGTAACAAAGGTGTCTTGATATTCGCACTTGTGGAGTTTTTCTATATCTTAATAAAGTTGTCTGGCTCACAGTTCTTTTGCGCTCTGGATTAAATATGTATTTGTAATGCAAGCGACATTAAAATTCAATATTTATAAAATCAAGTCAATATTAAAATTTGTTTTGGTTAATATCTGAATGCCTACTATGCTGTAGAGACTGCTAGATATCGGGGGTGTAGTGGTGAACAAGACAGTAACATCTTGCTTAAGCAGAATTTACAGTCTAGGAGGATAACTGATATTAAATAATTGTATTGTGGTAAGGTTTGTAAAAGATAAAGTGCAGTGCTTTGAGAGCTTTTAACTCCAGGGATTTAAACTTGTTCTTGATGGAACATGGGGACAGTGCATATCAGATTTCTTCAAGGAAGTGATATTTAAGGATGAATCAGGCAAAGTGGGAAGCTGAGGTTCTGCAAGCATGACATATTTGAGAAAATGCCTGGTCTAGTGTGGCCAGACTCTGCAGTGAGGAAGAACTAGAAGAAGCTTAGATCACGCAGGTGGGCAAAGATCAGACTGTGAAACCAGGTTCTGGGTGTTGGCCTTTTGTCTCAAGGGCAGGAGAAGCCAGTGAAGGGTTCTAAGCAAATTTAAAGATAGTGACTATTTAAAAGGAGAAGCATGAGAGGTTATTTAACAGTCCAGAGATATAAGTTTTCCTGATAAATAAACCTAGCATATTTCAAGAACCAGTTTTTTTCTATTGGTATGCAAAATTCAAGATTTGAGAAGAGCAAGGAAGAAACTAGTGCTTGTTGAGGGCAACTGTGTGCTCATTTAATCGTAATACCCTATCAAGTGATTATTACTATTCTCTTTTTTATTGATGGGGAAACAAAGACTCAGATCTCACATAAAGATAGGGACACAGCTAGCAAATAGTTGCAGGATTTGAAATTTCATGCCCTTTTCAATGTACCACAGCATGTAACTCTATCTAGTTTTTCTCTTGGTGGTTTTCCTTGGAAACTAGGTTGTGATAACAAAGATGATAGTTACAAAAGCTATGAGGAATATTATAATTCTGTCACACAAAAGTCAATAAGATCAATAAGCATCATAAAATTTTTAAATGGCGAGAACATTGGCAATACCATCCAAAATTCTTATTTTACAAATGAGAAAATTTAGACTAAAGGAATTAAGAAGCCCCACATGAAGAAGTAGTGTTATAGCCCCGACTAAATCTTATTATTGGTGATTTATGATATTCAACCTAGTGCTCTTTTTATCACGCTCATCTTCTAATAGATTTGGGGGGAGGGGGTAAAAACTCTCCTTTGTAAAGCAGTGGTCAGAACAGTCGAGGATACGGACGTGCTGAGCTGATGTCATACAGACCAGCTTGAAATGCTTCTAAAACAGCCTTCTGAAGAGTTTAGATGTTAGATCTCTGCTTTTTAAGTGTAGATCTCTATAGTCCTCCCCAAGAACTGTACTCTAAAGCCCATATATTGCTTTGTTCTAATTCTTTTCATTTCTGAAAGGTGAAGTGATTTCCATGAATGGATTTTTGAATGAAGCACTTAGGTTAAATAAAATAAATATAAATTTTAACACTTGGTTTCAAAAAGTAATAATCAAAATTGCTCCTTGCCTAGTAGATTTTTACCTTCTCAAACATGAACATGAACATGCTTTACCATAGTCTATACAGCCTTATCTGTCTTTGCAGATACAGGGAAGCACTGCGTTCCTATAGCCTTCACGTCCCAGCTCTTCCACTCGACTGGCTGAGTGACTGGGCAGGAGGCTTCACTTCTCTGAGCCTCATTGGTATCGCTTGAGACTTGCTGAGGTTGTTTTGAGACACAGAATGAACTTGATAAACAGTAGTTTAAAGAATCAAACTGCCCTAACTTTTTGTCAGTAGGGTCATTTATTGATGTTGTTACTTTTAGCAGTAATACTTTCTAACATGTTTAAGAGCTATCAAATTATTATTATATATGTAATTAGAAATTTTAGTATGTATTCTCAACAGATGTGAACTTTCCTACTTTAATGGGGTTTCCCCTGCATTAAAATTTTATATTTTAGGTCATGTTTGATTTTACCTTGTTTTTGTAGTAGCTTTATCAAAAGAGTGACCTACTGTATTTTTTCCTTTCATTTTTGACCTGCTCAGTGGTGAGTATATCCTCACTTCTTTAGTGAAGAGTATAGTAAATATACCTTGCTGTCTTATCCTTTAAATAAGAAGATTTTGTTACCACTTTAAAAAAAACCTAAGCATAAGTTTACCCTGGGTAACTAGTTAGACTCCTTGTCTTATTTGTTACTGAGTTTAATAGTGTATTTTCCTGCTATTAATAAAAATACCAGTGAAACTTGTTTCTAATGCTTTGAGAAATCTATAAACTTTACAGGATTTAATAAAAATTTTTGGCAAATCAAAACAAAACATTTCTTTTCTTTAACATAAAGTCTTTTGGATATGCTGAAACTAGAAGGAAAAGTGATGAATGGCCTTCGCAATCTTGGGATCAGAGAAGAACATATGAGCGAATTTTTAAAGTTAAGCTCAAATGGTTGGGAAGATACCTATGCATTAGATATTAGACATTCTTCCATAATGGTAAGTATGCATGTTTATTTTAATTCCTCGCTTTAAAACCTTTAGTAGACTTCAGAGTTAACATAAAACCAAATATTGGCAGGCTTTAGAGTAAATCTAAGCATTTTGAAAGATGTTGTAGGAGAACTCAGTGAGAAGAAGAAGTAAAACTGCAGACTCTTCCCCTCGCACCCTTATATCTTCTTTCCCCTTCCTCGTATTCTCTGTACTTCCTCACGAGAATATCTGCTCAGTTCATTCACCATCCTTTCCAGCTTTAAAGATAAAAACAAGTGAGAACAACAGAATAACCACATGAGCAACAGCAACAACAAAATACCAAATCGTTAAAATCTGAGGAATGTAAGAATACCACCTTCATATAATGAAAACCTTGCCTAACAAGTTGCAGTGGCCTCCTAACGTTCTGGTCCATGTATTATAGCGTAAGTGAATTTTTTTTGAAATCTGATCACGTCACTTTCCCTTGCTTAAAGCACAAAAATAGTCCATCATATGGCCTAATAGGTGTAAATGGCCTACTTCCTCCTTTCATATCTTAAACTATGACATATTCTTTTTTACCACGATCCCTTATCCCGTGCTTGGAAAGCAGTTCTTCCTCTCTGTATCCAATTAACCCCTACTCTTTTTTCAGACTTCAGCTCCAAACAATACTTCCTGAGAGAAGCTTTCCTTAACTATCCAAAGTAGACGATTATTTCATATACGCATTGTGTCAAGGAATCCTCAAGTTCACCCTCAGGTTCAGTGACTGACAAGGCCTGGAAGTTGTTATACTCATGGTTATGATTTATTAGAGCAAAAGAATACCAAGCAGTATCAGAAGCAGAAAGGGCATGGGGTGAAGTCCAGAGGAAACCAAGTACAAACTTCCAGGAGTTCCTCCTAGTGGAGCTGTACAGGACATGCTGAATTTGATGTGTGACAATCCGTGCAAAGTGCTGCCTACTAGGGAAGCTGACTTGAGCCTGAGAGTTCAGGGTTTTTAAAAGGGGTCTGGCATTTAAGCATATAATGGCCATGTGACTGATGTTAGTCACTGAAACTCCAGACCCTGAGAGAAAAAGCAGGTATTCATTCTAAATCATATCGTTTGTAAAAACTCTATACAAACATGCAGGCCCTCAGCATGCAAAACACTCTTTATCAGTCAGAACATTCCAAGAGCTCAACTCCCAGGAGCCAGCCTAGAGAATCTTTCTTGGGAATGTGCAAGGTGTGGGCAACCCAGGCTTGCTGACTTAATCCTCTCTTTCTCTCTGTCTCACTCACTCACGCACACACACACACACACACACGTGTGTGTGTATGTATGTATCTATATTTATTACGTTATAGAACTACCAATCGCTCTGTATACTTAGCACAGTTATAATTTTACATTTATCCTGTGGTTCTTTGTGATGTCTTTGTTTCTTACTTGACTATATAAACTTCATGATGGTAGGAATTTTTTCCATTTTTTCTCTCACCATTATATCCCTGGCTGTAGTAGGTACTCAATAAATATAAATATTCCTTGAATGAATAAGTAAATACTAATCTCAAACCAACATAAAACATAATTTTAACAGTGAAACTCTGGAAGCATTCCAGTTAGAACATAATATAAGTATGTTCATGTCACTGATATGATTTAACATTATTATAAAAAGTGTAACTATTAGAAATGAGAAAATAAAAATGTTGCATGACATAAGATTATGTAACTAAAACTCCTTAAGGGAAGCATTTATAATTAATAAGAGATTTTAGTAATATGGGTTTGAAGTAACTGTAAACAGATCAAAAGCTTTTTTTCCAAAAACCATTTGGAAGACATAATGATTTATTCATAATAACATAAAAATTTAAATACCCTGATAACATCTTAATAACTACTATGTGATAAAATAGTCTTAATAATTAATAATAAAAACTACAACTTAACTGATGAGTTATAAAAGAAGGATAAAAGGACACATGGAGAGTGTTAATTGGCATAGCCTTTTAAAAAATTATGGCTGCGGTGCTGTTAAAAAAATGTTCATATATACTTGAGCTAGTAATTTCACTGGAAACTTCCATAAAGAAGTAGGAAATGGAGAAAAATCTTTATATCCAAAGATATGATCATTACTGCATATTTTTGAAACAAATAGAAATGAGTTAGCTATAAACAGAAATGTTGTAAATTGTATAACCACACAATTATAATTCAGAGATCAAAATTATGTTTATAGATATGTTTTAATAACCAGAGATAATGACTGTGTCCTCATGTAAAGTAAAAAATATAGATTTATATGATATCATCATGTGAAAACATGGACAGAGGATCAGAAGGAAATCTATCAAAATGTTAAGTTACTAATGGGTGATGTGGTTTGATCAGTATTTTTTTTCATGCTTTTCTGTAAATTTCAGATTTTAACAATGGGCATTATTATATGATCAGGAAAAAAAAGTTTTTAAGGGAAAAAAAACATAACTTCACTGGACGTCATACTGTTTGTTTTTCTGTAAAAATTTAAGGGATTCCCTCTGAAGTATTGCAGTTGTTACAGTTACTTTTGTCCTATGGGAACAGCCATCCCACTTATAGACTTAGTCCACCATCCAAGTATCATAGAACAATAACAGCACCAAAGAACTACCATATTCCCTGAACATCAGAGACCTCAGACTGAGGACAAACCAAATATGTTATTTAGTTACCATCGTATTTTCTAGAACAATTTTCTAAATGACTCATTTGTTGATACTGTTTTTTTACTACTCTTTAGACCATATTCTCTCATTAGCTCGATTTTACTCTCTCTTGGATATCTTTAAACTCAATAGCAGATATCTTTTCTAATAATGTTTTATCAGGAAAAGGAATGACCATGTTAGTAATCTTAATACTTTGTGCCTTTTATTTTAAGCATTTATGCTTTTGATCATTTTTAGAAGAATGCTGAGAGTAAGTCACACTGATAAAATGAGGGAAGTAATTTTCAAGGCTATTCTGGACGTAAGAAATAGACCTGTAAAGAAACTGTCCAGCTCCACTTATAAAGTAACATCCTGACCCTCTAAGGTTGGCTGTGGAAGACAGTCACTCACATGGGGAGCAGCCCTGATGCTGTTCCCATTGCCTCCACCGCCCACAGAGTCACAAAGTCTCCTCCTGTACTGCTATAAAGTCTCCTTTCTTGCCCAACTCTTCGACACCTTCGAGAGGCTTTCTTTTACAAGGAACTTCTATCTGAGAGTGTCATGAAGTAATTTTTATTGAGGTAAAATATACATAAGATAATGCTTTTTTAACCATTTTTAAGTGTGTAATCCATTGGCATTAAGTAGATTCACAGTCTCGTCCAACCAGCACCATTATCCATTTCCAGAACTTTTTCATTATTTCAAACAGAAACCCATTCCCTTCTCCTCTAAGTCCCCGGTAACCTCTGTTCTACTTTTTTGTCTCTATGAATTTGCCTAGTCTAAGTACTTCGTGTAAGGGTAATCATACAGTATTTGTCCATTTATGCCTGGCTTATTTCACTAGGCATAATGTTTTCAGGGTTCATCCGTATTGTAGCATGTATCAGAATTTCATTCCTTTTTAAGACTAATAATTTTTAAAGTAGCTTTTTTACATACTATTAAGGGAAGCTTCATGTCTCGATTAAATGCTTCTGTTTTTCCACTTTGAAAGTGCCTGCCTGAGTAGAAAATTATTTCTGAGGCTTTATTCTCTAGATACCTTAAAAAAATCAACTGGCACAAATACAGAACTCTGAGGTCTCAGTACTCTTCAGCTTGGTCTGTTAGAGCAGCAAAATTAGCTCACACATAAGCTTTATTTTTGTTTCATAGCATTTGCTACCACCCAATATGATACGTATTTGTTTATAATAATCTTCCAGTGGAATGTAAGTGCCACAAAAACCAGGACTTTGTTAAATATCTTCAACATACATCAGGTCCTATTGAATAGGAAGCACTCCAAAAAAAAAAAATCATTGATTATCTTAATGTCAAAACAGTTATTCATGAATGAAAGCAATACTTTGCTTTTAATTCTTTTTCCCCTGGATCTGTCTCCCCACTTACTTTTTATCTTTACAGAGAAAGCTGAGGCCCTGAGTTAAATTACTTCTGACCTCTGTGTTTATACCCTCCCCCTCAAAAAATCTTGGTGGTTTATTTCTTAAAGGTCTAATTGACAGTTAAGTAAGAATTTGAGGGTCATTGGTATTCTTCCATCCCTGATTTACCATTCCAGCTTTCTCTGTCTCAGACATCAGGAATCACCTCAGGTGTCACTGGAATTTTGTTAAGAGTCAGTAAAAACAATCATAGGATTATATGTTTGGCTCCTTTGGATTGTAATTTCTTTTCAGTTCACTGTGCCAGACCACGAACAGTGACAGAAGCTTTGGTCATATTCTAGCAAAACTACCCCTGCAACTATTTTCTGTACTGTGATGTTGATGATGTAGCCATATTCCTGGGGCGTTTATTATAACTTTCTTTAATTTTCTCTTCTTTAATGTTCCCAAGTCACTCTAGCCACTTGTCATTATATAAAAACAATTCTAATTTTTTGTTATTGTCACCAAGATGATAGTGATACAATTTTTTTTAAAAAGGCACCAGTAGGCACAGGCAGAGCTTATAAGTTCTTTAGCTAAGAGTGTAACTTGCCAACCACAGTGGATCCCACAGTCATAAAGGCAAATTTCCCTGTCCACGTCCAGTAATGATGTTGTAAATCAGTTGAGTATAGACACGTGGGTTTATTTCTGGACTTTCAGTTCAATTCTGTTGATCTGTATCTTATCCTTATGCCAGCACCACACTGGTTTTTTTTTTTTTTTACTGTAACTTTGTAGTAACTTTAAAAATTGGGAATTTTGAGTCCTTCAACTTTATTCTTCTTTTTTAAGATTGTCTTGGCATCCTTGCACCTTTTCCTTTCATTATGAATTATGGAATCAGCTTGTCCATTTCTGTTAAAAAGAAAAAAAAGACAGCTGGAATTTTTATTGAGATTTTGTTGAATCTATAGATCAATTTAAGGAATATTGCTATTGAAATATATTACATCTTCCAATCCATGAACATGGGATGCCTTTCCATTTATTTAGGTCTTCTTTAATTTCTTTCAACAATGTTTTGTAGCTTTCAGTGTAAGTCTCAGACTTGTTAAATTATTTCTAAGTATTTTACCCTTTTTTATGTCCCTATAAATGGAGTTGTTTTCTTATGTTTAATTTAGGATTTTTCATTGCCTTTTTTGTTGTTGTTGAATACTGGACATCTTGAATATTGTATTGTGACACTTCTGGAAGTCAGATTCTCACCCCTCCCCAGGGTTTGTTATTGCTGTTTGCTGTTGTTTTTGTTATTGGTTTAGTGACTAATTTTATAAAGTCTGTATTCTTTTTCATGTGTGGCCACAGAAGTGTCTGTTATGTTAGCCTGGTCATCTGCTAAGTATTGGACAGAGATTTACTTACATGCCTCAAACCAGAAAATCTCCCAGTCTTTGCACAGGGGCTCTGTGTGGGTGGCACATGGAGGGAGGGGGAGCAGCACACGCTAAACAATCAATCAAGCGGTCTGCATCTCTGCATTAGCCTTCAATTCTTGTTTGCATAGAGCTTGGAAGTCAGCCAGGGGTGAGAAGAACGTAGGGCCTTCTCACGTCTTTCCTGAGCATGCACGTGTTCCTGGGCATGCACATGGCTTTGTAGATTTCCAGGAATACGTCAGAACTTCTCAAAGCCCTGTTTCCCAAAACATCTCATTCCCCAGCCTTTCCTCACTAAGTTTGTGGTTACTCTATTGTGTGTCCCAGCTATTCTCTCTTGTCTCAGGAGTGACTAAAACATTTGCCTGTAAATGTTTTCCGTAAATTAGAGTAGCAGCTTTAACACTAGGCAAATCACAAGTTAGGCAGGATAAAGGCAAGACCTTTCTGAAGGTTTTCTAGGTAGTCACCAGACAGTTCAAACAAAAAGTTAGAATTCATTCAGAATAAAGTCCATTCTACTGCTTCCAATAATATTGGTACTGGAATGTGAGCTGTCATTTTCAAGGCTACTGATTAGCTTGGGAGCAGGAGATGGGACTAAGGGAAGTTACAGCACCACACATCTCAGTGTTCTTACTGAGATTCAGCCATTTTTCTTGAATAAACACTCTCAGGGTTGCTGCAAGCTTTTGGTTAGTTTTCATGGTTCTGAAAATGTTCATTCCCACAGATTTTCTAGTTTTTCCATTTTTTGTATAAGGACAGAGTTTTGGAGTTCCTTACTCAGCCATTTTAGCTAATGTCGCTCCCCAGAGAGAGCCCAGAAGATGTGAACTGTAAGTCTTTTAAGTTCTTCCCTTCTCTCAGAGGGAGAGTCAGCCTCTAACAGCATGACCCATTATGTGATTATTTGTTGACCTGTATAGCTCCTTGGATGTTCAGGAAATTGTTTTCCAGGTTCTAATCTGTAAATAACAGTATCTTTTTTTCAGTATCTTGGAAGCCTAGTAGATAGAAAGGCCCAAGTTATGACCAACAGAATGGATGGAGGTAGGTCACTGGAGTGTCAGTGCCAGTTCTGCATGCGAGTTCGTGAGGCGCTCTCCCAGTTACTGTTGCTGCTTTTGTGTATTCACCTGAGACTAAGGAAAGGGGCAGTTCAGTGTCTGTGGGCCTAGTCAATGTGATTTCCAGTGTTGTCTCAGTAGTTCTCCAAAATGGATCCACATATTACCTCAGTTACTTCACCCAACACCCATGGCTGTAAATTAGGCCATTTCTCTGGCTTTCTAACTTTAGTATTTGTGATAATCATGTAGGGCACTTGTTTTAAATGGGGATGATTTAGTAGGCCTGAAGTGGCACCAAGGAATCTGCATATTAAATAAACACGTGCAGCTGTTTTGATCCACATTAGAAGTGACTCTATCTCCAGTCATTAATTCAAGTTCAGTGGGACTGATACATAATTGAAGTAAAAAATACAACTCACCACCAAGGGGATCGGATATTCACCTCCTCTACATGGTGCCGCCTTCTCCTCTGACCTGGGTAGGTTTCCCACAGGAGAAACAGTTAACTAATCTAGACATTGCTGACTGAGTCTACAGCGAGTTCCAGTTCTCACAGGACCCCTGGCCTATTGTGAGGATCTTTAGAACCGTTCCCATTACCTTCACATCTTGGCAAGAATTACCTCAGAAACATAAATAAGAGACAGTACTACTGATTTTTCCAGGGAGACTAAAGTTCTCCCTTCTATCTCAGTACCACCAAGACAAATTTTAGTGGAAAAAAGCTAATCCCAGAACCCATCATACTTGTTAACCACTAAAATAGACATTGTTAGAACTGTCAACTGTCATCCCCCATCAGATGTCTTATGGACGAGGATGTCTGAAACCGAGTTAACTCCTTCTCTGCTCTCCTGTCCTCTCCCCTGGAAAAGCCTACTTCTTAGAGCTTAACGTCTCTGTGCTGATACAGTGTTCCTCCCTGAAAGCCATGAATTACCCTAGATTTCTCCCTCCTCTTCATCCCTCTTTGTGTGCGTCTCTTAATTCTGCCTTCTCTCTAAAACCACTGCCTCTGGCTTAGGTAAGCCCTCCAGAAATTCATGTCTAGATTATTGCAAAAGCCCCCTCATTTCTTCAGGTATTGTGTTGTCCCATTTGTCCTCTCCTCTCTGACTTTGAGCTACAGGTATGTTAGACCTTTTGCCTGTGTCACTCATCTCTCTTACACTTTGTTTTGATTTTGCATTATTTTTTTGTTTGCTTTAGTTAATATACATTCTGTTGATCTGTCATCCTGTTTCCTAATCCCTGTCTCTTCTTTTGTGTCTGGTCTGCAATTAAAACCACCTGATAAGTTTATCCATTTCTTAATTACAGACACTGTTTTAAATTCTAAAATATCCCTTTGGTTCTTTTTTTTTTTTTAATAGGTTTTAGTTCTCTGTTAAAAGTTTCCATCTTTCCATCTATTTTTGTTCTTTTTAAAATGTATATGAATTGTTATTTTAAAGTCCTTGCCTAAGTCCCTTTCTATTGTCTGTTTTTTTCTCCTGCATTTTGATATTTGGTCCTTTTCTTTTTGCATGACAGTTTTTGGTAAGAACCAGAAATTGCTGATGAAAAGTTATAGAAGCAAAGAATTGTAAGGTCTGTTCTGGCAGTCCAGATACCAGACGCTTACTTGATTCTGTTGAGGCTTGATTTTAGGCTTTGTGAGAGTTCTTCTATTTTGTGTCTTACTCCTAGCGTCTGGCCCTACTGGGTCTCAAATGAAAGTGCAGTGTTTAGCAAAGTCCTTCCACCTTGAACTCCAACCTCTGTCTCTTCAGTAACATGTTATGCCTGCAGCTTCAACCTCCCCGTTTCTGTTTTCTCCTGGCCTTTTTTGCGGGGGAAGGCGTGTTGCCATGTGTATGTGTAGATTAGTAGTCAGCAAATGAGAGGAGTTTCTGCGGAGATTTCTTGGGTTTCTTCTCTGCAGTTTCCTCCTCTGCTGGACTTGCCCCCATCTCAAATCTCATCAGTTTGGCAGCCCTAACTTTCACTTCTGTCTTTCCCAATATGTAGGAAATATATCTTCCCCACACTGGGACAGCGCAGTATGACTGTCACTCTCTGTTGGAATTCTCTTCCTCCAGGCTGCAATTTGGAAAATGCCCCCAGCGACAAAGTTGAGGAGCTTGCCTCGTCTGCCTCCTGCTTTCAAGGATTGTAACTCCTTAGTTGTTGATTGTTGGTTGACCCCCTACCTCCATGCCTCTAGACAGTGCTTTTCTCTACCTTTTTTCATTGTTTTGGCGTGGGGCGGGGCGGGGGGGAAAGGCTAGTCTAATATAAGCTATTCCATCTTTATTAGAACTGGACGTCCAAAATGTTGGTTTTAAACATTTAACTTTTGTAAGTCGTTTTATTTTCCTTATGTCCAAGCTTTTAAATTTTAGAGGAAAGGCGAATGACCTCATTGCCTCCTGTACCTTAAATGGTTTATCAGATTAATTTTTATACAATTTTATTTTTTAGTATGAAAAACAAACATATGAGTAAATAGAGTCAATTGTTTCGGAAGGGGAAGGCTTAATGTAAAAAGCTATGGGAATATAAAATTTTTGCACATATATGTTCCTTAAAGAATATTCAACTAGCTTCTTATACTTAATCAGAAATATAGAAAATCTTGTGTATATTTCACTTGCTGTTTGACAGAGTGAAATCCGGCTTTGAAAATGATTTAAGTATTAATATAGCTTTCACAGATTTCTGGATTCTTTTCTAGTGGATTAATGACTTAGAAACTGATGATTTGTATGTTACGTGGCCTTCAAGTTGCCAGGAACTCTTGAAGCCAGTGTCCCCTGGGAGTATACCTTTCATAAGGCGTAACTTTCATAATTTGGTAAGTTTTATACTTTGAAATTTTGTATACATCTTTTATAAAGATATCACCATTCTTTTTGGACTACCCTGCTCTTGGTAAATAGGCATCTGAGTAATAAGGAAGGAAATATTTGCCTGATGCAACAAGCTTGAGGTGGCATGGCTGACTAGGTATCAAAAGCTAGCAGTGTCACATAACCTGCCTTATATTATTTAACCCTCATGTGCTTTTATAATACCAACATTAAATTGATGGGTTACTGTTATATTTTCTAAAAGCAATTTATGATCGAACTTTTCTTCCTTCTTTATTATAAAGAACTAATTTAAGTACATTTCAGGGAAAAATACATAAATACTACTATGTCATCTGTGATATAAATGTTCATTATTACAATGTTAAATAACCTCATAGAACTTTGTAATGTGGAGAAAACACCTAGGGCTTTATATTTTTTTCACATAGTAAGTGAATATCTTAGTTCCTACAGCAGATGTTAATGCTGTAATTTTTTGGATCAAAATTCAATTTCTATTTCCTTTTTTAAAAAATTCATCACAGAAAATCCAACGAACACTTAGAATAAGGTATTTCACTTCTTGTAAAAAATATTTACTTTTGTGCTGTGCTTCAAAAAGAGGATGAATAACCTGATTAAATTTCGTGTATTATTATATTTTGGTGTGTAGCTTTTAGAAATTTGTAAACTGTGAAATTCTTTCTTATATACATTCCTCAAAATTCTTTAAAATTGCTGGAAAATTTAAAAAATTGTACCTTGAATTTCATGCTTTTAGCTACAGAAATTAGATTAAATTTCAATTTCATGAAAATTATGAAGTGTTAAAACAAAATGGTGATTATAGTCTATCTACTTTTTTTTAGGTTCTGTTTATTGATCCGGCTCAAGAATATACCGTGGACTTTATAAAACTTGCTGAACTCTTCTTTTATCATAAAATTCCTCTTAGGTAGTTGTCAATTTATAACAGACTGTCAACTGAAGGAAATCCAGTGATGTTCATGTTGTGTCACATGGAGTGTCAATGTTGAATTCAAAGTGATGGTCATCTCTAGTGCCTGACACAACATAGCTGTGTGCTGTGAAAAATCATACACCTTTATGGTCGACTCCATTAATCAGAGCTGCTTGGTAGTCTTGTTTACCCTGTTACCTTCCTGAGAGAATGATTGTCACTTGGGTACTTAAGGATGGGTCCATTTTCTGTGGTCGGGTTAGGAGTACACTTCCCTCCACTTTTTCTTTCTGGAAAAAAATAGCTATTTGATAATGTCACCACCAGAGAGAGTTTTACATTTTGGAGGAATCCAACAGAGATGAGGATTTTGGTGAAAAGGCATTACAAATCAAAGCTTTTCAAATAATAATACTCCCCTTTACCCCATCTACTAACACATTCCCTCCATCTAGATGTTCTAGTCTAATAATATTTAAAAATCGTGGTTTATTGTGGTTCAAGAGGTAGTTGTAACATCTCTCATTCATCTTCTTTCCTAGAATTGGTTTTGTGTTCATTGTTAATACAGATGATGAAGTTGATGGAAAAAATGATGCTGGAGTTGCTCTTTGGCGAGCTTTCAACTATATTGCAGAAGAGCATGATGTATCACAAGCATTTATTTCCATAGTACACGTGAGTTGATGTACTACATATTTCTTTAGGATGTAGAGTGGTTTTTGCATTACTATAATTATTATTATTTATTATTTTAACATTTCAAAGTTTATAAAAACTATCATGGGGATTAGTACACATGATGAATTTGATTCTTGCAGCTCCCAACTGAAGTACATAATATTGTCCCCATTTTACAAATGAAGCTCTGCCCAAATCTATGAATTTATTTAGGTTTACCCAACCAATAAAGGAACTTAAATTGTATATATAAATTTAGAGGAAGCATATTAATAGAAAATAATTAGTAAGGGAAGAATTCTTGAGCTGGGTTTGGAATAAAATCATGAATAGAAAAGATTATTTCAAACTTAAATGTTCTAAATGACAAAGTATATAGAGACTTCCTAGAGAATTTCAAATGAGGAAGAAAACTTCACAACAGCAAATTGGTGTCAAAATGGTAAGATTGATGCTGAGTCTGACAAAGAGACTATAAGAAATGTCAGAAATTGGTAAGAACCTTATTAAGGAAAAACAAGAGGTAGGAAGATTATTTTATAATGGAGGGTTTGAAACTCTCTTATGGCTCATAATGGAAATATAAATGTATTAAAGAGCTCTATTGTTGTTATTAAGAAAGTCAGGTTATAGCTTTAAAAAACTATTCATTTTTATATTTATTATTCTTTGGCTTGTCAACCATTATTGTAACAGGGAATGGTTCTTCTTCAAACTGAAAATGAAATTACCAAAGCAGTGTAAATTTCCTGCCCTGTTTCTGGAGCTCCCACGAAAACCACTAAATACTTCACTGAGTCATTGTCCTGCGGTATAGAAACTACCTACACTTCAGTGACTTGGGGATACACTGTATTCTGTAAAGTAGTACCATGGAATAAGTGTCAATATTATATCTCAGTCTGTTAGTTTTACTGATTGGTGTAAGAGTTTATAAGGGATTCAGTCAAATTGACTTAAATCTTTTATTAAAGTCCACCTACCTCACTGTGAAAGGATCAGTATGATATTCAACACTAAGAAACTTAAAGACTTTCCAAAATTATCTTTACCTTAATTATTTATAATTGAGACCTAAGTTACCTTATTTATCTCTATTGAATCTCTCTTCTGTGAGCATTTTGTATTAGACATTAATTTGCACATGATGGCATATTTGTCAGTACCTTGCCTTTTGAATTATCTACTGTGATGTTCAGCACAGTACTGTAATCTCTTGGAAAACTGAATTACACTCGAAACCATATGATTCAGTACCAAGCAGCATAAAAGTAGGTATTGAATATGTGCAATAGCCTATAAGTTGTGCTAAACAAAGGAAGAAGAAGAAGGAAAAATCAGTGAGGAAGAGATATTTAGAGAAAGCAGTTAGAATCCACTGGGGTCTGAAGTGTCAGGTTGTTCATAGTTTTTTAAACTGTATTTGCTTGTGACCACCAAATTTTTATATCCCATAGAAAGGTAAAACGTTGTTGAGTTAACATTCTGTTGGGAGAGTATTATGTCCATTAGATCACTTAGCTTCACTAATTTAGAATAATTTGAGCAAAATCTTGTCTTTTAGTAAAATACGTGAATTATAAAAATCTCTTTAATACTGTTTCATTACTTTCAATGAGCAAATTATTATATTTAAATTAATTTGAAAATACAGTATCAGGAGAGAGGAAGAATATAACAGAAGGCCAAAGTCATAATAACAGTGTATGAAAGTTATTGAAATATATTGGAGAATTATGGTAGAGTAAGTACATTATTTGTAGTAAAATGATCTCACTTTGTATCTCAGCTCTACTGCATAGTGACTATACAGACATACAAGTAGTTTAATTTTCTCTCCCTACCTTACAACATTCAGATTCAAAAATATATGTTACATACTTAATGAATATTTGATGAATTCAGTTAGAGAATGTAAAAGCACTTTAAGACTTTAACTTTTGGCCCCAGTGGAGTAACAAACAATAGATTGGCCATCCTACAGTAAGCACTTATAAAACTGAACAAAATACATGATATAAGTCTGCACACTGGCACACATGGAGGAAAGACGTGGCAGACATCCATACTAAAAACAGCCCTCACACCAAAGATATTAGACTCATGCAGGATACACAGGGATGCTCACGCATAAAAACAGCCCTTGGAGACCACAGTAGGTAATTGTTACTCCCAAATTCATAGAGTCAGAGAAATACAAGTAAAGTGAAGAAGCAGAGGAACCACTCTCAACCAAAAGAACAAGAGAAATCCTCTGAAAGAACAATGAAACAGATCTTTCCAATCTGCCAGGTCCCGAGTTCAAAAAGGGGGTAATAAAAATATTGAAGGAATTAAGAAAGACTATTGATAGAAGTGCAGATCACTGTAACAAGGAACTAGAAACTATAAAGAGGAGCCAATTAAAATTAGAAAACTCAATTGCTGAGATGAAAGCTCAGCTAAAGGCAATAAATAGCAAACTAAATAATGCAGAAGAACGAATAAGTGATCTGGAAGATAAAATAATGGAATCACCCAATAAGAACCAGCAGACAGAAGGACAAATGAAAACAAAAAAACAAAAGCAATATAAGAGACCTATGGGATAATATAAAGCATGCCAATCTATGCATAATAGGGATCCCAGAAGGAGAAGAAGAAAAATGGGATTGAAAATGTATTTGAAGAAATTATTACCGAAAACTTCCCAAACCTAAAGAAGGAAACAGATAAACAGGTACAGGAAACACAGAGGGTCCCAAACAAGAAAAACCAAATAAACCTACACCAAGACATGCTATAATTAAAGTGGCAAAAGTTAAAGAGAGGATTCTAAAGGTAGCAAGAGAAAAACAAAGAGTTAGCCTATGGGCATTCTTTTGTAACTATCAGCTTATTTCTCTACAGAAGTGTTGGAGGCCAGAAGGGAGTGGCAAGATATATTCAAAGTCCTAAAAAGGAAAATCCTGCAACCTAGGATACTCTCTACCCAGCAAGATTATTATTTAGAATGGAAGGTGAGATAAAGAATTTCTCAGACAAGCAAAAACTAAAAGAATACAGCAATGCTAAACCTATCCTAAAAGAAATATTGAAAGGTCTTCTCTAACTAGAAAAGAAGGAAGAATCTATAGAAAAGAGACGATCACAATTGGAAATGCGATGATGACTACAATGAACAGCAAAAGAATAAACATGAAGATGTAAAAGAGGACCTCAAAATCATAAAATGTGGGGGAAGGGAATAAGAAAATTTAGATTTTTTTTTTTTTTAGAATTTATTTAAACCTGTATGACTACCAGTCTAAATCAAGTAGATATAGTAATGGGATAACATAATTGAAAAACAGAGAAACCACAAATCAAACACATAAAATAGATTCACAGAAACAAAAAAGAGGAGAACGCAAGCATAGCACAAAAGAAAATCATCAAACTGCAAAAGGGATAATAAAAAGAAAGGAACAAAGGAGAAATACAAAATCAAGGTTTAAAATCACAATAAATACATATCTATCCATAATTACCTTAAATGGAAATATTTAAGGGAAACAAGGTTTAAAATGGCAATAAATACATGTCTATCAATAATTACCTTGAATGTCAATGGACTAAATGCTTCACTCAAAAGACATAGAGTGGCAGATTGGATAATAAAAAAAGAGCCTACAATATGCTGCCTATAAGAGACACACTTTAGGGCAAAAGATGCACATAGATTGAAAGTGAGGGTATGGAAAAAGATATTTCATGGAAATGGAAATGACAAGAAATCAGGGATAGCAATACTCATATTAGATGAAATAGACTTTAAAACAAAGACCATAAAAGATAAAAAAACACTGCATAATGATAAGAGGATTAATATAAGAAGAGGATATTACATTTGTTAACATATGCACCCAATAAAGGAGCACCTAAATACATAAAAGAAATACTAACAAACATAAAGGGAGGAATTGACAGGAACATGATAATAGTAGAAGACTATAACACCCCATTGATCAGTGGACAGATATTCCAGACAGAAAATCAGTAAGGCAACAGAGATCCTAAATGACACAATAGAACAGTTAGATTTAATTGATATTTTCTGTACATTACACCCCCAAAAACTAGAATATACATTCTTTTCAAGTGCACATGGAACATTCTCTAGGATAGAGCACACACTAGGACACAGAACAGGTCTCAAAAAATTTTAAGAGGATAGAAATTATTTCAAAGATCTTTTCTGACCACAACAGCATGGAACTAGAAATCAGCCACAGAAAGAGAAATGAGAAAAAAAGATTTCATGGCAACTAAACAACATGCTACTAAAAAAAACAATGGGTCAATGATGAAATCAAAGGAGAAATTTAAAAAATACCTTGAGAAAAATGACAGTGAAAATACAGTCATACAAAATCTGTGGGATGCAGCAAAAGCAGTCCTAATAGGGAAGTTCATAGCGATACCGGCCTTCCTCAAAAACAAGAAAAATCTCAAATGAACAACCTAACTTCCACCTAAAAGAATTAGAAAAAGAAGAACAAACAAAACCTAAAGTCAGCAGAAGGAAGGGGATAATAAAGATCAGAGAGGAAATAAAATAGAGATTTAAAAAACAATGGAAAGAATAAAACCAAGAGCTGTCTTTTTGAAAGGGCAAACAAAATTGACAAACCTCTGGCCAGGCTAGCCAAGAAGAAAAGAGAGAGGACCCAAATAAAATAAGAAACGAAAGGGGAAATAACAACCGATACCCCAGAAGTATAAAAAAAACCATAGGAGAATACTATGAACAATTATATGCCATCAAATTTGACAACCTGGAAGAAATGGACAAGTTTCTAGAAACATACAGCCCACCAAAATTGAATCAGACTGATCACTGGAAGTGAAATAGAATCTGTAATAAAACTCCCTGCAAACAAAAGTCCAGGACCAGATGGCTTCACTGGAGAATTCTACTAAACATACAAAGAAGAACTTCTCAAACTCATCCAAAAGTAAGAAGAGGGAACACTCCCAAAGTTATTCTATGAAGCCACCATCACCTTGATATCAAAACCAGACAAAGACACTACCAAAAAAGAACATTAAAGGGCAATATCTTTGATGAGTATAGATACAAAAATTTTCAACCAAGTATTAGCCAACCGAGTCAAATAACACATAAAAAAGATCATACACTACAATCAAGTTGGATTCATCCCAGGGTCACAAGGATGGTTCAACATATGCAAATCAATCAATGTGATACACCACATCAACAAAAGAAAAGATGAAAATCACATGATGATCTCAATAGATACAGGGAAAGCATTTGGTAAAATTCAACAGCCATTCATGATAAAAACTCGTATCAGAGTGAGTACAGAGGGAACATATCTCAACATAATAAAAGCTATTTATGACAGATCTACAGCCAACATAATACTTAATGGTGAAAAGTTGAAAGTCTTCCCACTAAAATCTGGAACAAGACAAGGAAGCCCACTTTCACCACTTCTATTCAACATAGTAATGGAAGGCCTAGCCACAGCAATCAGACAAGACAAAGAAATAAAAGGTATTCAGATTGGTGGGGAAGAGGTAACATTGTCACTGTATGCAGATGACATGATACTGTATATAGAAAACCCTAAAAAATCCACACAAAAACTATTAGAACTGATAAACAAATTCAGCGAGGTATCAGGATACAAGATGAACATACAGAAATCTGTTGCATTTCTTTACATTAACAATGAAATACCAGAAAAGGAAAGTAAAAAAACAATCCCTTTTGAAATAACATTAAAAAATTAAAATACTTAGGAATAAACCTGACCAAGGAGGTGAAAGACTTACACTCTGAGAACTGTAAAGCATTGATAAAGGGAATAGAAGATTATTTAAAGAAATGGAAAGATATCCCATGCTCTTGTATTGAAAAAATTAATACTGTTTTTTTAATGTTCTTTTTATTTATTTATTTATTTATTTATTTTTGGCTGCTTTGGGTCTTTGTTGCTGCACGCAGGCTTTCTCTAGTTGTGGCGAGCAGGGGCTATTCTTCATTGCGGTGCACAGGCTTCTCATTGCAGTGGCTTCTCGTTACAGAGCACGTGCTCTAGGCACACAGGCTTCACTAGTTGTGGCACACAGGCTCCGTAGTTGTGGCTCGCGGGCTCTAGAGCACAGCCTCAGTAGTTGTGGTGCATGGGCTTAGTTGCTCCGCGGCATGTGGGATCTTCCCAGACCAGGGCTCGAACCTGTGTCCCCTGCATTGGCAGGCAGATTCTTAACCATTGTGCCACCAGGGAAGTCCCTGAAAAAATTAATATTGTTAAAATGGCCATACCACCCAAAGCAATCTACAGATTTAATGCAATGCCTATCAAATTATCCATGACATTTTTCACAGAACTAGAACAAATAATCCTAAAATTTATATGGAACCACAAAAGGCACAGAATTGCCAAAGCAATTCTGAGGAAAAAGAACAAAGCTGGAGGCATAATCCTCCCATATTTCAGACAATACTACAAAGCTACAGTAGTCAAAACAGCATGGTATTGGTACCAAAAACAGACATATGGACCAATGGAACAAATTAGAGAGCCCAGAAATAAACCCACACACCTATCAGTCAATTGGTCTTCCACAAAGGAGGCAAGAATATACAATGAAGAAAAGACAGACCCTTTGGCAAGTGGTATTGGGAAAACTGGACAGCTGCATGTAAATCAATGAAGTTAGTACACACCCTTACACCATACACAAAAGTGAACTCAAAATGGCTTAAAGACTTAAATATAAGACAGGATACCATAAAACTCCTAAAAGAGAACATAGGCAAAACATTCTCTGACATAGATCATAGTAAGGTTTTCCTAAGTCGATCTCCCAAACATTAGAAATAAAAGCAAAAATACACTTCAATATATAAGTCAAATGCTAAGTCATGAAAGGGGAAATCCACAGTAATGCAATAATAGTGGGGGACTTTAACACACCTTTTATGCCAATGGACAGAACATCCAGACAGAAGATCAGTAAGGAAACACAAGTCTTAAATGACACATTAGACTAGATAGACTTAATTGATATTTATAGGACTTTCCATCCAAAAGCAGCAGAGCACACTTTCTTCTCAGGTGCACAGGTGCACAGGGAACATTCTCCAGGATAGATCACATCTTGGGCCACAAATCAAGCCTCGGTAAATTAAGAAAATTGAAATCATATCAAACATCGTTTCCAACCACAACGCTATGAGATTAGAAATCAATTACAGGAAAAAAAATACTGTAAAAAACACAAACACGTGGAGATAAGTCTCTGGAATTTACAAACAGCTCATGCGGCTCAGTATCGAAAAAACAACCCAATCAGAAAATGGGCAGAAGATCTAAATAGACATTTCTCCAAATAAGATATACAGATGTGCCAATAGGCACATGAAAAGATGCTCAACATCACTAATTATCAGAAATACAAATCAAAACTACAATGAGGTATCATCTCACACCATTCTGAATGGCCATCATTAAAAAGTCTATAAACAATAAATGCTGGAGAGGGTGCAGAGAAAAGGGAACCCTCTTGCACCGTTGGTGGGAATGTAAATTGATATAGCCACTGTGGAGAACAGTATAGAGGTTCCTTAAAAAACTAAAAATAGAGTTACCATATGATCCAGCAATCTCACTCCTGGGCATATATCTGGAGAAAACGCTAATTCGAAAAAATACATGCACCCCAATATTCGTAGCAGCACTGTTTACAATGGCCAAGACATGGAAGCAACCTAAGTGGCCATCAACAGATGAATGGATAAAGAAGATGTGGTGTGTACACACACACACACACACACACACACACAATGGAATACTACTCAGCTATAAAAAATAATGAAATAATGCCATTTGCAGCAACAAATGGCAGGTCCAGCAAGGGTGGACCTGGATATGATCATATGAAGTGAAGAAAGTCAGACATAGACAAATATATATCACTTATATGTGGAATCTAAAAAGTGATACAAATGTACTTATTTATAAAACAGAAACAGATTCACAGATATAGAAAACAAATTTACAGTTACCAAAGGGGAAGAGGGGTAGGGATAAATTAGGAGTTTGTGATTAACAGATACAAACTACTTACTACATATAAAATACATAAACAGCAAGGTCCTCCTGTATAGCACAGGGAACTATATTCAGTATCTTGTAATAACCTATAATGAAAAAGAATATCTATATGAATCTATATGGAAAAGAATATCTATAGTACTGAATCACTATACCATACACAAGGAACTAACACAATGTTGTAAGTCAACTATACTTCAGTTTTAAAAAAAGAAATTCGTATACTGCATTGGCAGAAAGAAAAGCAAATAACCCAATTTTAAAATGAGCGAAGGACCTGAATATACGTTTTTCCCAAGAAGACATACAGATGGCCAACCGGGATGTGATAAAGTGCTCAATTTGATTAATCATCAGGGAAATGCAAATCAGCCACAATGAGATATCACCTCACACTTGTTAGGGTGCTGTTACCAAAAAGACAAGAGAGAACAAATGTTGGCAAGGTTTTGGAGAAAAAGGAACTCTGTACACTTGGTGGGAATGTAAACTGATATAGCCACTATGGAAAACAGTCGGGAGGTTCCTCAAGAACTTAAAAATAGGAGTACAGTATGAACAAGCAATCCCACTTCTGGAAGTATATCCAAAAGAAACAAAATCAGCATCTTGAAGAGATATCTGTACTCCCACGTTCATTGTAGCATTGTTCACAATGGCCAAGGTTCTGAAACAACCTAAGTGTCCATTGATGGATGAATGGATAAACAAAATGTGGTGTGTATATATGCACGATAGAGTATTATTCAGCTTTATAAAAGAAGGAAATTGTGCTATTTCCTATAATATGGATGAACCTGCAGGGCATTATGCTGAGTGAAATATATCAGAGAAAAATAAATACTGTACAGTATTACCTATGTGTGGAATCTAAAAAAAACTGAACTCATAGAAAAGTGTTTGCCAGGGGGTAGAGGAAATGAAGATATGTTGGTCAGAGGGTACAAACTTCCAGTTATAAGAGGAATAAGTTCTGGGGATCTAATGTACAATATGGTGACTGTGGTTGATAATACTGTATTGCATAATTGAAATTTACAAGGAGAGTAGAATTTAAGCGTTTTATCACCAAAAAAGAAGAAAAAGATAAATGTGTGAGGTGATTGATGTGTTTATTAACTCAGTGGTCGGGATCCTTTCACAATATATATGTACATCAGATCAACATGTTGTACACTTTAAATATATTACAATTTTGTCAATTATACCTCAAAGTTGAAAAAAATAAAATAGAAAAATATATAAAATTTATATGACAGAGTACTGACCCAAAATTGCTGAGAATCTCTTGAGGAAGAGTAAAGTGATGGGACTGGCCATACCAGATAATAAGATGTATAAAGTTATATTAAGACAGTGTAGTATTGGTTCAGAGGAAAGGTTTGTAGACCAAAGGAACATATGGGTCCTCCAAAACTGAAGAATACAGAAGTGGTGTTACAGTAGGTGGGAATGGACTTTAAACAACTGGTAGCTGGACAATTGATTGTAATCCAGTGCAAACAGATAAGATATCACACCTTATGTAAAACATAATTTCAGTTAGCTTAAAAGCTTAGTGTGAAAAACAAAGCATTAAAATATTAAGAAGAAATTAGGACCCCAAGGAAGTTAAGGATTCCTCAGTGAGACTTTAAATGTTATGAGTCTGAAGGAAAATATTGATAAATTTAGCTATGTTACAAATGGAAACCAGTGTTCATCAAAAGATATCATAAAGAAGTGAGGGGAAATAAGTTCCAAGCAAGAGAAATATTTGCAGTACATATCGTCAATAAAAGATTTATATTCCATGATATAAAGATTTCCTACAAATGGAAAAATACAAAGAACCCAATAGAAGAAACACATAAGAGATTTTCAAAAATACAAGGGGATACATTAATGGTAAATTGAAATTTATTGAAATTAATAAAGTAAATAAGTATTTATTACAGTTAATGGTGAACAAGATAATTGTCTCAGAAATCAGAAAAATGCAAATAAAGCTTACCCTGAGCTCTATCTTATATCCTGTAATTTGGCAGTAATTAAGAAAGCTGGTAATATCATATGTTAATGAAAATGGAGAACAGTGGGAACTCCTTTACACTGTTACACCGCCTCTAAGGATATGAATTGGTACAACCACTTTGAAACCAATTGGAGTGCTTCAGAATTTGGAGTTAAATTTGCATAATCCCTACACACACACGCACACACACACGCGCGCGCACACACACACACACACACACACACACGCTTTGAGAGAAACCTGTAGGAGACTATTATTAGCAGAATCATCCACAATAGCAACAAACCGGAAACTACATACGTATGGTATACTGATATATATACACACATATATAGGTATATATTTATATCAGTACAGATGGATAAAATTTAATCATTTCACGTAATGGAGCATGATACGCCAAGAGCATGGGTATATTAGAAGCCTAATGAAAGTATAGAAGGCCAGCGTATTACCACGTACTGTTTAAAGCTCAAAAGCAAACAAAACTAAATATCATAATGCATGGATATACATTCAGATAAAACTCCAGAACTTGAAAGATAAGGGAATGGTAAACACAAACAAAATGATGCTTGCTTCTGGGGAACAGAGGGAGATGGGACTGGGAGGAAAGTTTTGCTTTACCAGCGTTGTAATTCACAGAGATGTTCATTTTTTAGTGTTATGTGGTTTGTTCATGGAGATTGCTCATTTTGTTATTTATATTTCGTAACGTATATGTTACATAGCTTCTTTTTTGCTTACCAAGTTACATAACAGTTTTTAAAATTAAAATAATGTATAAGAAGTTTGAATTGTTATATATCTAAAGTAGCTTATGCAAGACATTCTGACTACCTTAGCTACCTTAGGAGTACCTAATATTTTAAAATTACAAATTAGTAAAATGACTGATCTCAAAGACTTTTCATATATAACTTTTGCTTTATTCAAAACTTCATTTTCTAATCCCTGTTTATGTTTTACAGAAGGCTGAACTTTCTCCCTTTTTTTTTTGAGTTACTAAGATCATAGTATGTCCTGCTTTGATATAAGGAGAAAACTTGCCCATAAATTGAGATGCTCATAAAACTAAACTCTGAGATCTACTTACAGATCTGTGTCACCTTTTAAAGGGATAGGTTACAAAGTTTATAGTGATAAAAGGAAATCAAAGAATGCTGATTCCTTACTATGAGGAATAATATGAGAATTCTGTCAGCCATAATACGAGGATTGTCTCTGGCAATAATAATTTAAGTGAATTGGGACTAAAAATAATAGTCTTAATTGATATATCAGAATGCTACCTAATGGTGTTTGTACTTAAGGGGTTGTTCCCTCTGCTTGGTAAGCTCTTTCCCCATAACATAAACATATTTATGTTTCGGTGAGTCATCTGCTCAGAGATAACCTTCTCTCTTGAGGCAGAGCTGTCATTTTCCCCATGTGGAACAGTGCCTGGGTCATAGCAGAGGATCTGTAATGAAGGGAGAAATGAAAACAAAAAACAAAACCCTAAATAATGGAGTACCAGCTTACGTTATGCCAGTATGATTAGAATATTGGAGACTGGGGGAAGAATGGAGGTACAGAGAAAAATCTAGTTAAGATATTTACTACAGAGCAATTGGAAATGAAAATAAAGCATTTCTGAAATAAGTCATTTAAAATATTTTATACATATCTTTTTAAATAAAGTTAACCATTATTTTATTGAGAATCATAGCATCTGGTTTGATCAAAATAGAATATAATATACAAATATGATATAGTATTTTGAAAGCCAAAGAATATTCACAAAACCATTTTTACTATAGGATAATAGATTGTATTCTTAAAATGGTTTATTTATCTGTGTATGTGTGGGGATCATGTGTGTACATATATGTATGTATATAGTATGCTTAGAACTTACAAAATATAAAATATGTTCTTTATTTTATAAATATGCATGCTAAGGGAAAGAAATAAAACTAATTACTGTAAGGTGAAAGTTAATTATAATATCTTTATTTTCACAGATGTACCAAAAAGTAGAGAATCACAATATACTCACTGTGGACAATGTGAAGGATGTTCTCCAGAATGAATTTCCTCATGTTAATATTTGGGATATTTTGGGAATTTATTCTAAATATGATGGTGAAAGAAAGGTAAGCTGGAATGCAAATTTTAAAAAATGTGATCAAGAAACTTTTATTATAATCTCATGAATAAATGATCTCAGTATTATTAACTCATGATTTAGATTTTAGACCCTCAGAAAAAAGGGAAATTTCTACCTTTGAATGACACAAGTTGTATACAGTATTTAAGTTGCTACTATTGGCTTTTTTAAAAGTACGGAAACAGATACTTCTCAGAATTTACAGTGCAGAAAATTACAAAAACAACCTTAAAACAATTAAAAAGTGGCAATAAGTACATACCTATCAATAATTACTTTAAATGTAAATGGACTAAGTGCTCCAATCAAAAGAGTGGCTGAATGGCTCTACAAACAAGACTCTAACTTTTATGTGGAAATAAATGAATTCATTTATTCATATGTATTCTAGGTAAAGGCAACAGCAACATATGATATGATACAAATGAATTTTTAAGTTGAGATCATTTTATATAGCCAAAACATACTATTTATATCAGTTGCCATGAAAATATCTGAGTAACACCATGTTATCCTCAGATATTGGTGTTCACAACCCAATATTACTGTTTCCTATTAACTACCTTTTTATACATAATATATTTGGATGTAAATTTCATTGCCAACTGTATTATAAGTACTTCAAGGAAAGGAATCTTGTCTTCTTATTCTTTTGTATTCCTCAAGTTTGCATGTCTTAGTTTTTAGGTATTATTTGTTGAGTCTTACAGTAATTGAAGGTTGAGCTCTCTTCCACCTCCTGACCTTCACTTGGTCTCCTCCAGTCCCAGTGGTAGTACTTAAAATATTTTAAACCTGTTGTGGCTTCAAGAGCAAACAATCAGAAAGAATCGATCAAAGCAGATCCTCAAACTGGAATGGAGTCTTGGAAGCCCTCATGCTGAGGCTGATACTGACTTGCTTATAGCTGAATCACGTTGACATGGATGATCTGAGAAAGCGGTCAAGGTAGTTCTCATGTGGGGAATCGCCATCCCAAGACAGCAGTTACTTACCAACTGGTGCAAAAGTATTTCAGTACAATAAGAATTGGAAAGTCCTGTGCAGTTGCAAACCAGCTGATTATCAGATCTGTTTTTAACACATTTTGGTTAAATGAATATTTAGTGTGAGTGTGACTTTTTAAGTGTTCCTCATTAGTAAGTCAAGTACTATGGTTGTTTTTTAACAACTTTTCTTTTTTTTTTTGTAGCTTTAAGTGTTACTCCATTTTTACTCATTCACGTAGTTTTCTACCTATTCCAAATATATCGAGATAGTCAAGAGATTGGTCAGATAACCTATCTAGAATTTTCCTTACACAAACAAACATAGCCATTAACAAGCCAGCACTTTGCCCCACACACACCAGCCCCAAGAATGCCCTTCTGCAGCCACTCTGCATTTTGTCTAAACTGAACTGGTTGTCCTCTGCACCTGAAACACAGCTGTCATTTCTGGATCTGCCTTTGCTGCTTTCCTTCATTGGATCTCTGCTTTTCCTCTGGCTTCATGAACACTGTGCCTTTCCTCTTTTTGATTTATTTTGCTTTTACTTCTTTCTCAAGCAAGTATGCATGAAAAAAATTCTTTGATCTCTTTTATATAAAAGTTTTTTATTTTATATTTGCATTTTATTGATTGTTGGACTGGGTAATCATTTTTCGTATGGATTTTGAAGGCTTTCTTTTTACTCTCTCCTAGCTCCTAATAAGCTACTGAAATGAATGATACCCATCTGATTTTGACTCCTTTGTCTTCTTTGATCTATTTATTTATATTTCCTGTTTGAAAGTTTTTAAGATCTTTTTATCCCTGTTGCTTGGAAATTTCATGATATGTCTTTGTCTTGATCCTATTTCATTTAACACTTTGGGTGTTTGGTGGGTCCCTTCTAATGGAGATATGTGTCCATCTATTCTGGGAATTTCTTTGTGTTATTTTTTAATGCTTTCCTGTATTTTCTCTGTTCTTTCTGAATCTTCTGGATTGAGCAATTATTTACTTTTTCTTTTTCTTTTATTCCTTTTTGTAATGCCCAGTTTTTCTTTCATGAGCACAGTTTTTTAATCTAAGAATGTTAGCTTTTTGATGTGTTGTTCTGTGCCCTGCGCTATCTCTGCCTTCTATAGCTTCCCTTTTTCATCCAATTTGATTTCTTTTTTTGTGTTTGAAGCATTTGTCAAATGTATTATGATGTCTGGTTGTCTTTCACCTGTAAGTATGAAACCGTAAAAAGCTGCTTACAAATAAACGGGTCTTTTCGGTTGGTGGGCCTCACTTGGGGAGTGAGTCAGTTTTTTTAGTTAGATGACCAACAAATAAATGTCTTTTCGAATGCTGGCATTCTGTTGCAGCGCTTGATTTCTTCAAATGAGAATTCTTTATTTTCCTCTTAGAAGGAGTATGTGTGGCAAATGAAAGGGTGCAGATGTGGGAAACGAGGGGATAGGATATGTCTAGAAATAGGATGTGGTAATAGGCTGGGTTGAAAGAATGTGAACTTTCCTTCAGTCTTCTGTCTGGTTTTCATCCCCTTTCTCAGCCTTGCACTATACCTGGAATCCCCAAATCGAGAGCCTTTGTGATTCAATTTCAACAGAGAGTAAAGGGAAGCAGAATAGTTTAGCTTTTCAGGATTGAGAGAGGGTCCTTGGTATACAACTTCTCTGCATACAGACTCTCAACAAGTTTCCACATTTCATGCTCTGCTCCTTATCTTCTCCTTCTAAGATAGTCTAGGTTTTTAGCCCTCAGGGGTTCTGAAAATGTTGACGTTCCTTTCTGTCTGCACGGGAGTGACTTCCCTTTCTACTTTGGTCATCGACTCTTGATCTTTTCTCCCGTTTTTCTTTGTGGGCTCATATCTTGTTATTGTTGTTATTATCATCTTTGTCATCCTGATTTTTATTGTTATACTCTCATTTTAGTTGTCGACTTAAAAAAATGCACATGAGAGTCACGAGTTAAGTTTTATTTGGCGCAAAATGAGGACTATAGCCCGGGAGACGGCATTTCAGATAGCTCTGAGAAACTGCTCCGAAGAGATAGGGGGGAAGGTCAGTATACATGTGATTTTGGTGACAGGGAAGTACATGCGATTAAGCACATGTTTTTTGCAGAAGGTTTCTGCTAGTCTAGTGAAGGTTACTGCTAGTCACGAGGCGCAGACGTCACCATGAAGGATTTTAGTGCTTTTCTAGATAAGAGGAGATATAAGAATTGGGCTCATAAAATTGGCTGCTGAAAATATCTATCTGAAGACCTGTTCTGCCAGTTTTTCTCAGAGCACAGAGTGCCTCATCTCTGCTCTCCACCTGAACTCCTTTCAGGGGGTGTTGAAGATCAACAGCTGCAGCAGCACATGATTTAATCCTTGTAGAGGTAGGTGGCAAGTGCCAATTTGTAGTTGGCATAGTGAAACTTGCAGAATGGAGATGAGCACGTGTGATAAATCTACCATATTTATCAGAAATCCACTTTTACTCTTTATCAAGTTAAGCTGCAAAATGAATATTTTTATGGTGTTGCCAATTTTAAGATACCTGTAGTCATATTCTCCTGAAATTATGAAAAACATTAAGGATTTTTGTGAAGATTAAGGATTCAGTACACTCCTCAGAAATATTGAATTCCATTTTTTGTGTGTGAGTTCAGTCTTCTGTTTGCTCCTTTTTTACTCCTCTCTCCCTGTAAGACTGTCTTGTAATGATGGTATCTTCATTTCTTAATTTCTGCATTTGTCTCAAGTCTACTTAATCTCCAGTTAAATTGGACTCTGTGTTACTTACAATCCTTTAGTTGTGCCTGGTTTTATTCCTTACCTATTCCTCCCAAGAGTTATTCTAAACATTCATCAGTCCTATAAGCCCCTTTTCACCTTTCTCTTCATGCCTCAAAAATCATTCTGATTACTACATCACAAAGAAAATAAATGTTTTAGGCCTTTATTCCCTAAACTCATGTTCCTGTAGTTTTCTCTCTATATCCAAACTTTATTTTTTCTTTCAACAAACATTTATTGAGTACTTACAATATTCTATACACAAGAGGTAAAAGAATAGAGTACAAGGAAGATCTTTTGGAAATTAAAAATAAAATAAAAATTTAATAGGACGGAGACAAAGACACATGAAAAGTAAGAAGGTAAACAGTCTTCAATTCACAAGATTCAGAAAGAACAGAGAAAACAAAGGAAAGCATTAGAGAAATACCACAAAGAAATTCCCCAAATTGATGGACATGAGTCCTTATTAGAAGGGTCCCACCCAATACGCAATGCATAGAATGAAAGAGGAGCTTTGGGGGGCAGGGTGGAGGTGGATAAGAATATTTCCCTGAAGCAGTGACATTAAAGCCGAGTCCAGAAGTAGGAGGACAGTTGGACAAAAGAAGACAAAGAAGTGGTAGGTAGTCAGCATTCCAGAGAAAAATGTTAGGATGTCCTGAATGTGAAGGAACGAAGAGAGTTGGTGTTACTACTGAGTAGATGTAGCAAGTATGTGTTGCTTGTGTTGTAGAAGGAAGTCCCTAAGATGAGGCTGGAGGTGTAAGCGAGGGGCCTGATTACACAGAGTGTGGTGAGCTGTAGTTAATTAACACGCTTGTGAACTCAAAACAGTAGAATACCTTTGCAACAGTGAAAAACCTGAGAAGATATTAAGCAGTGAAGTGACAGTGACATGCATTTTCTCCAAAGAACATTCTCCGTTGTTGAGAATAGATTGTCGGAGGGTAAAAGTGTACGTAGTAAGACGGATTAGGAAGCATGTAGGTGAGAGATGAGAGATGGGCTAGTAGGTTTTTGGAAGAGTAGAGGCAGAGAAAAATGGACACAATTGAGGTATTTGGGAAATACAATCCAGGACCTGCTGCTGGATTGGAAAGGGGAGAGAGGAGAAGAGAAATTGTCAAGGATGGCTCCCAGGGTTCAACTAACTCACTGGGATGGTGGTAATGCCATTGCCAAGATGGAAAGAGGTGGAAGAGAAACCAAGTGGGAAATAAGAACGGAAGTTCAGTTTTTCACATATTGAATTTGAGGTGCCTGTGAGAATTCCATAGGAGATGTGAAGTAAGTGTGATTGGATATTTGTGTCTACAGCTCAGAATAGAGATGTAGGCTAAAAGTACAAAATTCAGTGTTATGGCTTATTTGTGGTAATTAAAGCTTTTGTAATAGACAGGTTACCTAACTGAAAAATCACAGGGGAAAACAGAAGAAAGCCTGTATTTCTAGCAGCAGTATCCTTCTTAAGGTCCAAAACCATGTATTCAGCTGCCTGGGGGATTGCCCATAAGCGTCTTAAATGAATTTAAAACCATGCCCATCGTCTTTCTTGTTACCCCAAACCTTTTTTTCTTTTTTTGTGCCTTATCCTAGAGCGTAGCACCATCATTCTCCCAGGGCACTCAGGCTACTAGAAGCCTGATAATTGTCCAACTTCTTTTCCCTCATACCCTCCCAAACACTAGATCATCAAGTTCTTGTCAGTTTTGTCAACTATATGTTTCAGAAACTGCCTCATTCTCTCCTTGCTTCTCACCACTGATTTTTGTCTGGCTCTTGCTTTTTCTTTCCTGTATTTTTGCAGTAGCCCCTGACCCACCGCCCCCAGTGCATGCTTTCCCACCCTCTTCCTCCTCTTTATCGCCACTATATTCTTTTTTTTAAAGAGCAAATCTGATCGTATTTCTTGTCATGAGTCCTCTTCCTAGGTAGAATTGACCATGCCCTCCCTAGTACCCTTGGATATCTATTCACACTTATTTTTAATGTATCCGTCTCTCCCCCTGTTAAACTGTGTTTTCTTAGGACAGAGTTTGCATATCATTCTTATGCATTCATTGCCTAATACACAGTAAATGTCCAATAAATGCAGAGATAATATAGTTCAGTGGTTAAGAGTTCAGACTCTTGGTCAAACAGATGTTAAGTACAAAGTCTGTTTCCAAAGTGTAGTCATTATGTGGCATTGGAAGTGACTCTCTGTTTTATCATCTGTAAATAGTAGTCTGGATATAATAGTAGTCCTTAGCTTCATAGGGTAATTGTGAATATGTTGGCTATAATGACAGTTTTTTTTTTTTTTAATTTTATTTATTTATTTATTTATTTATGGCTGTGTTGGGTCTTCGTTTCTGTGAGAGGGCTTTCTCTCGTTGCGGCAAATGGGGGCCACTATTCATCGCGGTGTGCGGGCCTTTCACTATCACGGCCTCTCTTGCTGCGGAGCACAGGCTCCAGACGCGCAGGCTCAGTAGTTGTGGCTCACGGGCCCAGTTGCTCCGCGGCATGTGGGATCTTCCCAGACCAGGGCTCGAACCCGTGTCCCCTGCATTGGCAGGCAGACTCTCAACCACTGCGCCACCAGGGAAGCCCTATAATGACAGTTTTAATAATTTGTAGTGTTGAGTAGCGAATGAATTGTTTAGTGATGCTTTATCACTCACGAGATAAAATCCAGATGTTGAGGACCTTCCTGATCTGTCCTCTCTCCCCATCCCCTCTGACTCCATATCTTCTCCCTATGTAACTCCTCTCACTGTAAACACAGAAAAGTACTTGCCATTACCTAAATGTACCATGTCTCTCTTCCCTTCTCTTCCTCGCAGTGCTGTCTCCTTTCGCTGGGAGTGTCTTTCTCCACTTTATCTCCCTAGCATATTTTTGCTCATCCTTTAAGACTTGTAGTGTCACTCCCTAACAGAGGCCTTCTGTGATCCCTCCCCTCCACACTCAAGCTTAGTCATTCCTTTTCTGGGCTCCCATACAATCTGGTATATGCCTCAGTTTCGCTTGTATATATGTGAGCCCCTTGAAGGCAGATTTTTCAGCTGTGTATTCACAAAGTCTAGCCAAATGCTTGAATTCAATAAATGTTAGCTAAACAAATGAATATAGCGATAAATGAATCTCTTATGCGGGTAAATGTATTTTTTAAAGTCATGTCATACTCTCTATCAGGGGGTCAGCAAACTACAGCCCATGAGCCAAATCCAGCCTTTTTACCATCTGTTTTTATAAATACAGGTTTTTGGAGACACAGCCATGTTCACTCATTCATGTGTTGTGTGTCACTGCTTTTGCACTATAACATCACGATTGAGTAGTTGTGTCAGAGACCAGATGGCTCACAAAGCCTAAAATATGTATCTGGCCCTTTACAGAAAAAGTTTTCTGACTTGTTCTATGTAGGTAAATTACTTTCCTTTAAATAACATTTGGAAAGGACAGATAAAATTAGCAAAATTAACATTTTTTTCTATGACATACAAAAATGTGGCCGTGTCCCTTTCTTTATTTATGTGTTTCTTTTTCAGACAAACATATTCTGTTTAACTCTCTGGTATTTTTTAATTGCATAGGCAGGAGCAAGCTATTACAGGATGACTGGCCTGGGTCCTTTGCCTCAAGCTCTTTATAATGGTGAATCCTTTCACCCTGAAGAGCTGAATATTAGGGAACTAGAAATGGCTGTTCTTCACAGAATGATAGATGAAACTGCATATTTACAAAAGGAAGTTTTTATGGTAGGTAAGCATGTATGAGAAAATATATGAGGAATGATATTTATAGATGATTTTTATATTAAAAATATCTTTTAATAGCAAAAGTTAATTGTGTAAAAATTTCCATTCTGATGGTTTAGTAATGATTTTTAAAGTAGTAATTAAATTTATCTGTGCATAATTGCATCTAAAAAATTGCTTAATTGGAAAGAAACTTCACAGTTTTATAGGAAAATTTATTATAAGAATCCTAAATTGCATATTACTTATTGACTTATTTTAGATTCAGTAGTCTTTAAATGTATTCTCTGCATAATTTTAAAACATCTGCATATAAATCACATATATTACCTAAATAATACTTTATTATTTTAGGGTACATTAAATGATCGAACAAATGCAATTGACTTCCTTATGGATAGAAATAATGTTGTGCCCCGTATAAATCCTTTGATTTTGTACAATAAATGGCAGTACCTTAATTTAATATCTACATCAGGTAATATAATCCTTCCATATACTTTCCTATAAATGTTTATTGAGTTGTGAATGTTTTATTAATTCATTATTTAACATTTAATATTAAAATTTTTAGTAACTGCTGATGTTGAAGATTTCTCCACTTTCTTCTTCTTGGATTCACAAGATAAGAGTGCTGTAATTGCAGAGAACATGTATTATGTAACCCAAGAAGGTAATAAGCATATTTTATTTTCCTGAATTTATTCCTAAATAGCAAAAACTTGTAATTTTATTAAATGCTTGCATAATACGTTTCTAGATGTTGATATTTGACTGGAGACCTGGTTTTCAATTTGAGGATTTGAAAATTATTAGGATGTAAGGACTGTGAAGAGAAAATGATGCCTCCTATCTTAGCTAATCGTATATGCAGAGGGGTTAATATTGAGGGGTTTTTGTCTTTTTTTTTTTTTTAAAGCAAGCTATTCCATTTTTCTCCTTTTTAGGAAGGTAGTAAAAACCCTTTCAAGATTAAATAAACTGATAATCATATCAGGCATGAATAAAAGTGTAATCCCCAGATGAGAGGAGAATAGTTCTGTGTTCTGATTAAACAACGTCTGGATGTTTTGCTTTAGTTAAGGGTCATAACCAAAGGAGAGGGAGCCGAGACAGGAACATCTTTGGAAATAAGGACTTAGCCTAGATAGGAAAGTCTTCAGTGCGACCACAGTTCTGTTAGAGACCATGAAGTCTTCAGATAGATGAAGATAATTGGAGTTTGGTTGGTTTTGGTTTCACTTTGTTTTGTTTGACCTGCTTTGCTCTAGAGAGAACAAAAAGAGCCAATGCATGAAACATAAAAGAAAGCTGATTGTTATTTCAGTATATAAAGCAGTAACTTTCTAACAATGAGTGATCTGAAGATGGAATTACTATGTAATAAGGGGTAAATTTTTATATATGAGAGAGATTTAAGCAGACAGCTAGTTTTTGAGAATGCTGCGGAGTGAATCCAAATTAGGACCGTATGGCCCTTGAATTACTTTGGAACAGATCTATGATTTTATGTTCATAAAGTGGTCTGTCTACAAGGTAACCAACATATAATAGAATATAATTCAGTTTCATATTATGGCAGGCTAAGGTCCTGAATGTGTCAAGTGAAGGGAAAAGGAGGCAGAGAAAAAGGGAATACAAAATAGGGGAAACATTTTTATCAGGTTCTGGGTTATATTTCAAAAATTGCTTCTGGGCATCAGAATAAGTTAGGCCATAATTAATGCCCTTTGGTTAAACCTCTTGCAGTTTAAAAGAAGACTTTATTAACTGAGAAACACCTGATTTCTTTATTTGCATTTATGTAAATATGTAAAGAAATAAAAGAGTTGGGAGAAATTTACTTAGCACTTTTGAAATAGTTCTCAGTTTACTAGTTGTAATGGCAAAAGTGATGACATTAAGAAGGCATGAGAATTCTTTACCTTTCTTCTTTGAAAAGAATGTGCCACTGCCTTACTCTCAAATTGCTTCTGAAGGACTGCAAGTAGAATCGATGTTATCCTTCTTTTTGTTATATTTTTTTCATTAACGAAAGCCAGTTTTTGCATAGTTATATATTGCTGGATATGGTAATAACTGTAGCTTCACATCTATTCAGGTGTAGGTTTTTGGTATAGCACACATTTTACAGTTGTTTTAAGTGGGTCATAAGATCTAAGGGACTGCTTTTTCTATAGGTTTTAATGATGGCCAGACAAGTATTATTTCAGGTGTTATATGCTGCGGCTGGATGAAATTAAACCCATTTAACTGTGACTGCAGAATTAAAAATTATTTCTTCTTGTGGCTTCCAAATTTTCAGATGTTTCTGAAACAAGAATTGCATCGATGTTGGCATAAGATTATGTGAATTAGGCCAAGTTAATAATAGCCAGAATTTTTGAAATACATGAATCATAAGCTAATAAATATTGCTGTTTTCAATGTCTGCTAATAATTTATTGTATCCAGTTTTACATATATGTGAGGTATAAATATCATTATTTTTTACAAGTGTAGCTGAAAGGCACTTTTGCTTGGCAACAGTAGAACTTTGATAAGCACGATACAGTTTTCCCTACTGGCAAAAGTATCTCACTGATGTGTTTCTTGGGGACTGTTCTTTCTTTTTGGTGTCTGAGTTTATATAAAGCTTATTACTCTTTTAACATTTTTATGTGTATTTCACTCTGTGCGTATGTAATTTTTACCAATATTTGCTTATTTTCAGAAAGATTCATTTTAAAAATTGTTACTGTTTTTATGTATTTTGTTAACTGGAAATGTCCCTGTCTTTAGTTTGATTTTAAGAAGAATTAGTTTGACTAAACTGTTTGAAACTTTCAGATGATGTAATTTCTTCAGTTACTTTCTGGATTATTGCTGATTTTGACAAACCATCTGGGAGAAAACTGCTTTTTAATGCATTAAATCACCTGGTAAGTATTTAGACACTCTTACTACAAAAATTCTAATTTGTTGTAATTTCGAGAAAGCAATATGAAGAACGTGCATTAAATCTTTATTTCCCTTCATGTTAACATTTTCAGTACCTTGACTTGGTTAGAACATGGTGCTAAGGAGATTAAGACAGGAATTCAATTTCTTTCTCCATGTAGAATGGGTAACCTTGCCCAGGAAAAGAAAAACCTACATGTCTTCTGTGATTCATGACCTATATATTCTTTGCTAGTCTTTGCAGTTGGACATACATTTACAGGTCTAATAGTGTGTATGTACTGAACGTTTGTGTCCTCCCAAAATTTATGTGTTCAAATCTAATCCTCAATGTGATGATATTTGGAGGTGGGGCCTTTAGGAGGTAATTAGGTCAAAAGGGTGGAGTCCTCATAAATGGGATTATAGCTCTTACAAGAAGAGGTCAGAGAGGTAGCCCACTGTCTTTCTGTCATGTGAGGATACAAGGAGAAATCGGCAGAATGTAGTGCAGAAGAGGGTCCTCACCAGCACCTGACCATGCTGGCACACTGATCTTGGACTACCAGCCCCCAGTTTGTACTATTTTTTTACATACCTCTCTCAATAACAAATAAACCAAGTACACAGAAAATCAGTAGGGATGTATAGAATATTTGAATGATAAAATAATCAAACCTGACCTAATGGATATTGATAGAAAAGTACACATTGCATAGTATATGTTCTTGCAAAGCACAAATGTAACATTTAAAAAACATTTGTAGATGCTAGGCTATAAAGCAAATCTCATGAAATTTTCCTTTTCTTTTTTGCATCAGTAATAACTATTTTTTAAAAAATTTTTATTGGAGTATAGTTGCTTTACAATGTTGTGTTAGTTTCTACTGTACAGCAAAGTGAATCAGCTATACATATACACATATCCCCTCTTTTATGGATTTCCTTCCCATTTAGCTCACCACAGAGCATTGAGTAGAGTCCCCTGGGCTATACAGTAGGTTCTCATTAGTTATCTATTTTATATATAGTATCAATAGCGTATATATGTCAATCCCAATCTCCCAATTCATCCCACCTCCCCCTTCCCCCTTGGTATCCATACATTTGTTCTCTACATCTGTCTCTATTTCTGCTTTGTAAATAAGATTGTCTATACCAATTTTTTCAGATTCCATATATATGCGTTAATATACGATATTTGTTTTTCTCTTTCTGACTTACTTCACTCTGTATGACAAGTCTCTAGGTCCATCACATCTCTACAAATGACCCAGTTTCATTCCTTTTTATGGCTGAGTAATATTCCATTGCATGTATGTACCACATCTTCTTTATCCATGCTTCTGTCGATGGACATTTAGGTTGTTTCCATGTCTTGGCTATTGTAAACAGTGCTGCAATGAACATTGTGGTACATGACTCTTTTTGAATTATGGTTTTCTCAGGGTATATGCCCAGTAGTGGGATTGCTGGGTCATATGGTAGTTCTATTTTTAGTTTTTTAGGGAACCTCCATACTGTTCTTCACAGTGGCTGTATCAATTTACATTCCTACCAACAGTGCAAGAGGGTTCCCTTTTCTCCACACCCTCTCCAGCATTTATTGTTTGTAGATTTTGTGATGATGGCCATTCTGACCTGTGTGATAGGTGATAGTTCATTGTAGTTTTGATTTGCATTTGTCTAATAATTAGTGATGTTGAGCATCTTTTCATGTGTTTGTTGGCCATCTGTATGTCTTCTTTGGAGAAATGTCTATTTAGGTCTTCCACCCGTTTTTTGATTGGGTTGTTTGGGTTTTTTTTTGATATTGAGCTGCATGTGCTGCTGTTTGTATATTTTGGAGATTAATCCTTTCTCAGTTGCTTCATTTGCAAATATTTTCTCCCATCTAAGGGTTGTCTTTTCATCTTGTTTATGGTTTCCTTTGCTGTGCAAAAGTTTTTAAGTTTCATTAGGTCCCATTTGTTTATTTTTCTTTTTATTCTCATTACTCTAGGAGGTGGGTCAAAAAAGATCTTTCTGTGATTTATGTCAAAGAGTCTTCTTCCTATGTTTTCCTCTAAGAGTTTTACAGTGTCTGGCCTTACATTTAGGTCTTTAATCCATTTTGAGTTTATTTTTGTGTATGGTGTTAGGGAGTGTTCTCATTTCATTCTTTTACGTGTGGCTGTCCAGCTTTCCCAGCACCACTTATTGAAGAGGCTGTCTTTGCTCCATTGTATATCCTTGCCTCCTTTGTCATAGATTAGGTGACCATAGGTGTGTGGGTTTATCTCTGGGCTTTCTGGCCTATTCCATCGATTTATATTTCTGTTTTTGTGCCAGTACCATACTGTCTTGATTACTGTAGCTTTGTAGTATAGTCTGAAGTCAGGGAGTCTGATTCCCCCAGCTCTGTTTTTTTCCCTCAATATTGTTTTTGCTATTCGAGGTCTTTTGTGTTTCCATACAAATTGTAAAATTTTTTTGTTCCAGTTCTGTGAAAAATGCCATTGGTAATTTGTTAGGGATTGCACTGAATCTGTAGATTGCTTTGGGTAGTATAGTCATTTTCACAATATTGATTCTTCCAGTCCAAGAACATGGTATATCTCTCCATCTGTTTGTGTCATCTTTGATTTCTTTCATCAGTATCTTACAGTTTTCTGCGTACAGGTCTTTTGCCTCCTTAGGTAGGATTATTCCTAGGTATTTTATTCTTTTTGTTGCAATGGTAAATGGGATTGTTTCCTTAATTTCTCTTTCTGATCTTTCATTGTCAGTGTATAGGAATGCAAGAGATTCCTGTGTATTAATTTTGTATCCTGCGACTTTACTAAATTCATTGATTAGCTCTAGTAGTTTTCTGGTGTATCTTTAGGATTCTCTGTGTATAGTATAGTGTCATCTGCAAACAGTGACAGTTTTACTTCTTTTCTGATTTGGATTCCTCTTATTTCTTTTCCTTCTCTGATTGCTGTGGCTGAAACTTCCTAAACTGTGTTGAATAGTGGTAAGAGTGGGCACCTTTGTCTGGTTCCTGATCTTAGTGGAAACGGTTTCAAGTTTTCACCATTGAGAACGATGTTGGCTGTGGGTTTGTCAAGTGTGGCCTTTATTATGTTGAGGTAAGTTCCCTCTATGCCTACTTTCTGGAGGGTTTTTATTATAAATGGGTGTTGAATTTTGTCGAAAGCTTTTTCTGCATCTATTGAGATGATTGTATGGTTTTTATCCTTCAGTTTGTTAATATGGTGTATCACATTGATTGATTTGCGTATATAGAAGAATCCTTGCATTCCTGGGATAAACCCCACTTGATCATGGTGTATGATCCTTTTAATGTGCTGCCAGATTCTGTTTGCTAGTATTTTGTTGAGGATTTTTGTACCTGTGTTCATCAGTGATATTGGCCTGTAATTTTCCTTTTTTGTGATATCTTTGTCTGGTTTTGGTATCAGGTGGCTTTGTAGAATGAGTTTGGGAGTGTTCCTCCCTCTGCAGTTTTTTGGAAGAGTTTGAGAAGGATGGGTGTTAGCTCTTCTCTAAATGTTTGATAGAATTCACCTGTGAAGCCATCTGGTCCTGGACTTTTGTTTGTTGGAAGATTTTTAATCACAGTTTCAATTTCATTACTTGTGATTGGTCTGTTTATATTTTCTATTTCTTCCTGGTTCAGTCCTAGAAGGTTGTACCTTTCTAAGAATTTGTCCATTTCTTCCAGGTTGTCCATTCTATTGGCATATAGTTGCTTGTAGTAGTCTCATGATCCTTTGTATTTCTGCGGTGTCAGTTGTGACTTCTCCTTTTTCATTTCTAATTTTATTCATTTGAGTCCTCTCCCTTTTTTCCTTGATGAGTCTGGCTAAAGGTTTATCAGTTTTGTTTATCTTCTCAAAGAACCAGCTTTTAGTTTTATTGATCTTTGCTATTGTTTTCTTTGTTTCTATTTCATTTATTTCTGCTCTGATCTTTTTTTCTTTCCTTCTACTAACTTTGGGTTTTGTTTGTTCTTTGTAGTTGCTTTAGGTGTCAGTTTAGGTTGTTTGAGATTTTTCTTGTTCCTTGAGGTAGGATTGTATTGCTATAAACTTCCCTCTTAGAACTTCTTTTGCTGCATCCCATAGGTTTTGGGTCGTCGTGTTTTCTTTGTCATTTGTTTCTAGGTATTTTTTTATTTCTCTTTGATTTCTTCAGTAATCTCTTGGTTATTTAGTAGCATATTGTTTAGCCTCCATGTGTTTGTGTTTTTCACAGTTTTTTTTCCTGTAATTGATTTCTAATCTCATAGCGTTGTGGTCCGAAAAGATGCTTGATACGATTTCAATTTTCTTAAATTTACTGAGGCTTGATTTGTGACCCAAGATATGATCTATCCTGGAGAATGTTCCCTGTGCACTTGAGAAGAAAGTGTTTTCTGCTGCTTCATATGGAATGTCCTATAAATATGAATTAAGTCTGTCTGGTCTAATGTGTCATTTAAGGCTTGTGTTTCCTTATTAGTTTTCAGTCTGGATGATCTATCCATTGGTGTAAGTGTAGTGTTAAAATCCCCCACTATTATTGTGTTACTCTCAATTTCCCCTTTTAGGGCTGTTAGCATTTGCTTTATGTATTGAGGTGCTCCTATGTTGGGTGCATAAATATTCACAATTGTTATATCTTCTTCAATTACACAAAGTACAGTTGACCCTTGAACAATGCAGGGGTTAGGGGCACTGACCCTCTGAGCAGTCAGAAATCCACTTGTAACTTATAGTCAGCCCTCCATATTCAAGGTTCCACATGTGCAGATTCAACCAACCACAGATCATGTAATATTGTAGTATTTACTACTGAAAAAAAATTGTTTTTAAGTGGACCCATGCTGTTCAAACCTGTGTTGTTGAAAGATCAACTGTATATTCTTTGACCACAGTGTAATTAAGTTAGAAATCAATCACCAAAAGAAAACTAGAACATCTCTGTATATTTGGAAATTAAGAAATGCTTCTGTGTAACCTGTTAATACAAAAATGCACATTTGAAAATATTTTTTGAAAGAATTAAGATTTGAATGACATTAAAACTTGACAGATACAACTAAAACTATGTTATATCTGAAAAAAAGAAAGGTTGAAAAATCAGTCATCTAAACACAAATCTTAAAATTTAAAAACAGCAACTTAAACTTCTATCAAAGAAAGTAAAGGAAAAGGAAGATAAAGATAAGAACAAAAAGTAATGAAATAGAAGACATACAGTAGTTAAGGTCCACAAAGCCAAAATTTGGTTCTTTGAAAAGCCTAATAGAATTGATAGAAACACATGGTAAAACTGGTCAAGAAATATGGAGAAGCAGACCCAATCAATCAGTGCTCTGATAGAAAGAGGGGATGTTACTCAAGATTCTGTGGACATGACAGAGGTAGGAAGAGGCATTTTTAGTTATCAAAGGAATTAAATCTGTAATTTAAGATATTCAAAAGAGAAAACCCCAGACTTATATGACCATACTAGTAAACTGTACCAAGCATCAATCTAACACAAATTTTTTTCCAGAGAATAGAAAAATAAGCAATACATTTCAACTCATTGTACAAGGTCAGCATTACTTCAAAACCAAATGCATAAAAGGGCATTATATAAGAATGGAAAACTGTAGGCCACTCTTACTCATGGACATAGGTGCAAAAATCCTAAACAAGTGAATAAAGGAATAAACAGTATAAAAATCAAAAAGGAAAACTTAAAACTGTCATTTTTCCAAATTGTTTATACAGAAAATACATATAAATCCACAAAAAATTATTAGAATTCATTTTTTAGTTTAACCAGGTTGCTGCCTAACAGGTCAGTATACCAGAATTAAGTCTAAGCGTTGCAACAAATAAGAAATGCATTTTAAATAAAAATATCACTTATAATAGTATCAAAAATATCAAATGCTAGGAATAAATGTAACATAATATGTTTAAGACTTTTACACAATAAAATATTGAGAGAAAATTCAGAAGTCTTACATGAATGGAGAGATATACCATAATCATGAATTGAAAGAGTCAGTATTTTAAAGATGTTCTCCCCAAATTGATGTATAGATTAGGTGCAATTCCAATATGAATCTGAGAGTGTTTTATGGAAATTGTCATGCTGATTCTCAAATTTATATAGATATTCAAAGGACCAAGAATAACTAAGTTACTCTTCAAGAAGAGGAAGGTAGGATAATTGCTCCGCTGGGTATCAAGATCTTTCATAAAGCTATATAACTGAAAACAATTTGGATAGAAAAATAGAGCAGTGCAAGAAGAATAGAGAATCCAGAAACAGACCCACGTATATACTACCCGTGCTTTATGATAGAGTTGACCTTAAAGAGCAGTAAGGGTGGTCTCTTAAACTTTCTCCTTTTCACATCACACTCAGAAATCAATTCCAAATGGATAGAGATCTAAACATAGAAAGCAAAATAATAAAGGTTCTCAAGGGTAACAAAGGTTATCTTTAGAACTTGAGAGAAGGGAAAGATTTGTAAAACAGAACACAAAACCCAGTAGCAATGAAGAAAAATACCAGTAAATTCAACTACATTGAAATTAGGGACTGTTTTTTGTCAGAACACACCAGCAAGAGAATAAAAGGGCAAGCCACAGACTGGCAGAAGTTATCTGCATACGGATAACCAAAAAAGCACTCAAGTCTTAGAAATGAAACCCTTATAACTCAGTACATAAAAGGTAATTATCTCCAATGAAATACTGGCAAAAGATTCAACAGACAAATCAGAAAAGAGGCCAATGAACATGTTAAAGAATGTTCAATATCATTAGTGATGAGAAAAAGCAAATTAAACCTAATGAGATATCTTTACACATCTACCAGAATGATTTAAATTAAAAAATCTGACAATACAAAATGTTTATGAGGCTCTGGGGTAGTGGGACTTTTCATATGTTGCTGGTGGGAGTAAAAATTAGTCCAACTATCCTGAAAAACTCTTTAACATCTTCTAAAGTTGAAGATATGTATATTGTGTTTGTAGAGTGCCAAAGTGAAAAAAATTCAAAGGTCTAGCATCAGTAGAATGGATAAAGGAGAGCACATTCATATGGAATTCTGTATGGTACCAAAAAAAAGTAACTATAGCTACTCAAAACAGTGTTGGTGAATCTCACAATCATGTGGAATGGGAAAAGAGCACAAAAGAATATATAGTGTACGATTACATTCATATGACGTTCAAAATAGATTAAATGTTTAACGATGAAAGCATAGGTGGTAAAATATAAAGAAAAGCAAGAATGATATTACTATGAATGACAAGATAGTGGTTGTCTTTAGGGAAGTGGGAAAGTGAAGTAATTGGCAGGGGATATGAAAGATGTCTGGGTTGCTGGCAGTGCTCTGTTTCTTGACCTGGGCGATATTTTGTGGGTTAATTCACTGAGCTCTACAGTTTTATTTTGTGCACTTTTATGTGTGTTAGTTTACACACACACATACAAAAAGAGGCCAAAAGAATCATGATGCAAAGAGGAGAGAATTAGTTACTAAAATGATTGTTTTTAGACTATTTCAGTGGTATACCGCATTCAGTACATTCAACAGGAAGACAGTGAAAGATGTTGTATGGTAAAGCGAGCAAACTTAATTGGAAAGAAGAAAGTTCAGTTGTAAAAGGATAGGTAAGATACTGATATTTTTCCCCTATAAATGTGTTTTGCAGGAAATAAGTGTTCATGGTCGGTTGGGAGTTATTTATAATCCTACATCAAAAATAGATGAAGATAACACAGCTATTTCCAGAGGAATTCTGGCAGCTTTTCTTACACTGAAAAACAGCTTTTTGAGAAACTTTCTCAGGAAACTGGCAGAGGAAGAAACTGCTACAGCTATTTACTCTGGAGATAAAATTAAAACATTCCTTACTGAGGTCAGTAGCTATTTGTTTGAAATAATAAATAAGTATCTTGCATATTTCAAAAGTATAAGTCAGTGTGCTTGGACATATCATGTTAAAAAATCATTAAGTATAATCAAATGGGGATAATAAACTTTCCTTTACGGTGGGAAAAGATGCATGTTACAGGATACAGCTTTGCATAGAGGCACTTAACAAATCAAATTTCATGTATTTCAACTACTACTTCATGATCCTTAAAGTTAAAGGCATTCTAGTTAGGATATGTACTTACGTGAAGAATTAGGAGTTAAAGGATTATGTGAATAATCCTCAGTTATTTCACTCAAGGGGTCCAGTACAGGGAAAATTCTAAAGACAGAAGCTGATTCTCTGGAAGAAAGATTCATTAATCCATTCAAAAAATATTTATTGATTGTCTACCAGACAATGGAGATAATACTTATGAACAAGGCAGATAGAGTCCCAGTTCTTATGGAGCTTACACTGTAATGGGAAAGACCAGGTAAGTGGTATTGGAAAGATATAAAGAAATGTAAGAAAGTAAATAGTTTGAGGGATGCTGTTTTAGCTGGAGTGGTCAAGGGAAGGCATCTCTAAAGAGCTGATGTTTGAGCAGAGCTCTGAATGAAATGAGAAGTCAAGCCATGGAAAGTCTACAGACTTTCTTACAGAGAAGAATATACCAGGTTCAGAACACAGCAGGTCTAAAGGCCTGACACAGAGACAGTCTTGCCAGGTTTGAGGTATAGGCAGAAGGTCATCATGACCAAAGTAGAGTGATGGGGAGACTAGTAGGAAATGAGTTCACAAACATAACTCCGGATATTTCAAACACTGATCGGCCATGGTAAGGAATTGAAATTTTTTCTGAGTATAATGGAAACTCATTGAGGAATCTTGTGAGATAAATAATCTTGAAAAAGATGAGTCTGGGTGCCATGTGAAGATTTGATAGTAGGTAAACAAGAGTGGAAATAGGATGAACAATTAGAATGCTATTGCAACAATCCAGGTAAGAAATAATGGTGTCTTGGAGTAGATATTGGTGGTGGACATGGTGAGATGGTGTATACATAATATTTGTTACAACTGTAGTCAGCTTGATTAGCTGACAATTGTATGTGACATGTGAAAGTAATACTCAAGGATTTTGGCTTGAACAGCTAGAATTGTGGTGTCTTTTTTTTGAGATGGGGAAGTCTTGATGAAGAGAAGATTTGGATACATAGGGGATCAAGAGTTAAGTTTTGTATGTGTTAAGTTGGAGATGCCTGTTGGACATTCAAGTGGAGATGTTGAGTTGACAATTTAGTAAATAAGTGTAGGAATCAATGGAGGGTATGATGTTTTGAGAGTCATCAACATTATATATAATTTAAAGCTAAGAAACTGGATGAAATACCTTGGAAGTGAGTGGGGCAGGGGTTGGAGAACAAAGGGACTGAAAAAGAGCCCTGGAACATTCCAACATGTAGAGGAACACAAGAAAAGGATGATCCAGTAGAGGGGACAAATGGAACAGCCACTGAGTTAGGAAGATAACCAGGAGAGTGTGATATCCTAGAAGCCAACTGGAGCAAGTATTTCAAGGAGGACATGATAAACTATGCCATATTTCTTGAAATTAGGCTTCATAATGGACCATTTTATTTGTTAAGGTGGTCATTGGTGGCTTTGATAAGAACACTTTCAGTGAAGTGATAGGTATAAATGTGAACTGGATTCAAGAGAGAATAGGAAATCAGGAAACAGAGACAGCAAGTATAGGTAGCTTTTTAAAGGAATTTTCCTATATGAGGAACAGAGAAATATTCTGTAGCTAGAATAGGACTTGAGGTCATGGAAGGATTTCACTTATTTTTGGTATGCTGATGAAAACAGTCCATCCAGAAAATGAGAGCAGATGATATGGAGCGGAGCCAAGTGGGAGGATAGTTCTTGCGTAGGTAAGAGGTGCTGGGATCCAGTGCACAGGCTGTAAGTATTGGCTTAAGAATGGGGTAGATTTATGTGGTGGTAGCAAGATGAGTACTTTACTTCTGATAGATTTTGTTCTCAAAAGAAAGTCAAGTCATTAGCTAAGTATTAGAATGGGAGTAGGTGCTCTTAGAGGTTCGAGGGTAGAGGAGAAAATGTCAGATATTTTTCTATGATTCTGTGAGTGAGAAAGTGAATTAAAAACATTATAGTAAGATTTCTGAGGGCCCACTTGAGGTTAATGACCATAAATTGAAAGTGAGATCAATGTTGGCTGCATGTTTTTCTCCAGCTGTCCTAACGCTGTTCGGATCCAGTTGCAGAGTAAGCAGAGTTAGCAGAGTTGTGTTTAACCAGAGTTGAGGTTTTGCCAGGTGAATATAATTGAGGGGAAGCATCCAAGGGAGCTGAGCGTGGAATGTTTTTGTTATAGTAAAGGGCTCTGGGGTCTAACTTGGTTAGGAGGAAAATGCTAATGTGGAAAGTGTGATGGACAGTAAATAAGTGGTAGGGTCAGTGGACTAAAGGGTTGAGTAATGGTTGGTCTGGTGACACTGGGATGAATGGGCTGGAAGGTCAGCAGCTTGTGGTCAGAGAGGGGTTGACTGAGACAGAGGTTTTGGAAATAAAGATCTAGAGCTACACTGTCTGATACTGTAGCCACTAGCTTCATGTGGCTATTTTAAACTTAAATTAAATTTAATTTAATTTAAATTCAGTTTCTCAGTCATACTAGCCACGTTTCAAGCGCTCAGTACCCATCTGTGGCTGTGTGTCGGACAGCGCAGGGGAACATTTCTGACCTTGCAGCAGTACCAGGAACGCGATAGAAAGTCAGAAAGTAAGGCCCTCCCTGGATCTACACCCAGGTGGTTTGTATGCATATTAAAGTTTGATATACACTGAGATGGAGAAGATTACTTTTGTATTTCAGAATTTAAATGCACTATTACTAAATTGGTTTCATGGGATTGGTATAATGGAATGAGCAGAGTATTTCTATTTTAAACAGTATTTTTTTTTTAATTGAACCCACCAAAATGGAGGTACTGAATTCAGAATTTAATAAACATTGTATTTCATTGTTTAATGTTAAATTTTATTTAAATTGATGTTTCCTAGCATTTTACTAATCAGTAATCCACCCAAAATTCTCAAAGAATGAGTAGCAAACTGTATCTCCTTGTAACAGGATTTACAGATATTGTAATTGCCTCGCCAAAGAAGGATTCTTTTTTTAAATGTGGTTTCAGAACAAAATAGTACTTTTTAAAATCACAAGTTAATATAATTTTAAATTTTATACTAATATATTAAAGTAGGCTATGTTCAAAAAATTATTTAATGTATTTACTGTTCTCTTACTGGTTTTGTCATTCTTAACTTATACCTTAGGGAATGGATAAAAATGCTTTTGAGAAAAAATATAATACCATCGGAGTGAATATTTTTCGAACTCACCAGTTGTTCTGTCAAGATGTACTTAAATTGCGTCCTGGAGAAATAGGTGTTGTCAGCAATGGGAAAGTAAGTAAAAAAAAGCAATTGCTCACTTTTCTCAGTGACACTGTGATACAGGGGTGTCAAACGTTTTCTGTCACAACACACCTGATGCAGCACACACAGAGGACGGTGCTCGTGTGCTGGACACGCCAGACAGGTCCCAGCGTAAATAACATGGCCACTGAGATGTCCAGCTCGTGGCACAGTACCTGTCTCTTCACCCCTCCCTCCCACTGGTGATAACATCGAATGCGGCTGAGGGTGTTCTTTGGGGATGGCTTTTATAATATAAATATTAGAACAAACAATTTTGTATACATTACAACATTGTAATTGATCACTGTTGTAAGTAGGTGTAAAAAGTACATTTTGACATCTTTTTCTTCTTGTAGCTTTTTCCTACAGTTGATTATGTTAAAAACAATACTGCAAGTTTTGAATTAAAAAGTAGTATTTATTAATATAATCTTTTAAAATCTATAGTAAAAATCACTCCCACCATCCTAATAAAATTTATTATTAATAGTTTATTGTTTTACCGTCTAACCCTTTTTTCTACTCTACATAGCCATGTCTGTCTTTTTAAATACATAATTGTAATGCTATTATATATATATATAATTTTATATCACACTTTTTTCTCTTAGTATATCACAAACGTGTTTCTGATTAATTAGGGAGTTTTAATAGATGCATACAAAATTAGTGGATGATAGCTACTTATTAGTATTTTTTAGTATGATAGTCTGGTTTTCTTTCTCAGGAATGGTTTAAGTTTTTAAAAATTGAATCTGGTGCTTAGGTATATTTAGAAATCAACGAATGCAGTGTGTTTGACGTTATCTCTGCTTGAAGCATCAAATTATGTATCCCTAAATCATCTTCAAAGCTGTAGTGTTTTCTCTGTTTTCTGCATTTTTATGAGCTCTATTCACCTGCGTGCTTCATTCCTGTATCATCATTCCCTTAAAGTTATGCTTATTTATTCCTTCTTATCTGAATCTATAAATAATAGAAATTGGAGAATAGTGAGGGACTCATATCCACAAGCATCCACAAATCACATATTTCCGCTTCAGTGTAACAGTTCTTTTTTTTTTTTTTTAATAGAATATTAGAGACTTTTTTTTTTTTTAATTTATTTATTTATGGCTGTGTTGGGTCTTCGTTTCTGTGCGAGGGCTTTCTCTAGTTGTGGCAAGCGGGGGCCACTCTTCATCGCGGTGCATGGGCCTCTCACTATCGCGGCCGCTCTTGTTGCGGGGCACAGGCTCCAGACGCGCAGGCTCAGTAATTGTGGCTCACGGGCCCAGTTGCTCCGCGGCATGTGGGATCTTCCCAGACCAGGGCTCGAACCCGCGTCCCCTGCATTGGCAGGCAGAGTCTCAACCACTGCGCCACCAGGGAAGCCCAGTGTAACAGTTCTTGAGCTAATTGTGTTAGCTCCTAAAAATAGTTAGACGCGGGTTCATCTGTGTGCAGTGCTATTTTACAATTGGTGACAGCAGTTGCCATTTATTATTACAGTAATATAAAATACTAGTGAATTTTGATAATGAGCTATGTGAAAGCCCAAAAATGGCGTTACTTTTTTTTCCAACAGTTGCTTTGGGAAGAAATCTAACTTTTTAGAACAGTTTTAAAGTATATGGCTGCCTTCGGCTCTGTCAGACATTTTAAGAGATAAAAAGAAAAAATTACAGCCTGCTGTATCTGTTACCTTGCCTTTTGGTTATGTTGATACATTACGGAAAAGCTACCCTATGTTTTCTTTGTCATTGTTTAATATAATTCAGATATTGTTATCAATATTAGTACTAACAAATATTATAGTTATGTTCAACTTATTTCTCTTAGAACTGTTTTCTTCTCACTTTCCTTGAAATTGACAAAAGCATTTAGATATAATTTTGCATCTGCCATGAACCAAACATTCTTCTAGAATCTGAGAGTATAGTAGTGAACAAACATGTTTTTGTGGAGTTTACACTTTGGTGGGCAGGGACCGAAAAAAAATAGTGTCCTTACTGATAAAGTGTTATTTGGACAGAGAACCAAAGGAGGTGAGGGAGCAAGCCATGTTGCATATCTGGAAGAGGAACGTTCTAGGTAGAGGGAACAGTGAGTACAAAGGTCCTGAGATGAGCTCACATCTGTGTGTTCTAGGAATAGCAGATAGGAAGATAACAGGAGAGAAGTACCTGGGGGCCAGGTCAGGTAGGGTTTTACTCTGAATGAGTTGAGAAGCCCATGGTTCTGGGCAGGGGATTGACATGAACTGATGTTTCATTTGGATCACTCGTGGCTGTTACATCAAGGATAGACTGTAGGTGTTAGGAAACCAGTTAGGAGCTATTACAGTACTCCAAGTGAGATGTGATGGTGGCCTGGACCAGAATGGCTCTAGTGGAAGTAGGGAGAAGTAGACGTGAGATGTATTTTGGAGGATGACCAGGAATTGCTGACAGACTTACAGTGGGATGTAAGAGAACTACGTGACTGGCAGAATGGAGCCGCCACTGTTTTAAGGTAAAGAAGACTGCAGGAGGAGTGGGCTTGTTCAGAAGGAGTGGAAAGGACAGATAGACAATTCAGTTCTGGACATATTAAGAGTTCAGTATTCAGTTCTGGACCTCAGAGTAGACTGGTTGAGTTGACAGCTGAACGTATGAGTTAAATTCGGGGAGAGGTTGGGGCTAGAGATAGATATTAAGTCAGATTACATTGACTTTTTGTGTCGACTAATGGAAAATTGTAATTTTGATTATCCTTTTATTTGTAGGACTGTGGTTTGAATACAAAAGTATGATATATCTGAAAAGAAGTGCTATGGTTTATGAACTATAATGTAATATTATACTGTGTCTCAGAGTAATGCTATGAAACACAATAATCATAACAGTTGTAACAGATAGTTGTAATTCTGAACCAGATAGTTTAATGATTAAAATAATTCTGACATTATAGAATCAATCTTCATTTTGAACCTGTCCAAATGTTTACGTTAGAATTGAAACATATTCAAAGTTAAAATTGTTTATAAATGATCAAAACTGGGGTGTAATGATGATCTCATACTTTCTTACTGCCATGCTAAAGAATTAAACATCTATATATTTTAAGATTAAACAAAACCCTTAATAATGCTATTGCTATAATTATATTTATTTTTATCATGTTACATATTTACAAATTGATGAAAGACATGGTGTGGCAGAGAGAAGGGAAACAAACAAGGCCTTTTTGTTTTAGCCAGGCGAATCTGGATTCAAATTCTGGTTGCACCGTTAATTGTATAACCTTTGCAAGACTTGGTTTCCTCATTTGCACAGTGGAAAAGGTAATAGTCTGTTTTAAAGTTGCCAGAGAGATTAAATATACTTTTACACATAAAACACACAGAACAGCCCCAGACACAGAGTAAATTTTCAGTAAATATTAACTTCTGTTTTCTCTTTAAATATTTGAAGGCTATCATGGGAAATATGGGTACATTTATAGACTTGATTTGCGTTGTATTCATTGAGAGTCAGCATAGAATCAAGCCCAGTTGATCCAACTTCCACGAGTGGGGAGAGATTTTTAGCTCAGTATGTGGAAGAACATTCTAACAGAGTTTTCTAAAATTGTAATGATCTGTCAAATGAGGTAATGTATTTCTGTTATAGCAGTTATTCTGTATAACTGAAAAATCACATTTCCAAAACGTTGTAAAGAAGATTTAAGCTCCATATAGGTTTTATTGTACTATTACATGATTTTCAAATTTAATGTTCCATTTCCTAATTTGGCCATTATGTGATTTTATACTATTTAAGTTGCTTTATTCCACAAACATCATATTCATCTTCAAGTAGAAGAACTAAGACACAGAAGAACCAAGTTTCTGCTAGCTGTTTGACACTGAACTTACATAGGTGCAATAGAGCTGGTTTTCTGGTGAATTTAATCAGTAAAGATACCCAATCTTGTTCATCCCTTAGGAAAATAATTTGAGATTTTAGTTCCTTATTCTAAGTTATTAACAAAACTACTCAAGTCACTAGAAGTGGTATAGATAAAATTCAGCTATTTTCCAGGCCTCTCCTATTCACAGTCAAAAAAATGCAGCATTAAAAGTGCTTTGAAAGTTACCTTAAAAATGATAGCAAATCTTAAGGAAATAAAATGTTTATACGTGTACTTTTAGTATTACAGTGCCCATTTTTTGTACTTTTTAGAGGCCAGGTTTTATGTTTAAAGTGAAACATGGTATTTGTTTAGCTGGATGCCAGCATTGCAGCTAATATCACCCTTGATGTGAGCAAATGAGAAAAGATTCAAGAACTATACTTCATTAATTTTTAGAAAACATTAATTGCAGAAGCATATGAAGGGGAAGTAATAAAATGCACGGCAGGGCTTCCCTGGTGGCCCAGTGGTTAAGAATCCGCCTGCCAATGCAGGGACACGGGTTCGAGCCCTGGTCCGGGAAGATCCCACATGCTGCAGAGCAACTAAGCCCGTGAGCCACAGCTACTGAGCCTGCGCTCTAGAGCCTGCGAGCCACAACTACTGAGCCCGCGTGCTACAACTACTGAAGGCTGCGCAGCTAGAGACTGCAACGAAGAGTAGCCAGCCCCTGCTCGCTGCAGCTAGAGAAAGCCCGCGTGCAGCTATGAAGACCCAACACAGCCAAAAATAAATAAATAAAATAAATAAATTTAAAAAAAAATCCACTGCAACCATTTCATTCTGGTTGACGTGTTTTCTAGTTGTTTGTCATTAAGTCTAATTGTTTAGTGCATACGACTATGTCAGGGCTCACCTTCTACATCAGGCTTATGTTAATAATATTTATGATGATGCACGTATTAGCTTTTCCAGAAAATGATAACGGTAGTAGAGTTGGGGTGGTTGTGGTGGGATAGCCATCCTGAGAAATTCAGGTATCTGGTAATTTTACAGCTTCCCTGCTCTGTAGTTACTGGTTTAAAGCTAACCTACAAGACCTTGCTGTGCTCCAAACAGTTCATACAGCATCAGTTAGATGAAGATTGGTTGGTATTATTAATTATGGGATTTGTTTCTTGGTTTTTGCTCCTTTATGCCTTGTTTATATATTCATATCTACATAGTGTAAACTACAATTTACAGATTAAATAGGAAAATACTGAAATTAAAAGACTTATGGAATATAGACAGTTGCTTTCATAACTTACTTTAGAATGAAAAGCCTTAGGTTTTTGGAAGCATTATGTCTCAAAGTAAAACTTTCAAATGGAAATAATTTGCTGATTTTTTTGCCACATTGATTTTGGTATTGATGCAAATGTTATTTATAATATCAAAGTGAGGAAATACTTTTCTCTTGTTTCCCAGGGCACTTAGTAAATGGTGGGATTAATAGCCACCATCTGTTTAATCTCTAATCAATATTTGCTTAAAGAAATATCTATTTGATAAGAAAATACTTGTCCCAAATTGGTATCTTATAGAAGATATACAATAATATAACTGCTTTTAAGTTCTTAGGACCTTTAGATGAAGATTTCTGTGAGGAAGATTTTTACTTGTTGGAAAAGATAACATTGACTAATTTGGTAGAGGAAATAGAAGACATTGTTGAAAATATAGAAGTCAACTCAAAGAAGTAAGTATTTAAAATTGTAAGAGCAATTCATTTTGGAGTTTGGTATTTTGTATCCGATTTTTTCTTTTTAAGATTAGAAAATGTTTCAAATACACACAGAAGATATAATAAAAGACATGTAGAGAATATAAAGAAACAGCGGACGATAACCATTTGCTTACCACTACCAAACTGTAGATGTTAATATTTCGTTTTATTTGTCTTGACTGTCCCATTCTCCTCCCTCCCTAAGAGGTAACCATTTTCTCAAATGTTGTGTGCATGATTCCCATATATGTGTTTATACTTTTGCTTCATATGTAAATATCTATTATTAGTGTTTATTGTGTTAAAGTCTTGACTTTTTTAGAGATATGCTATTATACGTAGGCTCCTTTTGCAGTCTGCCTCCATAAGAGCTTTATCCATGTTCATGTATATAGAGCGAGCTTATTCATTTCAGTTTCTTTTTAGTATTTCATTTTGTGAATATACTGCAGTTCATTTATATACTCCATTACTGAAGTACAGTTAACTTGGCTTTAGTTTTTTACTATTATGTAAATGCTATCTTGAACCTGGTTTACACGTGTCCTTGTACAATGTGTGAGTTTCTCTAGAGTAGACGAGTGTTGTTATTGGGCTGTAGGATAGATGTACCTTCGGCTTTACCAGATGTTGCTAAATTCTGTCCTTCAAAAGAGTTGCAACAATTAACACTGCCACCAGAAATGTATAAGAGTTCGTTTCCCCAAGTCATCACCAGTACTTGGTGTTACGCAACCTGTTAATTTTTCCTATCTGATGGATGTGAAATTGCATCTTGTTTTAATTTGCACTTCCTTGACTTCTAGTAAAGTTGAGTATCTTTTCATATGATTGTTTTAATTTATGTTTGCTCTTCCTCCAACGTGCCTACAATTTTACGTATTAGAGAGTGTGTGGCCAATAAATAAATACCTTAAGAAAGTTTAGGAGTAGATTATGGTTTGGATTAACCCATTTATTTTATGTTTATTAAGTGGCCATTAAATGTAATGCTCTGTGAAAGATATGGTAGGTATTACAAATAAAAATAATATACAGTGTACAGGACCTGTAGTCCAGCAAAACATGGTATAGTAGAGAGATGCTGACAGTACTGACAAGGTTCTCAACCACTCTGACTCTAAATTTCTTTGTTTATAAAATGGAGATGCCTATCTTTTCTCTCTTTCTTTCTTTTTTTTTTGGTGGAGGGGGACATTTCTTAAAGTTCAGCTAACATTTTCTGTTCCAGCATATCATTGAACATATACATTTTCTCTATTATGGATTTTTTAATTTGGTTATATTTAATCCAGGCATTTATTTTGTACAATTTTAGTTTTCAAACAAACTTGAAACCAAAGAAATCTGGGCTTCTTAACTCTATTAAAAGTTCTTTGAAAGTAGTTATTCTATCATTTAATTTTTGTTCTTCCAGCTCTTCTTTCTTTCCTACATGGGTCCCAGTGCTTGGATATATAACCAGCACTCAGCAAATATTGACTTGAATTGAATGATTCTCCATATTCTTATAGACACTATTAGGAACACTTATGTGTTTAAATATCATATCAATGATAAGAAAAAATAGGATGACCTTAAAAGCAGCAGTCATTTTACTTTGACAAATTATACAAGTTTGGAAGAAAGGTCATTTATATACAGTTTGTCTATTGGAGATATTTTACATTAAATTCCCCTTTCTTGAGGCATTAATTGTGACATGAAATATGGACCTTTCTTTCCCCCCCAAAAACTCATTTATCTTGTTTCTCCAGCCTGAGTGACCTTGTTATGAAAATCGATGCCCTTGTTTCCTCTTTACCTAAACATGCATCTCGGTATGATATCACATTTCTTGAGGAGAATCACAGGTAAGATGTATTAGTGCTGTGTTTTTTTCTGTCACTGCATCCTATACTGAATTATGGTTACCATATGTATTCACAATATAGCAAAAGTTAAAGTAGAATTAAAAGTTGTTAGAGAATAAATGTATTTGACAATATAGGGAAAAGAAATTTTAGTTAATTATATTCTAGTAAATGGCATATATATATATACACACACACACACACACACACACACATATATATATAGGATATGAAGTTTCAAGTAAGTTAAATCTAGTATGATTTGTCTTATTCTCGTCTTCCACATTCAAGATCATTTGGAATTTTTGCAGTATAATCATTATAAATAATAATATCTTTATATTCTCAATGTATAAAAGGCTCAGTTACTGAAGAATTCTGCTTAATAAAGTGTAGACATGTACAACAGAATGTCCCAAACTGTGTTTTATGGAACATTACTCTGAGATGTTGACAGATATCTTCTGAGGGAAAAACTGTTGTCTAGTCAAGTAAATTTAGAGAATACTGAATCTTTTGGGGTGGAGGAGTGAGATTTTCACTGTGCATCAACATATTGACGATTATGAGATGTGGTTTGGTTAAAAGAAAACAAAAGAAAAGTTCATTTTTGGTAAACTCAGCAGTTGGGTAACTTATTCATGGAACACTTTTTTTGTTAAAAATTTATTATTTCATAAAACTTAGGTTTCCAAAAAGAGCCATCAGAGAAATACTGTTTTAGAATAATAAACTAGTTTATAATTTTAATGTATAATACTTCTCCTCTAAAATATTTGAAATAAAATTCATCAAGCTCTATCTACATACATAAAATAATCTGAGTCCCCAGCAGGAACTTTTTTTTTTTAATTTAAAAATTAAGGACCGCTTAGAATGGGAAAAAATAATCAGTTAGACATTATGTAACTAAACTATAGACATGTTTTATTATCTTTTTCTAATCACTGCTCTTATAAAACTAAAAGGAGACAAATTATCGTAAACTTAAAATGGCTGGCACTTCCTTCTAAGTTTTCTGATTTTATGGTAGATGCAATCTTATATTGCTTCTGTTTACTGTATTACAAGATAACATGTTCTTTGGCTGTAGAAGGTCTATCTTTTGAGGTGTCTTCACACATGTATAGTAGTATCATTCTTAGGAAAAATTACTTTCTAAAGAGAAATTATCTAGCACTATTGGGAATGAAGTTTTTATTTTTTTCAGATAACTGAACTGAGATTCAATACTTTCAATTTTAAGTATTTTAAACACATTTAGCGGAATTCATTTTGCAAACGTCTTTGATTTCTTTAATACCATATGCTGAAATAATTTAACACAAATTATTCACAACTATCATTGCAAACATTAATCACTATACTGTTACATGGTTATGTTATATTTAGGAATTCTGATATGTTTGGAGCTGTTTACTCCCACATTAAATGTCTGAAACATTTGATCTTACGTAGGTTATTGTTGTTGTAGTCTCTGCTTTCTTTCTTTAGCTCTCACATCAATCAACGTGTCCTGCTGCTTTTAAGCCTTCTTTTATATAGAAGAAGGATATGATGTGACTTTGTGACAGTGGTTTACAATTCTCCAGTTTTTTTCTATTTATTTCTGGGGCATTGTTACAAATATTTATAAATGGATATGTAGTATATGTGTATTGGTACGCATCTGTGTTTATACAATAATACATACTCATCTAATGCCTGCCTTTTTTAAAATGCAAAGTCAGTAATCTTCCATTTTTCTGAGTTCATGTGTATAATTTAGGTATTTAACTTTTCGTTCTGTGTGTTTACACATGTTGGTATGATCTATTTATCCATATCAACTTTGGTTGTATGGCATAGCATGAGCTTTCTTGTCAAAAAAAAAAGAACAGCTTTTTGATCCCAGTGTACCACTTACCTAGCTATGTGACCTCTCTTAGCCTCAGTTTCTTAGTCTATAAAATATAGATGATGATCCCTACCCTTCAGGGGTTTTATGAGATGCAGGCCTACTGTCTTAAGTATAGTAGATATTTATTTAATGCATTGTAGCTATGTGTATTTGTTACACAAATAACGAGGTGCTTCTCACAACTTGGAAATAAGAGAAATAAGATTGAACCTGAAAGTTAAGCCATAAAATCAACTCGTATTAATCAGGGGAGAAATGTGAATACTTACCTTAAATGTAGGATCCAGGTCAGCAAGACTTAATGATAATCTGATTGAAGGTCTTAATTTATTGAAGAAACAATGACTTTGTTGGATTTCATTTGTGTTGGAAACCTAGAAAAAGTAGAGAGACGCACATTAGCAATGCTGGGCTGTGTAGTCTGGGTCAATCAGAGCAGTAGAATCACTGTTGCACACACACGTGCATGTGTGGTATATATGTATGCATATGTATATTGGGAAGTGTATAGATAAGAATTTATGTATGTATGTATGTGTGAATGAATTGTTATAGGATTTGACGTTACACAATTGTGGGAGCTGGTTAAGTAGTCTCTGTAAGGCTGTTGACTTCTGATACTGGAACTTTAAGTTCACAGGGCAGGCAATTAGGAAGAGAGGTAGTTGTCAAGAGGGGAGAGAGCAAGAGAGAGTTGTCAAGAGCAAGCTGGAACCCCGCAAGTATGGACTGAAACCTGTGTCAGTTCTTGTTGCCTCTGACCTTGGTACATAGCAGGCGTCCTGCAGAAGATGGGAGCCCTATCACAATCCTGAACACACACACACATGACCTAGGAGTCAGAGAGTAGAAGGAGGATCTTGGGGAAGGTAGACCCAGTGGGGGCCTCATGCCAACGACGTTGAGTAAGCAGATCAGTAACAAAGTGTGTGAGCTAGATTATGGCTGCCGCCCCCCTCCTGCCCTCCAGATATCCTGAGAATCTCTCTTCTGGCCCACCCACCAGAAATGTGAAGGAAAGGGAATTCTGGAAAATGTCGTTCAGCCTAACCAACACACATACTACATAGGTGATGGGAACTATGGGATTCTGATTCATAGAACCTCACAGAATTGGCAGTAGTCTGGGGGAAAAGACTTAAAGTAGCTGTAAACAGATGCCTACTTTAGCCATAGTAATGTCTCATGAAGCATATAGAAAACAACCAGTTTTGACTAGTGCTACAAGTATGACAGTAATTTGTAAAATTTTCACCAAGAAAACTAAAGGAATTAACCATTGTAGATAGTCTCTTTAATTTAAAACATCTGATTTGTAGCCCTTGTTTCTAGCAGCAATTATCTACCAGGATTTGTTGTCTGATTCTGACACTCCTGTTTAAACATTATTAAATCTTATCAACTGCATATAAAATAAAATGTCTTTCATCTCTCTATGTCAGAAGACCCATATTTGAAGTGAATTTTATATTAGCTTTTATTTGATTGCTGAGAAATTATTTCACTGCTGAAGTCTAGATATTTATAGTCTTCTTGTACCAAAGAAGACTAAGATCCCTGTAGTCTTACAGGGGTACAGTTTGATTTGGTAATCTTTTTACCTTTGTAATATGTAAGATATTTAATTTATACATCTCCAAAAAAACTGATTTCCTATGTTATTGTAGTGTTAAAACAGTAATCAATTGGACTATCCTGTACTTTTAATTAAATATATCCTTTAAACTTTTCATTAAATTAAATATAGAATGGATTATCTCCTACTGGCCTTTTCTGTGCTTTTAATGATTTTCCCAACATTTTCCTTTAAAGATTAGTCCATCTTCTAACTTAGATCAGTGAAAGACAAAATGGAAAGGTCAGAGGGGAGGAGGTGTGGAGAGGATGACTTAGGTCAAAATAATATGAAAAATTTGGGTGTTTTCCCCCCTGAGCTTTCCTGTTATAATATGTTGGGTTTTTAAAACTAGTAAATTTAATAGAAGTACTGAATAGTTAATTCTGTCATTCTCAAATCTGAGAAAATATATTTAACACAAAAGCATCTTTGTTTTATTTTTTTACATTGTATGATCCATGAGAATTTGGGGGGCTTAAAATTATCAAGAGTTTGTTCACTATAATAGTATTGTTCTTTGAAGAGTTTTTTAAAAATCATTCATCCATAATTTCTTACTTTCATTTTCTCTAATTCTTTGCAGTTTTTTAATTTATTGAATGCAAACATTAGACTTTTAAATTTGCATTTTCTTCTGTGAAATAACCAGGATTTTTTAATCCAGTGAGAAAGAAAAATTTATAAGAATGTACGTAGCTAAGATTAATTAGGCAATTGAATAAACTTAACTGACCATTGTTCATCTTATTTTTTATTTTTCTAGCATTATAAAGATAAATTCTCAGGAGAGTGATATGTCCTTTGATGTCATTGCTATTGTTGATCCATTGACAAGAGAAGCACAGAAGATGGCACAGTTATTGATTGTAAGATATCATATTTTATGAAATAATATATATATTTATTATATGATATATACTACTTTTATTTTGAAATTTGTAATCTTTTCATGTCTGTTTTCAAGTATAATCAAATGTTTGCTCTTGATTCTTTATTTCATACAACATTCTAAATAGATTGTCATATTTCAGTGTAGAAAATGAAATGATAGAGGTATGCCTATGGTGTTATGGCAGTACCAGGTTAGGTGTTAATGTGGATGTAATTGTTGTCCCCATCGCCCCCAAAATTCATATGTTAAAGCCCTATCCCCTATGTGACTGTATTTGGAAATAGGGCCTTGGGGAAGTAGTTAAGGTTAAATGAAATCCTGTGGGTTGGGCTGTAATGCAATAGGATCAATAGCCTTATAAGAAGAGGAGAAGAGAGATCTTTCTCTCCTCACAGACATAAAAAAGAGTTCATGTGAGTACACCACCACCTGGCAGCCATCTACAAGCCAGGAAAAGAGCCCTCTCCAAAAACTGAATATGCCAGCACCCTGACATGAAATAAATTTCTGTTGTTCAAGCCACCCAGTGTTTTGTTACGGCAGCCTGAGCTAACTAATACAAGCATCTTCCCATCATTATCTTTCTTACCCCAGGTGTGGAGAATGGCTTCTGGAGAAGCTGATGTCTAAGCGTAATTAGTATAATAAGCTTAAAGTATAATAAGTAACATTAGCCAAACAGGTGAAGCTAGTGGAAGAAAGAACATGAAGGCTATGTTCAAGAGGTTTGGCCACTGTAACAAAAGCAAAGTAACAGTGCCTTCAAGTCTGAAGTTGATTTCTGTCATCTCCCCATCCAAGTGTAAGCCACCTGGAGTTGCCAAGGCAGCTCCACATGTGAGGGACTCAAGACACCTTCTGTACTGTTCAGCCATCCTTGTGAAGCAGCTTGTTTGCAGCAGTCTAAGATCACAACATCATCTCTGTACTTCTGCAGCGGGAAGGGGAGAACAAGGGCCCAACCCCAAACATATTCCATCCAGTTGCATCCCTCTGACCAGAATGTAGCTAGCCAGCCGGCTGCACCTAGTCACAAGATTCTTCCCCTAGGAAAGTAGAGGAGAATGAATCTTAGGAGACAGATAGCAGACTCTGAAAGGACATTATGTGGCTTATCCTTGTACTGAAAATTTTAAAAATTCAAATTGTGATGCAGCTTTCAGTAGTTAAACTTGAAGAAGCTAGTTATGTTGGAAGGCTATATATTTTTTTCTGATGATGTTTAAAGTTTGGGGATACTTCTGTTTGAAATTACTCAATACTTTTTTTTTAAAGACACATCAAAAAATATTGTCAGAAGAGGAAACTATTTGTTCTTTGACAGTTTACTTTTGGAAACAGGCAAAAGTAATTAGATATTAAGGCTGGTGAAAATGTAAATGATCAAGCTGGGTCATACTGGTGTATATTCTATCAAAATTTCAAAATGTTTCTCTCAGAAATTAGTTTGCCTTTTCAAATCGATTAGGAAAAATGGGTAATAGGTATCTGTTATAAATGCATTTATTAATGTGTACAAATAATTTTGGAAACCCGTTGCCATTCTACCTATTCAGTGTATAATCAGGGCAAACTTAATTCCACAGTTGATTTACTTGCCTCATTCTTTCTTTCTGCATTTGTATACCTTCAGACTTTAACTTCTTTAGACACGCTATTCATATTATTCTTTAGAAAACAGAAATCAGTAATCATACCTATGAGGAATGGAGGTAGTATGATTCCCTATTCCTGTGGGGATTCATTATTCAAAAAAAAATTGCTTACCTCTGAAGCTTTTATGTAAACACAGAATTTAGGAATAAGAAGTATGGGTTATACAGAAATATAAAATATGGAATTGCATTCCAGTTTACATCATTGGTAATAGTAGCATACCTTGTTTCTGAGCAACTCAGAACTTCACATAGCTTATTATTTCTTACTATAGAGAAAATTTATGCTGTAAATTTGTGCTATAAAGCATAAATTAATTTCCTGGAAAAAATGGTTAGTGTCTCATTTAACACTTGGAAGAAACAGTGGCTCAGCAGCCTCCATTGTAGCTAATAGGAGTGATAGAATGGGAATTAAAACTCAAAGCTCTTAAACCCTTGGTTTGTACATTCTAATTTCTCCTCAAACCTATATCCTTTCCCTTCCATATATCTGTTTTATTCTTCTCCTTTTACCTATGTCCTTTGTTGTCTAATATCTTTCAAATCTTCACTGACTTGTTGCCTGTATGGAGGTGGGGACTATCAAAATTAATAATTCTCCTACTTCAATGCTCTAGGGCAGGGGTCCCCAACCCCGGGCCACGGACCAGTGGCGGTCCGTGGCCTGTTAGGAACCAGGCCGCACAGCAGGAGGTGAGCAGCGGGTGAGTGAGCGAAGCTTCCTGTGTATTTACAGCTGCTCCCCATCGCTCGCATTACTGCCTGAGCTCCGCCTCCTGTCAGATCAGCAGTGGCATTAGATTCTCAGGGGCGCGAACCCTACCGTGAACTGCGCATGAGAGGGGTCTCGGTTGCGCACGCCTTATGAGACTCTAATGCCTGATGATCTGAGGTGGAGCTGAGGCGGTGACGCTAGCACTGGGGAGCGGCTGCAAATACAGATGATCATTAGCAGAGGTTTGACTGCACAGAGACCATCATAAATCAGTTGCTTGCAGACTCATATCAGAACCCTATCAGTGAGCGGCAAGTGAAAACAAGCTCAGGGCTCCCACTGATTCTGCATTATGGTGAGTTGTATAATTATTTCATTATATATTACAATGTAATAATAATAGAAATAAAGTGACAGTGAACGGAATGCACTTGGATCATTCCAAAACTACCCCCCACCCCGGTCTGTGGAAAAATTGTCTTCCACGAAACCAGTCCCTGTTGCCAAAAAGGTTGGCGACCGCTGCTCTAGGGAAATGAAAAGAAAAGAGAGTATTTTATCTGTATGTAGCCAAGACCTTCCCGCGTCTTTTACAATGTAGGTGAAATTCCAAAGGGATCAGGGCACCCCTGCCATCGTTGTTGTGAGGTCACCACTTTGTCTTTGAAGTCAAGGTTCTAATAAGTATTTTACTTGTTCTTCAGTAGTAAGGAAATTTGGATACCAATAAAGAAAGTCACACTAGGCAAAAGGTAGGCAGCATAACCTTTGGGCAATGAAATCAACTGTGTGGATTCAAATCTTACTTCTGCCATGACTTACTGTGTGATCTTGGGCAAATTACTACATCTGTCTGTGCCTCAGCTGTGTGAAAGTAGCTACCTCAAAAGGATGTTGTGTGAATCAGATGAGATAACGGATGTCAAGTATTAATGTAGTAGCTGGTAGATAGTAAATGCTCGGTAAGTGTTAGCTATTAATTTCAACTATGGAAATTTTTTCTAATAGGTACTTGGCAAGATTATCAACATGAAGATAAAATTGTTCATGAACTGTAAGGGTAAGCTTTCAGAAGCCCCTTTGAAGAGGTGGGTCTACGTGAACATAATTTCATTTTGAAAAATTTGCAAATGCTAAAAGGAAAAAAAGGAACATAATTACTGCATCTGTTGTTTTTTTCTTCACAAAATGTTTAACTGAAATAGATCAGAAGATCAGAGATAACTTATTAACCTTAATTGATATAAAACTAAAGTAACCTAACCAGTAAAATTGACCCAGTCTAATTACAGAGTTTACATGGTTTTATGTTCATCCGTGGGTGTTTTTAAAAATGTGAGCTAGGAATACCTATTTAGAAATATACAGTGGGTTCCGCAACATGGATGGACTTTGAGATTATCATCCTAAGTGAAGTAAGTCAGAAAGAGAAAGACGAGTACCATATGATATCATTTATATGTGGAATCTAACATATGATACAAATGAACCTATCTACAAAACATAAACAGACTCACAGATATAGAGAACAGACTTGTGGTTTTCAAGGAGGAGGAGTTGGGGGAAGGATGGATTGGGAGTTTGGGGTTAGCAGATACAAATTATTATATATGGAATGGATAAACAACAAGGTCCTACTGTGTAGCACAGGGAACGATATTTAATATCCTGTGATAAACCATAATGCAAAAGAATATAAAAAAGAATATATATACAGTATATGCATAACTGAATCACTTTGCTTTCCCATTTGTTCTGAATCCTTGCTTTATCACATAGTTCCTGGTTCTGTATCTCTAACCTCTCTACTAGCCCTCTTCTTTCAGTCTTAAGAGTTATTCAATTTTTAAAAAGAAATAAACTGCTCCCTTAACTTCCTCTCCTCTGGAGCCCTGGCTTTTCCTCCTCTTCTCCAGTCTTTGTCATCTCAGCTTTGCAGAAGTGTGGCCAAGCCCCCTCTTCATCTCTCATTCACCGGTACCTCCCACTCTAGTTGGGCTTTAACTGAATCACAAAGAAATTGCTGTTTGCAACATCCATGGGATACTTCTTACTTAATGATGTTTCTGCTGCATTTGACAGTACCAGGTACTTGGTTTGGACTGTGTTCTCTCCAGGGTCTCCTCTTACCCACTCTTCTTTTTTGACTCTGCGGCCTGCCTGCCATAGGCAGCGTCCCGGCTGCCAGTGATGCCCGCCCCTGGGGTCACACTCAGCGTAGATTCTCCTTGAGTGCGGGCTGCACCTGGTGATTTGCTTTCAGTGAACAGAATATGGCAACAGTGATGGAATGTCTCCTCTGCAATTAGGTTGTAAGAGGCTGTGACTTTTGTCTTGCTGGCGTTCTCTCTCTCTCGCTCTTGTGTGCTTCTCTACGCTTGCTGGAGATGCCCTTGTGGCAAGGACTGAAGGAGGTCTCCAGCCAACCACTAGTGAGGAACTACTGCTCTCATGCCGGTGGACCTTGAGGAACTGCAGGAGCCTAGGAGTGGCTCCTTCCCCCATGGAGCCTTGAGATAACCACAGCACAGCGGACCCCTTGATTATAGTCCCAGAATAGTGAAAGTCAATGTTCTTAGTATTATAACTATTTCTTATTATGTAAGATACTAGGGGGTGAGGCTAAATACATTAAGATTGCTGGTACTTCTAAAAGCTCTATTAATAAGCAGCTGCTTTAAACTCACTCCTGTTTGTTTTTAATTGCACTTTTTAAATTAGTGCCAGAATTTTAGCTTAAATTTTACTTGCTTTCTGGTTATCATTTCTCTTCATGTTCTTAATGGTGCTAAGAGCTAATAAAAATCACTAAAAATAGACCATGCTCAAACTTTGAAGAAAGATCAGTGAGTGAATACAGATCATAAACTGCTGGAACCTGCATAAGTCAGTATATCTTACAGGGATTCTAATCGTGTTCATTAAGAAATAATTAACAAGGGTATATAATACACACAGTCTTATAACAGATAACAGTGTAAACAAAATAATGATTGCCTACCATTTACATAAGCATTAACTTCAGTATAGCGTGTTTTTAGTCTTTAAGACTTTAGTGTGTTTTACTTCTTTAGCGTGTTTTTAACTTAAGACTTTCTGGTCATGTTTTTAAGCCATTTTCAGTTTTAAAATATTTTAGAAGAAATCTCAGTTTTGGTCACACTATGTATTTTATTTATGTTCTACCAACAGCTTTTACCGTTTTGTTCTGGAACCGGAACTGATGTTACCACCTAATGATGTTACTGGACCAGTGGCAAAATTCTTGGATATCCCTGAATCACCCCTTCTAACCCTCAACCTGATTACTCCTGAAAGCTGGTTGGTTGAAACAGTACACAGCAACTGTGACCTTGATAATATTCATTTAAAGGATGTAAGTTATAAAGAAAGAGGAATAGGATAAATTCTTATGAGCTATTATTACTGTACCAAGTGCATACTCACTGCTCACCAGAATTTTCTCCTTTATGATTCTAGGTCCTGATCCAGTCTTTCCTTTGATTTTTGAGTTTCCCTAACTTCCAAATTCAGCTTCTCTGGTTTTATGGGTTCTTAAGTGCCCTCACTGTTTTTGTTGGTTCAGAAATGCTACCCTAAGATGAACAATGTAGAAACTATGGAGACAGATGAATGGCAGTTTAGGACAAAACCATTAAGTACCTTTGCCCTTCAGGTTTTGTTTTTAACTCAGAGAGGGACAGTTTCACCTGAAATTCTTTTTTGCCCCACAGCTCATAGCCAGAGGAAGCAGTTCTAATGATATTAGGGTAGAAAGCAGGAAAGAGTTTGCTCATATACTTCGGGCTGAGTGCATTCTTTCCCACCACCTCCAGTGTGACCCTTGTCCAGTAAATGACCAGACTTCTCTTCCCCACCTGTAGTCATTCAATCCACAGCACACACACACAAAAAACAAAACCACCGAGAGGAGACTATTTTATAATATTCGGAGTCTTTCCAAACATTCTATTCAAAATTGGAAAGGCATTCAGAAAGCACAAAAAAAACAGAAGCATTTTAGGAGAGTTTACCTAGAAGACAGGTATCTAGAAACTGGGGGGGCTGGGGGCAGTACTTCCTTCTCATTGTCCTCCTCCTTGCCTGGTCCTGCACAACCTCTGACCTATTTCCAGTTCTGCATTTGACAGCTCCTTCAGAAGGTAGCCATTAACCTTGACCCAGGCATAAACATTTTACCTCTAATAATTTGGTGAAGATAGTTCATTATTTGTTTCTCATGCTTTTCATGTGTTGCCTTTTGTCTAAAGATTTTCCTTCTAGGCAGCTTTCTTCTGATTCACTCATATGTGTAGATTCTGTGGGATCCTGAGTCACTTCCCTGGAACACACTCAGCTTTACGACCAACTTTACCCACCCGGAGAGGAACCTAAAACTCAGTCATAGCAGTCATCAGAAATCGGTCCTTGAAATTGAGGGAAAAAATAGAAAGAGAGCAAAATAATGAAATCCATGAGGGAAAGTTCAGAAGTGTATTTGGCATGAAGTAAAAAAAATCCTGTTTCCTCCATGATTAGTTGGATCTCTGTTGGTCTATTGGTTCTTCATTAAGAGAGTTTAGCAATATATATCAGTAAATAACTTTAAAGATTCTAACCAAAAGGGTAAAAAGTTTGCGGTGGGAGAATTAATGCAGCTTAAAGATTTTAAATTGAGTCTGCTGGTAAAAAAATTTTAGTTTCTATTAAACAGTTAATAGAGATTAAACATTTTGTTGTGAGTGGCAAATATAGCAATGCCTTTTTAGAACCTATTTAAATGAACAGTATTTTAGGATATTAAAATAAACAGAAATAATTTCCCCTATCATCATAGATTATATGAGTAAACAAAAGGAAATTACAAATTCTAGCAGCTGTAAAAGTTAACTACCTCTAAGGCTCTTCTCTTCCACTCTGTGCTGTACATACTTACAGTCTTACCTGCAACTATCCTAGAAAAATATGAAATAACAAAGACATGTGCTCAAGTAGAAAGAAGGAGTTGTAGGTAAAGGAAAAAAGTGAAACTAATAATGAGAGATGTGTCACTACACACTAGCTTGTATAGTCAGTACTCCTTGCTACATCTAATTCCCGAACATTATATAACCACCTGAAAAAAGCTTGATCTAGAAAGATTCTTCCTTCCCAGGTCTTTGTTCACATGGTTTATTGCACAGCCGGCATTAATGCCATTATCAAAGGTGACAGAAGTGGTTCTAGGAAAGCTTAAAGTGTGACGGTTACTTTTACCTGGAGTTCAGAGGTGGTTCTCAGAGCTTGTAACTAGAACTGCATCCAAAGGCTCTCCGGTTATATTTCATCATAGCCTTTATCTGACAGATGTCAAAATACCTGAAACAGTAGTGATTGTTTACCCAGTAAAGAGGAAGTGAGTAAATAAAAGATTGCTGAAGGAAAATGGTATGTGGCTATGTTAAAAGGAATTCACAGAAAAATGCATTAGCCCCTTTTGAAATATAAATAATTTAGACATCAGTTTTATTGACAAGGCATTCATTACCAATGTAATTGTCAAAGAATTCCTATTTGAATGCCATAGATAATGTTAATAAACCCAAATGTTAATCTTTGTAATCAAACTTATACTTTTATTAAAGGAGGAAGCTAAATTCTTAACTATTCAGTCACAGAACAATACAATAAATACTTCTATTTAGAAATACTAATATGCACCAAAGTTATATTGGAAAGATATTAAATTCATGTCTCATGTCAATAGTTAATATTTAGAACAGATAAATAAAAATATAAAGAAGATGTAAACATCAAAAAAGATCACTAGCTTTCCTATTCTTGCTAAAAATAAACCTTGATAATAGGAACTAATTTAACTCAAATCACCTTTATGAAATTATTATAAAACTTTAAATATTCACAAAATTTTAAATATTCACTAGAAAGTACTCCTTGAAAAATGAATTTGCTATTTTTAGTGTTGTGGTTTGAATAAGTCAACACAATTGATGTCTGTTATGCAAATATATAAGGAAGAGAAATTTTCACATTAATGTATTATAAATGAAGATATTATTTAGTCACAAACCGATTGAATGTGTTTGAACTCTGCCCTGATATCTAATTCATAATTTAAAATAGTTAAGCTTTACTTCATAATCACTCTGGGGTGGTTTCCTTGTCTGTAAAGTGAAGGAGTTAAGCTAGATGATCTCTAGGATTTCTCATATTCTGAGACTATCCCATGGAAATCTTTCTATCCAAAATGCTGTAAGGATTGTAGATACAGGTTAATGAAATATATGAAGTTCATCACTAGAGTAGTAATAATTAACAACTAATTCAGAACTCAACTAAAGTCGTTGAAACAAATGCTATTTTCAAAGAAGTTACTTATTTCATGTTTCTTAAAAACAGTAAAATTATAAGAACAGGGCTCAAGAAAGAAATACTGTACACAAGTGCTATAATTATTTCTGTAGTAATTATAGTCAAAGAAAAACAACTATACAGTACAGAATATTTTCAAATACTCTGTATGCTAAACGCCATTAAAAGTAGTATCAAAAACCTCATAGTGTGAAATACAATTAGATAGATAGCATCATTGTCTTATCTGCTCAACAAAATTTGCCAGACTATATAAAACTCGCTTACCATTTGATTTATTTTTATGTTTGGTTATGTTTTTCGTGTGATGTAGAGAAAAAACTTTCTCCCTAAAATAGTTATTATAACATTTGCAATAGAGTAAAATCTGGAAACATTTGGAATGTCCAGCCATTTAAAAGGATGTTTTTAAAAAAAGGCATGTTCTTAGAAAACTATATTTAATGAAAAAGGTTATACTTTCTTAGAAAAAAAATTATGGAGAAAAAGTAGAAATCAGTGCATTGATGTGTATATGAATGTTCAGTCTGTAGGTAGTTTCTATTTTTTCCCTTTTCCACTTTCTTACATTTGCTAAATTTTCTTTAATGAGCATATGTTTTTTTGAGTGCAAAACAATTCACCGTTAATTTTTTTTAATTGCAAGAAAGGTGATAATGATGACAAGTTGGCCTTCTTGCCAGGTCTGAAGCAGGAGATCTAGGGCACAGCCAACGAAGCAGATTCTTTGAGTGCTACAACTCACCGAGCCACCCATCCATTCTCAAATCTCTCCTGCTTGTGATTTTGGTGCATGTATCATGATGTTGGAGTAGAGCTGATGTCATGGGAAAGGAAGAAAATGCATCATGAGCTTTAGTGTTCAAGAAATTGATTCAGCTATTAGATTCACTTGTCTAAAAAAAAGACTTGAGGTTGCCCCCCAAAATACATTGGCTAATATTAAAATAATCACATATATTTATTACAAAATTTACATTATGAGAATTACTAACACCAAAAACAATGACATATTTCCTCCGTAGATTGAGAAAACTGTCACAGCAGAATATGAACTAGAATATCTACTGCTCGAAGGACATTGCTTTGACATAATCACAGAAGAACCTCCTTGGGGTCTGCAGTTTACACTGGGCACAAAAAATAAACCTGTTGTGGTTGATACAATAGTGATGGCCAATCTTGTAAGTATTATATGTACTCAATGGATGATACTTAATTAGATGTTTTGGTGAAATCCTCCAAGTTTTCCTAATAATATGAAATAATTTGTATCCTACTGTTACTGAACAGCTCCCAGAAGAAAATCCTTGAATAAGGTAATTAAATAAAACGAAAATGAAGGGAGTCATACTTTCAGAATGTGCTTTTAAGGTTATTGCAGAGTCTTCTTCCTTGGAATTCATTTATAGAAATCATTCATTCCACAGTTAGTAAACACTTAGAGTTTCACGAATAATCTTCCTTGAACAATTGGACGTCATTTTCATTCATATAACTATGATCATGTTTTTCTCATCTTAAAAGGGATATTTTCAATTAAAAGCAAACCCAGGTGCTTGGATACTGAAATTACGCCAAGGAAAATCTGAAGACATCTATCAAATAGTTGGGTGAGTTATATAAACCCCTTTTAAATTTTTATATATAAATAAGTTTTTAGTGTGATATGACCAAGATCATCAAAACAACTAAAATACTCACAAATACCATTAGTATAAAACAAAAACTACTTAGAAAACTGTGGCATTTGTTCCTATCATTGTTTTATTTCAAAATATAAAAGGTATGGCTAAAGTATATATCTTGTTCTTTACTCCATCTCCTAATTTTCTATAGACTTTTCCATGTGTTAACATAATGAACATATTTATCATTTAATGACTATATAGTATGTATAGCATCTTATATAGCAAAGCCATTATCTGTGAGTTATGTTCAGTTTTTCATTTTTATAAATAAGAATTGGTTTCTTTCGTAGTAAATTTCCTACTCATTAATGAGTCTAGTATAAAGCAGGGATCATCAAACTTTTTCTATTAGGAGCCAATAGTAAATATTTAATGCTTGAGGGCACATATGATTTTTGTCAATATTATCTTTTTCAACAACCATTTTAGAATGTAAAAATCATTTTTAGCACAGGGGCCATACGAAAATAAGCCACCAACTTGATATTGCTCACCAGCCATCGTTTGCCAGCACCTGGTAAACTCTTTTTTGTACCCCTTAATATCTGTAGTGTTCATTTATTTCAATAAGTATTTATTGGGCACCTATGATTATAGCAAGCAGTATGCTTAACAAAGATAATATATGGGCAGGGGTTATTGTACCTTTTTTTCAATGCTTTTTCCCCTTTTCCTTATAGTGCCTAGAACATAGTGTCATTCAACAAACATGCTTAATAATTTAAGCATACAAAGCTGGGAATGCTGAATTCTTCTTTTTAAATCTTTTTATTTTTTTACTGAATGAAAGATTCTTTAAATTCTATAGTGCTTTACAATTTTCAGAAGTTTCACACACACTATTTCATGTAATCCCATAATAACCCTTTTCTTCCCTATCCCTATCCCTATAGTGCCCCCCTTTCCCTCTCCCCACTGGTAACCACTAGTTTGTTGTCTATATTTGTCAGTCTGCTTTTTTTTAATATTATTCACTAGTTTATTGTATTTTTTAGATGCCACATATAAGTGATATCATACAATATTTGTCTTTCTCTGACTTAACTTCACTTAGCATAATGCTCTCCAAGTCCATCCATGTGGCTGCAAATGGCAAAATTTTATTTGTTTTTAAAGGCTGAATAGTATGTGTGTGTGTGTGTGTATATACACACACACACACATACACACACACACACACACACAACACAGCTTCTTTATCCATTCATCTGCTGATGGACGTTCAGGTTGCTTCCATGTCTTGGCAATTATAAATAATGCTGCTATGAACACTGGGGTGCCAGGACTGGAATTGCTGGATCATATGGTAATTCTATTTTTAGTTTTTTGAGAAACCTCCATACTGTTTTCCACAGTTGGCTGCACCAATTTACTTTCCCCCCAACAGTGTAGGAGGGTTCCTTTTTCTCCACATCCTTGCCAACATTTGTTATTTGTGTTCTTTTTGATGATAGCCATTCTGACAGGTGTGAGGTGATATCTCGTTGTGGTTTTGATTTGCATTTCCCTGGTGACAGGCGATGTTGAGCATCTTTTCATGTGCCTGTTGGCCATCTGCATTTCCTCTTTAGGAAATGTCTATTCAGTTCCTCTGCCCATTTTTTAATTGGGTTGTTTGTTTATTTGATGCTGAGTTGTATGAGCTGTTTATATATGTAGGATATTAACCCCTTATTGGTCATTTCATTTGCAAATGTTTTCTCCCATTCAGTAGGTTGTCTTGGTTTTGTTGATGATTTCCTTTGCTGTTCAAAAGCTTTTAAGTTTAATTAGGCCCATTTGTTTATTTTTGCATTTGTTTCCTTTGCTTTAGCAGACAGATCCAAAAATTACTGCTGCAATTTATGTCAAAGAGTGTTCTGCCTGTTTTCTTCTAGGAGTTTTATAATATCTGGCCTTACATTTAGGTCTTTAATCCATTTTGAGGTTATGTTTATGTATGGTATTAGAGAATGTTCTAATTTCATTCCTTTACAAGTAGCTGTGGAGTTTTCCCAGCACCACTTATTGAAGAGACTGTCTTTTCTTCGTTGTATACTTTTGCCACCCTTGTTATAGATTAAGTGACCATAAGTGTGTGGGTTTATTTCTGGAGTCTCTGTTCTGTTCTGTTGATCTATGTGTCTGTTTTTGTGCTAGTACCATACTGTTTTGATTACCGTAACTTTGTAGTATAGTCTGAAGTCAGGGAGCGTGGGGAATGCTTAATTCTGTGATAGGGTGAAGGGTAGGGGGAAGTCAGTATTGACATTAGAAATGAGATAATACCTCAAGAGAGTTTTGAAGAATTACAGGAACTTACTGCTAGTCATACGACAGCCAGAACATTCCAGGAAGAGGGTGGAGGTACAGATCTCTCATCTAAAACTCTTAGGGCCATATGTGTTTTAGAATATAGCATTTTCCAAATTTTAGAAAGTATAGTACACATATCATATATTATGATGTATTGAGCAGGATCTAAGAAAGCACTTCATTAAATATCATTTCTGTCACAAATGTGTGAAATTCACACTAAAGGAATATACAGTGACTGTAAAAGAAAACAAAAAGACAAGACACAGGTGGAGAAAATATTTGCAAAGCATTATTCAACAAAGAATTATATATAACATATATAAAGAACTATCAAAATTCAACAATAAGAAAACTTGATAAAAAATATGCAAAAAACTTGAGCAGACTCTTCACCAAAGAAGATCCATGGATGTCAAATAAGCACGTAAAAAAGATGCTCAACATTGTTAGTTATAAGGAAAATGCACATTAAAACCAAAGTGAGATACTGCCACACATCTATTAGAATGTGTAACATTAAAAAGACTGACACTAACAAGTGCTGATGAAAATATGGAGCAACAGGAACTGTCATACACTATCATTAGGAATGTAGAATAGTACAGCCACTTTGGTACAGTTTAGCAGGTCCATAAAAATTTAAATACACACTTACCATATGATCCAGGCATTTCACTCATAGGTATTTACCCAACATAAAAGGACATATATGTTCATACAAAGACTTGTACATTAATGTTTATAGCAGCTTTATTTGCAATTGCGAGACACTGGAAAGAACCCAAATGCTAACAAGTGAAGGAATTATCAAAATGTGGTATATCCATCCAATGGAATACTACCCAGCAATATAAAGGAATCAACTATTGATACATGCAGTGACATAGATGAATCTCAAAATAATTAATGCTGAGTAAAAGAAGTGAGGCAGAAGAAAAAAAGAGAGTCTATACTGTATGATTCCTTTTGTAAGTTGTAAAACGGTAGGTAATTAAGACAAACTATGGTGACGGAAGTCAGATCACTTGTTGCTTGGAGATGGAGGGCAGGTGGGGTGGGGAAGGGGCAGGTAAGCAGGCAAAGTGTTGGAGATAAACAGGTGAATAAAACACAGTTCCTACCCTTCCACAATTCATCCCAGTAGGAAAGACAGTTAAGGAAATGAATGACAGTAAAACGTTCTAAGTGCTACAAAAGAGTGCTGTGGTGGTACAGAAAATAAGCAAAATACACTGACTTTTATATTGACTCTTCTTATAAAAGTCATGGTTTCAAAGGATAAATTTGCTTCGTCTTCTTTGGTCTTTGCAAACTGTACTGCCAAGAACTCTGTGTTTCTAAATCTGCCGCTATTGTTTCACTGTTGTTTTTTGCAAACAATTAGGTAAACTGTGATTCAAATTCCTTCTCTGCCACCAACTCTCTGTATGAGTTTGTGAAAGTTTCTGAAGTCTTTATTTCCTCATAACAAGAGGGGATAATCCTACCTATCTTGTGGGGTCTTGGTAAGGACTACATGAGATTAGTGTCTCATGTCCTGAGTAAATGTCCATTTCCTCCTCACTTACTCTTTCTTCTTTACAATTACATATATTACTGTATATTGTCTATGTATATTGTATGATATATATGCAATATGTATTATATATAATATGCATAGTATATATTATGTAAAACAGTTACTATATTAGGTTCTATTTTATCTTCTTTACCATTATTTGTTATTATACACAGCCTATAAATGGATGGTTTAGGGAGAAAATAGCCCCTGATTTTATATTTAAATACCACTAACAAATTAGTGCAAAACTAATTTTTCTCATTCACAGTTAGCCAACTCTTGGTGATGGAAGGAATTTCAAATCTGTTTATGTTACTTATAAATGATAATATCATAAATTTCTCTCAGTCATAATTTACTTAACTCCAAATATGATTAATATGTCACTAGATAGCCAGAGTGGAAAAAACATAAATGATGCTACTCTTTGATTTTTTTGAAATTAAAGTTTCAGTAATGAAAAACAGGTCAATATGAAATATGACAAAAATGGAAGTTCTGTTTATCCCAATTTATGATTTAGTTCTAATTGATATTACATTTATATTTAAGCAAAGTATTCTTTAAATATGCTGAAAAGCTAAGCTAAAGTAATATTGACATGAGTTTCTAAGTTCAGATTTTAAAACCATGACTAAATAATTTGATATTTTTAAATTTGCCTTTTTGTTTATTAGGCATAATCCTCACATATGTACTTTTTATGTCTATCCATGTTTTTATAATCTTTAACTGCAGATCATCTACCCATACTCTGTGTTGACTATTATTTACCTTGAATTCAAAAATACTCAATAAAATTATTCTCTCCTAGAAAATTTTTGTAGCTCTACTAAAATCAGACAGATGCTTCTCAGATTTTCCTAATTACAGAGAATAGCAGATGCTTTACATATACATATATATTTTTATATATGCCTTCAACATGCTAAATTATTTTGCTAGTCTTTTTCACTTGATGTGTAAATCTTCAGGAAAACACTTTACCTAATTAGTAGTTATACATAATTTTAGTTTTACACCTTTGAAACTGATCTGCTTCTCCTGTGCTTTATATAGAAGGCAAGAGAGGTTTCAGAGCTCTGCCCACTGGCCCTGGCGGTGGTTATAGCTCACTCTTTGTGGAGCCCTTCTGAGAGCTCTTAGAAGGTCTCTAATTGCTGCACCTCACTCTCTTTTGATTCCCTGGTCCCAGTTGGTGCATCTCTATTCCAGGTGGCTTCTCTATCATCTTCCTCGGTCTCTGGGCATCCTGTGCTATACCCACAGCGTATTTTTGCTGAGGTCTCCTCATATCTCCAGGTTGCTAGTTTGGCAGGATGCATGACTACCCCGTGATAACAAAACCAAATCTCTCCTGCTTGGCTACTTCTGATCCATGAGCAATACTTACACATCACCTGCCTAGCAAACTAGGAGTGCAGGCCAGTCTCAAAGGCAGTAAGAGTGGTAATAGGTCAGTCCTCAAATATCAGTCCATGGTCCATTTTAACTTTCCCAGACAAGAGCCAAATGCAGTCCTCTGTGTCTCGCAACTTCAGGAAAGTGCACTGCAAAGTGCTTTCCCCTTAAAGCATCTACCTTACTGAGTTTAGGATTAGAAGGTAATGCTCCCCACACGTCCCCAGGGGGCGTGTAGAGGTGCACACTCACAGCCTGGCAACAGCCTTCTCCAGAGACGCTCTTCAGCCTTCATCTCACACACTCCTTTCCTCCTTTCAAGTGCCTCAGTTGAAGCATTTTAGCATCTTTTTAGTACCCCACCCCCCAAACGTTTAGATCTTTACCATCACATTGCCGTTAGTTAAATATAAGCTTGACCAAATTCACTATTGATCATAGGTTTTGTATGTGTCTTTCACCTTTCACATTCATTTTTTGTTTGGGTGGCTGACTTTCCATATCAGAGATGGAGTTAACACGGGGAAATGGATTTTTTTTTTTTTTTAAAGAAATTCACGTTCTTTTATTTATTTATTTATTTATTTATGACTGTGTTGGGTCTTCGTTTCTGTGCGAGGGCTTTCTCTAGTTGCGGCAAGTGGGGACCACTCTTCATTGCGGTGCGCGGGTCTCTCACTATCGCGGCCTCTCTTGTTGCGGAGCACAGGCTCCAGACGCGCAGGCTCAGTAATTGTGGCTCACGGGCCCAGTTGCTCCACGGCATGTGGGATCTTCCCAGACCAGGGCTCGAACCTGTGTCCCCTGCATTGGCAGGCAGACTCTCAACCACTGCGCCACCAGGGAAGCCCTGCGGAAATGGATTTTTGACTGGACTAGGAAGGATTGGAGGAGCTAGCTCTCCAGGAGAGCCGGCTCCTGGGACCAGCCAAGGAACTCACTAACCAGAAAGAGCTGCTACCTCTCCCATGATCAGAAGAGTGAGAAAGCATGAAGTTGCTCCACCAACACGTCAACTCCCTCTCAGTTCCCCAGAAAGCTGAGTTTGCACACTGGAACCCTGGCATAGACAACCTCTATGTCTCCATGACGTTGCTTGCCCAAAGAAAACAGGCATCACTGCATTGACCCTCCCGTACTTGTAAATTCCAAATCACATGCACATGTATCTGTTTAGTAGAATCTAATTATTAACCAGAACCATAGCTGAAAAAGAATCTACAAACAAAAAAAGAGTTTTTAGCTTTCTAACCTCTGCAGTATATGCTAAAAGGTGGAATGGATATTGCCTGCCATATCATGATATGCACCAGATTTCTACAAATATTTTCGATAGAAACATTAGGGGTATACTCTTGATTTTAAAAGCCTGAAAATGTTTTTGCCTTTCTTTTGCTTATTTTCTAAGTACTGATAATAGTACTGATTATAATTCTCCTCAGAACGCTTGAAACAAGACTTCATCATCATATTCTGCCATCCAGTGTTTTGGATTCTAAATGAGAGGCAGTGTGATTAACTTTTCCTTTACAAAAAACTAAATGATATTTATATTTAGAATTCCAGGAAAAATATGTGTGCATCCTTTTTTTAAAGTAATAACTTCCTGATGTGTAATGAATCCTTTCATTTTGAAGTAAATGGCTTTTACTGAGAAATATTCTCTCACATCTCTTATTGAGAATATAAATTATTTGAATGCTTCTCTTTTTCCCCTGTATTAATTCCTTATCAATGAAGCCCATGTCCTCTGACTTCTTGGCTTATTCCCTTCATTTCAATGGCTGACTGTCTTCATGTATCCAGTGATTTTTAGTTGCTTAGTGTTACTTATAAAGGTGTAATAGCGCAGTCGTGAAGAGCCAGACTACCTGGGCTTAGTTTGGATCTAGGATAATTATTGTACCTTCCTCAGAGGATGGGTGTGTGGATTAAATGAGTTAATATCTATTAAAGTGCTTAAAATAGTGCCTGAAGTAAAACAGGAATCGTCATCACTACTACCTCTACCATCTGGGATGGAGGAAGTTGCTTTAGATCTCGTCCGGGCCTAACTGCAGTGTTGTGCAGCCTCTGTTCTGGTCTCAGTGGACGGTGGATCCGACGGCTAAAGTTGCTGATGTCCTTGAGCAACATTTGGGGACTGGAAGCTCTTGCAAGTTTTTAAGAGATTTGACATTTCTACTTCATAAGTTGGAATACTTCCTTTTTTCTAGTGGTCTAGTGGCCGTGCCTCCTGCTGCGGGTTAGCACCTCATCTGAGGAACTGGGAGTGAGAGTCAGAGACGTGTTAGTCGGCACAGCCCTAGAATCCCCAGGTTTATGTTTTAGAAAAATTTTCAAGCGTATGTTATAAGTCTGACTGAATGCAAAGTATCCACTAATTTGACATCTGATTGCTTTCCCTCTTTGAAAAAATTCAGTTTTACGGTAAATGCTTTTTACAGTAGCATTTTTCAGTTCATAGTGAAAATAGTATCAAAAAACTTTTGAGCAAAGCTGTCATATTTGATTTATTTATGCAGTGTTGAAAATTAGACTATGAACTACATAATGTGTAATATAAAATAGATCCAAGTGATGCAGATAGACATGGCAGACACATTTTCAGTCTCATAAGTTTAATGACATACTTCAAATTTTGGCATTTGAAAATGGCTAGTAGATATTGAAAAGTAGTTGTATGGTGTAGATTTCCTTTGATTATGCTATATAAACAACTTATTTTAAAGTCTAGAAAATGTTTCATATTTTAATTATTACAGTATATGAAAGATACGAAAGATCTGACTTTTGTGATAATTTTAGTATGCAGTAATAAAGATAAGCTATAATCTGTGCTTTCTGAGTGACTAGGTGATATCAAATTTAGTGAGTTATTTTTGTACGATCTTAATTTGTATTAAGTTAAAATTGGATAATTTTGAAAACTGTAGTGTATTGCAGCATATCTTAATTGACTATAGAAACAGCAGATATGGCATATACACAAATGATATTATACTTATGTCTATTGCAAAATGAATTTATTCTGTTATTTGTACCATCATAATTGTATGTCTTTTCTTAAATTGATTATAGATATTTACATGTTTTTTCTGCTTCTAGGCATGAAGAAACTGACTCTCAACCAGACCTAGGAGATGTCATTGTTGTGTTAAACAGCTTCAAAAGCAAAATACTGGAAGTACAAGTGTGTGAGGCCAAAGCTTTTTATAGGCTTTGTTCTTAATATTAAGTATTATTTTTTTGTCCTTAATTAATTAATTTTTATTTTACGACTGATTTCACAGTTTTAGTACCTAAAATGTCATATTGGAACTCTGGCAATGAAAGGAAGAAGAGGATTAAATCATGAAGGGAAAGCAGAGAGCTTGAAGATAGAAGAGAAGAAATGATTTTTTTTAAAGTTATGATGTGTCTACTGTATCTACTATATTTGTAACCAAATTATGTTATAAATTAGGCTTCAGAGATGAGATCAGGAGTGCAGGTTGAAAAGTTACCACTTTCAACAGGAAAAAAAAAAAAAGTGATGTTTCAAAAACCAGAAAAGTTTTTAATGATGGCAGGTTTAGTTCTTTTGGACAAACTCACCTTAAAATCAGTAACAATGCTGGGCGAAATGTTATTTAAAAATTTTAAAAGCACTGAGGAGCTGACAGTAATGATAATAAGGAAATACAAAACCAAAATTAAAGGGAAAATGAGAGCCTAGTGAAGTAAGCAAGCACTGAAGCTTCTCTTATCCCAGGAAAGCTGCTGTTGCCCTAAAACATTTGTTCAACCTGGTACACTTGAACTGTCATTTTGATTTAATTTGCAAGGACAGAAATTAAAACCCTAGACCCACATAAAGTGGGTAATCTATTAGAAGACCCTCTCTGCAATAAGCTGGCTATAGCTTCAGGGTAAGGATGAACCATAGTAAAGTATACCACGCAGTCTTTTAGCCCAAATTGGTATCACCTAAGAAATCAAAGGAACCCTGAGCCTTGAATTTGCACTAAAATGGCTCCAGATTAATAAGGTTTTACAGGCATCTGACAGAAACATCCATATATCTCTGGAATAAGACTACTATATCCAAATAAACAAAGAAAACCAACAGAAACGGCAAATAACAGAGAGCAGATGCACAAACACTCCATATGTTAGAATTATTGACACAGACACTGAAACAACTATGCCTAAAGTGTTTAAAGAAATAAAAGACAGGCTTGAAAACAATTGCAGGGAATAAAAAACTATAAAAAGTGCATATCTGATTTTTTTTAAAGTAGAACTTCTAAAACTGAGCAATACAATGAGCAAAGAATTCAGTGGGTGGCTTTAACAGGCCTCAAGAGAGAATTAGTGAGTTGGAAGATAGACCAAAAGACATATCCCAAATGCAACTGACCTTAAAAAAGAGGAAACTACAGCAGAGAGTATATAAAAGGCGTAGAGAATAGAGTGAGAAATCTAAGATACCAGGATTGGATTTAAATGTGGCTCTGCCACTCAGCTGTGTGACCTTGGACAGATTACTTAACCTCTTTCTAGCTCATTTTCCTTATCTATAATAGGAATTAATGATGAAACCCTCCTTATAGGTCTACCATAAGGGTAAGATAATTTAGCTTTATGAAGTACTTTTGTGAGTGTTTAAAAATAAAATCCATTTAAATGGAGTTCCAGAAGGTGACAAAAGACAGAATGAGGTACAGGTATTATTTGAAGCAATAATAGCTGAGAATTTTCATGAGTGATGAAAGGTACTAATTTGCATATTCAGGAAGTCGAGTGATTCCCAAGCAAGATAATGAAAAGGAAATCTACACCTAGACGCTTGTTAATAAAACTTCAGAAAACAAAAGACAAAGAGAAATCTTGAGAGTAACCAGAAGAAAAAAGGAAAATTACCTTCAAAGAACTATAGTTAGCCTGACAGTTGGTTTCTCAGCAGTAATAATGGAAGCCAGAAGATAATGAATGATACCTAAAAGCACTGAAAGAAAAAAGGAATGCCAACCTCATATAATTTACCCTGAAAAGTATTTTTCAAGAAAAAACATAAGGTATTTTCAGACAAATAAAAAACTGAATTTGCCACCAGCATGCTCACACTAAAGGAAATTCTAAATGGTATACTTCAGGCAGAAAAAGAATTATCTCAGTTGGAAGATCTGAGTTTGAAAAAAGAATGAAGAGAAAAGAAAATGGCAACTATGTGGATGAATCTGTGAACAGTGAATATATAAAACAACAATAATGTCTTAGGATCTTAAAAATCAATTAAAAAACAACAATAGCATTTAAGGCATTATATAAATAGGGGTGTATATAATAACATATAAAGTTCTTATATTGACCAGGACAAGGATTATGATTACTTTTAGGCTTTAGGGCAAATCTGAATGCTTTACATTTCTAAGATAACCACTAAGAGAATAGAAACAAGGCATAATGTCATAGTGAAGAGGAAAATGGAATGAAGCAAATTAATATAAATGGACTAAGAAATAAGAAATAAAGCAGAATACATGTGCCATTGAAGAAGCACAAAATAGTAAGTTAGAATTTAACCCAATTACATTAAATGTAAATGGACTACATGTTCCAGTCCAAAGACTAAGATTGTCAGACTGGATTTTTTTTTAAATCCCAACTCTGTGTTTGCAAGAAGGAACACCTAATATATAACAATACAGTTTCAGGGTAAAGATTAAAATAAAAGTGTGGCAAAAGTATACTAGGCCAATACTAACCTAAACAAAGCTTGTACGGCTATACTAATATCAGCGATATTAAGACAACATTATGAAAGATAAAGAAGGTTACTTTATATGTGTATATAAGGCAGAAATAGAATTACCAAGAGAAACTGGCAATTCTCTATAATACTGGGATATTTTTAACATACGTCTCTCAGTACTTGATATAACAGGCAGACCAAAAACTCATTAGAGATGGAAATTTGAGCAGTGTGATTATAAATCTTGACCTAATAGATGTATATAGAACACAATAGCCAATAACACCAAATGAACAATCTTTCAGACACAGAAGACATTGATAAAAATTAGCTTTACGTTTAGTTGAAAAGCAAGTTTCAACAGATTTCAGAAGAATGAACTCATACAGAGTATGTTCTCCATCTACAATGCAGTAGAGTAGAAATTAATATGCAAAGATAACTAGAAAACACCCATTTTGCCAGAATCTCTATAATCTAATAATGGTAGGCTACCAGAACTCTCACCTTACATACTGCATAGATTCTAAACTACCAAATCATCAAAATTTACCTTGCATCCCACATCATAACCAGTTTCTTATCACCTCTGCTCTTTATCCTGTGATCAGTTATACATGTTTATACTCATCTTTGATACTATTTTTCCTCTACTGACTTTGACTTCCTTTCTCAGGAAGAGAAACTTATACTCTGTCCTTGATACATTTCCTTCTGGCCATTCCAGATGAAAAACCCCACAAACTCAGACCAGCTGCTTAAGTTACTAACTCACCCCAAGCCTTTTAGGACCAGCATTCCAGCTAGTTTTATCCTAGCCCTACAAACAGGAGAGAAAAATATTATTTCTGCTGGGAGACTGGGGATGTCTCATCTTTGAGGAATTTTGATCATTGAAAAATTATTGTTTTCTTTTTCTTGAGCTGGTTTTTTTTTCACTCTCTGTATTGGCTCTAATTTTACCTGTTGGTCCCTGGTATAGAGGAGGTCTGACTCTTTCACCAAAGCCACCAAATCTTTGAGGGTGATAATCATGCCTTACCTGAAGCAAACGTTCTACAGCCTAACCTTACCTAGGTGCTTCAGTTGTTTTTTAGTAACAGTTTTATCTGCTCACCTTCCATCTCTCAGAATTACACAAAAGGACAGGAAAAAGGGAGGAGAAAAGATAAGCAAGATAAAGGTTCAGCCCATGAACTGGAGCCCAGTAATAGGAATTCCAGGAAGGAAGAACAGAAAATGGAGGAAGGAAAGTACCCCACAGATAGAGAAATATAAACACGTTCATGTCAAGAGGTCCACAAATGAGTGAAAAATGGCCCACACAAGATCCTAAAAACTACCAAGGAGAAAAGGCAGGTCACTGCAATAGAATGACACTAACACTAGCATCAGATGTTTCATTTTCAAGACAACAAAACAAAGATTTCAGTGTTTTGAGGAAAATTACTTTGAATCTAGGGTTCTTCAGGCAAATATTCTCTGAAGATGGAAGATTTAGAAAAATTATCTTTCACACCCCTTCTTGAAGGTGTTTGCCAGCACAATGAAGAGGAAGAAAAAGAAAGAGGAAAATAGGTGTTTTAAGAAATGGTGAAATCAATGTAAAAACCAACGCAAAGAAAGCTTGAAAGAGGCAGTTAATTGTTAAGCCCCAAGAAAAATGTCTTCAAGAAGACAGGAATTCCAGACAGTTAAGTAACAAGAATAATAAACTGGAAAATATTAGGTATATGGTAAAGAAGAAGTATATCTCACCACAAGAAAAAATAAATATAATAAAATTCCAAGAAAAATATACTTCTGTATTGGTGAAATGTGAGAAAACAGAATCCATGTGAACCAGGAGTCTCCTAGGAGGGCAGGGTGGTCACATCCTCATAACTGTGTGGAGGAAAATGTAATCGTAGCAGCCTTTCAGCTCTTCAGTGTGTTGTATTTACAGTGTCACAATAAGCACTTTTTACGGATTTTCAAGTTGTAGAATAAACATAGCATAGTGCAAAAGATACAGTTACGTTTACCAAGCTAAATGTAAATATTATCCATACTTACAATGGTAAAGTAAAATTTTAGCTAATGTAAGTTGGGAGGCAGAGGGAAAAGGTAGAGATATTAGTATCCTTATAACAGGCCATGCAAGAGAAACTTGAATTTGTTGGAATAAAAAATACAGATTTAAGCATTATTTAAAGTTACAAAAATACTCAGTAGAAGAACTAATGATAAAGATAGTATTACCAAAACCTCCAGACAGAGGGGAAGGGAAGGGTGATATAAGTAAGCTGCTCATCTTTTGTTACAAAGAATGAATAATGCCTAAACTCCATGAATCAGATATACAGTAGATAACATCCACAGTTGACAATTCAGTAAATACAAGTATAAGCACATTATTTAGCAGTATATGGAGGTAGCCACCAAAAACAAGAGGCTGAACTGATAGTTGAAATCAGATTGTGTCTATAATATACTAAGATCTTTCTTGGCTTCATTTACTACAACTATCTTAGATTTACAAGGGTCACCTTGTCCATATATTTCTAACCATGCAGCATAATATTTAAATCTACAAAATTCTAAAGTTTTTCTTTACCATGCTATCTAGGTACAAAAAAAGCCAGACAGAATTCAGGAAGATATCCTTTCTGATAAAGATGAAAAAAAAGGAGTGTGGGATTCCATTAAAAGGTGATTACTAATGAATATTTTAACTATAGACCCATCAGGAGTCTAGTTTGTGGAAGCCCGGCAGATGGTAAACATTTAAGTCAAGCACAGATCTTCTCTAGAAAGGATAAGACAAATACATAAATGTTACTGATGTAAGACAGGAAACTGGAGCTATAAGGCAACTGAACATAAAGGGCTGTTCAAACCAAGGGAGAGAAAGTCTATATCGAGTTAGGAGGAACCTCAGAAAAGGCTCTGGAGGAGTGTGTGGCTGAGATACGTTCTAAAGGATGGACAGGAGACAGAGTGAAGGTATCTGGTTACGTGAAGTCAAAACGATTGGGTACGTTTCTCAAGGAACAGGAAGTAGCCCAGGTTAGCTGGGATATTGAATATAAGGGGGAATCTTTAAGTTAGGTTGGGACCTATATTCGTTAAGCAAAAAAGGAATATTTTGGCTCACATATCTAAAGAGTCCAGGAGTAGAACTGCCTTTGGGCATTCAGGTGATGTAGTCCAGAAACTCTTTCTCCAACGCCTAGTTCTATTATCTATGCTTCCTTCATTTTCAGACAGACTTTTACAAGAAAGAGCTTGCCGTCTATCTCCCATGGGAAGAGATTGCCTCTTTCCAGATAGTTACCAGCACAAGTTCCAAGTCTGACTCATTGGCCCAGCTGTTGCCTTGTATACCAGACTGAACTGATCCCTGTGACTTACTGACTAAGCTTGGGTCGTGTGACTACCTCTAGAGCCAGCAAGAAGGCCCATCCTGCCTAAACCTCGTAGAATGAAATTAGAGGAGGAATAACTACTCACCCACCCAGCTGCCCACAATACCAAGTTATCGTGACTAGAAGCGTAAAGGGCGTTAGGTGGGCAAACACAGAAGTGGGCTGCTGTAGATCCACATTGTAAACAACTCTGAAAGTCCATTTTAGAGATCTGAATTTAATTTGAATTATGATAGAGAACTATTGATCATTTTTATCAAAGATAAGAAATAGAAACTTCAGGCCAAATAGCTTCAACAACCTAAGCAGATTCTGTTATACTAATCAGAAGCACTCCCGTCATTTTGGATTTTGCCCAGTTTAGGCCTCTTTTTCTATAGTTGACTCCTTGTTTGATAGGAAGAATCGTGTTACCGTCCCAGTATGTGCATTGAACTGGTTACTGATCAAGAAAGGCTCGAACTCACTACTTTGAGATGACTTCAGGGTAGGTTTGTTTGACAGGGGATAATGTAACAGAATCTGGGCATTTTAAAGAGTATCTGTTCATGAGCTTCCATTAAAATCAGAAGGTAGAGACAAGGAGGAGTAAAGGTAACTGTTAAACTATGGCTTAGCCACTTATTACACAGAGAGGACACCAAAACAAAATGCTGCTTTGTTAGAAAGAGAGAAGGTAAGTTTGGGGGACGGTAACTCCTCCAGATACATAAGTGTATGTTACAGTGTTTTCACTTTTTTATCTCAGTTTTAATACTAACTTCAAGTGACTTTTTTTTTTTCCTCCCTGAATCAACTGTGTATTTTTCTTATTTGGGGGATTACAATGAGAAAACATTTCAAGAATACATCTGCCATAACAATTCTTATTTGGCAAAATATATTCCATGTCAATTGTGAATTGTTTAGTTTTCTAAAATCAGTCATTTTAAATATCTGTGCGTATAGAAATGAGATTTCTAATTAAATAAAAATTTTAAATAGGAAAAAGAAGAAACGATACATTATGAATACCCCAAATAAGATTCAGTCGCTCTTGTATATGAGGTGGGGCATATCGAAGGCTGGCCTGGGTCCAGAAAGTGGCGACAGGGACAGCTGGGCCCAGATGAAGCTGCGGCGAATGGATGTGGCTCCCCAGTGCTGCCTTATCCCTCCTGGGGACGCGCCCAAGGCACAGAGGTCCCCGCAGCCTGTGGGGAGGCTACCCCTGGCCAGAGGAGCTCTAAGCTGCGGGCGCCTCTTACAGCCTCTTATCCTGGGAAGCCACGTCCACAGCACTCAGGGGCCTCCCCTGGTAGCACAGACGGAAGTTCTGGTGTGCCACTGTTAACACTTGCACGTTCTGTTTCCTCCCTCACGATCGGCCTTCCTGAAGCCTCAGTATGTTGCATATAGCCATGGCATGCCACAGTTCATTCTCTGCTCTTAAAACAACTTTTGTAACTCACAAAGATTCAAAGGTATTATCTCATTAACCTAGAGAAAATATAATTGCATTCTATGTTGTCCAATTTTAAAAAGTCATACAACTTCAAGTTATATTGTCACATGTTTAAATAATTCATAATTTTTAGGATAAGTACTTGTTTACAATGTAATAACCATTCATTTTGAAAAGCCTTCCTGTTTTTATTTCTTATCAAATTTAATATTTTATTTAGGTATGTAAAGTTTGCAGATGTGTATTAAGAAAATGACGGTCACTTCTTTTTCATTCAAAGTTTCGCAAGGAGGCTGCATAAAAAAGAAGACAATGAGGAAACAGACGTTCTAAACATTTTTTCAGTTGCTTCTGGCCATTTATATGAACGCTTTTTAAGGTAGGTATATTTTTTTATTTAATGTTTTGAAAAGTAATACATTTACATGGTCCAAAAAGAATTTTTAAAGTTGAAAAAAATAAAAGAGGGCTTCCCTGGTGGCGCAGTGGTTGAGAATCTGCCTGCCAATGCAGGGGACACGGGTTCGAGCCCTGGTCTGGGAAGATCCCACACGCCGCGGAGCAACTGGGCCCGTGAGCCACAATTACTGAGCCTGCACGTCTGGAGCCTGTGCTCTGCAACAAGAGAGGCCGTGATAATGAGAGGCCCACGCACCGCGATGAAGAGTGGCCCCCACTTGCCACAAATAGAGAAAGCCCTTGCACAGAAACGAAGACCCAACACAGCCATAAATAAAAATAAAATAAATTTAAAAAAATTAAAAGAAGCCTCTATTACCTTAAATAAAAAGACCACTGGTAATTTCATGGCCGTAAAAAAAAATAAAAAATAAAAAAATAAATTACAGTGGAAAAAAAAATCTCCCACCTCTGTTTCCTTGATACGCAGTTCCCTTTCCCACAGGAAACCAATGTTATTATTTTCATAGCCTGCCAAATATATGTATAGACAAGCCCAAATATGTATTTTTTCTTTTTTTAACTCCCTTTTACCCAAATAGTAACAAAGTACATAGTGCTTTTGCACCTTGCTTTTTTTTGTTGTTTTACCTAAAATTATGAGGGAATATTTTCTAAATACAGTGAAATTCCATGTGTTTGATTTGAAATATTGTTATTCTTTAAGGTTAGAAAATGGACATATTTTGTAATAAGATGTGTGAGGAAAAAAAAGAATATATAGTAAATTTTCCTTTCCTGGTGAAGAAATACCATGTTTTATAAAAAGGGGGAGGAGTCTGAGAGGAGGAAAGCAATATTTATAACTACAAAGGGCTATTTTTTAACTGCTTATATAGAAGGATCACAGAGAACGCCTCGAAAATGTTTGAATATGTGTTGATATTTTAAGATGTACTTTAGATACATCTGTATTTTCTCCAATCAGAGGTCTAGGATAGCAAAACAAATGGCCTGTCCAGTGACTTTATCAAAATAGACATGTTGTTCAGCCCTTCAAGGTTTACACACCTGCTATTAATGACACAGTAACAGAGCCAAGATTAGACGCTAGTTTAACTAAACAAAAGACTGTTTCAGACTAGCTTCTTTCTCTTGTCAGCTGGAACAAACAAAAAGCAATCAATTTAGTCTATACCAGGTATATATATATATGTGTATATATATATATATATATATATATATATATATATACACACACACACACATATATATATATATACATATGTGTATACAATATATGTGTATATATACATATATCATATTCTTATACGTTACATACTTGCTGAGCAGCCATAATATTTGAAGATATGTCACTATTTCTCCATAATTCATAGTGAAAACTACCAATTAATATCTTTAAATATTTAAAAGCCTTAAGAGAAGTAGGATGAACCCCTATTAATGTTAATTTATTGAGTTTATTGTTGTTTTATGCAGAATTATGATGCTTTCTGTTTTACGGAACACCAAAACACCAGTGAAGTTCTGGTTTCTTAAAAATTATCTCTCACCAACATTTAAAGTAAGTACATTAATTTTTTTACTAGAGTAGTTAATATTTCAGAAGTAAATTCTTTATATCATTGTAAGTTCACATAACATTTCTCTTTTCAGAATGAGTCTTTTGAAATGTATATTTACTCAAATTACTATATGTAATCAATTTAAAACCTTGGTATTTGGTATTTTTTAATCTAGCTTAAGAAAAATTCTATGCAGCTTTTATTTAAAGAAGTGATTAAAAACACAGCAGGAGATGGTTTATGTTTAAGTAAACTCAAAATCAGGATTAGCGGGTTTTCATAACAATAAGTAAATAAAAGTTGGCAATGAAAAATATGTACAGATTGGTAATTAAAAGAATTAGTTTCTGTCATATTTTGACAAAGAAAGGCAGGAACAGTAGAAAATATGAAAACTGTACCACAGAAAATAGTCTGATAGTACCAAGAAGAGTCGGGCTCTGGTGTCACATGCGGTGCATCGGTTGGTGTGGTAATGTGGGCACTATAGGTAGTGTCTCCAGCATTTTCTATTTAGAAGTTTTTCGGCAGCCAACATCTGTTACCCTTTACTCAACCCTACACTCTTGCCACAGAGTGTACCCCGTTTCTTCCTATTAATCAGATTCCAGGCAAGTTAGGGTCTCATTCAACAGCAGTTCAGAGAAGTTCTCTTTCTAGACCAAAACCAGTTGTGAAAGCAGAAATAAAAACAGGCAACCATGCTTTTATTCCTTGGTGTTGCCAGGCACATTGCTAAGTACTTTACCTACATTCTTCATAAAGTTGCTCTTCATAAAGTCCTATTCCCAGAAAACCACGACTCAGAAGTTATGTAACTGGCCTGCACAGTTGGGTGGTATCCAGGACCACTCTTAAGTTCAGAAACCCACTAGAAGGACACACAGAACTCAAAAAAGCAATTATACTCACAATTACAGTTGATTACAGCAAAAGGATACAGATTAAAATCAGCAAAGCAAAGAGATGCATAGGGCAGAATCCAGGGGACACCAGACCAAGCTTCCAGTTGTCCTTTCCCAGTGGAGTCATGTGGACAGAGCTTATACCTCCCAGCAAAACTGTGACGGTACACATGGAGTGTTGCCAATTAGGGAAGCCCACTCAGACCTGCTGTCCAGAGTTTTTATCGGGAGTTGGGTACATAGACCCACCTGACGGCCACCATGACTGACCTTAGCATCTAGCCCCTCCAGAGCTTGAGCTGATATCTTGTGGCCCAAGGTCTCCATCATAAATCACATTGTTAGCACAGACTATCTGGCGTGGCCCTAGGTCCCCAGGCAAATACAGACATTCTTATCAGGCAGGATATTCCAAGGTTAGCATTTACTTCCCAGGAGCCAAGGGCAAAGGGCCCAACCATTCTTTGAGCAAGACTTGTCCTTTATGGCACAGGCCCTAGATCAAATAGCTGATTAGTAGCTGAGATTTGAGCCCAAGCGTTCCGACCTCAAAGCCCAGGTGCTTAACCCTTACGACACAGCTCCTCTACCCTCCCCACCACCACCAGGGGGGCCGCCTCCTGTACTTACTTGTAAACTGAAAAAGAACCCATAAATAGAGACAAGAAGTCTTACTAGTTTGTTTCTAAACTTTTAACATGTGATGCAACACTGCATCGGGGGATTTAACTCTGCATATACTGAGATAATAAAATGTGAAGATTCTCTTAACAGGAAATTATATCATTCCCTAGAAACACAGTGCTGTGTGCGGAAAAGAGTCTTGTTCTGCTGCATGGCCAAAAGTGACACCATATCTGAAATATTTTCCTTCTTTTTGTAATTTGTTCTTTTTGCTCGAAATTTTTACCTTTTATATTTTTTTCAGGGAAATATAACATATACAAACGGTAAATGTGCAACTTTGATGAATTTTTACAAATTTAAAATGCCTGTGTAACCAGCAGCCAGATATGGAAACAGAAATTGCTAGTACCCTAGATCTTTTCCCTTCAATTTTAAAAGCATACCTCCTGTCTTCCTTCAGATCTTCGCTGAATTATACCTACTTTGGGAATAAGCCTTTCCTGACTACACTATGTAAAATGACAGTCCCTTCTGATCTTTCATTTTATTTCCCTTCCCCTTTTATTTTTCTCCATAGCACTATCTTCTGTAGATAACTTACTAATTTCATTTATTTTATCTAAAATGTAAGCCTCATGAGGGCCATGATTTGTGTCTGTTTTGTTTCATTACTGTATCCCTAGGGCCTAGGATAGTGCCTGGCACATAGTGCATGCTCAGTGAACATATTTTTTAATACATATTTATTGAATAAAAAAAAGTTTTTCTAATTTATCCTAGTTTGTTTTTTTAAGTTTGAAATGAAAGCAGTGACTCCCAGTAACTGTTCTAGCCATAATGTCAACATTTTGCAACTCACAGATAACACCAACGCTTACAGTAAGGAACATAATTTAAATCTACATCTTTCTTACAAGAGCAGGGAGAAAATTAAACTAAGCATATAACCAGCAACTAGCTACAAGTGAGAATTGAGGAGATGAATGCAAATTCTACATTTGCTAACCCGTCTTTACTCACTCCTTTACCATCATCCCTCTCAATATTTGGGCTCTTGACCCAAACTTAGCTAACAGTGTACATATTTAACTAACTGCTCTGTTTTAAACAGAATAAGATACTCTAAGCCTATAAGACACTGAATCAAATATCAAATATTCATGCCACAATAACTACCTTGTATTTTTAATCCTTGAATTAAATAGTCATAAATCTCAAACATGAAACTCATATAGAGAATATAATTTATCAATTTACTACTCATTTTGTGTTTTTTGTACACCCTTTTCATCTTCCTCTCTCTCTGACCAGCCAGCATGTTGACATGTGCATAAAGTGTTTGATGCACAGGTGTTCCACGATCCAGAGGCTTTCCTTTCTATCATCAAGTTTTCTCAGGTCAAACATTAGTAGTAAAAGTAGAGGAACAATTATCTTACTTAATAAGCCTGCTAGTGTACCTATTTTTAATGCCTTTAAACTACAGAGTTTGATGTATACTTACATCTTTATGTTTGTCAGCATTGTCATATTTCTGATTAACAGGTGTAAGTTGTAGAAGTACTGTTTAGACATTTTACCGATTCATTTGTAACAACTTGTAAACTCTAACTTTTAAAATGTTAATTTTTTCTCCAAAACAAAAACTGCTTTCTGTTCCTTGAACATAGTCTTTGATTTGTGTGTGTGTTTTAGGAGGTGATCCCTCACATGGCTGAGGAGTATGGATTCCAGTATGAACTAGTCCAGTATAGGTGGCCCCGGTGGCTTCATCAACAGACAGAAAAACAAAGGATTATTTGGGGTTATAAGATTCTTTTCCTTGATGTCCTTTTTCCTCTTGCAGTGGACAAAATCATTTTTGTTGATGCTGACCAGGTAATAAGATTAACTATTGTTTTTAAGAGCACTTAAAACTTTTTTACACTTCTGAGTATAGGGATGCAATTTATGTTGCTGCTGCTTATTACTGTCTTTGTTGCCACGCTATGTAAACATAAGACATAATTTTGACATATAAGCAAAGTATCTTTTTTTAAAAAAAAGTCAGCATTCCAGGGGAAAATCAAAGGTGTTGCCAGAAGTACCATTTATTCCTTAGGACGTGGCAGTTTTTTCCTCTGAAGTAGTAGTTTTTTGTTTTGGGGGTTTTTTTTGGTAATTAAAAAGAAAAGAAATACTTATATTAGTCATAGTAAAAGCAGCTATATGAGTTCCTATGGATATGAACTGAAATTTGTTTAAAGTGAACTATTTCTTCTTGCTGGAAAAGTTAGCAATTACACACACTCTCCTCTCATTTTTCCACCTTCAGCCACATTCTTTGGCGATTAGCCGATAACCAAATCCCATCATTCTGCCACTTAAAGAAAAGAGTCCTAAATTTGGCCAAAAAAAATTATGGTCCTCAGCTTTCAAAATTTATATATCCAGAAGTTTTTATGACTTTTCCCCTTTTCTCCTTGCATGCCTTTGTAATCGCTAATGGTAAAAAATATTTTTAAAATACACAGAACTTCTCTTAAAAATTTTAAAAAATACACAGAATTTCTAAGAACAATAATATGTAAATATAAATGTTACATAAATCAAATGCACAAGTTAGTATTGTTATTTAGGACCAAAAGTATATTTTCAAATCCTACTTTATAATTTACTTGTATTCTAAATTTATTATTTTTGTATTATTTTTCAAATTGATAAATATGAATCATTATAATTAAAAACTAAGAAAATAGGCAAAAGTGTAATGAAGTAAGCGTTTCCAAACATACTATCTAACATAAAATTTATTTCCCCTGTTTTCCCCCAATATATACAGTAATATTTTTCCAGCAGGCTAGAGTCTATTAAAAAATGAAACATATTAACATTATGTCATTGAAGCCACTGAGAATAATTAAGAGATTTTTCTTTATGATTCAAACTAATATTTGCCAATATATAATAATGGAGATATATCATAAAAATCATTCTGAATTATTAATCTATACCTTGAGAAATTAAGAGCTATGTACTTGTGTATTTAATTCCTTACCAAAATATATTTTGTTCAAAATACCTTGATTACAAATCAAAACCACAGTGAGCTATCACCTCACACCTGTCAGAATGGCCATCATCAAAAAGAACACAAATAACAAATGTTGACAGGGATGTGGAGGAAAGGGAGCCCTCCAACATTGTTGATGGGAGTGTAAATTGGTGCAGCCACTGTGGAAAACAGTAGGGAGGTTCCTCAAAAAACTAAAAACAGAACTAGCATATGACCCAGCAATTCCAGTCCTGGGTATATATCCAAAATAAACAAAAACACTAATTCAAAAAGATACATGCACCCCTGTGTTCATAGCAGCATTATTTACAGTTACCAAGATACGGAAGCAACCTAAGTGTCCATCCGCAGATGAATGGATAAAGAAGATGTGGGGTGTGTGTATATATATAATGGAATACTACTCAGCCTAAAAAATAAAAGAATAAAAAAAAAAAGAATAAAATGTTGCCATTTGGAGCAACATGGATGGACTTGGAGGGCATTATGCTCAGTGAAATAAGTCAGACAGAGAAAGACAAATACTGTATAATATCACTTATATGTGGCATCTAAAAAATACAACAAACTAGTGAATAAAACAAAAAAGAGGCAGACTCATAGAGAACAAACTAGTGGTTACCACTGGGAAGAGGGAAGGAGGGAAGGGCAATATAAGGGTAGGAGATTAAGAGGTACAAACTATGAGGTATAAAATAAGCTACAAGGATATACTGTACAACACGAGGAATATAGCCAATATTTTATAATAGTTATAAATGGAGTATAACCTTTAAAATTGTGAGTCACTATATTGTACATCTGTAACATATACTACAGGTGTATATACTACAGGCATATATCAAGTATTAAAATTAAATACTTTAATTTAAAAAAGAATATTAAAAAATACCTTGATTAAAAATGATGTAACAAGCTATTCTTATTAATGAGTAAGACCACTGTCATACAGACTAGGTATGTAAATTTTAGGTTTCTTTTAATCTGTAAGGGCAAAAGGAAAAAATAGAAATTTGGTAAACTCGTGCTACATGACAGAACTGTGGGGAAAATTCAGTTCTCTATCTTTCTACAACAAGGTGATGATGACTTGAGATTCATATTAAAGGGGCTTCTGTTATTTTATAGTCTTCATCAGAGAAACTATTCTAATTATTTAGATTGTCAGACATGACCTAAAAGAACTTCGAGATTTTGATCTGGATGGAGCTCCTTATGGGTATACTCCCTTCTGTGATAGCCGCACGGAAATGGATGGATATCGTTTCTGGAAAACGGGATACTGGGCATCACATCTTTTAAGAAGGAAATACCATATCAGGTAAGAAAAGTCATACTCTTACCTTTGAGTGAATAAATAACTTGTTGAATGACAATACTCAGTTTTCTTGGAAAATATACAATAATGGCAACCCATTATATAGTGCTTATTACATGCCAGTCGCTCTTACAAGACTTTACATATATTAACTCATAAAATCTCTATGACAGCCTTTTGAGATATTGCTATCATCTCTATTTTATACATGTGGAAACCGAGGCATACAGCATTTGTGTACCTTGCCCAGGCTTACGCTGCTTGTACATAGCTGAGCCCGGAGTTAAACCCAAGTGATATGGCTCAGCTGTATGTTCCTAACTACAATAGAAGATTTAAACTTGGTTTGTTGCATAACAAAATGAAGATTGTCTTCAGAGCTGTTACTGTTTTGTAGGCCCATGAGTTTCAGGAGATCTTGGAAAAACTTAAGGTGACCTTAAGAGGATGTGGATCCTAACAGCATCATATCAAACTTCAAACCCCTTGGAAACAGTATAGACATCGGAGCAAATTATGAAAGGATTCATTATTATTAGACCCAGGGATATCTAAAGTTAATACCAACACTGTAGACAATCACTGGAGGAAAGTAAATATATGTAAACAACATAGGCTCTCAAGGAGTCTTCATTTCTTGCAGTGCCTTATACGTGGTGGATCTCAAGAAGTTCAGGAGAATCGCAGCAGGTGACAGGCTCCGGGGCCAGTACCAAACTCTCAGTCAAGATCCAAACAGTCTTTCAAACCTAGATCAGGTAAGTAAAATATTCATGGAATAATTTTCAATACATAGACATAGACTGTTCTATCTCCCTGCTTATAGACGTCAAAATCTTGTATTTTTAGCCTCTTTCTTCCCTTTGTACAATTTTGCATTAGCTATCTTGACTTACATATTTTTTCACTTCAAGCCTAACATTTTCAGAATAGCATTTGATCTTCACTTTTCCATGCTTAAACCTCTTCTTTCCACTATGTGCCCTATCTCACTTTGTTACCCTAAATTTTTCTTACTTGCTTCCATCATCATTTAAACATGTCTGTCTCCCTCCCTCCCTCCCTTTCTCTCATTTCTCTTTCTCTCTGATCTTTAAGATAAACTCCCTTCATCCTGTGCCCTCCCTGACTACTGCGTTACGTTTTGTTTTTCCTCACAAATACTTTTTTTTCTCAAATCCCATTATTTCCTCATTATTGTATCCTGCTAATTTCCTCATTTTAACAATTTAAACAGAAGAAAAAGACCTGTAGCCCATAATTCCCACTATTCCCTCTTTCCAGTGACTAAAGAATATAGGTTCTGGACTTCCCTGGTGGCACAGTGGTTAAGAATCCGCCTGCCAATGCAGGAGACACAGGTTTGGATCCCTGGTCCAGGAAGATCCCACGTGCCACGGAGCAACTAAGCCCGTGCGCCACAACTACTGAGCCTGTGCTCTAGAGCCCGCGAGCCACAACTAGTGAAGCCTGCGTGCATAGAGCCCGTGCTCCGCAACAAGAGAAGCCACCGCAATGAGAAGCCCGTGCACCACAACGAAGAGTAGCCCCCGCTCTCTGCAACTAGAGAAAGCCTGCACGCAGCAACGAAGACCCAACGCAGCCAAAAATAAATAAGTAAATTAAGAATATAGGTTCTTACTAGAACCTTACATGTTTGTTAATTCAGCAAGTATCTGTTGAATACTTACTATGTGTCAGATACTCTCCTAAGCCCTGGGACGTCAGAAAACAAAACAGAGATCCTTAGCTCATGGTGCTTTCATTCTAGTGGGAAAATAACTAAATAAATCAGTGAACAATATTTAAAGGTAATAAGTGCTTTAGAGAAAAAATAAAACACGAAAACATGGTAGAGTTCAGAATGGTGAATAGGGGTTAGAGTTTGCTGTTGTAAACTGAGTGGCCATATATCTATACGAAGGTGATGTTCAGATGGCGGCTTAAGAGCTGACCATGCAGGTATCTGTGAGAATTCCAAGCAGAAAGAATATCGAATGCAAAGGTCCCAAGGTGGGAGTGGGCCTTACATGTTTGAGGAATAGTACAGAGGGGAAAAATAGTCTGGCATAGGGAAGAGAGGTAACAGAGGGTCTAGATAATGTAGGAAGTTGAGGCTGTTTGTTTAAAAATCAAGCAAATGGAATATTATAGGTCAAAATACTAATGATTGATTCAAGAGCACACTGATGAAGGACTGATTTTAAAAAATCATTCTTGGAAGTTGAGAGAACTCCAAATATGTATGTGTGCAAATGCAAGGTAGCGTCTTTGCAATATTGCCAATTAGTAAAAAACAGACATAGAGTCCTCAGTAAACCCCAGTAACATTCCAGATTTAGATTATGAATATCACATTTTTATAATTCTTAGTCATTTCCCCAATGGATTATTCATAAGGAACCCTACTGGTTATCTGCCTGTGGGTAACTAAGGAAAGGACTCATTTTTCAAGCAGACCAGCAGACATCTGAGGGACTCTCCCAGCACTGTGTCACCACGTGTGGGGGATGGTGGTCCTTCTTTGGACGCATTTGGCTATCATTCCCGCCAGTCCGCTGAACACGTCTCACTAAAGTCAAAGCGATGTCTTCTTATCCAGTGAACACTTCTTGTTTCTTCTTATTTGCCTTTTTTGTGATGTGGGTGCTTTAAACCTCTCCTTTCTTGAAACTCCCTTGGCTTTCATAATAGCAAATCTTCCTGGTTCTTCTCTGATGTCCGTGACTTTCGCAGCACAGTTTATTTGAGAACTACACTTTTTCTACCTCTTATTTAAATGTTGCTATCCTCCAAGTTTCTGCCCGTGGCCCTCTTCTCATTCTGTACCCACTCTATTGGCTTCTCACATACACTGGCTTTAATTTCCAGCTTTTTTTCTACCAAGAATTCCCAAATCTTTACCTCGCCCTTCTCTCTCCTCTGAATGCCTAACTCATATGTTAAATCTGCTGAAACAGACACAGTAATGCCCAGAACTTTTCTCAAATTAAAAGTCAAAAACCCGAGCTGTATTCCTCCTCCACTGTTCTTTACATCGGCAGCTACTGCTCAGCTCCCTATCACAGGTTGGGTTATCCAGGAACCAAACTGACTCTAAAGTGGAAATTATCCTGCAGGAAGCTTATTAGGAAGTGCTCTCAGGACTAACAGCTGTTGGAGAAGGAAAGGAAGCAGAATTAGACAAATTCTACAAATTCTACATTTGTAGAATTCTACAAATTCAGCAAAGGCCTCAGACAACCCCCACAGGGAGTTCTGAAGCTGAGATGGCTTTCCTGGTTGTCACAGTTTGTCGAGGGGCCCAGGTCTTTATTCCTTCACCAAGATTCCCCTAACCTAGTGATACGACCCAGAACCTCCCAGAGTTATGGGGATAATGAGCACAAGTTCCCCAGGAAGGTCACTGGGAGGGATAAGCAGGGTCACTTCTACTTTGCCCCCTTGGACCCATGCCCTTGTCCGTAATCTTCTTTCTGGGCCCCTGACCCATCAACCAAGCCATTCACCATTTCATATGAATTTATATATATTTTATCCTTAGGCTGCTTCTCTTCTATATACAAAGTGAATGATAAGGTACATCATCTGAAGCAGTTAAAACGGTTCTTAGAAAATTCATAGCACTGAGTACATATTAGAAAAGAAAAAGGGTCTCAACCTCAGCTTCTACCTAGAAACTAGAAAAAAAGAGCAAATTTGAAACCAAAGTAAGTAGAAAAGAGAATAATTAAGATTAGAGTGGAAATCAATGAAATGAAAAAAATGGAAAAATGGTATGTTTCCATAGATTTTCTTACAAACCAAAGCTGGTTCTTTGATAAAATTAAGAAAACATAAACCTTTAGCCAGACTGATCAGAAAAAAGATAAAAGACACAAATTACTAATATAGAAATGAGAGACATGACAGCACAATATCTACAGATATTGAAAGAATAATGAGAAACTATTACAAACAACTTTATGGTAATAAATTCAACAACTTCGATGAAATGGACAAATTACTTAAAAGATACAAACTACCAAAATGCACTCAAAATGAAATAGATAACCTGAGTAGCCCTATAACAACTGAAGAAATTGAATTTAGTTTAAATCTCCAGGCCCAGATAGCTTCTAAATTCTACCAAACTTTTGTGAATTCTACCCAACATTAAAGAAATAGTATCAATTCTACGCAAGCTCTTCCAGAAAATTGACATCACATTACTTTTGCCATATTCTGTTAGAAGGAAGTCACTAGGTCCAGCCACACTCCAGGAGAAATAATTGCACAAAAGAATGAATACTGGGAGGCACGGATCACTGGGAGCCGTATCAGAAACTGCCTACCACAAACCCAGATATCTATCAAAATGAGATTGGATAGAAAGATTGTGGTATATTTACTCAACAGTAAAAAGGAATGAATTATTCATACACATAACAACATCGATGAATCTAAAAACAATTATGCTGATCTAAAGAAGCCAAGCCAAAAATATACATATCACATGATTCTATTTATACAAAATTCTAGAAAATGCAAACCAATCTACATGGACAAAAAGCAGTTCGTGTTTGCCCAGGAACTAACTGGCTTAGGTGAATGTAGAAAGGACAGGCAAGAAGGATTGCAAAAAGGCACAAGAAAACTTGAGAGTGATGGATATATTCAGTGAGCTTGATTGTGATCGTTGTGTCACAGGAATATTTGTATGTAAAACTTATCAAACTGTACCCTTTAAATACGAACAGGGAATGGACTGGCATAAGGTTAGACATATATAGATCAATGGTATAGAACTGAGAGTCCAGAAATAAACCCATGCATCTATGGTCACTGGATTTTTGACAAGCATGCCAGGATAATTTAATGGAGAAAGAATAGCTTTTTCAGCAAAGGTGCTGGAACAACAGCATATCCACATGTAAAGAATGGATTGGACCCCTTCCTAACACCATGTATAAAAACTAACTCAAAATGGATCAAAGGCCTGAATGTAAGAGGGTAAAGTATAAAACTCCTAGAAAGTATTGGTGTACATCTTTGTAACTTTGGATTAGGCAATGGTTTCTTAGATATGAAACAAAAAGTACCAGCAACTAAAGAAAAAATAGGACTGCATCAAAATTTAAAACTTTGTGCATTAAAGGACACAAGAAAGTGAAAAGACAACCCACAGAATGGGAGAAAATATTTGCAAATCATGTACCTGATAAGAGACTAGTATCCAGAACATATAAAGAACTCTTATAATTTAATAACAAAAAGAGAACCGATTTTTAAATGCTCAAAGGATTTTATTTTTGTTTTTGAGTGTGCTGGGTCTTCATTGCTGCGTGCAGGCTTTCTCTAGTTGTGGTGAGCGGTGGCTTCTCTTGTTGCAGAGCATGGGCTCTAGGTGCGCTGGCTTCAGTAGTTGCAGCATGCGGGCTCAGTAGTTGTGGCTCGCGGGCTCTAGGGCGCAGGCTCAGTAGTTGTGGTACACGGGCTTAGTTGCTCTGCGGCATGTGGGATCTTCCTGAAGCAGGGGTCGAACCCGTGTCCCCTGCATTGGCAGGCGGATTCTTATCCACTGCACCACCAAGGAAGTCCTGCTCAAAGGATTTAAGTAGATATTTTTCCAAAGAAGATATACAAATGGCCAATAAATACGTGAAAAGATGCTCAGCATCACTGGTCATTAGGAACTTCAAGTCAAAACTACAGTGAGATACCTCATCATACTCACTGGGATGGCTATAATAAAGACAGTAAAAGCTTTGGCAAGGATATGGAGAATTTGGAACCATCATACACTGCTGATGGGAACATAAAATAGTATAGTCTAGTATCTGTGTCTGTGTGTTTCGCCAGCCATGTTTAGTCGCATGGGGCAGATGCAGAGTTTGGATTTAACCAGGACTATAATTTTGCCAAGTGAGTACAACTAAATGCGAGAATGGTAAGACAATTGAGAATATATTCAAGGGATTAAATATAATGATTAACCATGGAAATTAAGGAAGGGGGGGAGTGAAGAAATCAGGAGGTAAAGGACAGTGAAATAGTGGTAGGATCAGTTGATTGGAGGTCCCAGTGGGGGTCAAAAGATATTGATATCTGAGTACTTGATGGAGTAAGCTGAAAATTAAGAGGTTGTCAGAGAGTGGGAGCATGAAATTGAAATTATAGAGGACTTGGCTAGGACATGACCATGGGAGAAAGTGACTGAGATAAGATGACAGACCAGGTTGTTTAAGGATTTAAAGAATGGATTCCCAGGAAAAGGGTGTTGGAAGAAGGAACAGTTAACTAGCTTTTATTTTTTTTAATTAATAGACTATTTTTTTAGAGCAGTGTTAGATTTACAGGAAAAAATTGAGCAGAAAATACAAAGAAGTCTCATATTTCTGGGCTCTCTATTCTGTTCCATTGCTGTATTTGTCTGTTCTTTTGCCATTACCAATCTCTTAATTACTATAGAATTTATATGAAGACTTCAAATTCAGTAGTATCGGTTCTCTGACTTTGTTATTCTTCTTCAACACTGTGTTGGCTATTCTGGGTCTTCTGCCTTTCATATAAACTTGAGAATGAGTTGGTTGATACCCACAAAATAATTTTCTGGGACTTTTATTGGGATTGCGTTGAATCTATAAATTGATTTGGGAAGAATTGACATCTTAACAATATTAAGTCTATCTGTGAACATGAAATATCTCTCCATTTATATAGATGTTCCTAGATTTCTTTCATCAGAATTTTATAGTTTTCCTCATGTAGAGGAACATATTTTGTTAGATTTTTTTACCTAGGTTTATTTGGGGTTTTTTGTTTTTTTGTTTTTGGGGGGGTTTTTTTGGTGCTAATGTAAATGATGGTGTGCTTTTAATTTCAAATTCCAATTGTTCGTTGCTGGTATATAGCAATTGACCTTTGTATGTTAACCTTGTATCCTGAAACCTTGCTATCATTGCTTCTTAGTTCCAGGAGTTTTTTTTTTTTTTTTTTTTTACTGATTCTTAGGATTTTCTGCGTAAACAATCCTGTCATCCTCAAAGAAAGACAGTTTTATTGCTTCCTTTCCAATCTTTATACCGTTTATTTCATTTTCCTGTCTTGCTGCATTGGCTAGAACTTCCAGTATGATGATTAATAGGAGTGTTGAAAGAAGAACCCTAGAATTATGAATCTTGGAACTTAGATGGGACAGCTAACACAAGTACTGCTGGTGCCCTCCGGGAGAGAGAGGAAACATGCCCTTTTCTCTGGAATGTAAACAAATATTCTCTGGGAAGGGCTCTGCAACCCCTGGCATATATAAGCAGGTATCTCTGGGAAAGATGTCTCTAAATCTCTGCAGAGATCTCTGTCTTTAACTTACTAGGCTCATTTGCCATTTAAACATCATTTTACCCAGGTGCCAGCAATCTTTGCTTAGAAAGCTCTGATTATGCAGAAATGTGAAAATATTTGTGGAGCATAGTTTGCTGATAGGGAAATGAAAAGTCACCTCAGAATCTGGACAGTGTGGTGGTGACTACATAAACAGTAATAGCAGACACGGTACAAGTGATTCATCCTGCTGTTTCGAGGCAGATAAGAGGTAGAGAGGGCATGTGGAATGGTGGGTTTCTGGGCCTCTCTCTCCACCTCGGATGCTAGGGGTGAAGCCCAGGGCAGGTGTGGTCTTTGTTCCAGTGCACAGGTTCATTCATGACACAAGACTATTGGGTCAAATTAAGGATTTAAAGCTTCAAAATATAGACACACCTCAGATTTACATGTTTTTTTAGGATCTTTTTAAAATCTAAATGATATCTTCAACTTCTTTCACTCTGACTCTAATTTCTATACCTCTATGTTTAAATCATTCTTTTTTTCTGTAGGATCTTCCCAATAATATGATTTACCAAGTTGCCATTAAGTCTCTTCCCCAAGACTGGTTGTGGTGTGAAACCTGGTGTGATGATGAATCCAAACAAAGAGCCAAAACAATTGATCTGGTGAGCGTTTGCATTTTCCTTTGTATAAGCAGATATGAAAATGTTCCAATAGAAATATTTTCTGTTTTACAAATGGAATGGCACACCTAGGGCACCCTGCTGCTCAGGCTGTTATTTACTGTTATATTTACCTAGGTTGGCAAGTATAGGGCTGTGTTGGGGGCCCCCAAGACCACCCCCAGGTTTGATGATTCAATAAGAGGACTCATAGGACTCAGAATCATGGCTGTGAAGATATTACAGTGACAGAATGCAAAGCAAAATCAGTAAAAGGAAAAGGCGCATGGGGTGAAGTCCAGAGAAAACCAGGTTCAAGCTTCCAAGAGTCCTCTCCCTGTGAAGTTACCCAGGACAACCCTAATTCCTTAAGCTACAAGAAGTACAACAACCCATGTGAAATGTGGTCTATCAGGGCCGCTTACCAGAAACCCAATGCCCAGGATTCTTACTGGGGGCCTGGTCATGGCAAGCACCCCCTCTGCCTGGCACGTGCCAAAATTCCCAACATCCAGAAGGAAGGCAGGTGGTCAGCATAAACCACATGTTTGCACAGTTTAGGCACAGTGAGCCATTCTTAGCAGGGAATGTTGGGAACACTCCTGAAACCCAAGTTCCCAGGTGCCAGCCAAGGGCCAACCTTGCAAGCATGGGCCTAAGAGTAGCGGTCTCAGGCCTGCTGTGTTCATTCTTTTCTGCACAAAGCCTTTTGAAAGAAAGGCCATGAGCTGGCTGAAATGTTTATGGATTGACTATCATCTTAACATGTCATAAGTTTAGTTTCCCTGCCAATAGTTTTCCCAAATAAAGACAACCAAAATAACTCTGTCTACTTAAATTATCCTATACATGTCTATTTTTCTTCATTATTTTTGAGAAGTTTTTTTCTTAGATTTTCATTTTAAGCAGTTTATGCTACACAGTTTAAATCTAGACATGAAGTATTTTAAACTAACTTATTTATTATCCAGCTGTCTAGACATTATATTCCAATACTATATATTGTCTTTAATAGTACAAGATATTATTCTTTTTCTGACCATATTGTTTTTATGTGCTAAAAGTATAGAATTGTTTAGAAGATCTTCACTGAAGAACAGACTGTCAAAATATTAAAACTCATAGTTTTGAACAAAATAAGACAGGGCAATAAAATATAGGGATGTTTTTCCATATATGTATAGAAATGTATAGAAAGAAAGTAGCATGCCAAAATGTTAGATTGCAATCATAGGGGATAGAATGTAGCAGAAACAAGATGGCACTGGTAAGAAGAAAGCGAGGGAAATTTCTAAAGAGAGGTCAAGAACATTACTGAACATAACAGAAAATGTTAAGGTTATGTTGTATAAGGTGGTGACTCATATGTTAGTGACATAAGGTCTCCTTGGGATCTTTAGCACTTAGATTAACATGAGCTACTCTGACAAATGCCCAGATTTCCATGGTTTCACATACACCCAGGTTCAGACCTGAGTGGGTGTCCTGTCAGTGAGTAGCTTCCCTGTACATCACGACTCAGGGACCAGTCTCCATCCATCTTGTGACCTCTTCGTCCTCTAGGGTCCTGTCATCATCTGTGTCCATCTGGAGCTGATCCATCCAGTATGGCAGCCACATGCCACATGCAGCCATAGAGTACTTAAAATGTTGCCAGTGTAAGTTGAGACATGCCGTAAGGTATAAAACACATCGGATTTTGAAGACTCAGTACAACAAAAAGAATGTAAAAATATCTCATTACTAATTTTTATATTGATTACATTTTGATAACATTTTGGAAATATTGGGTTAAATAAAATATAGTATTAAAACTTATTTCACCCATTCCTTTTACATTTTTATATGTGGCTGCTAGGAAATGTAAAGCTGTGTGTGTGGTTTCCATCATATTTCTGTTGGATAGTGTTGATCTGGAGGGAAAGGAGAAAGGAGTGTGGAGAATGCACCCTGCTCCTAAAGGCCTTGGCCCCGTGGTAGGAATTGGTCGTGTGGCCACATCCAGTTGTAAGAGGAGCTAAGGATCGTCATTCCTCGATGGCAGCCACTTCCTAGCAATGGGTCTACATAGAAGAGGAAGGATGGGTGACATAAATTTTGGTGGACAACATCGTCTCTCCCACAGAAACATGTAAAATAAAAATGGAAGAACATGCTATTTTTGGTCATCTTCTTGGGGAAAAAGTTAACAAGAAAAATCCAAGGAAATGGCCTAATGGAGAGGAAAAAGCATGATTCCTGGTATTGAAGGTGAGGATGAGAGTGTCTGTGAATGTCATGACACTGTCTCAACTCCCTTTCAATCAGGGTTTCTCAGCTGGGGCATTATTTTCACCTGGGACCAACTAATTCCTTGTTGTGGAGGCGGACCTGTGCGCCATACAGGAGGGTGTTTAGCAGCGTCCCTGGCCTCCACCCACTAGGTGGCCGTAGCCCCCCCTGCGAGGGGGGGCTACTGAGCCCGCGAGCCACAACTACTGAAGCCTGCGCGTCTAGAGCCTTTGCTCCACAACAAGAGAAACCACTGCAGTGAGAAGCCCACGCACCGCAACAAAAACCCAACGCAGCCATAAATAAATAAATAAGACAACAGGCTCATGGTTCATAACTTAGCTCTCCCATAAGGCATGAAGGATGAAGGGGAAAGCAAGTTGGGGCAACTATAAGAAAACGCCATGTAGAAGTGAGCTTCAGGACACATTCTTTGGTAGTGCTTCGTGAAGAGCAGACAGGATGCTTGTGTAACTTTGTGAAGTTTATGCTCCTCCCTTAGTCTTTCCTGTCTCAGTCAATGGCATCTCCATTCTTTACGTTGCTCAAGCCAAAGACACTAGGATCATATTTGATGCCTCTCTTTTCTCACAATTCACATCCAGCCCACGAGCAAGTCTTGTTGGCGGTACCTTCAAATACATCCAGAGTCAGAACCTTCTTAAACGCCTCCTCTACTTTTTGCCTTTTAACCTTGATTTAATTTCCCAAGAAACTCTATAATAGGACCAACTGCTAATTAAAATTGATCAAATATTAGAAGAACTGTGGAGATGATCTTGTTTTAATTTCGTCCTTTGCAGATGAAAAAAACTAAGATTCTGCCACTGCCCACGCCCCTGCCACCACACACACACACAGTTTAGTGACTAGGTCTTACTACTAGTAAGTTTGGACCGTCCAAGCCTTACTACCAGTAGGCGTGGACCGTCCAAGCCTTACTACCAGTAGGCGTGGACCGTCCAAGCCTTACTACCAGTAGGCGTGGACCGTCCAAGCCTTACTGCCAGTAGGCGTGGACCGTCCAAGCCTTACTGCCAGTAGGCGTGGACCGTCCAAGCCTTACTGCCAGTAGGCGTGGACCGTCCAAGCCTTACTGCCAGTAGGCGTGGACCGTCCAAGCCTTACTGCCAGTAGGCGTGGACTGTCCAAGCCTTACTGCCAGTTAAGTTTGGACCGTCCAAACCTTACTACCAGTAGGCGTGGACCGTCCAAGCCTTACTACCAGTAGGTGTGGACTGTCCAAGCCTTACTACCAGTAGGTGTGGACCATCCAAGCCTTACTGCCAGTTAAGTTTGGACTGTCCAAGCCTTACTACCAGTAGGTGTGGACCGTCCAAGCCTTACTACCAGTAGGTGTGGACCATCCAAGCCTTACTGCCAGTTAAGTTTGGACGGTCCAAGCCTTACTACCAGTAGGTGTGGACCGTCCAAGCCTTACTACCAGTAGGTGTGGACCGTCCAAGCCTTACTACCAGTAGGTGTGGACCGTCCAAGCCTTACTACCAGTAGGTGTGGACCGTCCAAGCCTTACTACCAGTAGGTGTGGACCGTCCAAGCCTTACTACCAGTAGGTGTGGACCGTCCAAGCCTTACTGCCAGTAGGTGTGGACCGTCCAAGCCTTACTACCAGTAGGTGTGGACCATCCAAGCCTTACTACCAGTAGGTGTGGACCGTCCAAGCCTTACTACCAGTAGGTGTGGACTGTCCAAGCCTTACTACCAGTAGGTGTGGACCATCCAAGCCTTACTGCCAGTTAAGTTTGGACTGTCCAAGCCTTACTACCAGTAGGTGTGGACCGTCCAAGCCTTACTACCAGTAGGTGTGGACCATCCAAGCCTTACTGCCAGTTAAGTTTGGACGGTCCAAGCCTTACTACCAGTAGGTGTGGACCGTCCAAGCCTTACTACCAGTAGGTGTGGACCGTCCAAGCCTTACTACCAGTAGGTGTGGACCGTCCAAGCCTTACTACCAGTAGGTGTGGACTGTCCAAGCCTTACTACCAGTAGGTGTGGACCATCCAAGCCTTACTGCCAGTTAAGTTTGGACTGTCCAAGCCTTACTACCAGTAGGTGTGGACCGTCCAAGCCTTACTACCAGTAGGTGTGGACCATCCAAGCCTTACTGCCAGTTAAGTTTGGACGGTCCAAGCCTTACTACCAGTAGGTGTGGACCGTCCAAGCCTTACTACCAGTAGGTGTGGACCGTCCAAGCCTTACTACCAGTAGGTGTGGACCGTCCAAGCCTTACTACCAGTAGGTGTGGACCGTCCAAGCCTTACTACCAGTAGGTGTGGACCGTCCAAGCCTTACTACCAGTAGGTGTGGACCGTCCAAGCCTTACTGCCAGTAGGTGTGGACCGTCCAAGCCTTACTGCCAGTAGGTGTGGACCGTCCAAGCCTTATTGCCAGTAGGTGTGGACCGTCCCAGCCTTACTACTAGTAAAAATTGGAACCATGAGGACTGAGGATCCACGTCCATTGTGTTTCCGCTGTGCCTATTAAGCAGGCTAGTTAAATATTTTTAAGGTGTGGAGATTTATGAGCTACTCTGAATTTCACAACTGTCAGTATTTTGACAAATGAGTTCCAGTTAACTGATTTTTAATATCACAACTGCTAATGAGAACAGAGGCATGTGAAAGAGGATGAATGCTTTTGCCAAAGAAACTCAAGACCTTTCTAAAGGCTGATAAATAGTTTTGTGTATGGAAAACATAAAGTATATAAAACCAGGTTTTAGTCTGAAGAAAAGGCAATCAAATATTTATTAATATAGTCTTCTTTGTTCTTTTACAGGATGGTCATATAATTGGATGTTTTGTGCAAACATTTTACAGAATTGTTTGACAGACTTCTTATGAACCATCAAAAAGTCTTTAAACAATTTTTGTTTAAAGTTCTGATTGAGGTGTTTGCATTAAACACTTACTGCTTACATAAACTATGATTTGTCATTTCACTTGATCCTTTCTCTATTAAACTAATTCCGGTATTTCAAGTACTTAGTACCTAGGGCCCTGCTTTTTATAAAATGCATTTTGTTTGCTCTAGTGACATAGCAGTGTCCTCAAGTATTTCCTTTATGTTTCCTCGAATATGGTTTTTTATTAACAAAGCTTGATTTAAACTTTCAGTGCAATAACCCCAAAACAAAAGAACCTAAACTAAAAGCTGCTGCCAGGATTGTCCCAGAATGGGTGGTGTATGATACTGAGATACGACAACTATTAGATCACCTTGAAAACAAGAAGAAAAATGCAAGTAAGTTATTCTGCAGTGGTGTATGAACCATATGTTGCATTAAGTGAAATTAGAATAGATTACAGACTCAGTTCTTAGTGAAGTTATCAAATGATTAGGTCAGAATTTCTTTACCAAAGTCCGTGACTTGATTACAAATTTCATTTTTATGTGGACTAAGCTCACAAATTTAAAACATGGATAGAGAATCTGTTCCCCCATGGATATGGCTTCAGATCATCGCATAGATAGGCAGTATAGTATTAACCTCCTGACATAAGGTAGAGGTGAAAAAAGTAAAAGAAACCCTTGTCTTTAAGACACACTGAATTTCCTAAATATGAAAATCCAAGCCCTGAAGTTTAATAAAAGCCTTACATAGCTAACTAAAATATTACCTCCTGTCTCCTAAATTAATCTGGTACATGGTATAGGTTTCCCCATGAAAAGTTGGTTCCTGGATCTAGTAGCCTTAGTCATGACTAGAGGGTGATTTGGATTAATCTGTTTCCATTTCTTAGATTTAAAAAACTGAAAAGAAAAAAAAAAAAGTAAAATAAAAAACTGAGGTTACCTTAGCATTTCATCACCCTACATAAATCCTCAACACCAATAAATATGTGTTGAATATTCTTTTAAAGCTGACATAAACTTCTTGATTCCTTCATAATTCCCTTTCCTGGTCAGTGCCTGTCTCTATTGTCCTTTGCTCTTTTTTAAAAGTAGTACTGAGCTTCTGTTGTGTTCCAGTCAGTATGTTAGAGACTTTCACAGGTTAGACTAGTTAATCCTCACAATAATTCTTTCTAGTAGTTCAGAATATAATTCTTATTTTCCTCAGCTTTACTTTTTAGGGAGGCTGAAATGATTATATATAAACTTTCTCATATAAGCATGAAATTGTTTCATCTCGACTCTGTTTTCCTTAACAAAATCAGTGTGTGTTATCTGAGAAGTTCAGTGTTTAAAACACACCCAAGCATTTTTAATAATGTAGTATAAAGGTGCCACTTCAATTCAGAAGAAGAAAGATTATTCTCTGAAGTGGTGTAACTGTTTTCAAAGGGAGAGAAGGAAAGAAGGCAAAAAAGGAGGAAAGAAAGGAAAATTCACATAATTACCTCACAAGCAATTTTAAATGTATAAAACATTGAGATGAAATGTTTCTCTTATCAAATTGGAAAGAGTTAAAGGATTAATAAGACCCAGCATTAGCAAGGGTATTGACAGCTAAGCACTCTCGTACATATAGTAGCTGTATAAATTAAGGAAATTTTATAATATGCATAAAAAATTAAAATATATGCCCTTTGATCCAGCAATTCACAAGAAACATTTAAATGAGAAAAATTATGCCTATATATACATATGTTTGTTACAGCATTGTTTTTAATAATGAAATAGAATCTATCCATCAATAGAGGATCGATTGCATAAACACTGATGTATACAAACAGTGAAATATAATGTAGCCTTTCAAGAGAATTGAGATAGATTTGTGCTGACAGCAAATTTTTAAGTTAGAAAATAGGTTATAGAATATTTATAATGTTATTGACCCATATCTTAATTAAAGAAAAATTGCATGTGTGTGTATATATGTTTTTGTATGGTTATATGTATAAATAACAAGTTTTACAAAAGAGATTTTTGGATTTTTTGCTTAATTTTTAATTACAAATTTAAGACATGTTCATTATAAACATTAAAACCATTGTATATTCTATATACTTCCACACTTGGAAGTATTAATGTACATAATAAAATCAGAAGCCCTCTTTTACTTACTCAAACCCAGAGGCAACCATTTTTTTTATAAATTTTTTATTCTATATTGGAGTATAGCTGATCAACAATGTTGTGATAGTTCAGGTGCACAGCAAAGGGACTCAGCCATACATATACATGTATCCATTCTCCCCCAAACTCCCCTCCCATCCAGGCTGCCACATAACATTGAGCAGAGTCCCTTGTGCTCTACAGTAGGTCCTTGTTGGTTGTCCATTTTAAATGTAGCAGTGTGTACATGTCGATCCCATACTCCCTAAATAAAGGCAACCATTTTTTAAGGCTATGATATATCTTCCTTTATAAAATTTTCATTTCTCTTGTTGTAAATTGTATTACTTTGCTGGGGTTGCTGTAACATAGTACCACAACCTAGGTGGCTTAAGCAAAAGTCATTTTTGTCTCACAGTTCTGGAAGCTAGAAGGCCAAGATCAAAGTGTAGTCAGGGTTATTTCCTTCTGAGGACTGTGAGGGAAGGATCTGTTCCAGGCCTCTCTCCTTGACTTGTAAATGGCTGTCTTCTTCCTATGTCTCTTCACATTGTCTTCCCGCTGTACATGTTTGTGTCCAAATTTCCTTGTCCTCTAACGACACCAGTCATGTTGGAGTAGGGTCCACCCTAATGACCTCATTTTAACTTGAATACCTCTGCATAGACCCTGTCTCCCAATAAGGTCACACTCTGAGGTACTGGAGGTTAGGACTCCAACATATGAATTTTGAGGGGAAAATAATTCAACCCATAACTTGAATGGAATTTGAGAATCGTATCATATGTTTAAGGGCCATTTGTATTTCTTCTGATTTTCAACTGTTCTTGTCCTTTGCCTGTTTTTTTCTGGAGCATTGCTGCCCAACACTGGGAAAAATTAATAATCTTTATTCCACATATTTGTGTTGTCACCTTTAGCATGTGCTAAATTCCTGTATTATGTATGTCTCACTTGGCGCTTTTTTTCCTGTTCCATTGGTCTCTGTCTCTACGTGTATCTACTACACACTACTTTAATCATTGAATGTTTATAGTGTGTTTAAATATCCAGTAGGGCTCATCGCTCTTTGTTGTTGTATTCCTGGGTGTTCTTGTCTGCTTATTTGTCCGTACAAGCTTTAGAGTCAGCTTATCTAGTTCCAAAAAGTTTTCTGTTGTTTTTTCTTTTTCCTTTTGTGGTAGAGGAAGGATTATATTAAATTTATTAGTTAACTTAGAGATTACTGACAACTTCATGAAAACTATTCTATCTAGGAACATGTTGTGTCTTTCTATATGTTCAGGTCCAGTTTTATGTTTGTCAAGAGTTACAACATTTTAACCATATAGGTTTTATACGTATATTTTAAAGCTTACTCCTAGATATTTTATCTTTTGTTACTATTAAAAATGGAATTTTCTCTTCCAGTGTATCTTCTTACTGGTGGTAGCTTGTCCATAGAAGGACTACTATTTTCCTTATATGAATTTTTATTTCCTATGATCATATTGAATTCTCATATTGTTTATAGTAATGTTTCAGTTGATTCTCTTGAGTTTTTCCAGGAATATGTACATCTTACCTGCAACCAAAGATGGTTTTTCCTCTTCCTTTCTAATCCTTTTACCCTCACATTGCTTTTTCTTGTCTAATTGTTTTGGCTTATATATCTAATACAATATTAAATAGCAGTGGTAGTGGTAGGCATCTTTGCTTTTTCTCACATTGCCTAGCCAACCTCCTGTGTTCCCCCTTAAGTAAGATAATAGCTTTGGACTAAAGCTATTTTTTCATGTATTTTTATCACTTTGAGGAAATATCCATTGATTTTTAGTTTAATAAGTGTTTTTATCAAAATGGGTTGTATTTTATCAACTGCTTCTTCAAAAGTAGAGGTTACTATATGATTTTTTTACTTGGATATATTGGTATGATAAACTATATTAATAGATTTTCTAATATTGAATCATTATTCCTAATATTGAATCATCCTTGTATTCCTAGAATAAATTCTACTTGGTCATGACCTATTTTTCCTTTTTTTTCCATTTTTTAAATGAGATACAGTTGACATATAACACTATATTAGCTCCAGGTGTACAACATAATGATTTGATACTTGTAAATATTGCAAAATAATCACCACAATAAGGTTAATTAACATTCATTACCATACATAGTTAAGAAGTTTTTTTCTTGTGATAAGAACTTTTAAGATCTCTCTTAGCAACTTTCAAGTATACTAGACAGTATTATTAACTTCAGTCACTATGCTGTACATTACATCCCTATGACTAATTTATTTTATAACTGGAAGTTGGTACCTTTTAACCCCCTTCACCCATTTCATCCATCCCCCATCCCCACCTCTGACAACCACCAACCTGTTCTCTGTTGCTGTGAGCTTGGTTGATTGCTTTTGTTTTTGTTTTTAGGTTCCACGTAAAAGTGATATCTTATAGCATTTGTCTTTCTTTGTGTGACTTAATTCCCTTAGTGTAATACTCTCAAGGTCCATCCATGGTATCGCATATGACAGGACTTCCTTCTTTTTTATGGCTGAATAATATTTCAGTGTGTGTGTGTGTGTGTGTGTGTGTGTGTGTGTGTGTACCACATTTTCTTTATCCATTCATTTATTGGTGGATGCTTAGGTTGCTTCCATATCTTGGCTATTGTAAATAATGCTGCAGTGAACATGGAAGTACATATATCTTTTTGAATTAGGGTTTTTTTTATTTGTTCAGGTAAATACTCAAAAGTGCAATTGCTGGATCATATGGCAGTTCAATTTTTAATTTTGTGAGGAAGCATCACATTGATTTCCATAGTGGCTGCACCAATTTACATTTCCACCCACAGTGTACAAGGGTTCCCTTTTATCCACATTCCTTGCCAACACTTATGTTATTTTTTGTCTTTTTGATAGTAGACATTCTAACAGGTATGAGGTGATATCTTGTGGTTTTGATTTGCATTTCCCTAATTATTAGTGACATTGGAACCTTTTCATGTACCTGTTGGCTATCTGTATATTTTCTTTAGAAAAATATCTATTCAGATCCTTTGCCCAGTTTTTAATCAGATTGTTTGTTTTTCTACTATTGAGTTTTAGGAGTTCTATATAAATTTTGGATAATAACCCCTTAACAGATATATAATTTACAAATATTTTCTACCCTTCCATAGGTTGCCTTTTTATTTTTTGGTGGTTTCCCTTGCTGTGCAGCTTTTTAATTTGATGTAATCCCATTTATTTACTTTAGCTTTTGTTGCCTTTGCTTTTGATGTCAAATCTAAAAAATCATTGCCTAGACCAGTGTCAGGGAGGTCATCACCTTTGTTTTCTTCGAGGAGTTTTATGGTTTCAGGTCTTCTGTTCAAATTTTTAATCCATTTTGAGTTAATTTTTGTACATGGTGTAAGACAGCAGTCAAGTTGTATTCTTTTGCATGTGGCTGTCCAGTTTTCTCAGCACCATTTATTGAAGAAACTGTCCTTTTCCCATTGCATGTTCTTGGCTCCTTTGTCATAAACTAATATATATATATATATTATATGTTTATATATATATATATGTTTATTTCTGGGCTCCCTCTTCTGTTCCATTGATCTGTTTGTCTCTTTTTATGCCAGTGCCATACTGCTTTGATTACTGTGATATAGCTTGAAATGAGGATGTGTGATGCCTCCATCTTTGTTCTTCTTTCTCAAGATTGCTTTAGCCATTCAGCCTTTTGTGGTTCCATACAAATTTTAGGATTCTGTGTTCTGTATCTGTGAAAAATATCATTGGATTTTGATAGGGATTTTATTGAATCTGTAGATTGCTTTGAATAATATGGACATTTTAATAATATTGATTCTTCAAACCCACAAGCACAGAATATCTTTCCATTTATTTTGTGTCTTCAGTTTCTTTCATCAGTGTCTTACAGTTTTCAGTGTATAGGTCTTTCACCCACTTGGTTAAATATATTTCTCCTTGGTTAAATTGGTCTTAATGCAATTGTAAATGGGATTGTTTCCTTAATTTCTTTTTCTGATACCTAGCTGTTAGTGTATAAAAACACAACAGATTTCTGTACATTGATTTTGTATCCTGCAACTTTACTGACTTTGTTTCCTAGTTCAAAACTTTTGGTGGAGTCTTTTGGTTTTTCTGTATATAGTATCATATATATCATCTGCAAATAGTGACAGTTTTACTTCTTCTCCCATTTGAATGCTTTTTTATTTCTTTTCCTTGCCTAATTGCTCTGGCTAGGACTTTCAATACTATGTTGAATAAGAGGGGTGAGAGTGGACATCCTTGCCTTTTTACTGATCTCAGAGGAAAAGCTCTCTGCTTTGAGTATGATGTTATCTGTGGGTTTGTCATATATGGCCTTTATTATGTTGAGGTATGTTTCATCTGTACCTATTTTGTGGAGAGTTTTTATCATAAACCGATGTTGAATTTTGTCAAACACTTTTTCTGCACCTATTGAGATGATCATATGATATGTATCCTTCATTTTGTTAATGTGGCGTGTCACATTGATTGATTTGTGGATGTTGAACCATCCTTGCATCCCTGGGATAAATCCCACTTGATCATGGTGGATGTTTCTTTCAATGTATTGTTGAATTTGGTTTGCTAATACTTTGTTGAGAATTTTTGCATCTGTGTTCATCAGGGATATTGGCCTGTAATTTAATTTTCTCAGGGTGTCATTGTCTGATTTTGTTATCAGGGTAATACTGGCCTTGTAAAATGAGTTTGGGAGTGTTCCCACCCCTTATAGTTTTTGGAAGAGCTTGAGAAGGATTAGTATTAATTCTTCTTTAAATGTTTAGTAGAATTCACCAGTGAAGCCATCTCATCCTGGGCTTTTGTTTATTGGGAGGTTTTTGATTACTGATTCAGTCTCCTTACTAGTAATTGGTCTGTTCAGATTTTCTGTCTCCTCATGATTCAGTCTTGGTAGATTGTAAGTGTCTAGAGATTTATCCATTTCTTTTTAGTTGTCCAATTTGTTGGCATGTAATTGATCATAGTAGTCTCTTATGATCTTTGTATTTCTGTTTTTAATATTTTATTTTTATATTCCCTAATCTTCCCTCTGTGTTCTGGGAAACTTTTTTACTTTATCTTCAATCCTTCTATTGATCTTTCTTTTTAAGAGGGCAATCACATTTTTTTTTTAACATCTTTATTGGAGTATACTTGCTTTACAATGGTGTGTTAGTTTCTGCTTTATAACAAAGTGAATCAGCTATACATATACATATATCCCCATATCTCCTCCCTCTTGCGTCTCCCTCCCACCCTCCCTATCCCACCCCTCTAGGTGGTCACAAAGCACCGAGCTGATCTCCCTGTGCTATGTGGCTGCTTCTAAGAGGGCAGTCACATTTTAATTTCCAGCAAATCTTTCTTTTCCCTGCTTGTTTTCTTTTAATTTCAATTTGTTCTTGTTCTGTGGCTTTATTGACTTTTCAGATATCTCTGGAAAACATTAATTATAATTATTTTAAGAGTCTCTTTGGTTCTCTTGGTTATCTTTGTTTCCTTTGGTTGAATCATTTGTGTGTTCATCTTGGTCCTTTTTTCTTTTACTGTTGATTATCTTCAAACGCCTGGAGATTCTTGTCTGTTAGTGTACATTTAAGAATAAAAAATGAGATTAATCAGTATACATAGCTGGCTTGAGTTTCCTCTGTGATGGTGTAAATGTGTTTGTTTCTCCAATAGGCTTCTTCCCTGAACGGGGGGGGTTAATTGGTAACTTCAGGTGTATTAGCACGGTGTAGAACTGGCAGGCTTCTCTCTAGATCTGTGGGCCTGGAAGAGAACAAGCCCATCCCACACACCAGCCTGGCCAAACGTCACAAAGAGGGGACTTCACTCAAGAGCATCAATACCTATACAAAAATCTCTCCCTCTCTCTCTCTCTCTCTCTCTCTCTCTCTCGCTTTCTCTCTTTCTTTATCTTTCTCTCAATAAACTGTTCTATTTTTAGCCTTCCACTTTTTATCTTGGAATAAACACCAGGCTGTCAGTTTCTTTCTGCAATGCAGAAGAAGGAATGAGAGTGGAGAGCTGACGTGCACAGATTTTCCATACAGTCCTTCAGTTAATTGCTTCACTGGGTGATGTACTCCCCACCAGTGTTTTCTGTTAGGAGGCTTTCCCAGGCTTCTCTGTTAAGAAAATCAACTCATCATCTCAGCTGTGTATTCTGTTTTCCGCGTGTAGAAATTCGTTGATAACTCTGCCCCAGTGTTGTCTCATGACCACTTCTCCCATTGTCTTTATTGCTATTCCCATTTATATTTCTTATCTTTCCAGTGGAGTTTAGTGGAGAGATATAGTCTGCCATCTTGAATTATGGAACAGGATCCATTTAAACTGTATATTAATTAATTTCTGCCTGAAAATATCATTTTGAATTTTCAGTATTCTTAAATCAGTATGTGACGGCTCAATGATGCAGAAGGTGAAGAAACCATTTTGATCTCTAAGGGTCTTCACTAGTACTGATTCTCACATTTGTATAGTATTTGTGTCTGTGTTTGAATGCTCTGTCCTCGCATCTTAGACGAGGACCATATATGTCTTCTGCTTTTTGTTGTTCCATTACATTAATAACAGGATACTTTGTACGTGGTGAGTAATCTGTTAGTACTGTTCAAGGCCTCTATTGCCAGGCAGGGTGCTAGGTCCTGAAGATAACAAAGATAAATAAGGTATGGTCCTTGTTCTCATAGACTCATGGGAACTTGCTTCTAGGTGGGTAAAGAGGCAAGTAGTTATGATACAATGTAATAGATCCCATAACATACAAAGAGCTATTCTTAGGGCACATAATGAAGCAAGTAGGTACTAAACTAACAAACAAGAGGATCCTCAGGGAGCACCTATGCTTTTTATTATATTAATTCATAGCTCAGTCAGGTTTACGCTAATGTGATGTTTGAGATTTCAGGAGCTAAATAAACTCTCCTCCCCTACAGTTTTGACACATGATGAACTCTAGCACAGGCCTGTGTAAGAAGATGAGGAAGTATGACAAGAAATCTGCCACCTGCTGGGGAAATGTGGAACTACTGCTAAGACTTTTGAAAGTTTCATTAAGGATCAGTGACATATTCTTCAATTTAAATTATATTATTTAAAAATACATGTGTTTAATGTATTGAATAAGTTTAAGTTATATAAGAAATGACCATTGAGTATTTAAAACTAGATTGTTCCTCTTTCCTGATTGCTTAAAACACTGTGTTTTCACCAGTTAAAGTGATAATTTTGCCAGATAACCAAGTAGAAGAACATATCTGACTAGCTGGTCCTCATGGGGAATTAGCAAACCATCTACATGTTTGGATATTCCAGCTCTATGTGCATCCATATTTCTTCATTCAAAAGATGCTTTTAAATTAGAGAAATCTATTTTGTGTTTTTTCTTCTGAGAAAGAAGAAGGACTCATGGTTATTTCCCAATAATTTTTTTTTAAAGTAAGCCCATTTATACCTTAACTGTTGTTTTAAAATGGAAGTAGTGTCACACTGTAATTACTTATTTTGTTTATCTTAAACCATATGATGTTTTAATCCTATGCAGTATTTGTATTTTTTTAATGTTTCTAATTTTTATTTCATAAAATGATATTCATGGGCTTATGGGGTATATATGTATTCTTTTTAAAAAAGAACTGGCTAGTTTTATAGAAACTTAGTTAAGAGTGTAAACAGTTTGTTTTCCTGTTTTATATTAATAATAGATGAATAGGAATAGTAAATGTTCAAAAACTATCCAACTATTCTAGAATCATAGGATCTTGGGACTGGAGAAGACCTCAGTGTCATCTGGACCCTGTCCCCTGAAGAAGCTGATTGAATAGGGCTGACTGAGGTGAGCGTGGGAAATCATGATTGTCTAAGAAGCTCTCCAGATGACTCCAGTGATAAGTGAGGTTTGAGGAACAGCCCCCCTTACCAGGCCCTGCCAGGTGGACCCTCAAGCCATCTTGGAACCTTCCAGGGCCCCATGGAACTGTCTGCCTCTGGAGACTGGCTGGTCCATCTTTGGACAACTCCGTACACAGTTCCACACTGAGCCCGAAGCTGTCTACTGGCAGTCTCTACTCTTGCTCCTTTGAGCTCTTCTGAACGAATCTAATCCTTCTCTATTGGATGGCACAGCCCACAGAGTATTTGAAAATCACTACTTTGCCCCCAGCAGCTTCATTCTTCCTAATAAGAGATCACAAGACCTCTCCTTCTCCCTGTAACCTTCCCTTTGTTACTTGTTTGGGTTTGTCTGTGAGAAAATGGAGTGCTCCAGGTGTGGCCTGGGGTGGAAGTAGATTATTCCTGTGGGTTCCAAGGGTGCTGTCGAAGGCTTGAGTGGTAACTCGGCCTGGGGTGAAGACCCCAGTTCCATGGGGTCTCCGGCTCACTCCTCTTTGGAGTCGGGGCTTGGTGAGAGGTAAGAGACTCTGTAAGCTTCTAGCTTAGGCCAGATGCTCCAACCCAGCTACCTCCGGTCTGCTTGTGGTGCTTTAGGCAGAAGCCCCAGCTGACTGTGAGATGGTACTTCACTAGGTAATGGCACCTGATTTCCACACTTATTACTAACTACCATCTCCAATATGCTAGATTCTGTACTTCATAGAATATAAGCTAAAATTGCAGAATAATGTACTTTGTAGCTTGTGATTTGAATGGCTAAATTTACATGTCTCATTTCCAGATGAATGATACCTTATATCTAAAAATCCAGACTTATAAATATTTCTTTGCAGGGAGATTCTTTTATAAAATGGCTAATGTTTACGTCAAGTGCACGTAGAGCGCAGCGCCATACAGAGCTCTCCCCTCCTCGGGGACGCGCTAGGGGAACTGAACCGCAGGGCAGCACTCGCGGAGAAGGCCCCAGCTCCGCTGCCCTGAGGGTGCTGGAAGGTAGCCCGAGGCCTTCCACATGCATTCCTGATCCTGAATTCCGGTGTTCAGGCGCAGGCCCTATAGCGAATTTTAACAAAAATCAAATCCTAGGAGAGAGCAAAGACACACAGTGCTTCCCGTTTTGAGAAGTTACAATCCACTTCTCCTTCCTCCTTCTCAGAGGAAAGTCGGAACAGAGCGTATCTGAGAATTAGGAGATTTTGAGTTTTAACCATGAAAAGACATTTAAGTTTGGGATATAAGTTTTGGTATAAGGTAAACCCGGAATATAAGACTGAAGACAGTCCAAAGTCTCCATGCCTCCCAGATGCTTTGGTGCCAGCGGTTAGACGTTGGCAGTGCCCGTCCTTCGGCTCCAGTTATTCTCAAGTTCAGGGAACAGTGAAGCTCCTAGAGGGAGAGAAGAGAATACCTCCAGGAAGCACCGCAGGCCGTCAGCCTGGGCTTACAGACAAAATCAGGCTTTTCTTTAATAGTAAAAATGCAGGGCTTCCCTGGTGGCGCAGTGGTTAAGAATCTGCCTGCCAATGCAGGAGACACGAGTTCGAGCCCTGGTCCAGGAAGATCCCACATGCGGCGGAGCAACTAAGCCCGTGCGCCACAACTACTGAGCCTGCACTCTGGAGCTCGCCTGCCACAACTACTGAGCCCGTGTGCCACAACTATTGAAGTCTGTGCGCCTAGAGCCTGTGCTCCTTAACAAGAGAAGCCACCGCAAGAAGCCCGTGCACCACAACGAAGAATAGCCCCCGCTCGTCACAACTAGAGAAAGCCTGTGCACAGCAACAAAGACCCAACGCAGCCAAAAATAAATAAATTAAATAAATAATTTTTTTTAAAAAATGCAGTTTGACACGAATGGGAGCCTGCCCAAAGAAACGGTTGCTCCTGTGGGTCAGGTCCAGCGCCTGGGACGCAACCAGACAGACAGGTGCTACCACCCAGAAGAAGACCCAGATGAATAGTGTTCAAGGCAGTAGGTATATGTCAAGTCAGACTATCCTTCAGTAACTGAAGCACGGCTAAGAGAATTTTCTTCTCTGAGATACAGCAGCAAAGTTGGTGGCATTTAACTTCCCACTGGAACACATGAGACTGTTCATTGAAGGGCTCTGACATATGTCTCAGATCCCTGGTTCGGAGGTCAAACGAAAAGTGCTAACGGATCCAGGCTCAGTACCATGAAGTCTCAGTCACTGCCCAGCCCCTGTCTTGCCCACTTCTTTTCAGCAGACTTAAGGGGGTCCTTCTTCTTCCAAAGAACCAATTGATTTTAAGATCTTCCTTTTGGTGGCAAAGTGAGGGAGGTGAGGCACAAAGGTTCAGGAGTTCGGTGGTGAGTGTGCAAACAGGCAGCTCTGTGATGGCAGCACGTGGTCAGGGGTGCCAGCCCACCCTGTAACCCCTCAGAAATGAGTCCAAGTGTTAGGTAATGGGACAGCTGTTCCCCAGTTTGCTGTTTATTAGCCCAGCTTATCAAATATAAAATTCTGTTTTCTGAGAAATTCTAGAGTGAAGTCTCTTTGCTTAGAACCTACTGTTAACAGCTTCGTTTATAGACTCCAGATTTGGAGAATAATCTTGTCCCCTACAGTTCATAGTTACTTGAATTTAAGTGTATTTCAATCATGATCCTGCCCAACTATGTAAGGTTTGCATCCTATCTGATGTGATTTCACTTTAAAATCACAGGCTTTGGGCTTCCCTGGTGGCGCAGTGGTTGAGAATCTGCCTGCCAATGCAGGGGACACGGGTTCGAGCCCTGGTCTGGGAAGATCCCACATGCCGCGGAGCAACTGGGCCCGTGAGCCACAACTACTGAGCCTGCGCGTCTGGAGCCTGTGCTCCGCAACAAGAGAGGCCACGACGGTGAGAGGCCCGCGCACCGCGATGAAGAGTGGCCCCCGCTCGCCGCAACTGGAGAAAGCCCTCGCACAGAAACGAAGACCCAACACAGTCATAAATAAATTAATTAAAAAAAAAAAAAAAGAGTACACCCCTTAAAAAAAAATTTAAAGGTTTTGATTACAATTGAAGGACGAAAAGGTATTCAAATTCTAAAAGACTGGTTCAAAACCAAAAGATTTGAATGACAAAGGCTCCAGGTAGCCCAGTGTTTAAAATTTGGGACCAAGTTAGAGAAGGAGTAATTTCGGTACCAGCCTTGTGGAGTAAGATGAAGTGCGAAGTAAACACAACTGATCATACGGCGGAGCATCTAACCTAGTCCAGAGCACCATGCTCAAACTCCCTTATCGACAGAAGTGAGCAAACCCACCACTGGTGTGCAGGCTTTCCTTCGTTTTCCCCCAGCCTGCTTCCACCAGAAAAATGTTTCCAGTTTCGTCCGAAGGCCGATAATCCAGGTCTTCCTAACCTGAACAAATCCAACAAATATTTAAGTAGCTACAGTGCGCGAGGCTGTCCTTTTGAAGTTACTAGGCCAGTACAAGTGGCATTCACTAAATATCCAAATGAAAATGCTGGGCAGGGAAAGTGTCAGGAAGGCGTGAGAAAGTGACATTTAGGATGCAAAGTGAAGGAGGAGGAAGTGCACACTGGGCGCAGACTGGCAAGGGGGTAGTTTTGTTCCTTTGAGGACGAGGAGGAGAGGAGGGGGTGGGGAGGTTGGAGCCAGGTGCACAAGGTGACGTAGGGGAGTTTGTCAAGTACGTGGAGAGCTTTGGTGATCTGACCCTAAAGTGCAGTGAAGGGCTCTAACATTCATCATCAGTGTTAATCCGGAATCTCTCCGGGAGTATTTCTATGCCTGCACTGTTTCCTAATAGTTATATTTATTCATAATATCATTCCTGACTATATCGGGTAAAAGCTCTTGGATAAGGACAAAGAGCCTTATTTATTTGGGATCTGATGATGCGATTTTTCTTCATTGCACAGCGTCCAAGACAAAATCCCCCTGGCCTAAGGCCATGCTGTACAGGCCATTCACTGCATGTTGACCTACCAAGAGAAAGAGAAGCTAGTTTTCTTGCACTAAAATCGTGCAACTGTAGAATTAGGTCTTTCCACTTTTATGAGGTTTTAGTAACCTGCGGCAACAAAAGCATAAACACTGCAGAAAATACAACATTGCAACAGGTGGTATGTGTGAAGGAGTATTAATAAAATCCTAAGAAAACTGTAATACAGTGAAGGATTGTTTTAGAAGAGTTATCCTTTGCTATCTTTAAAGAACCTTTCACAGAAAAATCACATCCATTTAGGGCAACCAGTCTTTTAAAAAATCCTTTACATAGATAAATACACACATACAAATGAGACACTATTCTTATAGAAATCTCCTGTAAGAGCAGGGAAACATGCAAATAACACAAACTTAAATCCGCCAAGAAATGCTGCAAGCAGTGGTTTCTCCCTCGTGCTTTTTAACGATGTTCAATTCCAATTTCCTCAGGAAGACCTTGGAACTCCTTTTGCCAGTGGCCCTTCCAAATCCAGCTGCTCGGTCCCTCGTGACATTAGAACTGGAGGAGATGCTTCTCCCAGTAGACTGACCTTAGTGAAGGTTGGAAATGTATTCAAAACAAGACTGCAACCTCGGAGTTGTCACCTGGAGGCCTCCTTGTTAGGAAACTGAATCCTAGTGTAAAGCAGCGACAGATGACCGTGCATCTCATGCTTCTGTTGATCTCCAAGGAAGGACTGACTCGGTGGATAGAGGTTTGCAGAGTTCAGGGTCTCTGGGGTGTGACCTATATGCCTTAAGATTGAAGTGATTGGATTTCTTGGGCGTGAGGGTAGGAGGGGGAGGGGATCAGGGCTTACAACCGCTGAGGGGCTGGTAGACTCGGCTCTCCCCTCCTGTGCGAAGGCAGGTAGCCCTCAGGCCTGTTGCAGGTACTTGCGGTATCTTCAGACGAAGGCTGATTGATGATGTGTTGCTAAGGTAGGTATCATGATTATTAAGAATGTGGAAACTGCTTTCTGGGGAAGTTCTCTAAGTATTCTAGCTGTCCTGTAGTTTTAGGACATGCAGAATACACAAAGAAAGCTCCTTTTGTTTGTAGTTAGAGATCTGACTGAGATAAGCCGCAGTGTCCCCACCACCCCTTTCAGAACTTTAACAGAAATGTGTGTGTTATGATATAAAAGGGAAAGTCCTCAGAGCCAACCTAAAAGTTAGATTTTAATGGTACTGAAAGTGAAGAACTGGCCACCTGTTAAGGCCTCACTGTCCTAGGACCTTGGGGGGCTGGGTTACGAGACTGTAATCATTTCTGCTTTTTGCGCTCTTCCCTGCAGCTAGTGTCAAGCAGGAGCCCTCTGTCACCTCAGTAGTTGATTACATGTAAAGCAAAGTTGGAAAACAGACTTCTCCAAAAGACTGAAAGCAAGAAAGTACTCATTTGACCATAAATATTTTTATTAAATGTGAAAATACACGGGCATAAAAATAGTACCCATATTTGTAGACATGTCTGAGACCCAGTTCAGTTAATGTTCGGTGTTGTTTTTATTAAGACACTAAATTGAGATGGATTAAGTTACTTCGTCTTGTCTCATTCAAACCAACCACAGTAGGAGTAACAGCCTAACTTATCAGACATCTCCAGTTTTTCCCCTCCCCTGTGCTCTGCTTTCCACTGCACGGGAGAGGTTCAACCACAGAGGTACGAAACAAAGTCTGTTTACTATACACAAAGCCACGCAGTGGCTAAATTTACTCTTAAATCATTCAGCAAATGAGATCATTAAACAAAACTAATTATCCCCACCTATTAACATCATTTGCAATTACAGAATAAACTCTGCTACTAACAAAAAAGGAATGATCTGATTTAGAATAAGGATAATTGTTGGTAAATCAGCATTTGCCTTCCTCCTTCCTTTATAAACATGGAAAAGTCAACTACATTCAACGTAGCTGCATGAATTTCTCTAGGTTAACCACTGGTGTGTACTCGATGAAAACTCTGCACAGGGCCTGTCACCGGGGCCCCGTCCCTCTAAGGAGGCACAGGCCTGACTGAGGAACCATTTGTAACTAAGCATCTTGTGCCCTTTTTTCATGGTAAATGTCACATACAACTTCTGACCAATTTCACGCTTTAAAGGTGAAATCTTTCATTTTCCACCATGAATAGAAAATGGTGCCAACTTAAAATTGCGATTCTATTAGCTTTTTTCCTTCATACTCGGTTATCAGTAGTATTTTTCTCTTAAGCTGTGGGTAGTTTTTACATTCCATTATCAGAGTCCCAAAGAGTTCTGTTTTCATACTGATACTTAAACTTTTAATACTGCCTAAAGAGAAAAATGTTTTAAAATTAGTATTGTTATATCCAATTCACATTAGTAAACTATTGAAGTCGTTTTCCAGTTTTCATTTATCCATGTTAAGAAAGCACAAACTTTCAGAAGTGGGCATTAATTTATCCTCTCTTTTTGGGACTTTTTCAGGTTTATAGGCTGATGTGTTGAATACTTGTTGCTGTGGAAAAATATCCATTTACAGGCCAGCGATACTTCACTTCCGGCGCTCACTGAAAAGGGAGGGAGGAGTTTAACGGGGAACGTAATACAGCCAAGGCTGGGTGCCCCGCTCATTTGGCTTTTCCAGAGAGAGCCACAGCGGTTACCCGGCACCCGCACGAGCGGTGACGACCTCCTGCATCAGGCCGCCAGGACGGACGAGTGTCCCTTCACACTCCCAGCGCTCTCCTCAGTCACTCTGAAAGAAGCGTGGAGTGACCACCTTCCCAATCAAGTGGATGCCAGAAGACCGCTGATGACCCTCACGGCTGGAACTTAAAGGTCGTTATTTTCTTCATTAATTAGCTAAACAACAGAGCCCAGAGAATTTCTCTTCGTGGCGCTTGGCGCTTGGCACCATACTTGCTTCTCCCTCTTCACTGAAAACAAGTTAACTCTCTGCACATTTCCACTACGATGACTAAAGTCAGTCCATGGTAAGGCTTTAGGAACAGGATTTATAGTTATTACAGGTGGAGAAAAGAGTGAAGCAAACAACGCTTTCGGCGGCGGGGGGGCAGTCGGCGAGGTGACAGGTGCCCAGGACACGTGGCCCACCTCCAGCCGCCCGGACTCCTTCCGGCTCCTCCTTGCTGGCAGCCTTGCATCCTCTCCTCCGGATAGAACGGCAAGTGGTTTGATACTCCCCTCGTTCTGATTCTGTGTGAAAACTCTTGTAAAAGTAGGTAGAGGCCATCGCTAGATTTCAGAGAGTTCACAGTGACATCATATATGAAAGAACCAGATTGAAAAAAAAATTGCTGATGTAACTAATGAAGTAACAAGATTAAAGAATAAACAAAAATGAATTTCCCTTGTAAATTATTTTCACACTGACTTGAATTTTGAGACATTAAAACAAAATGAGAGCTGCAAGCTGTTTGCTAGTTTTCAAAATGCAATCTTAAGTTTATTGGTAAGAAATAAACTTCTAAATAGATGCAGAAAGCACTCACGTGTTTTGTTCACCTCAACTATGTGTTTTGTCTCAGTTTAAACAACTTTTTTCCACGCGTGTTTCAGGATGACTGTAGAAGAAAACGATTTGTGCTTGGCTGGCTGTTGTGGATATTAGCAGTCAGGACAGTCCCCGCAACTCAAAGAAAATGCTTGATTTCCTAAAAACAATATATTAAGCCTATCCTGCTTAAATTGCTTCAGAATGCTCTGAGGCAAAAACAAAAACCTTTCCAGAATGTAATAATTCTTATCTAAAGTAATTCTCTTAGAATTTAAATGCAGCATCATCATTCCATAAATATTTCATGTTCTTGATTAAAGTAACACTCTTTTTTTTTTTTTTTTTTAGGGAAAAAGTTATCCAGTATATAAAGACTGAATAGTTCATTTCTCTTAAAAGGTAAGAAGAAGGTATCCCAAGAAGAGATGCCATCTTGATAGTGGACATACAGCTGGAGCTGACTAGATCTGTAAACCTGTTTTTTGTTGTTTTGTTGTTTTTTTCTGGCAGAGAACATCCAGAGGCATCAAGGTCTGAAAAAGGGGCAGGCCTGCTATTTAACACCCACCTCAAAACAGTCCCACACGAGCACCCACGGGCCAGGTCGGCCAGGACCTAAGAGATACTGTCGGCTGTATTTACTAAAAGTGGGAAACATGGCATTCTGTTTGTTTGTTTATGTTGACTGAGCGACTTTACATTTCTAAGCCAATCCTGTTACAGGAAATGCTGTTTAACTCACAACTTCAGTTGTTAAAGTATTTCACTCTGCACTACAGCAATATTATTTTAAATACCACTGCTATATTATCTGAACCTATTTTACATATTACTTTTTCGTTTGTTGTGTTTCATATTAAAAGGGCCAGTAGGATTTACAGTTAATTCTATTTCAGTGATTTTCAGTATTCCCCTGCAGGTACTGAACAAAAAAACATACATGCTTAACATCAGTCCAAATCTAACCCTGGCTCCAGCGACTATCAATCATTCGGTAGCAGGTTTTCTAAAAGACAGGCTCTGCCCACCTTCACTGACAGCCACACTGATGCTCGTAGAGAGGTGGGGATGCATGTGGAAACTGGGCATGTTCACAAGTGACCGGACTGACCAGAAAGGAAGCAAAGCCGTCCCTGACAACGTACAGCTCAGAGCGTTCGTTCCTCCGGGAGAATCCCGACAGACACCACCGCTCCTCCTCACAGACGCAGGCGCTGACACATAAGCAAGGACGTGAAGAAAAGAATTTCCACGTGCTCCAGTGTAGAAAACTACAAACTCTGTGCGCCTGCCTCAGACTCCTTCGTCCCGACGTTCACAGCCCAGACACAGAACCGTTCCCCGGCCTCCCTGCCCTCACAAACCCATCAGCCTCAAGTCTAAAACGGATGAAAGAACAGATATTTCCTATGAAAACAACTCTTTGGTCATGGACAAACTGAAAGACTGAAATTTTTTTTTCATTAAGATCCTGGAACAAGGTTTTTTTGTTTTTAATCTTTAAAAAATGAAGAGCAGAAAAACAGCTGGTTTAATTGAAGTGGAATTTAAATCTAAAAGGTCCGCCTGAGCTGAAGGGATTGAACCCTTGCCATGAGTTCCAGCTTCTGTGGAAAGGGTTGCCGCCCCCTCCTTGTTGGCTTTCTGCATCCAGGGGGTCTTCTCCGTCGTCGAACTTCTTCCTCATCTCTGTAAAAGAAACCAGCGAGCTAAGAGCCAGGCGCTGCCTGAGGTGTGGGCTGAGGCGGGGTCTGAGGACCCCACCCCTCGGTTACCGAGACACTCGGTTAGCCGTGACCGACTGATGCTCAAACCCAGCCTCCCTCTCCCACCCAGATCACAGACTCGGCTTCAGGAGAAACCAGTCATGGAGAAGGCGGTGAGGTTCAGGGTTGAAAATGGATATTCATGCAAGTTCGGGCCCCCTAAATCTTCTCTCCTCACAAGAAGCTACCCAAGGAAATTCTTCTCTGGGAAAGCCGAGGAACTGCAGGGAATGAGACCTCAAAGTCACGCACGGCCGTGTTCACCGTCCTGCCCCCAGGCATCAAGTCAGCCAGGCGAACCTCGTCAACCCATGAAGCGCCTGGGGCCTCACTATTAAATCTAAACAGGAGGAAGGCGCCCCAGACCTGAGGGAGGGAGGCGCCCTATCGTACAGGCCAGCAGGCCACCTCCACTGCTGTGCCTGTCAGTCCGGAGCGAAGTCCGTGATGAGACAGAGGCCCGTGCAGACACGTGCGAGAAAGGACACTGCAGGCAGCAGACGAGCAAGCTAATACGCTCAGGGATTAGGAACAGCTACCATCGTTACAGTAAGGACAGGGGCTGAGAAAAAGGCACAGAGGACAGAAAAGGAGTCCGAGTGCAGCTCCTTTCGCGATGCGTGCCGCTCTGCCCGGAGGCCCCCTGCTTCCCTCGGGGCCCAGCGCCGGAGCGCCTCGCCGGCCCGCTGCGCCCGCTGCGAGGACAGAGCCAGCCTCAGGCACGACGTGTGCAGAACAAAAGACCAAACAGTATGTATCCCCCTGTACCCCTTAAGTGATTCCTCTCTCTCTCTCACTGGATTATAAATTACTTGAGAACAAACATCATTTAATTTCAATTCCACAGCATAAGTAGTTCAGAAACTTGTCAAATGGGCATAAAATGTGATTTCCTTCTATTTTGTTAAATTTGTCTAGCTCAAGTCATAGTTTCTGCTCCCACTGACATGGAAAGCCACAAAAAAGCAGTAGGTTAACTTAACATGGAATTCCCTCTGGGAATGTCAAAGCACTGCTCGGTATTACCTAAATTCTTAAACGGTCTCCCTCTTATTTTCCAGGTCGTTTTAGCTTACGGTGAAGTGACATTTATATCGACCAGTAACTCGAATGACCGTTAGAGCAAGATGCCTGGGGACCCACTCTCAGAGGGCAGGGCCGGCCCGGGGCTGGGTATTTGCCCCTGTCGCACCACTGCACACTCCTGCCTGGCAGTCCATATCCTAATCAAGCTCCTTCCTGTACGTTTGGTATAAAAATTCACATTGATCTGTGAAGCTGGAAGGAATGAACCTAAGAGGATCCCTCTTGTTGTACTTGCCTATCATTGGTGAAAAAACCTGAGGCCCAAAAAAGTTCTAGGAACTTATTCAAATAGAGATAAGAGTCACTCTCAGGCCTTCTGATTCCACACTTGGTGGCGTCTCCACTGCACTGTGTACATGAGGGTCCGCAGAGTCTGACAAGGGTAGACATGAAAATGGGCTTCAGGGACCATCCCCAGCTCCCGAGGTCAGCCCCAGGGGGCCCACCCACCACGCACCCCACTGTCCACTCCTGACACGGCCTCTAAGACGGGCAAAGGAATAGAGCTAAGAAGTCGCCAGTCACTGACTCGGCCATTTCAAGAGAACAGAAACATTAAAGCAAACAATACCTGGATCGGAGAGGACTTCTTTAGCAGCTGCTATGTCAATGAACTTTTTCTCAGCTTTTTTCTTTTCTTCTTCATTCTGGAAGTTATCTGGGTGCCACTGCAGTGCTAATTTTCGGTATGCTTTAATGATTTCTTGTTTTTTGGCATTTCTGAAGGGTGGTAAAATTAATTCATAATCATTAGTTAAGAAGTGTCCAACATACTGCCAGGAGGAGCTAAGAGAGACAGTTAGGAAGATCCCACTGGCCGATCAGCACCCTGGTTTTCCGATACTGCCGTCATGACCGGCGGAACGTCTTCGCCAGCGCTCCGCGCGACCGTTACAGTCACCCGGCTTCCCTGCGTGCTTGCTCCCTAAGGTTAGACTCTCACCAGGAACAAATTAAAGTACTCCTGCGCTTTACAATTCTCCCTTAAGAAAATTGCATTGATGCATTTTTAAACTTTCTGAATTTCCAAACTACCATGATTCGATTCTTGAATCAAATTTCCGAACTACCATGATTCGATTCTTGGCATTAAAAGAGACACTGACTCTTTGAAGCCCATTTTGTATTTTGCTCCTGGGTTAGCTTATTACTTAAAAAGAACAAAGTTTCAGACTGTTGATTGAAAGATTGATGGGTCCCCTGTTCAGGGAAGGTGGGTCTAATATAAAAGCAGGTATTGCATAAATTACATTCTCCCTGTGCCTGCAAGTTCATTCTGAAAGTGCCACTTTATTTTTAGGCCTAGAGAAGTTTTCTTTTCCCCAACTCCTCTTTCCCTCCTGTCCCCACCAAAAGAAAGCTCACTCCCACCTCTTTACCCTTCTTAAAAAATCTAGGCCCAGGACCTATTCATGCTATAGTGTCCTTTCTTTGTCACCAACTACTAATTCTCCATCATTGCATGACTAGTCTCTATCAAAGAAATTTATCTGTAATATATTCAAAACAGCTTTATGATGTTCAAGACTGTTAGGGTTTAATCTATGACTGAAATTACCTAAGAAAAGGAAATGAATCAGAGGGAAAAAAGAGCAACAATTAGCTTTAAAACAGTTGATTAAAAATAACAATGTGAATTTTAAATTTCTAACTCACCTTTTTACTCCCAAGATTTTATAATAATCTCGTTTCTGCGACTGTTTCAGTAGCCTCTGTGCTTTCTCTAGACCTTCTCGAATCTGCTGGTCATTCTCATTGTGTTCCTGAGCAGTTTCATAGTCCTGAATAGCTGTCAAAATATGTTGAAGACAATGCTGTTAAAAGGAATTAAATGTTTGAGACCTTTACATACCCCGCAAATGTGATACTGAAGTCACCATCCTCAACCCCTTCCTTTGCCATTACTAAGAGCATGAGAAGCGATATCACCTTAATAATTTTGTTCAAAACCACGGAGGGCATCATTAAGGCTGAATTAGGTAGCCCGCTGCTCCCGTTCAGTAAAAGCCACACTGCTTGTTTACCTGCCCACCCTCCCACATTAGCTTCCCCACGACTGTGAGGTGTCTTAATATCAGCACTTTATGCGAAGCAGTGAAGTGCCTGTTGCACAGGAAAACAAGACAGCAGCAAAGAAAATCTTCATGGGGAGCTCTGGGGCCACGGTTCAGAAGGATGAGAGGCTCAGAGACCTGGAGAAACCAGCAGCAGTCGGAATGACCAGTTCACCCACAGGTTTCAATGCAAACTGTTACAAACCTGATTTTTTTTAAGTATCAATCAAAACAGAAAGACACATACAGTCCTGGTATGGGAAGGCTGACGACAATTCACATGGCATCTTTCTTTTCATATTATTTTAAATATTTAGAGAATACAAGGCCTCTGGATATCTAACATCATGCAGAGCGGAGGCCCCTCCTTAGAAGGACCTGCTGGCAAGCCCGGCCCTTGGCTGACGACTGGCAAGTTGGGTTTCAGCAGTGCTCCCACCCTTCCCTGATAAGAATGGCTGGCCTACCTAAACTGCTTGTATGAACAATGTGGTTTACGCTAACCATCTCGCCTTGTGGGCATTTCGGTATGGGCTAGGCAGCAGGTGCCCACCTGGCCAGCCCCCAGTACAGACCCTGGGCCCTGGTTCTCCGAGGAATTAAGCTCGTCTTGCTTGATTTCACAGACTCTTGGAATCTTCCACCCGGTTTCCTCTGGATTTCACCCACGTGCCTTTTCCCTTTGCTGATCTTGTTTGTATCCTGTCATTAGGATAAGTCTTAGCCCTGAGAACAACTATATGCTGAGTCCCAGTGTCCTCCTTCTGAATCACCTAATCTGGGGGTGGTGATTTTTCTCACTGTCCTCCTTGGACAGAGAACTTAAATAATGGATTGTTGGGTTCAAATTCTAGTTTTTTATGGAAGTGCATTTCACTGTGGGAAAGCCATCTCTCTGGATAACAGGCCTGAGCATTCATCTTGGCAACAGCTAATCCTGGAAGGGGTTTAAGAAGGCACCTTGGGCAGGTTTAAAATGAGAAAGATATTAGAATAAGGTGGACAAATTTAGTTAGCCTGCACTACATAGAAAAATGAACCAATACTACCTTCGGCTCATGGGGGAAGTGGGGGACGCTTCAAGCTATTATCCTAATTCCTGCCTCAATGCATTAATATTAAATATTAACATGAAACAATATTACTGTCACCCAACCGTGACATCATAAAATACCTTTCCAATTTAGCACACAGACACAAAGCCATTATAAATAGTAGTGAGGTTTAACTTGCAATACGCATAGCACTTGATATCACAACCTAGTAAGGAAATACACTTGAATTTTAGTACAAGTGGAAAATGTTTCAATATACTCAATTTTTCTACTTATGCAAACCCTACATTTAAAACATGTTTTCATTCTTAAATGTTCAGAGTATCTTCCCCAAAGCAGTCTTCTGTCTCCTATCTTTCATTAACACTTAAGGTAGATACATTTTTCCCAATACAGGAAAGATATAAAATTATAAGTTGTTTCCTAAAATTCACATGATTACAGGTAGTTAACTAATCAGAAACTTAATATGGATGATGTAAGACTTCCCATGGACATAAACTAGACAGCTCATTTTTAGTTATATTTTCTCATATTCCACTCTCTAAGGGGGTATCTTCAAAAAAAAAAAAGTAAATGACACCCAATTATGTTCCATATTATATGTCCCATATAACTGAACAGCTGTAAAGATTACAATAAGCCAGAAATATTAAGGTCCTTAATGAATAGTATGTTACATATTAGCCAAATCATCTTCTAACCCCTGAACCTAAAAACTCTGATCCTTCCCAAATTCTTTTTCTTCTGTGTGCCCCTCAGCCAGTTCTTAAGGAGCAGTGCAAACAACCAGGGCAAGACGGCAGACAGTAAGTACAGGAATTTCCTGTCTTCCATCCCACTATCCCACAAAAATGACAGAAAATAAAAAATAATATAACCATGGCAGCCCTGAAAACTACAGCAGACCAGAAATTTTGACAAATTTCTGGAAGAGAGAAGGCAAATAGGATCACATTAATAACGAATAAACCTAATAGAACCACAATCCAAATATGCACTGAAAGAGGCCCTAGCAGATTTGGAAGCTGTTCCTTTTGGCCAAGCATTCTGAGTTTAGCAAGCAGGAGGAGCTTCAAGGCAATCATCAGGTTACTTCGCGAGATGACTAAGGACTGGCTGCGCAGGCCCTGCCCCTGTATGTCGCGCAGCTGGCTGCAGCATTAACCCCAAGCAGGGCCCAAGAACTCGGCTCTAAGCAGGGTAGGAGATGCGCATGTGGAAGGCGCCGCTGGGCCCAGGAAGAGACCTCCACAACGGGTCTGGAATAAACACAGGAAAAGCAGTTCCACCCAGAACTTGAACACCAAAGGACTCCACCTGGTAAGTTAACTGTGTGAAGTCCTGCTCATGTTGGCAACTGGGCAAGATGACAGGCACGGTAGGGAACGTCTTCCTGTGAACAGGTCCTACCCACTTAAAGCCAGCGTGAGCTCCCCAATACAGAGAAGCATTCGAAAAGACAGATACACACAGTATGCACGGCTGCAAATGGCTCCCCTCTCTCTTCACACTCCATTATTCCATTAGCAAGCCCCAAATCAGCTTCCCTTCAACATCTATCCAGAATTTAACCATTCCTCACCATTTCCACACTTACCACTGTGATACAGTCCCATCATTAATACACCTGAACAGCTATAATAGCTTCAAAAGGTGTTCATAAGGTGTTCCCAGCTTCCACCTTACTCCCCTAAAAGTCTATTCTCAAAACAGGGACCTTAGAGGTCCTTTGAAAGAGTTCATCAGACCTCCAATATAATATGCCCCGTGGAGCACCAACTTTCTCCTCCTGCGTATCACACAAAACAAGGTAAACGGCGCGGGTGACGTGTCGGGGGGACACAGCATTTTCAGCACAACAATGCAAGGAGACTGTTGAAAGGCTGCTACAATTAGCTAATAGCAGCCATGAATCTAAGATGAGAGGAAGAAGCAAACAGTGAGAGAGCCCTACGAGAAAAGATCACAGAAAATGCCAGCAAAATACACTAAGAGTATGGACTCACCCTGAGGTGAGTGACAACCTACATCCTGTACCTAGAACAAGAAGCATGAGATCTGGAGCAGACACGGTGGAGATAACGCAGAGGCCTTGCTGCGGGGAAGACAAGAAAGGGAGAATACAATGAGTGACAAGCGCAAAGAGCCCTGGGCAACACATGCCAGGCAACTTGGAGACTGTGTGCTCTCTGCAAGTGACAGGCTCACCCAGAAGTGCAAAAGATACACCCCTTTGGTGTAGCAAAGGAAGTGGGCAGAGGGGCAACAGGGCTGGCAGCAGACGACCTCCTGGACACAGTTTGGTTCAGAGAAACAGAGAGGGCAGGGCTATAGAGAAAGGCCATTTTAGCAGGAAGCAGAATGTCTATGGAAACAGTGAAGCAGAAAGTATTGCAACTGTTAAGTATAGAAGCTGCCTGTTCCCAGCACCCCTTTACACACACACCCAGAGGACTGTCCCACAAATAGCCAGGGCAAGGGAATTCACTTTATGATGAGCAATAATGTTTTTTATATGGCACAGTCTCAATTAAAAGACGTTTAAATTTTAAATTAAAAACAGGAAAAGAACACCAAAACTTACCTGATGAACATGCATCAAAACAACATAGCCAAAGAATATATGAAAATTCTGAGCAAACGTTACGGCATAAATTTTTAAAACTTAATCCAATCACCTCTATTAAGGGTAATCACAAAGCACAATAAGAACTCCGCAAAGAGTGAGACAAGGAGGAGATAAAAATGTGAGTAATCAGAACTCAAGAAAAATAAGAACAAATTAAAACTATCATGGAAGTGAAGATGAAATGAGAAGGAGCACAAGGGAGAAGAAGCATATGGGGAAAAACTAAGGACCTAATAAAATGAAATGGAAATAGAGTTTAAAAAACTACAGAAAAAAATTATGGCTATAAATGATGAGCAAAGAGAATACAACCAGTACTTAACTGAATCTTTGAAGCAGAAAACCAAACCAATATAACAAAACAATTCAGATTAAATTTAAGAAAACTTTCCTGAAATGAAAGATGAATCTATGTATTGAAAGTGCACAGTAGGTGCACCAGGGCAAAGTGGCTGAGATGGTCAACTCTAAGATATATCCTAATAAAATCAACACACCCAAAAGATAAGGGCTCTTTGGACGGCCAGACCAAAACCAAAAAATGTGGCCCCAGATTTTCCATAGCAATATTCAGTGCAGAAGAAAATGGGAAAATAACTATAAGATATACAGAAAAAGTGTGAACAAAGGATTTTATCATCTAGCCAAGCCATCCTTCAAGTATAAAAGGTACAAACAGCTTTGAACATAGAAGAAATCAGAAAATTTTCCCAGGAGCCCCTCAAGGAAACTACTACTGGATGAATTCACCAAGAGAAGGCTAGAGAAAGCATGGTCAAAGGAATGATGGTACACAGTAAATATATTCAATGTAGAGCTGAGACTAAAACAAACCAGGGAATTACAGTGACAGGGTAGAGTGTATGCCCTGCCAACGCAGAAGGGATACAGCTAACAAAAAGTGAGAAAATAAAGGGGAGAAAAGATGAGAAAGTAAGTTAATTAATTCCCACCAATCACAGCTAAAGCAATCAGGAAACATCACCCACTAATGAGCCACAGGCAAATAATTAGAATTTCATTAACAAGTCCTAAGTGGTAGGGGAAAGGGAAAGAAGAGGAAGAAACATGCTAATATTGTTCCATGCTGCAGGAAACTAATATATGTTGCCCAAAGAAAGACGGCTAAGTTAATAAACCTATAAAAATAACCAAGAAGAAAAACACAAACCTTCTAAAATATCAAAATAGTATATATAAAATAATACAGGCCAAGTAACAAAAATTCTCTGAAAAATAGAATAACAGTACTCAGACCAAATGTATTTGTCACACCAATAAGTATAAATGTGCTTATTAACTCACCTATTTAAAAGAATTTCATACTGGATCACAAAGCAAAACCCAACTCTACGCAAGAAACACACCTGAAATGAAGTGATTCCAAAAAGTTGAAACTAAAAGTATGGTCAAAGTTTCTTCAGGCAAATGCAAATAAAATTTGGTTCACTATCTTAACATCAGATAATTAGAATTTAGGTTAAAAACATTAAACAGAGGGAATTCCCTGGCAGTCCAATGGTTAGCACTCAGCACTTTCACTGCCGTAGTCCTGGATGCGATCAATCCCTGTTCGGTGAACTAAGATCATATAAGCCACTCAGCACGGCCAAAAAAAAAGAAAAAAAGCATTAAACAGAGCAAAAAAGGGGGAGTGTAGAAATCATAGTGAAGACATATTATGAATATCTGTGCATCAAATAAAAAAGCAGCAACCATTTATAAAGCAGAAATTATAAGAGACACTACAGAGATGTAAGGACACTAGTAGTGGAAGACTTCAACCTCTCTGTTCATATCAGACCAAGTGGCCCAAAAAAAGGCAAGAAAAGGAAGACCACAATATAAGGTAGATCTGATTGATACGCCAAACTCTGTCCCAGAAACAAAAGAGTACATCTATTTTCAAGTCCCTGACTCGTGAAGTCAGCCATTTTAGGCCAAAAATAAGACAGTAATAAATTCCAAAAAATGGAAGTAGTAAAAACATTCTTTGATCAAAATGTTTTAACACTAGAAATTAATAGTAAACAGAAAATAGGACTTTTCCACCTAGGCTCTGGGCACCATTTTTAAACTCTCCAACAACTCTTATGATGAAGAAATATAAAAATAAGAATTGCAAAATATCTAGAAAATAATACTGAAAACACTACCATTCAGAACCTACAGGACATAGTTCAAGTAGTGCTAAGAGGACAATTCATAGCCTTAGTGGTTCAATAAAAATTAAAGATGAAAAATGAATTAATTATGAGATTCAAAGTTAGAAAAAAAATTGTAGGACAAAAACAGATATTAATGAAACCAAAAAAGATCAAAACTGTTAAGTCAAGCTTACTTCTTAGCAGAAATCAATAAAAACCTCTAACCTAACCTCTAAGTCAAGAAAAGGAAACAAGCTCAAATACAAAAAGCAATAAGTGAAAAATAATCAAAGAGATAGAAGAAATTAAATTGAGACTACTTTGCTAAATTCACTACAAATAAATTTGAAAACTCAAGAGAGTAACTCAAACCCAGTCCAAAAGAGACAGAAAATTAAACAGAACAATTTTCATAGAGAAAGTTGCCAAAACCCCACCTCCCAATAAAGCAGTGGGCTTTCCATGGAGATTCCATAACACTGAAACAGGAAACTTTCCAAATAATTACAAAAAACTACCCTAACAGTTTTATATATATATAAGAGTCCAGGTTAAAAATCATTTTTCCTCAGAATTTTTTGAGAATATTGCAATACTCCTTTCTGGAATTGATAGAAGGACAGGGAGAGGGCGTCATCAGGAGAATTTAACAGTCATAAATGTGCAGGCTGCTAACAGCAGAGCTTCAAAATACATAAAGGAAAAAAAGGACAATATTAAAGGGAAAGGTAGGAAAGTCTGCAATTTCCACACCAGGTAAAGTTCCCTCTCAGTAACTGATGAGAAAACTAACAAACATTACACCCAGCAACTGCAGAATACACATTATTTTCAAGCGCATATAGAACATTCAGCAAGATAGAGCCTATGCTGTGTTACAAAACAAGTCTACATAAATTCAAAAGCAAACAAATCTAAATAAATTTAAAAGGACAGAACTCATACAGAGTATGCTCCCTGTGCACAACGGAATTAAATTAGAAATCAATAAGGTACTAAGGAAACCGTGAAATATTTTAAAATTAAACAAAACATCTAAATCATCCATGCATCAAAGAAGTAACCAGAAGGAAAGTTAGAATACATTTCAAATCAAATGACAATGAAAATAAAACAATGTGAGAAGTGCAGCTTTAAATACTTATATTAAAAAAGAAAAGAGGCCTAAAATCATAGATAGTTTAAAATTAAGAAGCTGGAAAAGCAAAAAATAAACCCAAAGGAAGTCAAAAGAAAGAAATAAAGAGAAGAAATCAATGAAATAATAAAGAAAAATCATGGAAAACATTAACAAATCTGTAAGTTGGTTCCTTCAAAAGACCAACAAATTTGACCAAACTCTATACTGATCAAGAGGAAAAACAACAACAACAAAACAAACAAATTGTCACTATTAGAAATGAAGAAGGAATCATCACTTCAGGCCTTACAGACATTAAAAGAATAATAAGATAATATTATAAACTTCATAGAGCCAAAATCAGCAACGTAGGTAAAACGGACAAATTCATTGATGGACACAACTTACAAAAACTAAAACAAGATGAAACAAACAAAAAATATGAATAGCCCTAATTTTTTTTTTCTTTTTTGGCCACACCACGTGGCATGCAGAGCTTCCCCACCAGGGATCAAACCCGCACCCCCTGCAGTGGAAGCGCTGACTCTTCACCACTGGACCGCCAGGGAAGTCCTGAATAGCCCTGTATTGATCAAAGAAACTGAATTAATCATCAAAAACCTTCCTACTAAGAAAACTCTGGGACCCAAGATGGTTTCACTGGTGAATTCTCCCAAACTTAAAAGAAGAAATCACACCAATTTTATACAATTCTTGCAGAAAATGCAGGAGACCGGAACAATTTCTAACTAATTGAGTTCAGTACAACCTTAACACTAAAATCTGACGATATGACAAAAAAGAAGTTACAGAGCAATGAACACAGATGCACACTTCTTAAAATACTAGCAAATCAAATCCAGCAATATATAAAAAAGGATAATACATCATGTCCAAGAAAAGTTTACCCCAATAATTCCAGGTTGATTTAACTTCAGACTATCAATGTAATTTATCACATTAACAGAATAAAGGAGAAAAACAAATATATACATAACACTTCTATAACTCTAACAAAAAGAAACAACAAATTTTAAGTGAGTAAATATTTGAACACTTCACAAAGAAAGGTATTTGAATAAAGAAGCAGCACATGAAAAAGTATTAAACAACCTTAGTCATCAAAGAAACACATATTAAAGCCACAATGAGATACTACTAACCCCTACCAAAACATATAAAATTAAAAAGACTCACAACACCAAACGTTTGCAAGGATGTAGCAACTGGAACTCTCATACTTTACTGATGAAAGTGTAAATTTTAAATTACTTCTTAGAAAAGGGTCTAGTAGTTTCTTTTAAAACTAAGCATACACCTTACCCTGTGACTCAACAATGCCACTCCTAGATATTTAGACAAGGTAAGTGAAAACATGTCTAAAAAAAGCCTTGCAGAATAACGTTCACAGCAGCTTTTATCATGCTAACTAAAATCAGCCCAGGTGTCCATTAATACGAGAATGGATAAAGTATGGTATACCCATAAATTGTAATATTCTTCAGGGATAGGATTGATGATGAAACACTGAATGCTTTTCCCTCTTTTACAGTAGGAAAAGAAAGTAACAGCCTTCCAGCCCACTACCTGTCTTCAAAAGAAATCTTCACTGGAGCACAGCCTGGTCTGCGCGTTTGTGTTCTGTCTGTGGCCGCTCTTGCACGGCAGGGGCAGAGCTGAGTAGGAGCAACAGAGACCACATCGCTCGCAGAGCCTGTAATTTTTACTCTCTGGACCTTTACAGAAGAAGTTTGCCAACTTCTGCTCTTCAGCAATAAAAAGGAATGAACTGCCAATGGCTATAACCACATGAATAAATCTCAAAAACATGCCGAATGAAAGACATAAGGCGTCTTCCTTATACAAAAGAGGACACACTATACGGTTCTGTTGATATGAAGATCTAGGGTTGGTAAAACTAACCTATGATGGAGAAAATCTGAATAACAGCTGCCTGTAGGGGTAGGATGGGGACCGCCTGGTAAGGGAAAACAGGATAATAATGTCCAGTTCTGCACCTTGACGGGAGTTTGGCTTTGACAAAGACTCTCTTATACCAAAACTTTAGACTGGCTCCTCGGAGTAAATCTTCTTTCTGGCTAAGGCCCAACCTTGGGCTTCCCTCTCTGTCCTTGCAGAATCCAGGTTGAGCAAGAATCCTGCTAAGATCCCCCCACCCTTGGTATCTGACCAAATTTGAGTTTGATATCTGATCAAATTCCCCCTCCCCGACTCTGGCCCGCCTTCAGCAAGAACTCAGTTGAGTCCATCTAGGAGGAACCTCCCCTCTCCCTAATGCTTCCTCTTTGTAATTTCACATCCAGTGACCACCCGCCAACTCTGCTCCTTGGTTAGAAATCCCACTTGTCCTCTCTAGAGTCAGACTTGAGCCCAGGCTTTCTCTCTCTCACTGCCAGAGCCCAGGGCAGTGTCCCCTACACCTACCGTGATAGCAACCCCCTCCCGAATAAAGTCCTCCTTAAGGTCTTTAACAAGGGTCATGAATAATTTTTCTCTTTAACAGGCTGCATGGATATCAGAACTCAGGACTGGTACCCCTAAGATCTGTACCTTTCATTTTATCTATTGGGCTGGCCAAAAAGTTCGTTTGGGTTTCTCCGTAAGATGTTACAGAAAAACCCAAACGGACTTTTTGGCCAACCCAATACAATTACCTCCTAGTTAATAATAAGCAAGGTGAAGTATTTGGGGAAAAGTAAACCAAAATCTACAACTTTTTTTTGAAATGCATCTAAAAAAGATAAACTGATGGATACATGGAAGGACAGAGACAGATAAATGTGATAAAACATAGTAAAATGTTAATTTTAGAATCTAGATGGTGAGGACATGATTGTTCACTGTAAAATTCTTTCAACTTCTATCTTTGAAATTTCTCATAATAAAATGTTGGGGGTGGGGCTTCCCTGGTGGCACAGTGGTTGAGAATCTGCCTGCCAATGCAGGGGACACGGGTTCGAGCCCTGGTCTGGGAAGATCCCACATGCCGCGGAGCAACTAGGCCCGTGAGCCACAATTACTGAGCCTGCGCGTCTGGAGCCTGTGCTCCGCAACAGGAGAGGCCGCGATAGTCAGAGGCCCGCGCACCACGATGAAGAGCGGCCCCCACTTGCCGCAACTGGAGAAAGCCCTCGCACAGAAATGAAGACCCAACACAGCCATAAATAAATAAATAATAAATAAATGTTGGGGGTAATGCTTACCTGCTGTGCGACTGTCATAATATAGACGAAGAAAATAACTCTTCTACCACTGTGTTTTACACATATTCATCCTTAGACTACAAAAGGGGAAGTTTTATCCAAGTACCCTTACAATGTAGACTCACGATCAGCACAGAAGTATGAGAGAACCGTGAGATATTTCTGACATTACAAAGGGCTGAACAATTTTAAGTCAAACTTCCATCGATGGAACTACCTCCTACAATAGACCACATTCTAGCACTGGACTCTGAGGGCAAGCCTAACCATTATACTTAAACAGTGAAGAGACGAACTATTTTTAATTCTGTACACAGGGACGTAAGGTGGCCTGCGCCCTAACTGAACCTGATACATTACTGTGCTTTACACATGTGTTTTGTTGAAATTTTTATAGTGGAAAAGAGATAATAGTGCTAACAGTAAAATACAAAAAGAGAATTCCAGTTCCTGTCAGATTATAAAATTTTAACTCTTGTGCAATAATTTCTCTATCAACAGTTAAGAAATATCACCAGCTGTATTCAAAGCACTGGAGTACACAGACACAAATATAGACCATGTATGTAGTCTGTTTCAATTTAAGATGGTAAGAGATTCTTGGGTTTTTTGGGTTAGTTTTTTTTGCTTTTAAAGAAGCCACTTCACTGTTTGAGGTCACACCTGTTTGTCACAGGTAATCACTTTCTTGTTAACCGGCAAATAAAAAGCCAAAACAGAAACATATCCATGGCCTACTTCCTCCTCTCCAAAGCTACCCGCTGTCCTAGGCAAATGTTGTCACCTTTGGGAAAGGCAAAACACCCTTTCAATTCCCCTGCCTTCTGGGCTTCCATTCTGACTACATCTTCTCCCACACCGGCAGTGTCCTTCCCTAATATTTCCTGAATATTTTTTTTTTATTTCCGATACTTTAAGCTCTTGACCATTCAGAAATTAGCCTTGTAACATCATCTTCTTCTGCTGAATAATACTGCTTCACTCCCGTGAATGTTTTCTATTTCCCTATCTACATATTAAACTCATGGATTCCTCGCTATTTCCTACAGGAAGTCATAGGGTTGGCACTACAGGGGGTGCAATGTTTTCTGACTGGCATGATAGGCAAGTGTGTTAAATCTAAGCCAACTGGTAGATGTGCTGATCCCCACAGAGCAGGTACCTCTGCAATCTTTCCTGTGACCATGCACTTTTCAAAAGAAAAGAGGAGGCAGCAGCTGTGCCTAAGCAGCCTGGCTGTGAATAAAAACAGAGGCAGGACGTACAGTCATGAAATTTACAGCCAAAGGAATTAAGCAACCCACATACACTATCTTACCCTAGTTGTCTTTGCAAAGGAGTAGCCATTTTTCTGTTCTAACTACCTGCTTCCAACTCCTTAGGTGAAGCTACACTAGGATGCACCTAAGGCAAGATTTGAGTCTCAGAAATAACTGCTTTCAAGATTCCAATTACACTTGTCCATGGTTATGACTGGTGTGTAAAAATACAATATATAAGCAGCCTCCAAACTTTAGGCATGATCCTAAATAGAGCCGGCATTTTCCAATAAAGACCAACCTCTTCCACTTCTCCCTAAATTAGGAGCCAAGGACCCCTGGCCAACAAACTTGAAAAAAGAAGCAGCCATGAGAAATCTGATCCACTCAGAAAAACATGGTCTCCTTCCTGCCTAGGGATAAGCCCCATAGCCCCATACCTGACCGCCATGCTGCCCAGTGTGTGTGGTGTCATAGACACTTGCCTGAAATTCCATTAATCTGATATTCTTTTGGGTTAAAAATGCTTATATCGCAAGCATTTTGTGAAAGAATAGAAATCTACCAGTGTTTTATACAAATATCTTAAATTTGGCCACTTTTCCTAAAATACAGCTGTTCTGGGGGCATAAGAATGCTGAAGCAAGGAGGTGATATGAACTTTGAACACAGAATACTTTTGTGGACTAGGGAGGACTTAGCATCACTAGGCAGAGTCCTAGAATAAGCAAGAAGGCACAAGAATCTGGCTACAGAACATCATAGGATGTCAAAGATAAAATACGTCTATTTCACAATTTGGCCCAGGCTGGCCCTTCATCCAGAAAAAAATGCTAGTTGGTTCCTATTCTCAGAATTCTGGATACTATTAGTAATACTAAAATAACAGCCGTGTCAAATGGAGTTAATACAGCAGTCATAGGTCAGACCTAGAAGCTAGCTTACCCCATTAAGTACCATTTGTATAGAAAAGTCGACGCAAGTTCCAAACAACTATCTAAAAATGAGTGCAATGGAAACCATTTACTAGGAGCGCTGCACTAAGCATCACCTTCTGAGCGTCATCTTCCTTAACTGTCACAACAGTTCTAGGTAATAGGTGCTATTCTCATTCCTATCTTACAGGTAAGGAAAGTAAAACATAACCGGCTAAGTTACTTGATTGGAAATCACATGGCAAAAATAAACGGCACACTCCAAAGATATACAAATGGCCAACAAGCATATGAAAAGATGTTCAACATCACTAATCATTAGGGAAATGCAAATCAAAACCACTAGATATCACTTCAGATCCATTAGAATGCCTACTATTAAAAAAATAAAACAAAAAAAAACCCCAGAAAATGTGTTGAGGAGGACAGAGAGAAATTGGAACCCTTGCAACACTGCTGGTGGGAATGCAAAATAGTACAACCACTATGGACAAAGCAATGTGGTGGTTCTTCAAAAATTTAAATTACTTTACGATCCAGCACTTTCCTTTCTGGGTATACATCCAGGAGAACTGAAAGGTGGGTTGAAGAGGTATTTGTACAGTCATGTTCTAGTAAGTAGAATCCCCTAATATCTTTCCAGATCATTCTATCATAAGCCCCAAATTAATAAATCTCCATGTTCCATTATTCACTAACCTAAATCTATTTTTTCTTCATTCATTATATACCTACCATCATTTTAAACTGCTGACTGAAAAAAAAGTAAAACCAGCAAACATAATACAGAAAGGCTTCACATATTAACTCAGGATTCCAACATATTATTTCACCTTTAAGTAAGATTACTACTCAGTTACATCATTTACTAAACCTCTGATTCAAATCCAAACAAGTCAAGTAACGCCTTTCGGTTTCAACTATACAAACTTACACCCTACCCATCCCCCAACCCAAAATAAAAAGACCTAGCAGCCCATTGTCTCTCTCTCCATGAGGTTGCTTGATTTTCATATTTGTGACTAAACAACCATTTTATTCTTCTAAAACCATAATTCAGAAAGATCCTGCAATGCACAATCTAAACTCCCCAAAAACACAAATAAACTCCTATGTTTTTAAAAATTTTAAACGCTAAAATAGACTTCAAAGACAGACCTATTCTATTAAATTAGTATTAAGCATCTTTTTCTTCAAGAATTAAGCTGCCAAATTTCTCTAAAAACTAAAGTTGGTTTAATATTCAAGATACAAAGGCATCTTTCAACTTATATTTAGCAGCCTACAAGTTTTTTTTTTAATTAATTAATTTATTTATTTTTGGCTGCATTGGGTCTTCGTTGCTGCGTGCAGGCTTTCTCTAGTTACGGCAAGCAGGGGCTACTCTTTGTTGCAGTGTGCAGGCTTCTCATTGTGGTGGCTTCTCTTGTTGTGGAACACGGGATCTAGGCGCACGGGCTTCAGTAGTTGTGGCTTGCGGGCTCTAGAGCACAGGCTCAGTAGTTGTGGCGCACAGGCTTAGTTGCTCTGCGGCATGTGGGATCTTCCCAGACCAGGGCTCGAACCCCTGTCCCCTGCATTGGCAAGCGGATTCTTAACCACTGTGCCAACAGGGAAGTCCCTTAACCCTTTCTTCTTAACAGCTAAGCTTAAATGCTTCTGCAGCATCGCTGATTGCACAGTTAGAGCTGAGGGTTCACATACAGATAAGAAAAGTACACTTTGATGAAGCATTCCAATAACTAACTGGAATGCAAAATCCTAGAATATAGCCATCTAGGAGCTCAAAAGTGAAAAGAGCAAGTATGCGAAAGGCATTTATGTAGAACACATGCCTTACTGACGCATTCTTATGACTCTTAAAACTCATCATTTTGATCGCATACGTTTCAAGCCTCAATCAGACCTCAAAGACTATAGTATACAAATGTCCCACGGTGTAACCAGAGTTGTCAACACTCCCAGGAAACCATTTAGAAGCAAGATTCTTTTTAAATTAAAGCAGGAAAAAAGTAAATGATCAGTTTGCCTTAAAAATGAGTACCACAAACCTTTCTCAATTGTAAGTGTAGTTAATCTGTTTCTTAGTCTAGGTTTTATCATTGCTGCAATGCATTCTTACTACGTTTAAAATAGCTGCACAGAAGTTGAGACACAGATGTAGAGAACAAACGTATGGACACCAAGGGGGGAAAACCACGGTGGGGTGGGGATGGTGGTGTGCTGAACTGGGCGACTGGGATTGACGTGTATACACTGATGTCTATAAAATTGATGACTGATAAGAACCTGCTGTATAAAAAAACAAACAAAAAAACACAATACTAAACTTTCTTTGGGGTATTTGTATGGAAATATGTTAATATAAATGTTTCAGACATTACATGAAATTTCTAAAAATCTTATATGTTCTGGTATAATGCTATAAGTCATAATTCTAGTTATTACTTTAAAATGTATATCTCAGAAATAACTACACTTCCTTGTCAATTGCATTATTATGAACTTTCATCAAATCTTTAACCGTGGTCATTTTTAACTCTTTTGTCATTTACAGAGAGTTCTGTGTGTACTCTGATGCTTTTGCAAAAATGTTCCCATAAAAGGGTTTCATCTTCAAGGAATTCATGGAAAAGACTCTGACAAGTACAGGTTTCTGGTAACTGATTATACTGCTGAACTGAATGAATAAGCATTTTCAGAACTCTAACAGAAAACTGATGAACTCATAAAAGTGCTAACAAAAGATCAAGATGAGAAAAAAAATTAATTACATGGGACTGAGTGAACTGATGAGGATGATTATAATTTTTGTGACTTTCTGTTTGAATTAAAAAAAAAAAAATCCCACAAGGACTCAGAGGCAAAAAATATACAAATCAATTTTCACTGCAAAGTAAAGGAGCTGTTACAGTGGAGGATTACTGGACTGAATGTCAATATTATGACATAGTATGAGTGTGTTTCACGTTTGGTAATTGCAATCATTGTTGCTTTTGTTGTGGTCATCCATGTACAATGCTTGGTGTCAGTCTATTTATCTCTTGTCAAAATAAAATACAGTGTGTGTGTGAGAAGAAAATAAAAACAAACATTGCCAATGTTGTACCTCTTCTCATGGAAATTAATAAAAATATTAAATGTGAAAAAAATAAAATAAAATAAAATAGCTGCACACTTCACTAAATAAATATGCAATTAATTGGGGGAGGGGGAAAAAAGAGTATCACAAACCAAGTTTCACCAGAAAAATACTCTTACTGTTTTTGATTTAAAATGCTTTACTTGCTCTCTAACCCCCGCTCCAGCACCACCGCCAATACACGCGCTCGGCTCTGGGTCGCCCCTTACTCGTCTCCCTTCAAGGGGAATCCGGCTACCATGCTGTGAAGACACTCAAGCAGCCCTATGGAGTGGTCTAAGAGGAACTGAGGCCTCCTGCCAACAGTTAGTACCAACTTGCCAGCCATCCGTGTGGCTGATAGGGTCTTCGTGCTCCGGCCGGGTGTCAGGCCTGTGCCTCTAAGGTGGGAGAGCCGAGTTCAGGACACTGGTCCATGAGAGACTTCCCAGCTCCACATAATATCAAACAGCAGAAGCTCTCCAAGAGATCTCCATCTCAGAGCTAAGACCCAGCTCCACTCAAAGGCCAGCAAGCTACAGTGCTGGGCACCCTATGCCAAACAACTAGCAAGACAGGAACAAAACCCCACCTGCTGGCAGAGAGGCTGCCTAAAATCATAATAAGTTCACAGACACCCCAAAACACACCACTGGACATGGTCCTGCCCACCAGAAAGACAAGATCCAGCCTCATCCACCAGAACGCAAGCACCAGTCCCCTCCACAAGGAAGCCTACACAACCCATTGAACCAACCTTACCCACTGGGAGCAGACACCAAAAAAAGCGGGAACTACGAACCTGCAGCCTGTGAAAAGGAGACCCCCAAACACAGTAAGTTAAGCAAAATGAGAAGACAGAGGAACACACAGCAGATAAAGGAGCAAGGTAAAAACACACCAGACCAAACAAATGAAAAGGAAATAGGCAGTCTACCTGAAAAAGAATTCAGAGTAATGACAGTAAAGATGATCCAAAATCTTGAAAATAGGAGAAAATATAAGAAACGTTTAATAAGCTTCTAGAAGAACTAGCGAGCAAACAAACACTGATGAACAACACAATAAATGAAATTAAAAATTATCTAGAAGGAATCAACAGCAGAATAACTGAGGCAGAAGAATGGATCAGTGACCTGGAAGATAAAATAGTGGAAATAACTACTGCAGAGCAGAATAAAGAAACAAGAATGAAAAGAATGGAGGAGAGTCTCAGAGACCTCTGGGACAACAATAAACGCACCAATATTTGAATTATAGGAGTCCCAGAAGAAGAAGAGAAAAAGAAAGGGACTGACAAAATATTTTATTTGAAGAGATTATAGTTGAAAAATTCCCAAATATGGGAAAGGAAATAGTCAATCAAGTCCATGAAGCACAGAGAGTCCCATACAGGATAAATCCAAGGAGAAACACGCCAAGACACATATTAATCAAACTATCAAAACCTAAATACAAAGAAAAAATATTTCAAGCAGCAAGGGAAAAACATCAAATGACATATATGGGAATCCCCATATGGTTAACAGCTGATCTTTCAGCAGAAACTCTGCAAGCCAGAAGGGAGTGGCAAGACATATTTAAAGTGATGGAACGGAAAAACCTACAACCAAGATTACTCTACCCAGCAAGGATCTCATTCAGATGTGATGGAGAAATTAAAACCTTTACAGACAAGCAAAAGCTGAGAGAGTTCAGCACCACCAAACCAGCTTTACAACAAATGCTAAAGGAACTTCTCTAGGCAAGAAACACAAGAGAAGAAAATCACCTACAATAACAAACCCAAAACATTTAAGAAAATGGGAATAGGAACATACATATCGATAATTACCTTGAATGTAAATGGATTAAATGCTCCCACCAAAAGACACAGGCTGGCTGAATGGATACAAAAACAAGACCCATCTATATGCTGTCTACAAGAGACCCACTTCAGACCTAGAGACACATACAGACTGAAAGTGAGGGGATGGAAAAAGATATTCCATGCAAATGGAAATCAAAAGAAAGCTGGAGTAGCAATTCTCATATCAGACAAAATAGACTTTAAAATAAAGAATATTACAAGAGACAAAGAAGGATACTATATAATGATCAAGGGATCTATCCAAGAGGAAGGTATAACAATTGTAAATATTTATGCACCCAACATAGGAGCACCTCAATACATAAGGCAAATACTAACAGCCATAAAAGGGGAAATCGACAGTAACACAATCATAGTAGGGGAATTTAACACCCCACTTTCACCAATGGACAGATCATCCAAAATAAAAATAAATAAGGAAACACAAACTTTAAATGATACATTAAAAAAAGATGGACTTAAATGATGTTTATAGGACATTCCATCCAAAAACAAGAGAATACACTTTCTTCTCAAGTGCTCATGGAACATTCTCCAGGATAGATCATATCTTGCGTCACAAATCAAGCCTTGGTAAATTTAAGAAAATTGAAATCGTATCAAGTATCTTTTCCGACCACAACGCTATGAGACTAGATATCAATTACAGGAAAAAATCTGTAAAAAATACAAACACATGGAGGCTAAACAATACACTACTAAATAACCAAGAGATCACTGAAGAAATCAAAGGGGAAATCAAAAAATACCTAGAAACAAATGACAATGAAAGTACGATGACCCAAAACCCATAGGATGCAGCAAAAGCAGTTCTCAGAGGAAAGTTTATAGCAATACAATCCTACCTCAAGAAAACAAGGAACATCTCAAATAAACAACCTAACCTTACACCTAAAGCAATTAGAGAAAGAAGAACAAAAAAACGCCACAGTTAGCAGAAGGAAAGCAATCATAAAGATCAGATCAGAAATAAATGAAAAAGAAATGAAGGAAACAATAGCAAAGAGCAATACTACTAAAAGCTGGTTCTTTGAGAAGATAAACAAAATTGATAAACCATTAGCCAGACTCACCAAGAAAAAAAGGGAGAAGACTCAAATCACTATAATTAGAAATGAAAAAGGAGAAGTAACAACTGACACTGCAGAAATACAAAGGATCATGAGAGTTTAATACAAGCAACTAGATGCCAATAAAATAGACAACCTGGAAGAAATGGACAAATTCTTAGAAAAGCACAACCTTCCGAGACTGAACCAGGAAGAAATAGAAAATATAAACAGACAAATCACAAGCACTGCAATTGAAACTGTGATTAAAAATCTTCCAACAAACAAAAGCCCAGGACCAGATGGCTTCACAGGCGAATTCTATCAAACATTTAGAGAAGAGCTAACATCTATCCTTCTCAAACTCTCCCAAAATATAGCAGAGGGAGGAACAATCCCAAACTCATTCTACGAGGCCAACATCACGCTGATACCAAAACCAGACAAAGATGTCACAAAGAAAGAAAACTACAGGCCAATATCACTGATGAACATAGATGCAGAAAGCATCAACAAAATACTAGCAAACGGAATCCAGCAGCACATGAAAAAGCTCACACACCATGATCAAGGGGGGTTTATCTCAGGAATGCAAGGATTCTTCAATATACGCAAATCAATCAATGTGATACAACATACTAACAAATTGAAGGAGAAAAACCATATGATCATCTCAATAGAGGCAGAAAAAGCTTTTGGCAAAATTCAACACCCATTTATGATAAAAAAAACCCTCCAGAAAGTAGGCATAGAGGGAATTTACCTCAACATAATAAAGGCCATATATGACAAACCCACAGCCAACATCGTTCTCAATGGTGAAAAACTGAAACCATTTCCTCTAAGATCAGGAACAAGACAAGGTTGTCCAGTCTCACCACTATTATTCAACATAGTTTTGGAAGTTTTAGCCACAGCAATCTGAGAAGAAAAAGAAATAAAAGGAATCCAAATTGGAAAAGAAGTAAAGCTGTCACTGTTTGCAGATGACATGATACTATACACAGAGAATCCTAAAGATGCTACCAGAAAACTACTAGAGCTAATCAATGAATTTGGTAAAGTAGCAGGATACAAAATTAATGCACAGAAATCTCTTGCATTCCTATACACTAATGATGAAAAATCTGAAAGAGAAATTAAGGAAACACTCCCATTTACCACTGCAACAAAAAGAATAAAATACCTAGGAATAAAGCTACCTAAGGAGACAAAAGACCTGTATGCAGAAAATTATAAGACACTGATGAAAGAAATTAAAGATGATACAAACAGATGGAGAGATATACCATGTTCTTGGACTGGAAGAATCAACATTCTGAAAATGACTAGACTACCCAAAGCAATCTACAGATTCAATGCAATCATTATCAAACTACCAATGGCATTTTTCACAGACCTAGAACAAAAAATTGCACAATTTGTATGGAAACACAAAAGACGCCAAAGAGCCAAAGCAATCTTGAGAAAGAAAAATGGAGCTGGAGGAATCAGGCTCCCAGACTGCAGACTATACTACAAAGCTACAGTAATCAAGACAGTATGGTACTGGCACAAAAACAGAAATATGGATCAATGGAACAGGATAGAAAGCCCAGAGATAAACCCACGCACATACGGTCACCTTATCTTTGATAAAGGACACAAGAATATACAATGGAGAAAAGATAGCCTCTTCAATAAGTGGTGCTGGGAAAACTGGACAGCTACATGTAAAAGAATGAAATTAGAACACTCCCTAACACCATACACAAAAATAAACTCAAAATGGATTAAAGACCTAAATGTAAGGCCAGACACTATCAAACTCTTAGAGGAAAACATAGGCAGAACACTCTATGACATAAATCACAGCAAGATCCTTTTTGACCCACCTCCTAGAAAAATAGAAAAAAAACAAAAATAGACAAATGGAACCTAATGAAACTTAAAAGTTTTTGCACAGCAAAGGAAACCATAAACAGGACGAAAAGACAACCCTCAGGATGGGAGAAAATATTTGCAAATGAAGCAACTGACAGAGGATTAATCTCCAAAATTTATAAGCAGCTCATGCAGCTCAATATCAAAAAAAAACAAACAACCTAATCCAAAAATGGGCAGAAGACCTAAACAGACATTTCTCCAAAGAAGATATACAGATTGCCAACAAACACATGAAAGGATGCTCAACATCACTAATCATTAGAGAAATGAAAATCAAAACTACAGTGAGGTATCACCTCACACCACTCAGAATGGCCATCATCAAAAAATCTACAAACAATAAATGCTGGAGAGGGTGTGGAGAAAAGGGAACCCTCTTGCACTGTTGGTGTGGGAATGTAAATTGATACAGCCACTATGGAGAACAGTATGGAGGTTCCTTAAAAAAACTAAAAATAGAACTACCATGCGACCCAGCAATCCTACTACTGGGCATATACCCTGAGAAAACCATAATTCAAAAAGAGTCATGTACCACAATGTTCACTGTAGCACTATTTACAATAGCCAGAACTTGGAGGCAACCTAAGTGTCCATTGACAGATGAATGGATAAAGAAGATGTGGCACATATATACAATGGAATATTACTCAGCCATAGAAAGAAATGAAATTGAGTTATTTGTAGTGAGGTGGATGGACCTAGAGACTGTCATACAGAGTGAAGTAAGTCAGACAGAGAAAAACAAATACCGTATGCTAACACATATATATGGAAATCTAAAAAAAAACCAAAATAGTTCTGAAGAACCTAGGGGCAGGACAGGAATAAAGACGCAGACATAGTGAATGGACTTGAGGACATGGGGAGGGGGAAGGGTAAGCTGGGACGAAGTGAGAGAGGGGCATGGACATATATACACTACCAAATGTAAAATAGCTAGCCAGTGGGAAGCAGCTGCATAGCACATTGAGATCAGCTCGGTGCTTTGTGACCACCTCGAGTGGTAGGATAGGGAGGATGGGAGGGAGATGCAAGGGGGAGGAGATATGGGGATATATGTATATGTATAGCTGATTCACTTTGTTATAAAGCAGAAACTAACACACCATTGTAAAGTAATTATACTCCAATAAAGACGTTAAAAATAAATAAATAAAATAAAATACTTTACTTGATTTGAAACAAAAACTTTTCATTAAGGGTTCTAAGGCTCACTTCTTTTAAAAATCATCTCATTTAAATGTTTATAGCATAATGTCACATGAAAAAGACCACAAAACAGAATATATGAAAGGGGAAAAAAAATATATATATATATATATATGAAAGGATTCTATACATTTACTGTATCTGCCTTAGTTACCTTCCAAAAATAGGGCACTGCCTTTATTCAAGGTCCTTACAACATCTAGCAGGAATCTCTCTCTGTTACTTCAACTTGAACAAAGTTGGGTAAGCAGGTATCCTAATATTTACTAAACAGCTTAGGGGTCACAGAGAATCATTTTATATTTAGGCATATATGTCACATGTATGTCTGCTGTAGGTAGAATATGTATACTGCGTACATGCATAGACTATGTATATGTATGCATAAAATACACACTCATATATATGCATAGATAAAAATCTGAAAGGTGTAAATCCAAAACAAGCAGTGATTACCTCTGGATGATATGAGATCTATAATTTAAATTTTTTATCTTGTTATTTATCTTTTCTAACTTGTCTACAACAAAGAAAGTTAAAATTTTTATCTTTATATTCCACTGTACTGGTGTCAACAGCAGAACTCTTTCCTTATATGGTATAGTTTTCATGTTCCACCAAGAAAGAATAATTTTCAGGTTCTCTGCCATTTTTCTAAAATTGCCAACATTTCCAGGTACTCTGGTAAACTTGTTCTAAACAAAAGGATGTTAAACAGGTGCTAACTGCACATATAACAACTTTTAGGTATCGCAAATCAAATTCCTTAAAGATTTACCTTCATCGTACATTTCTTCTATTAAATAGGCCTCTGCTCGGTCTTTCAAAGCGTTCACATTGTCAGGTTCCATCTGTAAAACTTCCGAACACACTCGAATAGCTTCAACAGGCTTCTCATCCTAAAAGTAAGTGTGAGAAAAGAATTTATGGTTGTTTTCCACATGTCAAGTTTTCACAATTCTGGGAGTGAGTCAACAGTTACCTTAGAAAAGCAGTGGCAAATCCTTTCTTTTGAACGAACTGTATATTCAGAAACACTTGGCTCTGTTTTCATGACAGATTCATATTTGCTGGTTGCATCTGTGTATCTGTTAAGTGAGCAAATCATGATGAGTAAAAAATGAAATTCTATTTCCAGAGCTAAAGAAAGGACCCTCTACTCTTCACTATATGTTATTTAATCAATTGACCTGAATGAGCACATCCCTTCAAAGACTGCTTCTACCTTATTAATCTACAGTAGTAAGGAAGGTTCTCTCTGCAATTAAGAGTTGGGAGATAAAACACATGACCACAGAAAATGTATATGGATAAATCAAAGCACACCTGTGAGTACCCATCAAATCAAATGATGAATTCTCTACAGAAAAGTGCTCATGATTTTGAAACTGAGGAAAAGACTTTGTTAAAGTCTGACTATACAAAGCACTTTCAGCAAAACAGAGATCAGGTTTTATTTCTTGGTTACTACACGCTTTGATGAAATAACAGAGTCCATTACATGTTATTTTATATAACAAATATCAATATTCAAATCTAAGTACATTGTAATTCCTTGCAGAAGAAACCTTTTTTTTTTTTTTAGAGATGTCAACAGTTTTCTATTCACTTAGTTGTGTGTGTATATGTATGTGTATGTGTGAGTATATGTAGTTTTATATAGTTTTATCACATGTGTAGATTCGTGTAACCATCACCACAATGAAGACACAGAACTATTCCACCTCTATAAGGTTTCTTCATGCCATCCCTTTATAGTTACACATCATCCTGCTCCCTAACCCTTAGCAATTTCTAATCTGTTTACCATCTCTATAATTGTATTTCATGAATGCTATATAAATGTAATCATACAGTAGGTAACCTTTTTTTTTTTTAATTTTATTTATTTTTGGCTGCATTGAGTCTTCGTTGCTGCGCGCGGGCTTTTCTCTAGTTGCGGCGAGCGGGGGCTACTCTTCGTTGTGGTGCGCGGGCTTATTGCTGTGGCTTCTCTTGTTGAGGAGCATGGGCTCTAGGCGCACAGGCTTCAGGAGTTGTGGCACGCAGGCTCAGTAGTTGTGGCGCATGGGCTTAGCTGCTCCGTGGAGAAGAAACCTGCTTAAATTCCCAACATTACTAGCTTTCTAAGAACAATAAAAGCTACTTCAGCATTTTTTTAAACTGGTGGAAAGTACTAGTCATGTTACGCACTGTTACTTTCCTCATTAATGGCAAACTGCTGGGTTGGCCAAAAGGTTCGTTCAGTTTTTTCCATAAGATGGCTCTAGTAGCACTTAGTTGTCTTTAACTTCATTCGAAACAATTATGTTAGCTTGTATGTGACAGCTGTCATATCAGTGTACATTTAAAAAAAGATCAAAATTGGTGAATTTTTGTGTAGCCATTTTAATGTTGAAGATGGAAGAAAAAAAGCAACATTTTCAGCATATTATGCTTTATTATTTCAAGAAAGGTAAAAATGCAACTGAAATGCACAAAAAGATTTATGCAGTGTATGGAGAAGGTGCTGTGACTGACTAAACATGTCAAACGTGGTTTGAGAAGTTTCATCCTGGGGATTTCTCACTGGATGATGCTCCACGGTCGGGTAGACCAGTTGAAGTTGATAGCGATCAAATAGAAACAGTAACTGAGAACAATCAACATTATACCATGCGGGAGATAGCCAGCATACTCAAAATATCCAAATCAAGTGTTGAAAATCATTTGCGCCAGTTTGGTTATGTGAATCACTTTGATGTTTTGGTTCCACATAAGTTAAGCGAAAAAAACCTTCTTGACCATATTTCCACTTGCAATTCTCAACTGAAACATAATGAAAACGTTCTGTTTTTAAAACAAATTGTGATGGGCGATGAAAAGTGGATACTGTACAACAATGTAGAACAGAAGAGATCGTGGGACAAGCAAAATGAACCACCACCAACCACACCAAAGGCCAGTCTTCATCCAAAGAAGGTGATGTGTATACGGTGGGATTGGAAGGGAGTCCTCTATTATGAGCTCCTTGTGGAAAACCAAACGATTAATTCCAACAAGTACTGCTCCCAATTAGACCAAATGAAAGCAGCACTCGACGAAAAGCATCCAGAATTAATCAACAGAAAACGCATAATCTTCCATCAGGATAACACAAGACCACATGTTTCTTTGATGCCCAGACAAAAACTGTTACAGCTTGGCTGGGAAGTCCTGATTCATCTGCCATATTCACCAGACATTGTACCTTCAGATTTTCATTTATTCCAGTCTTTACAAAATTCTGTTAACAGAAAAAATTTCAATTCCCTGGAAGACTGTAAAAGGCACCTGGAACAGTTCTTTGCTCAAAAAGATAAAAAGTTTTTGGTAGATGGAATTATGACGTTGCCTGAAAAATGGCAGAAGGTAGTGGAACAAAAGGGTGAATACATTGTTCAATAAAGTTCGTGGTGAAAATGAAAAATGTGTCTTTTTAGTTAAAAAACCGAAGGCACTTTTTGGCCCACCCAGTGCAAGCTATATTTACATTCCATTGTGGCACATTATTCCCAAAGCGCTGCAATCTTCAAATTTAAATGCCACTGTACTAAAATACAGGTTTAAATACAAAACTTAAAGCAAAAGCTAGACATCAATGTCAAAATCCTAGTTGGGATTACTGTTCTAGAGATTTCCAAGATGGTACAATTGTAGGAAACTATACAGAGTATGCGAGACCTCGCTCTATTTCTTAAAACTACGTGCGAAACTACAATTAGAAATTAAAAGCTCAATTAGAAAATACTGCACTTCACTTTAAAAAAAAAGGTAGCTTCTGGAAAGGTGGAGTAGATGTACCTTCCCCAATTCTTCTAGCTAGATACCTGTGTAAATACCCTGGACATTATATGTACTTTTTTTTTAATATGAAAAGACTCAGAAAGGGGGCGATAAGAAAATTACGGTCCCACCCCCACCAATATCAGCAGGTCAACTGGAGAGCCTAGACTTCTTCCCTGGTAATGAGGTGTGTCCACACCCAGCCAAGGTGGCGTCGGAGAATGCCACTTTGGGAGCCAGAATTGAGTCCCCAGAACTCCTACCCACACCACGCAGTAGTGAGAATCCCACACCTCGAATAGCAATGAAGGCCAAGTGGGAAACTTCTACCTCAATCTGGCAGTTAACGAGGTGGTGCAAACCCCCCAGCCCCTCATGCTCACTTTGCTGGAACAATGTCAGAAAAAGCCACCCAAAAAAGAAGATTTAAATAAAAAACAGTATCTTATAAAATGAACATATCCAGGTTTCAATTAAAAACTAATCATCATACCAAGAAACAGGAAAATCTCAAACCAACACCAAGAGGACAGAGATGTTAAAGCAGCCATGAAAAAAGCAGCAATTAACAAACATGTTTAAAGCAAATGAAAAAATAGAATGCCTCAGCAAAGAAATGGAAAGTCTCAGCAAAGAAATAGAAGATATAAACATTCCAAATAGAACTTTTAGAACTGAAAAGTATAAAAACTGAAATAAATTGCTCACCACATGTGCTCAAGAGCAGAATGTAGGGGACAGAGAAAAGAATCAGTGAATTGGAACAATAGAAATTACCAAATCTGAACAACAGAGAAAACAAACTGAAAAAGAAAAATAAACAGAGCCTCAGGGACTGTAGGGCTAAAACAAAAACTCTAACATTTATGTTAATCAGAGTCTAAGAAGGAAAACAGAGAGAGGGCAGGGCTGAAAAAGTATTCCCAGAAATAATGGCTGGAAACTTCCCAAAATTTGACAAGAGACATAAACCTACATATTCTAGAAGCTAAGGATACGTCAAACAGGATAAACACAAAGAAATCCATGCTGAGATATATCATAATTAAACTTCTGAAAACTAAAGACAAGGAAATAATCTGGAAAGCAGTCAGAGGAAAATAACTCCTTATCTTTAGGGAAAAAAAAAATTAGAATGACAATGGATTTCTCATCAGGAACCATGGAAGCCAGAAAGAAACGGCACAATATTTTTCAGCTGCTGTAACAAAAGAACTGTTAACCCAGAATCCTGTACTGAGAGGAAATGTCTGCATACTCTGTATACATCGCTATCGCTCTAGCTATATATTACCTTTTAATAATCAATTTATGTGCCTGTCTCCCACACTGAACTACCAGCGTCTTAAGACCAAACACTACGAGTCATATTCATTTCTGCACCCCTCAGTACATAGTCAGTGCCTGATACAGGAGAAATTCAGTAAATAGTTGGTGAAATATAAAATAAATCTGCTGGTAAGAATACTATGCAGGGACTTCCCTGGCGGCACAGTGGTTAAGAATCCACCTGCCAGTGCAGGGGACACGGGTTCGAGCCCTGGTTCAGGAAGATCCCACATGCCGTGGAGCAACTAAGTCCACGTGCCACAACTACTGAGGCCGCGCACCTAGAGCCCGTGCTCTGCAACAAGAGAAGCCACCGTAATGAGAAGCCCACGCACTGCAACAACCCCACTGGCTGCAACTAGAGAAAGCCCGCACGCATCAACGAAGACCCAATGCAGCCAAAAATAAACAAACAAATAAATTGTAAATAAACAAATAAAAAAAAATACTACGCAGTTACCACTATTTATATTCTGCCTTATTCAAAAAGTGTACAATTGTGGTAGTTTTGCTAAGGCCCAATGCCATCTAAGATACTCCACCCTCAACAGCAAGGAGTAAGAGCAAGCAGTTCAGTTGTTCTTTTGCGGCCACAACCAGACATATGAGGGAAGGTGAGATCCTCTACACAAGCACAGTCTTACCTGCCTTCTTTGATGAGCTCTTCAGCTGACTTAATCAGCTTATTAAGTTTCTTGACTTGTTTATAGTGTGCAAAACACCTTTTATGATCCTGGTCAAGTTTAAGACATTCACGAACTTCACTGTTCATGTATTAAAAAAAGGAAAATACTCCAAGTCACAATAATCAATAAATGGTTTTTCATACTAAATATAGAAATCACAACAAAAGGTATTTTTTGTCTGTAACAATTAAAATATACTGACAATAATTTATCATACACTGTTACATACGACATTGTATTATGCACACACATTTATTAATTCAAATTCAAACGACTTAAGTAGAGATATATAACAAACACTATTTTGCTTCTGCAAATGTAATACCCTCCTATTTATTTTACTAAGCATACTTCATGAAAAGAACTAATGTGGAAGCAGAATAACTTAGAGATAACACAAAATTATAGATATATAAAAAAGTCTTAACCATAATTTTATTAATTTAAATTTAAAAAGAAAATGGGAGTATTCTCTTACTGCAAACAATAAAAACATGAGGAGATGTGTACGTTACTAGAACTGACCTGAGAGACAGTTCATGGTCTCCTAGCTCATAGTACAGTGTGCTGATTTTATAGAATGCCTCAGTATTATCATTCTTCAATTTTGAAGCAGCTTTTAAGTCACTTATCGCTTTCCTAGGTTCCCCTTCTTTTATAAAACATTCAGCTCGAAGTTCCCGTAGTTCTGCATCCCAAACACAAACCTTGAGAAACAAAAGAACTAGACTTAAAGAAACAGTAAATTATGCACATTCATACTTGCACCCGACATATTTTATCTACATATTTATCAACATAAAACATCCTCAGTTAATGTGATGACTTCTATATTGTAAGTAATATTAAAAAGTCTGATACAATTTAGATGTGACAAAAATAATGAGATGTGACAAAATAATTTCTCCAAAGATGTCTTAAATAAATTCCAATGGGGTAAGGGATGTATATACTAACAAGGCCCTTTTCCTACCCCTTTCAGTTATATAATTCTAAAACACTGAAAGTAAGAAAACATGGTATTTACTATTAGAAGGTGGTTCCCAGTGAAGTATATTTGATTTATTTTAATATACATTTATTTATTTTATTTAATTTTTTATTTTTGGCTGTATTGGGTCTTTGTTGCTGCGCATGGGCTTTTCTCTAGTTGCAGCGAGCGGGACCACTCTTCGCTGCGGTGTGCAGACTTCTCATCGCGGTGGCCTCTCCTCTCCTGTTGCGAAGCACGGGCTCTAGGCACGTGGGCTTCAGTAGTTGTGGCTCGCGGGCTCAGTAGTTGTGGCTCGCGGGCCCTAGAGCGCAGGCTCAGCAGTTGCACATGGGCTCAGCTGCTCCGTGGCATGTGGGATCTTCCCAGACCAGGGCTCAAACCCGTGTCCCCTGCATTGGCAGGTGGATTCTTAACCACTGTGCCACCAGGGAAGCCCTACCGTATTTGATTTTGAAGAGATTATTTTCTAACTGGAGTTTTGTACTTAACAATTCTAATTTCTAGTCTCAAAAAATAAAATCTAGACTCTAAATTCACAAAATATTTTTATTCTACCAGTAACTATATTAAATGATCTTTTACAAAATGTTACCTCCTTGAAATTAAATCCTCATATCACAAAAATAAAGAGAAAAACAATGTGAGAAGGCTGAAGCTTCACTGTTTCCATTTTATCAAAAAGTTGACAATGTTTGGTAAACCACTAGTATTCTTCAAAATGTAAACCCAAATGCTCACCAATAAGACCTGTGTAAGTATCTTTATATATTTCTTAGAGCTGTATTAAAGTCATGTCAACTTTTCACATAGAGTAAGATATCAAAATCAACATTGTATATAAACTAAATACAACAAGCTAGGTCAAGATGGATAGTCTAATTACTGGAAGGTAAAAATCGTAACTTTGTATTTCCTTGATACAGCATTAACAAAATAATTTAGTAAACCGTGAATTCCACTGGACCACACCACACGATTTCCTCTATAAAACTATCAAAAACTGGCCATTCTATATACATCACGAGTTTATTGCCAAGATTAGACTATACAAAGTGCTATGAAAATGATAAATCAATATGAATTATGACTGCTTCCATTTGAATATTCTTTTAGACTTCCTTCTGAAACCATTACATCCTTTGTCATTAAGTCCTTGCTGAGGCAGATTTAGATTTCCCTATCTAGAACCCTCTGGATCCTATCAACTCTTCATCTGCCTTCTTCCCTAGAAACTTCTCACTCTAAACACTCATCTTTCCTCTCAAACATCATTTTTCCTTTTTCTTCAATCAACTCTTTCATCTTTTACCCCATTAACTAACCTCTAGAGTTTTCTTGCCCTGCCACCCAAAAATGCAAAATCAAACAAAAACAGCAAAGCAGGCAATGTATAAAGATAGGCAACTCCCACTCCGTAGCACCTTCAGTATATTTACTGAAAATTTCAGTCCCAAATTTTGTTCTGTATAAACACCATCTTTCAATTAAGAGCTGAAAACCCCAGGGTCAATCTGATTTTATGCTATCTAAGTTTTTTGTGGTATATAACATGTCAAAGTATATACACATACCTTATAGTAAAAAGCAGTTAAGTGTTAGGCATGTCAGCTGCAAGAGCAAAAAAAAACTTACCTCTAAAATCTTATCAAGGAAGGTTATAGCAGCAATATAATCTGAGCTTTCAAAAGCATCAAGTGCTTGTGAACGCAAACGCTGCATTTCATCAGATTTGATAAGTTGGGACTGGGCTTCTTTTTCTTCATTTTCACTTGGATTTGATTTGAGCTATAACAATAAGAAGAAATTAAACAGGGTTTTTAATCTCTTGAGTGTAATACCCATAATATACAATGATCTGACCCTTCCAAACACTCCAGTTCATCGGGGGGAAGGGGTAAGGAGACACTGGCACAACTGGCTTCTCCAGTGACTTGTCCCCCAGTGCTGATCGCTGTGGGAAGCAGCAGCGAAGGCATCCTTATTCCCACCGATACGGTGCGCGAGAGCAAGCAGTGGAGCTAGAGTCAAAAGAGCTGGGTCGCCAAAACTTCCCTGGAAGCAAATATATTTAGGAATGTGGAAAGGTAGAGAAGAACGAAGGAAAGCACCTTTCTCACTTTGTTACATATAGCTCTGCAGAAAAACTTGAGTTTTATGTGTTTTGCGCCTTCTAGTTATATTTCTTAAGTATTTAGTTTTAAGTATAAAATAATTTTATCACAATAATGAAAAGCATAGGGAAACTGAAGGAAAGGGCAGTTTTTTAGGGGTTATAAGATAAAAAAGATTTGATACCAGAGGGTTTGAGGTATAATAAGAAAGGAAGACTTTACAGGGAAAAATAAGAGAGTAACATCTTATTAAAAAGGCTTATGACATGGTTTTAGGAGGTTTACACGTTGTCTCTTTTTTTAAACATCTTTATCAAGGTATACTTTATATACCATAAAATTCACTCATTTGAGTGTGCAATTCCATGACTTTTAATAAACTTACAAAGTATGCGACCATTACCACAGTTTTAGACCGTTCCTACCGCCTCAGTAAGATCCCTTGTGTCTGCTTACAGTTCATTCCTGCCCCCAGGCTGGCCTCATACGCACAGTCAACTCTTAACAATTTCTTCCTCCACATGGAAAAATCTTAAGCTTAATGGCACAGAAAAATTGGGTGCCTACATTAAAAAGCTACTGATTTTTTGGAAAGATTTTTCTTTAAGATTACAGTTTATATGTAATAATTCCTGAAATCTAATATTCCTACCAAGATGGGAATTGTAGTTAATGGGTTCCCCTTTTGGGTGAAGTACAGACACCAGTAGGTTATTTCTAGAAATACCTCCCCTTCAGTTGACCGATCACACTGCTTCCCCTTCAGTGGACTCATGTTTTAAAAACACCCCCAACTAGCTACCTGGTAGGAGAGGATACTCCGAATGAGAAAACTTAAAAATATTAACTCTTGGTAAAGGGACTGTATTTCTCCATTTTGTCTTTTGGATACTTTAGGTATTGTTTTCTGTCTGTTTAATCTTTGGCTTTTAAGGAATGGCTAGGACTCCATGCATTCATAGGTAACTGGGAAGTGGTAACCTTAGCTCACTAAGGAGGAGGATTTTCCCTGCATGACTGAATTTACAAGTTGAAGGAAGCTACTTTGGGCTATGGAAGGCTTGTCTTTGTTTTATCATCCTCGGGATAGTCTTGAATACTTCTAATAAACCACACTGGAAGGAGTATCAGTGTATATGTGCTGTCACTTTGGTCTGGGTAAAAGTAGATGTTTAGTGATAACTTGTTTCCTCGATGATGATGATGACGACGATGATATGTCAGGTATCCAGCATTATAATTCAACATCTGTATACACTACAAAGTGATCACTCCCACAAGTCTAGTTACCATTCATCATTATACAGCTGACCCCCTTCACCCATTATACCCAACTCCCAACCCCCTTCCCCTCCAGTAACCACTAATCTAGTCTCTGCAACTATGAATAAATTTCATTTTGTTTGTTCGTTTGTTTTTTTAGATTCCACATATGAGTGAAATCATACAGTATTTGTCTTTCTCCATCTGATTTATTTTACTTAGCCTAATACACTCAAGATCCATCCACATTGTCACAAATGGGAGGATTTCTTTTTTTATAGTTGAATAGTATTCCACTGCATATACATACTACATCTTCTTTATTTGTTCATCCATCAATGGACACTTAGGTTGTTTCCATAGCTTGGCTATTGTAAATAATGCTGCAGTGGACATAGAGGGGGGCATATATATTGGTAACTTGTTTCCTATATGTACACTACTGCCCCCTTTTGGACAGAATGTATTAGAGACTGCCTCTTCTGGATGGAATTTGCATCTTTTCTCTCCCAAACTTTTACAGTCTAGTCTCTTCAACACACTCTTTCTTGTAGGAAGGTGAGGGAGGAGAAGGCCCTAAACCTCGAGGGTGAGGATGGAGGGCTCAGCCTCACTCCATGGTCAAATAATGGGAATGGGAAAGAAGGAGTGAGCCCTGGTCATCTGGGCTTCTTTGGGGCTGGGAGGGAAAAGGAGAAGAGGGGGAGATTCTTCCAAGGAGGTACGAAAGGAGTCTGAGGAACAAACTAAGGACATACAACTCAGGAGAGTTTCAAAGAGGGTTAAGTGAGATGAAGCTTTTCACTCTTATCCCAAGGTTGCTGACTCCTCCCAATTGCCCTCTCACGTTCCAGGATACTTACACGTGGAGAGTGAACCCTGCTGATATTTCCCTCCCTCCTTTTGTCATGTTTCTTGATATCCCTTCTTTTCTTTGGTGCTTTACATTTCTGACTCTCTCAGCCAAACCTCTATCTGTAACAGTACTTTATTTCTTATTTACCGTGGTCACTATCTTTTGGAGAAAAAATCATAATAATGAACACAGATGCAAAAATCATCCACAAAATGCTAGGAAACTGACTCCAGCAACACACTGAAAGGCTCATACACCATGATCAAGTGGGGTTTATTGCAGGGATGCAAGGAGTTTTCAACATCTGCAAATCAACACAATATATCACACATTGACAAGTTAAAGAATAAAAACTATATGATCATCTCAATAGATACAGAAAAGACTTTTGATAAAATTCAACATCCACTTGTGATTAACAAAAAACTCTTCAGAAAGTGGGCATAGAGGGAATATACCTCAACATAATAAAGGTCACACATGACAAACCCACAGCCAACATCACATGCAATGGTGAAAAGCTGAAAGCATTTCCTCTAAGATCAGGAACAAGACAAGGATGTCCACTCTCACCACTTTTATTCAAGTCCTACCCACAGCAATCAGAGAAGAAAAACAAATAAAAGGAATCCAAATTGGAAAAGAAAAAGTAAAACTGTCACTGTTTGCAGATGACATGAGGCTATACATAGAAAATCCTACAGATGCTGCCAGAAAACTACTAAAGCTCATCAATCAATTCGGTAAAGTTGCTGGATACAAAATTAATAAAAATAAATCTGTTGAATTTCTATATACTAGCAATGAAATATCAGAAACAGAAATTAAGGAAACAATCCCATTAACTATCACATCAAAAAGAATAAAGTATCTAGGAATAAACCTACCTAAAGAGGCAACAGACCTGTACTCTGAAAACTGTAAGATGTTAATGAGAGAAACTGAAGATGACGTAGATGGAAATATATACCATGTTCTTGGATTGGAAGAATTAACACTGTTAAAACAACCATAGAACCCAAGGCAATCTACAGATTCAATGCAATCCCTATCAAATTACCAATGGCATTTTTCACAGAACTAGAACAAAAATTTTTTTAATTTGTATAGAAACACAAAAAACCTCGCATAACCAAAACAATCTTGAAAGAGAACAGAGCTGGAGGAATCACACTCCCTAACTTTGGACTATACTACAAAGCTACAGTAATTAAAACAGTATGGTACTGGCACAAAAAACAGAAATATAGATCAATGGAACAAGATAGAAAGCCGAGAAATAAACCCATGCACTTATGGTCAATTAATCTACAACAAAGGAGGCAAGAATATACAATGGAGAAAAGACAGCCTCTTCAATAAGTGGTGCTGGGGAAACTGGACAGCTACATGTAAAAGACTGAAATTAGAACATTCTCTAACACCAAATACAAAAATAAACTCAAAATGGATTAAAGACCTAAATGTGAGACCGGATACTATAAAACTCCTGGAGGAAAACGGAGGCAAAACACTCTTTGACATAAATTGCAGCAATACTTTTTGGATCCATCTCCCAGAGTAATGGTAATAAAAACAAAAATAAACAAAAGGAACTTAATTAAACTTAAAAGCTTTTGCACAGCAAAGGAAACCACAAACAAAATGAAAAGACAACTAGCAGATTGGAGGAAAATATTTGCAAATGATGCTACAGACAAGGTAGTAATTTCCAAAATATACAAACAGTTCATAGAGCTTAATATCAAAAAAACCAAACAACTCAATGAAAAATGGGCAGAAGACCTAAATAGACATTTCTCCAAAGAAAACATACAGATGGTCAACAGGCACATGAAAAGATGCTCAACATCACTAATTATTAAAGAAATGCAAATCAAAACTACAATAAGGTATCACTTCACACCAGTCAGAACGGTCATGATTAAAAAGTCTACAAATAATAAATGCTAGAGAGGGTGTGGAGAAAAAGGAATCCTCCTACAAAGTTGGTGGGAATGCAAATTGGTGCAGCCCACTATGGAGAACAGTATGGAGGTTCCTTAAAAAACTGAAAACAGAGTTATCATATGATCCTGCAATCCTACTCCTGGGCATATACCCAGAGAAAACTCTGACTCGAAAAGATACATGCACCCCAATATTCATAGCAGCACTATTTATAACAGCCAAGAAATGGAAGCAACCTAAATGTCCCTCAGCAGATGAATGGATAAAAAAGATGTGGTGTGGAGATAGATACACACACACACACACACAAAATAGAATATTACTCAGTCATAAAAAGGAAAGAAATTGGGTCATTTGTAGAGACGTGGAAGGACCTAGAGACTGTCTTACAGAGTGAAGTAAGTCAGAAAGAAAAAAATGAATATCGTATATTAATGCATATATGTGGAATCTGAAAAAATTGGTATAGACGATCTTATTTACAAAGTAGAAAGAGAGACAAAGACATAGAGAACAAACGTATGGATACCAAGGGGGAAGGGGGTGGGTGAAGGCAAACTGGGATTGACATATATACACTATTGATACTGTGTATAAAATAGATAACTAGGGGGCACCTTCAATATGGTGGAGGAGTAAGACGTGGAGATCACCTTCTTCCCCACAAATACATCAAAACTACACCTACATGTGGAACACCTCCTACAGAACACCTACAGAACACCTACTGAACGCTGGCAGAAGACCTCAGACTTCCCAAAAGGCAAGAAACTCCCCACGTACCTGGGTAGGGCAAAAGAAAAAAGAAAAAACAAAGACAAAAGAATAGGGACGGGACCTGCACCTCTGGGAGGGAGCTGTGAAGGAGGAAAAGTTTCCACACATTACGAAGCCCCTTCATTGGCAGAGACGGGGGGAGGGCGGGGGGAAGCTTCGGAGCCACGGAGGAGAGCGCAGCAACAGGGGTGCAGAGGGCAAAGCAGAGAGATTCCCACACAGAGGATCGGTGCCGACCAGCACTCACCAGCCCGAGAGACTTGTCTGCTCACCCGCCAGGACGGGCGGGGGCTGGGAGCTGAGGCTCGGGCTTCGGAGGTCAGATCCCAGGGAGAGGACTAGGGTTGGCTGCGTGAACACAGCCTGAAGGGGGCTAGTGCGCCACAGCTAGCTGGGAGGGAGTCCCGGAAAAAGTCTGGACCTGCAGGACACCATTGTTTCAGGGTGCACAAGGAGAGGGGATTCAGAGCACCGCCTAAACGAGCTCTAGAGATGGGCGCGAGCCACAGTTATCAGCGTGGACACCAGAGACGGGCATGAAATGCTAAGGCTGCTGCTGCAGCCACCAAGAAACCTGTATGAAGCACAGGTCACTATCCACACCTCCGGTCTTGGTAGCCTGTGCGGCCCGCCACTGCCAGGGTCCCATGATCCAGAGACAACTTCCCCGGGAGAACACACGGCGCGCCTCAGGCTGTTGCAACGTCACGCCGGCCTCTGCCGCCGCAGGCTCGGTCCGAATTCCGTACCCCTCCCTGCCCCCCTCAGCCTGAGTGAGCCAGAGCCCCCTAATCAACCGCTGCTTTAACCCCATCCTGTCTGGGTGGGGAACAAACACCCTCAGGCGACCTACACGCAGAGGCAAGGCCAAATCCAAAGCTGAACCCCAGGAGCTGTGTCAACAAAGAAGAGAAAGGGAAATCTCTCCCAGCAGCCTCAGGAGCAGTGGATTAAATCTCCACAATCAACTTGACGTACCTTGCACCTGTAGAATACCTGAATAAACAACAAATCATCCCAAAATTGAGGTGGTGGACGTTGGGAGCAACTGTAGACTTGGGATTTGCTTTCTGCATCTAATTTGTTTCTGGTTTTATGTTTACCTTAGTTTAGTATTTAGAGCTTATCATTGGTAGATATGTTTATTGATTTGGTTGCTCTCTTCCTTTTTTTATATATATTAAATATATATATATTTTTCCTTTTTCTCTTTTTCTGAGTGTGTATGGGTATGCTTCTTTGTGTGATTTCGTCTGTATAGCTTTGCTTTTGCCATTTGTCCTAGGGTTCTGACTGTCCATTTTTTGTTGTTGTTGTTTGGTTTTTTTTTAGTATAGTTTTTAGCATTTCTTATCTTTGGTGGATTTGTTTTTTGGTTTCGTTGGTCACTTCATTCTTTCTCTCTTTCTTCTTTTTTATTACTTTATTATGTTTTAATTTTTATTAGTTTTTTTCTATTTTAATACCTTTATTTTATTTGTTTTCTTTCTTTCTTTCTTTTTCCCCCTTTTCTTCTGAGCTGTGTGGCTGACAGGGTCTTGGTGCTCTGGCCGGGTGTCAGGCCTGAGCCTCTGTGGGAGAGCCGAGTTCAGGACACTGGTCCACCAGAGACCTCCCGATCCCACGTAATACCAAACGGCAAAAGCTCTCCCAGACATCTCCATCTCAATGCTAAGACCCAGCTCCACTCAACGACCAGCAAGCTATAGTGCTGGATACCCTATGCTGAACAACTAGCAAGACAGGAACACAAGCCAACCATCAACAGAGAGGCTGCCTAAAATCATAAGTTCACAGACACCCCAAAAAACACACCACTGGACGTGGTCCTGCCCACCGGAAAGACAAGATCCAGCCTCATCCACCAGAACACAGGCACTAGTCTCCTCCACCAGAAAGCCTACACAACCCACTGAACCAACCTTACCCACTGGGTAAGGTAACCAACCTTACCCACTGGGAGCAGACACCAAAAACAACAGGAACTACAAACCTGCAGCCTGCAAAAAGGAGACCCCAAACACAGTAAGTTAAGCAAAATGAGAAGACAGAGAAATACACAGCAGATGAAGGAGCAAGGTAAAAACCCACCAGACCAAACAAATGAAGAGGAAATAGGCAATCTACCTGAAAAAGAATTCAGAGTAATGACAGTAAAGATAATTCAAAATCTTGGAAATAGAAAGGAGAAAATACAAGAAATGTTTAACAAGGACCTAGAAGAACCAAAGAGCAAACAAACAATGATGAACAACACAACAAATGAAACTAAAAATTCTCTAGAAGGAATCAATAGCAGAATAACTGAGGCTGAAGAACGGATGAGTGACCTGGAAGATAAAATAGTGGAAATAACTACCACAGAGCAGAATAAAGACAAAAGAACGAAAAGAATTGAGGACAGTATCAGAGACCTCTGGGACAACATGAAACACACCAACATTCGAATTATAGGGGTCCGAGAAGAAAAAGGGGGGAAAAAAAGGGACTCAGAAAATATTTGAAGATATTATAGTTGAAAATTTCCCTAATATGGGTAAGGAAATAGTCAATCAAGTCCAGGAAGTGAGAGAGTCCCATACAGGATAAATCCAAGGAGAAACACGCCAAGACGCATATTAATCAAACTATCAAAAATTAAACACACAGGGTTTCCCTGGTGGCGCAGTGGTTGAGAATCTGCCTGCCAATGCAGGGGACACGGGTTCGAGCCCTGGTGTGGGAAGATCCCACATGCCGCGGAGCAACTAAGCCCGTGCGCCACAACTACTGAGCCTGCGCGTCTGGAGCCTGTGCTCCGCAACAAGAGAGGCCGCGATAGTGAGAGGCCCACGCACCGCGATGAAGAGTGGCCCCCGCTTGCCACAACTAGAGAAAGCCCTCGCACAGAAACGAAGATGCAACACAGCCAAAAATAAAATAAATAAATAAATTTAAAATATAATCTGTTAAAAAAAAACATTAAACACACAAAAAATTATTAAAAGCAGCAACGGAAAAGCAACAATTAACATACACGGGCATCCCCATAAGGTTAACAGCTGATCTTTCAGCAGAAACTCTGCAAGCCAGAAGGGAGTGGCAGGACATATTTAAAGTGACGAAAGGGGAAAACCTACAGCAAAGATTACTCTACCCAGCAAGGATCTCATTCAGATTCGATGAAGAAATTAAAATCTTTACAGATAAGCAAAAGCTAAGAGAATTCAGCACCACCAAACCAGCTCTACAGCAAATGCTAAAGGAATTTCCCTAGGCAGGAAACAAAAGAGAAGGAAAAGACTTACAATAACAAACCCAAAACAATTAAGAAAATGGTACAAGGAACATACATATTGATAAGCACCTTAAAGGTAAATGGATTAAATGCTCCAACCAAAAGACATAGACTGGCTGAATGGATACAAAAATAAGACCCATACATACGTTGTCTACAAGAGACCCACTTCAGACCTAGGGACACATACAGACTGAAAGTGAGGGGACTGAAAACGATACTCCATGCAAATGGAAATCAAAAGAAAGCTGGAGTAGCAATTCTCATATCAGACAAAATAGACTTTAAAATAAGGACTATTACAAGAGACACTGAAGGACACTACATAATGATCAAGGGATCAATTCAAGAAGAAGATACAACAATTGTAAATATTTATGTGCCCAACATAGGAGCACGTCAATATATAAAGCACATGCTAACAGCCATAAAAGGGGAAATCGACAGTAACAAAATCACAGTAGGGAACTTTAACACCCCACTTTCATCAATGGACATCATCCAAAATGAAAATATATAAGGACACACAAGCCTTAAATGATAAATTAAACAAGATGGACTTAATTGATATTTATAGGACATTCCATCCAAAAACTGCAGATTACACTTTCTTCTCAAGTGCTCATGGAACATTCTCCAGGATAGATCATATCTTGGGTCACAGATCAAGCCTTGGTAAATTTAAGAAAACTGAATCGTATCAAGTATCTTTTCCGACCACAACGCTATGAGACTAGATATCAATTACAGGAAAAAATTTGTAAAAAATACAAACACATGGAGGCTAAACAATACACTACTAAATAACCAAGAGATCACTGAAGAAATCAAAGAGGAAATCAAAAAATACCTAGAAACAAATGACAATGAAAACACGACCCAAAACTTATGGGATGCAGCAAAAGCAGTTCTAAGAGGGAAGTTTATAGTAATACAATCCTGTCTCAAGAAACAAGAAACGTCTTAAATAAAAAAACCTAACCTTACACCTAAAGCAGTTAGAGAAAGAAGAACAAAAAGCCCCCAAAGTTAGAAGAAGGAAAGAAGTCATAAACATCAGGTCAGAAATAAGTGAAAAAGAAACAAAGGAAACGACAGCAAAGATCAATACTACTAAAATCTGGTTCCTTGAGAAGATAAACAAAATTGATAAACCATTAGCCAGACCCATCAACAAAAATAGGGAAAAGACTCAAATTAATAGAATTAGAAATGAAAAAGGAGAAGTAACAACTGACACTGCAGAAATACAAAGGATCATGAGAGTTTAATACAAGCAACTATATGCCAATAAAATGGACAACCTCGAAGAAATGGACAAATTCTTAGAAGTGTACAACTTTCCGAGACTGAACCAGGAAGAAAGAGAAAATATGAACAGACCAATCATAAGCACTGAAATTGAAACTGTGATTAAAAATCTTCCAACAAACAAAAGCCCAGGACCAGATGGCTTCACAGGCGAATTCTATCAAACATTTAGAGAAGAGCTAACACCTATCCTTCTCAAACTCTTCCAAAATATAGCAGAGGGAGGAACACTCCCAAACTCATTCTACGAGGCCACCATCACCCTGATACCAAAACCAGACAAAGATGTCACAAAGAAAGAAAACTACAGGCCAATATCACTGATGAACACAGATGCAAAAATCCTCAACAAAATACTGGCAAACAGAAGCCAACAGCACATTAAGAGGATCATACACCATGATCAAATGGGGTTTATTCGCAGGAATGCAAGGATTCTTCAATATATGCAAATCAATCAATGTGATACACCATATTAACAAATTGAAGGAGAAAAACCATATGATCATCTCAACAGATGCAGAGAAAGCTTTCAACAAAATTCAACACCCATTTATGATAAAAACCCTCCAGAAAGTAGGCATAGAGGGAACTTACCTCAACATAATAAAGGCCATATATGACAAACCCACAGCCAACATCATTCTCAATGGTGAAAAACTGAAACCATTTCCTCTAAGATCAGGAACAAGACAAGGTTGCCCACTCTCACCACTATTATACAACATAGTTTTGGAAGTTTTAGCAACAGCAATCAGAGAAGAAAAAGAAATAAAAGGAATCCAAATCGGAAAACAAGAAGTAAAGCTGTCACTGTTTGCAGATGACACTATACTATACATAGAGAATCCTAAAGATGCTACCAGAAAACTACTAGAGCTAATCAATGAATCTGGGAAAGTAGCAGGATACAAAATTAATGCTCAGAAATCTCTTGCATTCCTATACACTAATGATGAAAAATCTGAAAGAGAAATTAAGGAAACACTCACATTTACCACTGCAACAAAAAGAATAAAATATCTAGGAATAAAGCTACCTAAGGAGACAAAAGACCTGTATGCAGAAAATTATAAGACACTGATGAAAGAAATTAAAGATGATACAAATAGATGGAGAGATATACCATGTTCTTGGATTGGAAGAATCAACATTGTGAAAATGACTCTACTACCCAAAGCAATCTACAGATTCAATGCAATCCCTATCAAACTACCAATGGCATTTTTCACAGAACTAGAACAACAAATTGCAAAATTTGTATGGAAACACAAAAGATGCCAAATAGCCAAAGCAATCTTGAGAAAGAAAAATGGAGCTGGAGGAATCAGGCTCCCAGACTGCAGACTATACTACAAAGCTACAGTAATCAAGACAGTATGGTACTGGCACAAAAACAGAAATATGGATCAATGGAACAGTATAGAAAGCCCAGAGATAAACCCACGCATATATGGTCAACTTATCTTTGATAAAGGACGCAAGAATATACAATGGAGAAAAGACAGCCTCTTCAATAAGTGGTGCTGGGAAAACTGGACAGCTACATGTAAAAGAATGAAATTACAACACTCCCTAACACCATACACAAAAATAAACTCAAAATGGATTAAAGACCTAAATGTAAGGCCAGACACTATCAAACTCTTAGAGGAAAACATAGGCAGAACACTCTATGACATAAATCACAGCAAGATCCTTTTTGACCCACCTCCTAGAGAAAAGGAAATAAAAAGAAAAATAAACAAATGGTACCTAATGAAACTTAAAAGCTTTTGCACAGCAAAGGAAACCATAAACAAGACCAAAAGACAACCTTCAGAATGGGAGAAAATATTTGCAAATGAAGCAACTGACAAAGGATTAATCTCCAAAATTTACAAGCAGCTCATGCAGCTCAATATCAAAAAAACAAACAACCTAATCCAAAAATGGGCAGAAGACTTAAACAGACATTTCTCCAAAGAAGATACACAGATGGCCAACAAACACATGAAAGAATGCTCAACATCACTAATCATTAGAGAAATGCAAATCAAAACTACAATGAGGTATCACCTCACACCAGTCAGAATGGCCATCATCAAAAAATCTACAAACAATAAATGCTGGAGAGGGTGTGGAGAAAAGGGAACCCTCTTGCACTGTTGGTGGGAATGTCAATTGATACAGTCACTATGGAGAACAGTATGGAGGTTCCTTATAAATCTAAAAATAGAACCACCATACAACCCAGCAATCCCACTACGGGGCATATACCCTGAGAAAACCATAATTCAAAAAGAGTCATGTACCACAATGTTCACTGCAGCTCTATTTACAACAGCCAGGTCATGGAAGCAACCTTAGTGTCCATCAACAGATGAGTGGATAAAGAAGATGTGGCACATATACACAATGGAATATTACTGAGCCATAAGAAGAAAGGAAATTGAGTTATTTGTAGTGAGGTGGATGGACCTAGAGACTGTCATACAGAGTGAAGTAAGTCAGAAAGAGAAAAACAAATACCGTATGCTAACACATATATATAGAATCTAAGAGAAAAAAAAAAGGTCATGAAGAACCTAGGGGCAAGACGGGAATAAAGACGCAGACCTACTAGAAAATGGACTTGAGGATATGGGGAGGGGGAAGGGTAAGCTGGGACAAAGTGAAAGAGTGGCATGGACATATATACACTATCAAACGTAAAATAGATAGCTAGTGGAAGGCAGCTGCATAGCACAGGGAGATCAGCTCTGTGCTTTGTGACCACCTAGAGGGGTAGGATAGGGAGGGTGGGAGGGAGGGAGACACAAGAGGGAAGAGATATGGGGATATATGTATAACTGATTCATTTTGTTATAAAGCAGAAACTAACACACCATTGTAAAGCAATTATACTCCAATAAAGATGTTAAAAAATAATAATAAAAATAAATAAATGTATGTATAAAAAAAAAAAAAACTAAAAATAGAACTACCTACCATACAGCCCAGCAATCCCACTACTGGGCATATACCCTGAGAAAACCATCATTCAAAAAGAATCATGTACCACAATGTTCACTGCAGCTCTACTTACAATAGCCAGGACATGGAAGCAACCTAAGTGTCCATCTACAGATGAATGGATAAAGAAGATGTGGCACATATATACAATGGACTATTACTCAGCCATAAAAGGAAACAAAATTGAGTTATTTGTAGTGAGGTGGATGGATCTAGAGACTGTCGTACAGAGTGAAGTAAGTCAGAAAGAGAAAAAACAAATACCATACGCTAACACATATATATGGAATCTTAAAAAAAAAAAAATTATTCTGAAGAACCTAGGGGCAGGACAGGAATAAAGACACAGAACATAGAGAATGGACTTGAGGACATGGGGAGTGGGAAGGGTAAGCTGGGACGAAGAGAGAGAGTGGCATGGACATATATACACTACCAAATGTAAAAGAGATAGCTAAAGGGAAGCAGCCGCATAGCTGGGTGCTTTGTGTCCACCTAGAGGGAGGGTGGGAGGGAGACGCAAGAGGGAGGAGATATGGGGATGTATGTATATGTATAGCTGATTCACTTTGTTATCCAGCAGAAACTAACAAACCATTGTAAAGCAATTATACTTCAATAAAGATGTTAAAAATAAATAAATAAAATAAAATAGATAACTAATGAGAACCTACTGTATAGCACAGGGAACTGTACTAAATGCTCTGTGGTGACCTAAATGGGATGGAAATCCAAAAAAGAGGGGATATATGTATATGTATAGCTGATTCACTTTGCTGTACAGTAGAAACACAACACTGTAAAGCAACTATACTGCAATAAAAATTTTTATAAAAACAAAAAAACAAAATGTGGTGTGGAGAAATACATATACACACACACACACACACACACACACACACACACACACACACACACAATGGAATATTATTCAGCCATAAAAAGAATGAAATAATGCCATCTGCAGCCACATGGATGGACCTAGAGGTTATCATACCAAGTGAAGTCAGACAGAGAAAGTCAAATATCATATGATACCACTTACATGTGGAATCTAAAAAAATGATGCAAATGAACTTATTTACAAGACAGAAATAGACTCACAGACATAGAAAACAAACTTATGGTTACCAAAGGGGATAGCGGTGGGGGGGGGGATAAATTAGGAGTTTGGTATTCATATACACACTACTATACATAAAACAGATAAACAACAAGGACCTACTGTATAGCACAGGGAACTATATTCAATATCTTGTAATAACTTATAATGGCAAAGAATCCGAAAAAGAATAGATATACACATGTATAACTGAATCCCTTTGCTGTACACCTGAAACTAACATAATTTTGTAAATTAACTATACTTCAATTTTCAAAATGGTTATAAAAAAAACAAAAACCCTGTAATAACTATGGGATGGGGACTTGAAAGAGGTAAGTTGCCCTCTAATCTACCCTACTCTAATCTAAATACACCCCTGTTTTGGTACCTCAAGTGAAAACAGCAAGTTGGTTGACTTCTGAGATGGCCCCCCTCCTAGAATTTATGCCTTTTGTGTCATCCCCTCCCCTAGAGTATGGGATAGAGTAACTCTTTTTAACAAACAGAACATGACAAAGGTGACAGGATGCCACTTCCCTGATTATGTACAAAACACTGTGACTTCTGTCTTGCTGGCATTCTCTCTCTTGCTGGTAATCTCTTGCCTTCTCACTTGCTCACTTTGATGATGCAAGCCTGCCAAGCAGTGAGATGCTTTATGGAGAGGCCCAGGTAAGAAAGAATCGAGGGAAGCCTCTGGCCAATAGCTTGGAAGAAACCAAAGTCAGTCTAACAGCTCAAGAGGAAGCAGCAGTGACCAGGCAGAGACCCAACCCCTCCTCAGGGGACTCCCTCTCACACACATTTCCAAAGCACAAATGACCAATAAAGCTGATGCCCTTCAAAAAAAAAAAAAAATCATCCTGCCAACAACCAAGTGAGTTTGGAAGCAATTCCTTCACCAACTAAGCCTTCAGATAACACTACAGCCCTATCTGGCACTCTGTAGCCTGTGAGAGATGCTAGAGCAGAGGACCCAACTAACCCTGTCCAAATTCCTGACCCCATGAACTGTGAGATCATAAATGCATGCTCTTCCTCCTTTAGGAAAGCCCTTTTTGACCCCAGACCCCCAACTCCCAGCTCAGTTAGGTAACCCTATTGGTATGTTTCCACAGGCTCAATCATAGTACTTATCATATGCTATCCTAAGAGACTAGTTTTCTTTGTCAGCAACCCTCTAACACCTACCACTCTGACTTGCAAATATGCACTAAAACACTCACTGAACTAACAAATGACCGTAGGCACTGGTTACAGGAGTCATTGATAGCTATCAGACAAACTAAACCACCTAAGATCCTTTTCAGGACTACGACAGCCAGTATGGACCTGAGGTGACCCTGTTTACAGGAGACCCTCTGGCAGCAGAGTAACCTGCACACTTAACAAATAGGAAATTCTCATTGTAGCCCAAAAAGAGATGAAGCATATTCAAACTTCTGTTCCACGGTGTAAAATCTCTAACTGAATGTAGCTACCTGACTGTATATTGTTATTAGTAAGATGAAATCTTTATGGACTTTATAGACTGGTAAAATCTCTTAAATACCACAAAAAGCTCACTTAAGAACATAGAAAGAAAACAAATTATATATCATCTATATTCACAAATCATCAAAAAATAAAATATAAGAATTCTTTAATTGGCAAAGATAAAATATAGTCATAATATAAAATTTATCTTTTCAAATCATTTTATGGTACCAAACAATAAAGATTGGACTATGTCATCTATTCAATTTCTATGCTTCACAATGAGGAAAATGAGGTCCTCAGAAGGTAAGAACTTCCCAAGGTCACTTTACAGTTCTCCTCCAAGAGGTAACCGATATTATCAGTTTCTTGCATATCTCTCCAAAGGCTTTTATCAATTTACAAGCAAATACACGTTTTATCACTCTTTCTAATGCAAATTGCAACAAATGTTCTACACCATGCAGAACATATACACACGTTTGAGACCTGTGCCTACATTCCATAGGAATAGCCTTCAAACGATGCATACTGTAAAAAAATTAATAAACAGACTCTCAAAGCCAAGGAAGAAGAGCCTAAGGCTTCAGGAGCCATTCTATTTTTCTTTAATCATTTGTCTGCCTCAGTTAATCTTAAAATCTTATTTTGCAGAGAAGCAATTTTAGGCTTCTGATAACATTAGGAAGCCTCAAAATACCAACTGAAATAGGCATTCCTTTCATTTCTGGATTTTAAAAGTTCTCCATAATGGCCACTGGTATTCTAAATGGTCTTTGGTTAGGCTGGTCCATTTAGTTAGAAATGCACATGAGGAAGGACCATAGTTTTTAAACATTGGGGGGGGGGCCCTCAAAATATTTGTGTATTGGGATCCCATTTCTCAAGAGATTTTTTTCCTAGAGTAAAGGAACAATTTTCAAACAGCTTAAACAGTTTACAGCTCAAACAGCTCAATTCAGACAGCTTGCAAGCTAATACCAGCCAATTCTAAGGAAATAGCTTGGTGTAGCTTGGTGTTGGAAGAGCCAGGCCAAAGGCTTTTTCCATCCAGTTTCCAGAGAACAGCCCCTATTCCAAAGCAATGGGCCAATCGCTAAACTGGTACAATTTCAGGAGAAACAGCCCCTGTCTCCGAAGGAATGGGCGGAAGGCTAGCCAGCTTCAATAAAACAGTCTGATCTGAAAATCAGATCAAAATGCCAAATGAGTACTCTCATACAGAACAAGGCCTTAACCAGTAAGACTAAACCTTAAAATAGATCCCAAATAAAGCCTGGAGAGCTTCAAATGCAAAGAGGGCATGAGCTGGGATCCACGAGAAAGATGTACCTTCAAATTCCAGGGTCAGTGAGAAAAAAAGCAGTGAGCAACAATGGGCTCATTTATGGATAATGCACCTGTTTGCTTGCCAGCTCTGGAGCCTCTGGGGGCCTTCTCTGATCCCAAAATGTTGACCTAAAACAAACAGATTGCCAAATATTTCTCCAGCAAAGGTGTATTTATTTGGGATCAGCAAAGAACTGCAGTTTGGGGTCTGCGACCATGGCAAGCTATGTGCAAGTCCCCAGACAGCAAGGGAAGGAGAGCACTTTTATAGAGGGGAAAAGAAAGTTGGGAGGGCTGTAGTAAACAGAGTCCATGGCTTTTCATTCACTGAGTCCTTGCCAGGAAAGAAGAGGAAATAACCCAAATGTCTATCAACTGATGAATAGGTGAATAAAATGCATCATACACATACCATGCAATACTCAGCAATTAAAAGAAATAGCTAAGTGATATATGCAACAGTCTGCATGAATCTCCAGGGAATTATGCTGAATAAGAAAATTCCAAAAGGTTACATAACATTTGTGACCACGTATGTAACATTTTTCAAATGTCAAAATTTAAAAAACAAGTAACAAATTAGTGGTTGCCAGGAGTTATGAATGAGGGGCTGAAGCAGTATGGGAGGGAAGTGGGTGTGGTTATAAAAGGGCAACAGAAGGGATCCTTGTGGCAAGAGGACTGTTCAGTATCTTGACTGTGGTGATGGATACAGGAAAAAGTGTATAGAATACACATAGAGAAATGAATATTAGTAAGACTGAGGAATCTGAATAGACTCGTAGATTATATCAATGTCAATATCCTGGCTGTAATATCATACTATAGTTTTAAAAGATGTTATCATTGGGAGAAACTGGGTATTGAGTAAAGGGTACACAGGACCTCTATGTATTATTAATTACAATTACATGGGCATCTACAATTATCTCAATAAAGATTTCAATTAAAAAGAAAATATCATTTAATACAGGTGCACATTCTCATGGAAGAATCCTATAATAATAATAGCAAGGGTGGTTTTAAGAACACACTAGCAGAAGCACGACTGTCAGAGGACAATCAAAAGTGTAAAGTTTCATGAAAGTCCCCTTCTTATTTCTGAGAGGTTTTAATATTGATGACAGAAAAGACATTAACTCAAGACATATCCACACTTTTCCAAAAGGATATATCCAATACCCAGTAGGGACTAATTTGTGATAAAGCTTTATTCTAAATTGTGGTATTTCTAAAAGGCTACTCTAGCCTTTGTAACTGGAAAAGAATTCTAAGTAATAGATTTAAGCATTTGTTAAAAAGAAGGAAACACATTCTTATGTTGTATCACTCATCCATTTAACAAATTTTTACACAACACTTGCTGTGTACAAAGGGCCGGGGCTAGGGAAAGGTCACTCCAGCACTTTACCTCCTCATCACCTGTCCTTCAGCCTCCTCTCTAACAAGTTCCCACGTAGCAGGGTAGATTAGATAAACAGAAAATGACATCGAATTTTATTAAGACCATGAGATTGTTTCTGATTCAATACAATTAACTTCTAATGTATTCTGGATTTGTCTGCATATGTCTGAATTTTATGACAGAGGTTATGAAAACATTAAAAATTTTAGTTTTATTTTCATAGTGGTTATCATCATGGTAACTAAGCATTTTGATAAACTACAAAAATGCAAATAATGAACAATGGGAGATACATATATATATATATATATACACACACACACACACACACACACACACACACACACACAGACACACCCTTTCTAGACCACTCCAGAATCATAACCATGTGGAACAAAAAAGCAGGTCTTAAAACAAGTCCCATGAGGGCATAAAGACATTATCCAGCTGTCTCTCTTCAAATCCTTTTTCAGGATATAACCCCTTCAATTACATGTAATCTGTAACACTTCCCCCAACAAATCCAAAACACTTTATACTTTGTAAAGTAGCCATGTGGGTGATTGCAAAATTTCCTTTTAAGATCTCTTTCATTATTCCTTTCAAATCAAATAAAGGGTTTCCCAAATCACTCAGGCAACTTTTAGAATAGCTCAGCTGACATATTTAGATTCTCATGGAGGACAAAGCAGAACATGAGCTACATAAACTGAGTTAGGATTACTTATCTATTCCATACACTTTACCTTCCATCTGTTAAAGTGATTCTTCGATGCCAGCCACTAAATATTAATTCAGGAACTATGAATCTTACACACACAAATCAAATGATTTTCCCTTTCAGGTATAAAATGATTATTAAATGTCTTAATATAAAAAAATAAGTTCAGTATGTTCACTCAAAATATCTTCACAGAGCCACATACAAATTGTACTTAACTTACCACTTTTTTAAAATCATCTTCTGCTTCATCAAGTTTTCCTTGTTTGAGTAACAAGTGACCTCTCTGTAATCTTGCCTAGAAAAACAAAAAAAGAGTATACTGAGTACTATGCATTTCTAAATTTTCTTTAAACACAAAGAATAAAACTAAATAAGCTAATGAAATATTAATGAAATATTAATTTTTCCTATGCCCATTTGACTTCACACTCTGAGAATAATTCCTGGAACCAATGAATGTGTATAAATTTTGTTAAAGTATGCTTCCTTTAAATATACTTTTTACTATATCAAAAAAAAAAAAAATGAAAACATGTGTCCTCACAAAATCTTGGACATGAATGTTCATAGCAATAGCCAAAAAGTAGAAACAACCCAAACTCCCATCAACTAATAAATCAATAAGCAAATGTGATATGGCCATACAATGGAATATCATTCAGCCATAAAAAGGAATGAACTACTGACACATACTACAATGTGGATGAAACTTGAAAACATTATGCTAAGTGAAAGAAGTCAGACTGAAAAGGCAACATATTGTATGATTTCGTTTACATGAAATATCCAAGTCAGACAAATCCATAGAGACAGAAGGTGCCAGGGGCTCGGACAGAAATGGGAGGTGACTCCTAATGGGTACAGGGTTTCTTTGGGGGGGGTGATAAAAATGCTCGGGAACTAGATAATGACAATGCTTGCAGAACCTTGTGAATATACTAAAAACTGCTGAATTGCACACTTTAAAAAAGGGTAAGGGGACTTCCCTAGTGGCGCAGTGGACAAGATTCCATGCTCCCAATGCAGGGGGCCCGGATTCGATCCCTGGTCGGGGAACTAGATCCCACACGCATGCCGCAACTAAGAGTTAACATGCCGCAACTAAGGAGCCCACCTGCCGCAACCAAGGAGCCCGCCTGCCGCAACTAAGGAACCCACGTGCCTCAACTAAGGAGCCAGTGAGCCGCAACTAAGACCTGATGCAACCAAATAAATAAATATTAAAAAATGGTCACATTCTTTAAAAAAAAAAAAAAAGGGTGAATTTGATGATATGTGAGTTATATCTCACTTAAAAAGTACTTTAAGCCATCATAATAACTTTTTACCACTATAATAAAGTTGTTATAATTTGGGACTTTACCAATCAAAGCTCGGGAAATAGTTTTTTTTTTTTTTTTTTTTTTTTAATTAACTCTTAATGCACATATTTACTCCACTAGAACCAGAATAACTATGCCTCTTCCTTTTAACATCCATCAATCATCTCTGATATTCCTCTTCTAATGCGCATAATCCCATCTCTTCCAAGAATACCAACTCTCTGATGATCAATGTCTACCATAAGACACAAACCACACCAATATTCTACTAAAACTTATATATTACTTTTACAGTACTTAAAAATTTCCCTAATCCTCTATAAAATGCATCAACACACATAAAAAGCAAGATTAAAGCCACTTCGACTAGCTAATAAGTACTATAATACTAGGAAAATGAGCTACTTAACCTCTGTGGAAGGTTATGCTTAGCTGGGTAAAGTAATAAAGAAAAATGTGACACTTGTGAATCCCATCTTAAAATAATAGTAATATTTCAAACCAAATATTCACCCATATCTAATCAATCATCTCTAATACTTTCTGGATTATGGCAGGACATAAACAATAAGTAAATTACCAAATTAATTTTGAAACAATATAATTGGGTCCTATTATTTTAAGCTATTACAGTGACCTGCCAATTGTCAAGATATCCTATTAGACCATAAATTCCTCCACTTCTGAAGCGTTGAGTGTTGGTTCAGGGCAGGACTCTTGTCTAATTCAGCACCGTATTCTCATCACAAACCACTGCTTAATTAAGCTACCCCCTCTTCTTTATTCTTCCCACTATAGCCTTAATTGAAACTGTCATCAGTCACCTGACAGCCTCTTAGTTCAACAGTCTCTTAATCAGCTCATTTCTCAGCCTCACATCGTGCCCTACACTCCATCCTCCACACAGATATCTTTCTAAACCACAAAGCTAACATCACTACCAAGCTTCTAAAAATCACCTCATGTACCCACTCCACTGTGCCTCCTTCACACAGGCCTTTGATTCCAGGGACTGAGTTGCTCTTGTTGCCCAGTCCGCTACATCAGAGTGGCTTTCTACAACCTCCAGCTACGCCTAACATGCCATCTTCACCTTAAGAAACAAATCACCTCTTCCGAGTTTCCTTATATTTTCCTTTGAAGAAAATTTAGATGAACTTACTGCAGTGAAATCCATCTTCAATTCAATCACTTTAGTTAAATCGGGAAGTGCTGCTTTTGATTTGCCCATAGCTAAGAAGACAGTAGCTCTCCGATAATAAGCAATATAGTTATCAGGGTCACCATCTGAAAATTAAAATAATAAATATTAACTCTCAGTACTTTATTCAAAAAACCAAGTCATCTGAACAGTATTAGAGTTTGCAATTCTACTAGGAAAGGCATTAAGAAAAGAATTTCTTCATCAATACGGGGTCATTTTGCCTAGCAAGATCACTGCAAATAAATCCAGAACAGGGGCTCAGCAAACTGTAGCCTCTGAGCCAAAAACAACCCACAGACTTCAAGTTAAGAATATTTTTTACACTTTTAAAGAGTTGTCAAAAAAAATAGCAAAATATGCAACAGACACTACACGGCTGCAAAGACTAAAACATTTATTATCTGGTCCCTTAGGGAAAAAGTTTGCCTACCTTTGGGTCTAGAATATTAACTATATTCAACTCTTAACTTTTATAAATATCCAATTCTGTTTGCAGTTCTGTTTGTCTTTGTTGAAATTTTCTTAAGTGAAATTCTGATTGAGAATATGGACTTTGCACTTAACAGAATTTTAGAAAATTACAGACTTCCATTTAAACTGATATATTGAATGTGCAACTGCTCTCTCCCGAACTCCAACTAAAAATGGCAGTGAAGAAATAAAGGTGCAGACCATGGGACAAAGGAGAATGGAAAACAGAGTGAGACCAGAGAGTAAGGCTGGAGTCGTTAACAATATCTGAAGGAAAGAAAGCAGACAGATGAGTTAGGTGCTTGAACTAACTCTACTCTGTTCAGCACCTACAAAATGGGGGAAGGAGTAAATTCAGTTAGAAGTAAACCTCATGCTGCCAAACAATCCTTCTAAAAAGCAATATATACATATATTATTTTTTCTTAAAAATGATCTTGACCAAATCCAGTCATGTACCTTAAAAAAATAAATATTTATGCACACAGATATTCATTACCGTAAGATTTACAACTAAAATTCCCTACAAGTTCTATCCCTGAAGGTCTTATCATTTGCAAAACATTACAATATGGGAACCTATATGGCAGGATAGTACATAATCATTCAAAATTATGATTTTAAGGAGTTGTTAATGGCATTGAAAACTACCTGAAGTACTGCTGGGGGGAGATAAGGCAGGAAGAGAAAATAGGCTATAAAACCATATATGAAAGAAGATACACAAATGGCCAATAAGCACATGAAAAGATGCTCAACATCACTAATCATTAGGAAAATGCAAATCAAAACCACACTGAGATACCACTTCATACCCATTAGGATAAGAAAGAAAGGGGAGAAAAAGACAGAAAGGGAGAATGAAAGGAAAGAAGGAAAGAAAGAAAGAAAGAAAGAGAAAAAGAAAAGGAAAAGAAAGGGAAAGAAGAAGGAGAACGGGAGAATGGGAGATAGAAAGAAAAGCAGGAAGGAAGGAAGGGAGGGAGGGAGGATTAGTAAGAGCGTGGAGAAACTGGAGCCCGTGTGCACTGCTGGAGGGAATGTAAACTGGTGGGGCTGCTGTGAAACACAATACGGAGGTTCCTTACACACCGAACACAGAATCACCCTATGAACCACCAATTCTACTTCTGAGTACACATAATCCAAAAGAAATGAAAGCTGACTGCCAAGACATGGAAGCAACCTAAGTGTCCAGCAGCAGATGAATGCATAAAGAAGATGTCGTGTATATATATACAATGGGATATTAGCCATAAAAATGAATGAAATTTTGCCATTTATAGCAACATGGATGAACTTGGAGGGCATTATGCTAAGTGAAATAAGTCAGATGGAAAACGACAAATACTGTATGATATCACTTATATGTGAGATCTAAAAACTACAACAAACTAGTGAATATAACAAAAAAAAGAAGCAGACTCACAGATATAGGGAACGAGCTGGTGGTTACCAGTGGGGGGAGGGAAAAGGGGAGGGGCAATATAGGGGTAGGGGATTAAGAGGCACAAAATATTAGGTATAAGTTACAAGGATATATTGTACAATATGAGGAATATAGCCAATATTTTATAACTATAAATGAAGTATAACCTTTAAAAAAAAAAGAATTGAAAACTGATATTTGTACACCCATATTCACAGTGACATTATTCACAATAGCCCAAAGGTGGAAACAACCTAAATGTCCATCAGTGGATGAGTGGATAAATAAAATGTGGTATATACATACAATGGAATATTATTCAGCCTTAAAAAAGGAATGGAATTCTCATAAATGCTACATTACAGATGAACCCTGAAGACATCCTAAGTGAAATAAGCCAGACACAAAAAGACAAATATTGTACAATTCTACTTCTATGAGGTACCTGGAGTAGTCAAATTTATAGAGACAGAAATTAGAATGGTGGTTGCCAAGGAAGGACTGAGAAGAGACGGGGATCAGAAATGGGGAACAACTGTTTAATGGGTATAGAGCTTCAGTCTGGGATGATGAAAAAGTTCTGGAGATGGATGGTGGTAATGGTTGCACAACAATGTGAATGCACTTAATGCCACTGAACTACGTGCTTAAAAATGGTTAAAATGGTAAATTTTGTTAGGTATATTTTACTACAATAAAAAAAAGTAAAAGAATGAGGCAGTCAGGGGAAAAAAAGGACTATTTTTGAAAAAATAAGAGAATTGGGCATTTTAACAATGTAAGACTTCTTCTCCTTAAATCTAAAACAAAAACAAAAAATCTATATATGTTCCCAGCTAAGCATCACTGAACTTTCTTCCCTGATCAATTTCCCTTGGAAGGTAAGGAAAAAAGAGCAAAGTCAGTAGCCTTTGCTACTGACTTTGTGGGAAATACAGGTTATTTCCCACAAAAATTGTAACTAGCTTGAAGAAAGAGTAAGAAACAGAGGAACTATATTTAGAGCATACCAGCCATATATAATATTTTTGGTTCAGTTCATATTTGATTTAGAATGTGCAATAAATGTAAAATATACGGCACTTGGTCAGCATAACTGGCCATAAGAATGATCTGACATCTAAGAATTAATGACACTTACAGTGACAGCGTCTGAAAGCAGAAAGAAATTCACTTCAGGTCAACAGTAGTTACGTGGGCAGAGACTGGATTTTCTTCTTTATATAGCTCATATACATATTCCAAAATGTTTCACAATGAACATGGATTACTTTTATATTCATTAATTTTAAAAAAGTTACCCACTCCTAGGCATGTATCCGGAGAAAAACATGGTTCAAAAGGATACATGCACCCCAACGTTCATTGCAGCGCTGTTTACAATAGCCAAGATGTGGAAGCAACCTAAATGTCCATCGACAGATGAATGGATAAAGAAGATGTGGTACATATATACAATGGTATATTTCTCAGCCATTAAAAAGGATGAAATAATGCCATTTGCAGCAACATGGATGGACCTAGAGATTATCAGACTAAGTGAAGTTAAGTCAGAGACAGAAAGACAAATATATGATATTGCTTATACGACGAATCTAAAAAAAAAAAATGAATACAAATGAACTTATTTATGAAACAGAAAGAGACTCACAGTCTTAGAGAACAAACTTATGGTTACCCGGGGGGAGAAGTGGGGTGGGAGGGGGAGGGATAGATTGGGATTGACATGTACACAGTGCTATATTTAAAACAGATAACCAACAAGGACCTACTGTATAGCACAGGGAATTCTGCTCAATATTCTGTAATAACCTAAACGGGAAAAGAATTTGAAAAAGAAGAGATACATGTATATGTATAACTGAATCACCTTGCTGTACACCTTAAACTAACACAACATTGTTAATCAATTATACTCCAATATAAAATAAAAATTAAAAAAAAGAAAAAAAAGTTAAGTTCTCCATGACTTATTTACACTAATTGAAGAATAAGAAATACTAGAAACGACATGATTTAAGGCCTAGAGTTTACACCACACATCTTCATATGTCCAAATCCTACTCCATCTCTGAGGCACAGCTCAAATGACTTGATTACACATGTGAAAATAAACCTTCCATTACTGTGGTTTCCATAACACTCTATAATATATATCTCCCACAGCACCTAACACTTATCACTACCTCCTGATATCAATTATTTATATGCTTACCTCACTCTAGAAAAAAATACATTCCTTGAGTGAATTCATTTTTCGTGTCTCTATAGCACCTTGTAATCAAATGAAAGGAAATGGAAACAAATTCCTGATAACTCCAACAAGGGACACTCCCACGTCCACTCAACACAGAGACCTGCCAGGAATAAGCCAGGGACGCAGAGAAGTCAGCACAGACATGGCCCTCAAAGAGACGTGCCTCACCGGGACACTCAGATCATCTCCCCCACGAGATGAGCAATGGCATTTTCAAAAACAGGTGTTGCTTATTTTGAATACAGTATGACCCTCTTTCAAGAAAAGAAGAATGCTTATTGCTGGCTTTGGGCATTTTATCAAGAAGGCACCTTCAGCAAAAATTGCAATGGAATTCTATTTGGAAAAAAACTGACCATTTCAGTCTATGTAGAAAAACCTCCAAAGATTAAGTATGACAAAGCTTTTTATTAAGTATTTGATTATACATACATAAAAAATGTCTATATAAAGTATTTCTGGGGCACTCACTTTCACTTATTTTACTATTCAGTTTTTAGGTATTTTTAAGATATGAAATGGGATTGGAACCCCAATTTATAACACTGAACTTATAAAAATAAGGAATCAGATGTCAATGGTTCAACCTATGAATCAAGAATCAATGTGCTTAGTGGTATAGGGTCACTTGAATGGCAAATATCAAAACAGCCTTCCCTGGCTCTTCATCTTAAAATACCATCAGTTCCCAGAACTAGTGTCCATTCCTATATCATTATGCAGGAAGTAGCAACTGAACAAGAATTGGTTTAAGAAACTCATGCTTAGTTTCTCACAATACAAGATTTGATAACCTTGAAAATAATCACTTTTCCTATTATCCATCCAAATATGATACAGTTCATTATTTAAATTATATGCAAGCCTACATCTGCAAACACTAGACTACATTTGAAAACATGTCAGTCAAATTGTTATACTAGTTTATTCAAAATTTGAATATGAGAAATGAATTTAAGGTGTAATCCTAAAACTATCAAACAATTCAAATGTGAGAAAATTAGCCCTAATAAAGAAAATACAACTACAATCTGGAGAAAACATCAGAAAGCCAATTACGAATGATTCTGTAAGTGGTGGCAGCAGGGTGAACACCACCCTTGCAGAGGTACAGAAAACTTTTCATTCTTGCTCCCAGCGAACCCAACTCTACCCCTTCATTCATTCAAACTTTTACTGAGCACCACCAGAGACTAAAATAATAATAGTAATAACAATAATAAGACAGTACTTATCCTTAAGAAGTTCACAATCTTCTGAACTGGAATGTGACCTTTGAAGGTCACTAGAATACTCTGTGTCCTTTTGTGTAAATGTGAACAGTAATGTCCATCCCCATTTCACAAGTAAAGTTCAAATGCGATGAGAAAGCACCATGGTATGTTTAAGTACCAAATGAATGAAGCCATGGATTTTTTTTTTGACTTAGCCAGATTATGTTAAGTGTGATACCGGTTATCTTACCAAGCAATTGGAGAAACCTATCATTTCATTCATGCCCACCATTTAATCCACCACTTTAGACATTCATTCATGCCAGATACACCTAAGACATTCTGTAAGGTCTACCAAAGAAATGTTTCAGACCCTAGGACTCTTTATCCCCATAAGACCATGCTGTAGAAATGAGAGGCAGGGCATCCTCACACCTGCACTGTGGTTTTCTCTGATGATAAAATCTCTAAACAAAACCTGTGTCTGACTACGTCATAATAGTGAAATAGATGCAACTGTTTCAGAAGACTATTTAGAAAGTGATACCAACACTCTTCATTAAATCACACTGTTTCCAACAGATCAAGAGTATTTAAGTTCCAAATCTTAAAACTACTGCCAAAAAATATTTATACACCAGATGCAAAGAAATTTCAAACCAAATCACCAATAGATCTGTACTACAATTATTTGTGTTGCTATTGAGTTTTAATACATAAACCTTTTATTGTATAAAAATGTAATTATCAAACATACCATGCCTAAGTAATATTCAAAATGTAACCAAGTAATTTTTCAAAAATGAAAATGGGAAAAGGGTGTCACAGCCACAAATAATGTCAGCTATAACATTATAATAAAAAATGAGTCATTGATACGCCCAATGCCACTAGCCAAATTCTATTACAAACTCTAACATCAATTTCTAATCACAGGAAAAGTTAAAGAGATAAAGTACATTACAAAATTCAGAAGTTGGGAAGTATAAACATTTAATGAATTTTTTACAGTCAGTTTAAAGCAATGTACTAAAATATGGGTGATATTTTACCACAAAAAATTATTGTGCATTTTACAGTAGCACAGCTCTTTGATCTACTGCAGTTACTCTAGTTACTGCATAACTTATTAGTCTAGAAGTCAGGAGACCTGGACTAATTAATTCACTGTTAGCAAGAGGCTCTCACTAACTCATTGGGTTACCTGAAGCAGTAAATATGGCCATGCTAAATTGGATGTTTGGTAAATGAGACAATTGAAATAGAAGATCTACAGTTCTTGGGGATGGTGGTGTGCTGAATTGGGCGATTGGGATTGACATGTATACACTGATGTGTATAAAATTGATGCCTAATAAGAACCTGCAGTATAAAAAAACAAACAAAACAACTAATACTAAACTTTCATTGGGTTATTTGTATGGAAATATGTTAATATAAATGTTTCAGACATTATATGAAATTGCTAAAAACCTTATATTTGTATTTGTATGGAAATATGTTAATATAAATGTTTCAGACATTATATGAAATTTCTAAAAACCTTATATTTGTATTTGTATGGAAATATGTAGGGAAATATGTTAATATAAATGTTTCAGACATTACATGAAATTTCTAAAAATCTTATATGTTATGGTATAATGTTATAAGTAATAATCCTAGTTATTACTTTAAAATGTATATCTCAGAAATAACTAATTTTCTTGTCAACTGCATTATTATGAACTTTCATCAAATCTTTAACAGTGGTCATTTTTAAGTCTTTTGTCATTTACAGACAGTTCTGGGTGTACTCTGATGCTTTTGCAAATATGTTCCTATAAAAGGCTTTCATCTTCAAGAAATTCATGGAAAAGACTCTGACAAGTACAGGTTTCTGGTAACTGACTGTACTGCTGAACTGAATGAATAAGCATTTTCAGAACTCTAATGAAAAACTGATGAACTCATAAAAGTGCTAACAAAAGATCAAGATGAAAAAAAAAAAAAAAGATCTACAGTTCTTTTCTGATAAACATCTCATAAGAGACTCAATAGGCCATGACACCATATCACCCCATCACTACCTACTGTATACTCCCGTCAACTACAATTTAAACTCTATTTTCTATGGTTAGTTATTTTACATAAACTAAAATGATGAATATCTCAAACTACACAGGTCTTCCTCAAATTATGGTAAGTGTACCATTTGAGAACCACTGTTACTTGCCAAATTATGATGAACAAAATGACATTGCTATTTGAATTCTGAAGGCACTAGCAGTGTCTCAGTTTTTCCCTTTACTGAATTTCACAAATAACTTACCACGTTTTAGCTTTACTAATTTACGTCTTTCAGTGCAGACAATAATATATTATTGGGTATTTTGGGGGACGAGCCATCTCTAGAATTCTTGTATGGCAGTGAAGCTAACAAAAAATAGGCAGTCATTTTAAATGGCGTTAACAATATGGCACAGCCCTTAACGTTCTAATTAATTTGTGAGATTAAAGAAAGCAAATAATAAAGTATAAAATAAGTAGAAGGTATATGTTTTCTGCAAATATTCTCATGGTAGCAAGGAAGAATCAGTTTTTTTTTTTTTTAAGACATGCTTTATCTAAGACAATAACTGAAAAAATGTTAATTACCGTGCTGCAGCACTGAAGACAACTCAAATCACCAGAGAAAGTGTGGACTTAGGAATGACCCAGTCACACAGTATATGGTCTCCAGCGAAAAGTAACTACTGCAAATTGTGCCAATTAAGTACAACTTTCCAGGGTGAGCTAGTCACTGAAATGAAAAAACCTTCCTCTTAGAAGCTCCACAGAGTTAAGAAAACCCTATTAACATATTAAATTTGTTTTTAGAAAAGTCTTAATTTTTGAAGATACAGTATTTCTATATACCTTACACATGTGATTGCCCCCTATTTTCAAAGAACTCTTAATATACATTTCTCTCATCTAATCTTCACAGAAAGTCCTTTTTTGGGTGGCAGGGTGAAACTGCTGGGAATATGCAGGTCACTTCTTTAAGCCTACACTTTCTTACATAACTTGACCAATGTCACAGAATTATCAAGTGGCAAAGCCAAGATTAAAATCTAGGTTTCCTATTATTCCAGAGAGCTAGTAACATCAGTAATAAAAATCTAAGTTCAAGAAAAAGCATGAAGAAAAATATCACCAAACCAAAACCTAACTACTTTTTGCTTATACAGTAAGTTACAACAATAGGATAATTCTTCTGGTGAGCAGAACTATATCTTATTAAAAATACACTACTCATTACTCTGCAGCTTGACTTGTCACTCTTAACCATCCCAAATAAAGGTGAGTATACATAAGTAAATAAAAAAGGAATGAGGAATATAGATATCAAAAAGCTTTAGCAAAGAAGTTTATGTAGTGACTCATAAGAAAACCCTCTAAGACCTCATTCACAACCTATTTACTCTGGTCATCTCGTTTCTCACAGTCCCAACAGATTACATACTGCAAAGATAGTTGATGCTACAGACAGACACAAGTGAGCAATAAAAAGCAACAGCCTAAGGGGTAGAGAGAGTCTGACCAACAATGAACAGGAGATGAACTGCAGGATCCCCCAAGGGCCTCAAAGTAACTATTATACTGATGATCTCAAATCATCACGAAAATTAAAACTGTATTCAGTGAAATCTGCTTAAGGAGGCAGAAAAATATATACAGTCGGCCCTCTGTACCTACAGGTTCCGCAACCACAGATAGAAAATATTCGGGAAAAAATTCGCTGCGCAACTATTCACATAGCATTTGCATTACATTTACAACTATTTACATAGTATTTGCACTACATTATGTATTATAAGTAATCTAGAGATGATTTAAAGTATATGGGAGGATGTGTGTAAGTTACATGCAAATACTACACTATTTTATATAAGGGACTCGAGTATCCACAGGTTTTAGCATCCGAGGGGGCCCTGGAACCAATCCTGTGAGGATATCTAGGGATGACTATAATACACTGAGAAAAGTGTTCTGCCAAAGTTATCTTGAATTTTTCTTAGTACTTAATAGCTGTAAGTCTCAATTACGTGGAAAAATCTTCTTATGTTAGATACGTATGTATTCAAATATTGTGCTTTTATTAATCTATTTCACCCAGAACCCTGTAAATATTTTAAAATATTTTATTTAAACAATAAATAATATTTATTTTAAATGTTATCCCCAAAAAGGGCTATAATTAGAATTCACTAAGGTGGCCACTGAGTGTTTTGGTTCTGAGATACAAACCTACTGCAGCATGAAACTGAGATAAGGCATCAGCTAGCTGGCCAGCTGCAAGTAGTTTCTTGCCCAATTCAAGATGTTTGTCAACATCTGCATTTACTCCACATTCAGCACCTAAAAACAAATAAAAATAATAATAAATTAACTTTCCATGAACCAAGACTTAATTCTAAAGAATAAAATGTTAAAAATATAGTTGTCTGCCTCTGTCATTTACTTAGATGAGAAAAGTCACAGAAGCTGAAAAGCGACCTAGAGAAAGTAACAATAAAGTACAAACAGTGTTTCATTTTATAGAGTAGAAGCCACCCAAAAATATACCCATATCGACCTAGTTAGTCAAAAGAATGTACCCAGTCTACAAAATGCAAGGAAAACTGCCTAACACAGTAACTAGCAAAAATATTTATAATTTGTTGTTCAACAACAAAAGTAGAATTGCTTTGTTAAACTAGAATCTCACTTCAACGAATATTAGAGTCCACTACAATAATCAAGAACTTACTGAGCATCTACAGGGCACCAGGCACTGTTCTAGATATTTGGGATAAGTGAGCAAAACAAACAAAAACCTCTATCACTCGTGGCACCTGACATTATAGTAGCAGGAGACAGACATAAGAAAAGGAGTGAATTACAGAGTAAGGTAGGTAAAAAGTAGAGCTGCGTGAGGGGGGTCAGGAGTGGCGGGGCTTTCAGTATTAAATAAGGTGGTCAAGGGCCTCATTGAGAAGCTGACATTTGAGCAAAGACCTCCTTGAAGAAAGTGAGGACTCACCAGGCAGATATCTACTAGGATAAGAGCTCGCCAAGAAGAAGGGCCAGCTAGTACAAGGGCCCTGGGTCAGGAGCATGCCAGGTATGTCGTGGAAACAGCAGGGAGGTCAGGATGGCTACCACAGAGCCAACAAGGGAGATAACAAATAAGATGAGGTCAAAGTAGTAGAGGGTCCGACTAGGTACAGCTTTGGCTTCACTCTTAGCAAAATCGGGAGCTGGTGAGGAATCGTGAGTAGAATAATACGATCCGACTGACCAGGCCAATTTTCAACCAACGTGCCGCCTCTCGGCTCTGAATTCATCCTTCAGTTCTTGACTGTAGTGATGGACCGGAGCGTGTAAGCATTCTTCTATACACTGAGCACAGCGTTAGGCTTTGTCAGTCAAGGGCGCTGAAGGGACACTGCAGGAAGGACACCTCCTGGTCCCCACGGCTGCCTTTCCTTTCTTCGGGCTCCTGCTGCGTGGTGTGCAAGCGGGAGTACAGCCAGTGGTGCCCTGGCCTAGCCGTACACCCAGGGATCCAGCCCCTCAGCCACCTGCAGCCTTGGTCACACGCCCCCTCCCAAGCAGGACGCCATGTACTCCAGGCTTCACACCCACAGCAGCACCCCAACTCCCTCCCACACCCAAGCCCACCAGCTGGGGCTCACCTACACCTGAGAAGGTGGTTTCTCGCTTCCCCAGCTACTGTGGACCAGCTCTATCCCCGGCAACTCAGCGCACTTTCCTACCAGCAACCTTAGCCTGCAACTATACTGTCTCCGATGAGGTCTGAACCCCAGCCTTGAGGAGGGGGTCCCCCTCCAAGTTGGTCCTTCCTTGCGGACTGTCTCTCAGTCCTAGACTATCTTGTAGAGTTCTCGCTACATCATTATGGTCACCCTATCATAACAATTCTTTATATTCAACTTCCCCCTTTAAAATCACCTTGTGGTTTCTGTCTCCCGCAGGGACCCAGACTTTTATACACAAATGGTACTAGGAGTGGTTCGAAGAGACAGAGCTACAAAAATGGGATTTAAGGATTGGTTTGGTCATGCCCTTGAGCTTGAGTGCAGGGCTGAGTTCCCTGTCAATGAGAAACAAGAGGTTAGTAATCTGTAGCAGGTAGTAGAATCAATTAATGAAGATATCATTTGTGGTTGACAGAAAATGAGTACTAACTGAGGCACATGCCTTGGAAACCCAAGTGGCTGCTGCACTTGACCATCATGGCAGTAATGATGGAAATAAGGACTGAGACGTGGGGTGGGTTCCTTTGAGCACACTAGAGCACTTACAGAGAGAAAATAACAAGCTCAGGGCCAACTCCTAGCTCCACTCAGTCTGAGAGATTCCATGGCAGCCTTGAAACCATCTCTCTCTCTCTTTATTTTTTTTTTGTAGCCACAGAGCTGATTTAGCTGAAAATCAGGCACAAAATTTAATTTTGAGGGCTGTTGAATTAAAACAATCGTTGAATTCAGAGTCTCGCCAAGTTTCTCCTGTGAAATTCAGGACGTGTATTAGTAAAGAATGGGATCCTCAAACTTAGAAGGGAGACGTCTGGCTGCACCTGGATGAAGCCGACCAACTTAAACCTCCCAGTCCTTCTGAGCCTCCCTTACCAGTAGAAGCAGCGTGCCTTCCACTGTCGGAGACACCTAGCCTTCCACCGCTTCAAAGTCCTAGGACAACTACTTAGGGCAGATGCCATGAAAGGGGATGCTCACTCAGACCCACCCTAACCATTCCAGACGTCACTAGCAGGTATATACACTATGACCTAAGGAAAATAGTTTACACACCAAAGGAACTGCAAGACTTTGCTGATAAACTAGCAGAAACCCATGGAACACGTGTGGGAATGGATTCTAAAGGTGTTAGATCAAGAAGAGTGGAATATAACACTGTATCTGGTCTCATTAATTGATGTGTGCCCGCTTACTAGAGCAGAGCTCAGAAAACTGTTTTTGTAAATAAAATTTCACTGGAACACAGTCACGCCCCTTCATTACACATTGGCTAAGGCTGCTTTCATGCTACAATGGCAAAGTTGAGTAGTTTTGACAAAAACCATAGAGCCCACAAAACCTAGGGATGACTATAATACACTGAGAAAAGTGTTCTGTCAAAATTATCTTGAATTTTTCCTGGTACTTACAGTTGTAACTTAAGTTACATGGAAAATTCTCTTATGTTGGATACACACGCATTTGAATGTTATGCATTTATTTTATTGATCTACTTCACCCAGAATCCTGTATATATTTTTAAATATTTTATTTAAACAGTAAATAATATTTACTTTTAATGTTATCCCAAAAAAAGAACTATAAATTAGAATTCACTAAGACGGCCACTGAGTGTTTTGGTTCCAAGATACAAACCTACTGCAGCACGAAACTGAGAGAAAGCATCAGCCAGCTGTCCAGCTGCAAGTAGTTGCTTATCAAGGAAAAATGGGGTTTGCTGCTATACAATAGTGGCAAAGAGGGCTACATCTGGAACCCAGGGGATTCTCTAGGGTGTTAGTACTTCCATGCCCAATAGTAAAGGTTAATTAAAAACTACAGCAACCACAAACAGAACAGTTAAGCACTCAGACCCTTCAGGAACAAAGGTTTGGGTTACGCCATCAGGTAAAGAAGCCAGAGTAGCTGAGGTTCCAGCTGAAGGCACGAGAAGTATGGAACAGGAAGTTGACAAAGGATGCCATATATTTCAACTCTGACCTCATGACTAATCACAGACTCAGGACTGTAGTAGCTCTGCACATTTTCTCTTTGTTTATTTATACATATGTTTATTTGTATATACAGTCAATCCTCACAATTCACAGATTCTGTATCTCAGAATTTGCCCACTTCCTAAAATTCATTTGTAACCCCCTCCAATTCATCTGTAATCCCCAAATTAATATTCAGGGCGCCTTGGCAGTCATTTGAGGACATGTGAATGTGCAGAATGGTGACACACTTGAGTCACTCTAAGTGCACGTTCTGAGCTGAAGTCAAACAAGGTGATACTTTTTCTTCCTGTGTGAGCTCTCATGTTATAAGCAAGTGTCCTTTCTACAGTGTATTTAGTGTCATGTTTTTTATTTTTGTGGGTTTTTTTTTTGTTTTTTTTTTTTTTTTTTTTTTTTTGGTGATTTTACTGTTTAAAATGGCCCCCAAGCATAGTGCTGCCTAGTGTTACTAAGGGCAAGAGACTGTACTGTGCCTTTCAAAGAAAATATGTTTGGGGAATTCCCCGGCGCTCCAGTGGTTAGGACTCCGCGCTTCCATTGCAGGGGGCATGGGTTCGACCCCGGGTCGGGGAACTAAGATCCTGCAAGCCACGCAGAGCAGGCAAAAAAAAACTAAAAAAAAATTTTTTTTAATTAAAAAAAAGAAGTTTGTTAGATAAGCTTCAGTCAGACATGAGTGATAATGCTGCTGGCCACGAGTTCAATGTTAGTCAATCAATAATATATATTAAATAAGATATTTTTAAACAGAAACACACACACAACAAGGTTATGTTTTGATCTGTTGACAAACATGTAGTGACCTGAGGCCTTGCAGGATCCTAACCCTGAATTTCCTCCCAGGTACAATGGTTCAATATTTGCTAATTCAACGTTCATAAAGACATATGGAATATAGCTACCATGAATAAGGAGAATCAACTATATTAACCATATTTTCTCTAATTGCCATTTTTATTTTACAATATGCTGCTGGAATTAACTTTACAATTTCGTTTTTGTATAACTGAATACTGAACAGGACAGTGAAGGACTAAGAGTAGTAATTAGTAACAGCCTGTAACGGACACAATGACTGTTGCAAATGTATCTTCTCAACCAGGGTACAGGTGAGAATTTCTTCGCTTATAAGAAGAGCTGTATCTTGTTAGGTAGAAAATAGAGTATTTTTGGGGCTTCCCTGGTGGCGCAGTGGTTGAGAATCCGCCTGCCAATGCAGGGGACACAGGTTCGAGCCCTGGTCTGGGAAGATCCCACATGCCGCGGAGCAACTGGGCCCGTGAGCCACAATTGCTGAGCCTGCGCGTCTGGAGCCTGTGCTCTGCAACAAGAGAGGCCGCGATGGTGAGAGGCCCGCGCACCGCGATGAAGAGTGGCCCCCGCTTGCCGCAACTGGAGAAAGCCCTCGCACAGAAACGAAGACCCAACACAGCCATAAATAAATAAGTAAAATTAAAAAAAAAAAAAAAAAAAATTTAAAAGAATCAGAGCCTCTGTCCAAAGTGGCCCTGAATGATTTAAAAAAAAAAAAAAAGAAAATAGAGTATTTTTGTTGTTCTGAAGTTCAAATGTGTGTAGAAGGTGCATATGGACAGTAAGTAGCCAAAGCATTTCTCTTTTACAGGGAACATGATGTGAAGTTTTTCAGTGTGCTAAAGGGACATTGCAGGAAAAAAAAAATCCGAAGAGTCATCACTCAGGAAGGTGGGAGAAAGGAGTGGGAGGGGCAGGAGGAACCCCCTGGAGCGCTGAGTGTTCTAACCCTGATGGAGGCCGGGGTTACACGGGGTTTACATACGCAGTTATCAAACCCAGCAGATTTATACTTTAGAGTGGACATTTTATTGTATATAAATTTTAATCCCCCCCAAAAACTACTGATGATATGCATGTTAAAGTATTTAGGGACCTGTGTATTGATGTTATTTTGAAAAACATTTTTTAAAAAAGGATTAATGGATGGATAGAGAAATGCCCAGATGGATATGTGTTAAAAACAAGCATACTGGACTTCCCTGGCAGTCCAGTGGTTAAGACTCTCCGCGCTCCCAATGCAGGGGGCACAGGTTCGATCCCTGGTTGGGGAACTAAGATCCCGCATGCTGCACGACGCAGCCAAAAGAAAAAAAAAACCAAGTATACTAATTACATTAATGGTAGAGTTTAGGTGCTGGGTATAGGACTGGACAGTATAAAACTGTTTCAACTTTGCAAAATGTTTAGTAACAAAATGTTGGGAAAACATACACTACGGTAAGTGTTTGGATGGGAGGAATACACACAGGGTGCTGTGAGGGCACAACTGAAGGCACCTAACACCTGTAGTTAAAATTAAATTTAAAATTCAACTTCTCAGTCTCACTAGTCACAGTGTAAATGCTGGATAGCTAGTGGCTAGTGTGTGGGACAGCGAAGATGATACAGAACATTTGCCACCATCACAGAAAGTTCTACGGGACAGTGCTGGGGGTGAGGTGGGGGACACGGTCTCCCCGAGGTCCCCCCTGAAACCTGAGGGATAAATGGGGAGGATGGACCTGTGGGAAAAGGCTGAAGAGAGAAACCAGCACTCCAAACACAAAGAACATCATACTTAGAAGCCCAGAGCTCAAGATTAATGAGGCTTTCAGAGAACTCAAAGTCCAGGATTTCAGCCAGCTCTCCTCTCCATCATGACTTCACTGCTCTGAGTGGGTCGCTTTCACTGCTAGAGGATTCCAGTAAACAGCCAGAAGGGAAGAGGGAAACCAATAAACTCTCTGTTACAATAATCCAGGCGACATGACGCTGACCTGACCGTGGAGTAGTAGCAGTGGAAATAGAGAAGAATACACTGCTTAGAAAAATATGAGAAAGAAAAAGACGACTACCTGTCACTTATGTCAACTGTCTGGATGCAGAGGTCGAGTGAAGAAAGAGCAGGGGTCCAGGAAGACACCCAGAGCAACTATCTGGGCAACTGCCTGCTATTTCAGTCATCAAAAGCGAGCGAATTCCTGACTTCATCGACTAGAGCAAAAAGCCAAATGAAATGCACTTTACCTTACTATTTACCCTACTAAACAAAGCAGCTTGCTTTTCCTATTCCTGGTCTGCAGTTTCTGTATAGTGTTTTATTACCTTGGCTGCCTGTTGGAGCCCTCTGTACAACGGAGGAAGGGAAAAAGGGAGAGGGGGAAGGAGGAAATTGAAACTTGGTGGTCTCAAAAATTTGGAGCCCTAAAACTATAATTTAGAGATAAAATGCACCCCTTTGTTCACAGCAGCACTATTCACAACAGCCAAGACATGGAAATAATCTACTGAATGTCCATCAAAAGATGAATGGATAAAGATGTGGTACATATATACAATAGAATACTACTCAGCCATAAAAATGAATGAGATAATGCCATTTGCAGCAACATGGATGGACCTAGAGACTATCATCATACTAAGTGAAGTCAGTCAGAAAAAGACAAATACCATATGATATCACTTACATGTGGAATCTAAAATATGACACAAATGAACTTATTTACAAAGCAGAAACAGAGTCACAGACACAGAAAACAGACTTGTGGTTGCCAATGGGGTAAAGGGGGTGGGGGGAGGAATAGATTGGGAGTTTGGGATCAGCAGATTCAAACTATTATATATAGAATGGATAAATAAAAAGGTCCTACTGTACAGCATAGGGAACTATATTCAATATCCTGTGATAAACCCTAAAAGAATATGAAAAAGAATGTATGTATGTATGTGTATATGTGTATATATATATATATATATACGTATAACTGAATCACTGTGCTGTACAGCAGAAATTAACACATTTTAAGTCAACTATACTTCAATAAAATAAATTAAAAAAAAAAAACTCAGGGTCCTGCAGAGCCCTATTTGTTTAGGGCAACAATGTGAAAATATCTAACCTATTTAAGAGCGTGTGGGTAAAATTTGGAGAAATTAGTTGGGGGATTTCAGTAGGCTGGGAAAGTACTGTTATTTTTCCCACTTAAAATGAAGATATAGGCTCCTGCCCTGTGAAAATTCACTATGCAATATAGATTTAGAAACTCATTATATTCAGAATGTGAGGGTCACCTGTTTCCACCTATTCCATACCATATCCAAAACTATAACCTACTTTTCATAACAAAGATTATGGAAATTAATGTTTCATTTAACAAATGTTACTGAAATCTATATGTAAGACTGTGGCCATAACAGTAATGAATAAGGCAGTCTCTCCCAAAAAAGCAACAAGGAGAATCCAGCAGGCTTTAGCTTTATGAGAACTCCCCAGACTGCAGGTAATCATGGACTCTGAAGAGAGAGGCTATTTTCCAGCATTACACTGGAGTCTCTGCCACATACTGAAGTATTTACAGAATACATAATGTGAAGAATGGGATTGACTTCAAAATAATCTTGGAGAGGAGGATGAAAATATAGATGAAATAGGAGCGACCCAGTGTTGGTAATTTTTGAAGCTGGGTGACAGACGGTACACAGTGGTAAATGATACTATTTTCTCTACTTTGGTATATTTTTAAGATTTTCCAAAAACAAAATTTTTTTAATTTAAATCCTTTCAATGAGGAGAAGACTGGCTGATAAAAACTACCCCTTACATTAAAAAAAAATTTTTTTGAAGAAAGTAGTCCATGGGGACTAGAGTAAGACAGTCACCTAAGCACATGAGCCTACCTCCCAACATGCTCAAATTCTAGAAATGACAGAATTCACTTAAAAAGATAAATGCATAACCTTGCTGGAAAAAAAATTTTTTAAAAGAAGAAGAGGGCCACCTAAAAAACAGAAATTTGGGAAAAATTCTCAAAACATAAAAAGGACAGGAATAGATTGGTGGGCAAAATCATATCCAAAGACCCTCTCAGGGGAAATGTACCATGGAGGTGGCTGCAGTTCTCTGAGGGATCCAAACTCTGATACAAGGAAAAGGAAGGGGCCCTGGGGATTTCTCTGCCTCCAGACAGGCAATCAGCCTTCTCCCACAATCAGAATTCAAAGATTAGCAATGAGCAATTCTGAAAAACAAAGATAATCATAAAATCAATCCATAAGAAACTAACACCAAATAAGAAAATTAAGGAACCAAACATAGTGGAGCAAAAAAAAAAAAAAAAAAAAAAATCTAAAAATGAATACAATTGACATTCTTACAGATCCACAGGATGCCACACACATTAAAAAACAGACCAAATGTCTATGCACTGACTAATCTAGCAGTAGGGATGCAGTGGAGAAAAAGATGGAGAAACAAGATCATTTCTGCCAGAGGGAAGGAAGAGGAGTACTCAAATATAGTACTTAATATAGTCAAATAAGTACTCCCTGAGAAGATGTTTGAGTTAAAGCATAAAAGGCGGGAGAGCAGTCCTGAATGACAAGAAGCCTCCAGCATGCCAGAATATGACCAGGCAAGGAGCAGAAAATAAGCTCAAAGGGCTTGGGTAGGACCAAGCTCAACTTTAAGGAATCAAAAGGAGGCTCCCAGCGTGGTAAGGAGGATAGAGGATTCAGGCAATGCAGATCACACTGGGCCTTGCAGGCTACGGTAAGAGATCTGGGTTTTATTCTAAGAGCAGAGGGAAGTCATTAGATAGGTTTTTAGCAAGGAACTGACTATCTGATTTACATTTTAAAAAGATCACTTGGGCTGCAGTGTGGAAAACAGATTAGAGGCAGGCAAGAATGGAAAGAACTGTGGTGGTGTGAACCAAGGATAGCAAGTTGCATTACAGTAAATATACTCAGATTTCATTTATGGTTTAAAAAGAAGATATAGTAAATATTTCTGTACTGTTTAATTTTTTCTAGTAAGAATGTATTCGTGCGCTTAAAAAGTAAACTGAGGAATGTGTTTTGTTAACAATGTACTGATTAAATAATCACTTGCAGTTGAAAACTTTTAGAGAATATTTTGTTAACACCAGAGACATATTTTATAACTAAGCAGCCAATTAAGTCAGGAAAGAAGAGCAAAATAACCCTGCCTTAAACGTTTTCATCAAACTGTAGTTCAAAGGTATAGCATTATAATCAGACACTGCGGGGAATATAGATGATACAGACTCTAAAATTTTAAAGTCCTTATCTTTCATAAATACTAAAATATTTATGAATGAAATGACATCATGTGAAATGTTCCAAAATAATCCACAGGTATAGATGAAATAAGATTGGTCATGGGTTGAAAACTGTTAAAGCTGGGAGATTAGTACTTGGGGATTCATGATACCATTCCCCACCTTTGTAAATGTAGAAAATTTCACAAAATAAGGTTTTACTTTAAATCTTTTTAAGAGATAGAGGTGGGAAAATTAAAACAATTAAAGATAGTTCATTTTGATCTTCTAAAGGTAAATTCTAATATAAACTCTACACCCATAAACATTTACAGTTCCTAGTGTAAAATATAAAGGACTGTGCGTCACTTATGCAGAAACAAGTGTGCAGAAACCATGTTAAAATGATACTAGAGAATGAACTAGGGATGGAATAAGAATGGTGAAAATGCTGTGTGTGGGCTGTGGAAGGATCCAGCCTGTTACAGTAAGAACAATTAATTACTAGAGCAAGTTGATGGGTTTATCTATGTGTTCTCAACATGTCGGGGAAAGGAGGTAGTCTTCAAATTAGCAAGAAGATTGCAAACATCTCCCATTTACATTTTCTCAAAAGGGAAGATCAGATCAATGTACTGAATAGAAGATTCCAGACTGCCTGAGGAGGTAAGAAATTTGGATACGAGATAAACCATTAGACACAGTACTTTCCTTATCCAGTCATGAAAATGTCTAACAGGAAAGATGTAACACAAAAAGAAATTAAGAACCTTCTATATGGTGGATACTTTCAGTATATTTATTTCACTTAATTTTCACAACAAACCTAGAAAGTAAACATCTTTCATACTTTTATAACTGAGGAATCTGAGGCTCAAAGAAGTTACTCAACCTGCCTGAAGACTCACAGTAACTGTCACAATAAGATTCAATTCCAAAGCCTAGCTTTCTTTGCACCACAGCTCAGGAAACTTTTCCCCATATAAACCAGGCTAAGCTTTCTTTCCACAGCTACTAAGCCTTGTATGCTTCACTCACTGAACCCATCATTTAATGCAACATTTTAGCCACAATCCTTTCCAACCTCACAAGCGGAGCCTGAAGCCTAGTGGGAACCAAGAACACATTTGCGAAGTTCCCTGAAGTACTTTGTCCAGATGCCCCAGCCAGACATTCTTCACGGAGAGCCACAGCGGTGTCCTGCTTCAACAGGGCCTGACAGAGCCTGGGTCAAACCGTTGCTGCAACACCTCCCCACAGCACCCTGGAGGCCCCTCCTCGGCCACCTGCCACAATGGCCGAGTCCCCCTCGCGGCTGTGCCGGAGCAACCACCAGGACTCGGAGGCCCCCATCAACCACCAGACCCACCTGGAGCTCTACGCCTCCTACATCTACCTGGCTGTGTCTTGCTGCTTTGACCCCGATGGTGTGGCTGTGAAGGACACTGCATAATATTTTGTTCAGCAGTGTCATGAGGAGAGAGAATACGCTGAGAAACTGATGAAGCTGCAGAACCAACGAGGTGGCTGAATCCCAAACTCTTCAGGATACCAAGAAACTAAACCATGACGACTGAGCAAGCCCGCTGAATGCAACAGAACATGGGTTACACTTGGAAAACAGTGTGCATCAGTCCCTACCGGAACGGCACAAACTGTTCACTGACAAATGATACCCACTTGTGTGATTTCACTGAGACTCACTACCTGAAGGAGCAGATGAAATCCGAAGAGCTGGGTGACCATGACACCAGCTTGCACAAATGGGGGCCCACGAATCTGGCATGGCAAAGTATCCCTCTTACAAGCACACCCTGGGAGACAGGGACACTGAGAGCTGAGCCTCGGGCTGGCTTCCCATGGCCACAGGGTCACTTTCCTGGTCACCAAGGCAGTGCATGTACGTTGGGGTCACCTTTACCTCTTCTGTAAGTTGCACTAAAACATCCATCTACGTTCTTTCATTTGTACTATTCCTTCAAATAAAGTAATGTGGTATCCCTCCAAAAAGTTATGTATACTGTCACCCCAAAGGTTGAGCTCCTCTCCAAATGAAGTTTCTCTTGCCTTCTATGATTAAAAGAGGTATCCAGCATTTCTCTGTGCCTTTTAAATAAAACTCAGATCTTTATTATGTTACAATTTTACCCAATGTAATTTCTATTTAATAACGTGATAACTAAATACCACTTCCTCTACAAAAATTTCAATCACCCAGGGAGAACTATCATTCCTCCAGTGCACCTTGGTCACTTTTCCATAACAGAACTTGCCATAGTGTACGTGGCGGTTGTGTAGGCCCCCTTCTCCCCGAAAGAGATGGTGTGCCTCCTAACTAGGATCTTCTCTCACCTTCCTCCAAATCCAGCCCCCATGCTACTGCAAGAGCAATCCTCCCAAGATGCACTCCTAGTAACAATTCTGCAGTATTTTCAGGTCGCTGGCTAGATTCAACCTAAGTCCCTTCAGATCTAAAGGCAAACAAGACCCTTCTTGATCAGGTCCCTTGATGTGGGCCCAGCCTTATCACCCCTCACTCCTTCACCTCTTACTTTATACTCCTATAACATAATGAACTGGTTGAACTTTCCTGAACATACTAGTTCTTATGCTGCATCCCTTTAAACTTGCTATTCCATGAAAAGGCCTTCCCCACTTGCCCACCTGGAAAATTTCTACTCCTCCATCAGGATTCTGCCCTCAAATGCTGGGTCCTTTGTGAAACTTTCCCTCACTGCCTCAGTGAGAAGGTGGGGAAAGTTCCTCCTATGCTCCTGCTATACTGTGCCTCCCTCCACTCACAAGTACATCACTTCGCTTTGCAATACCACAGTCTCAGTAAGCTGACCTTCACAGTTTGCCTGCCTCTCACAACCCCCATAGTCCCAAACCTGATCAAAAGCAAGTCGGAGAGAATAAACGGTCTTTTCTTCTCTTTATCACCTAGTTCAGTACCTTGCACAAAGCAGACACTCAATATTTATTGAATGAATGTAACTAAATTCCTTCTTAAATGTGTAATTCAGGGGGTCTTCACTGGTGGCGCAGTGGTTGAGCATCTGCCTGCCAGTGCAGGGGACGCGGGTTCGGGCCCTGGTCTGGGAAGCTCCCACATGCCGCGGAGCGACTAGGCCCGTGAGCCACAACTACTGAGCCTGCGCGTCTGGAGCCTGTGCTCCGCAACAAGAGAGGCCGTGATAGTGAGAGGCCCGCGCACCGCGATGAACAGTGGCCCCCGCTTGCCACAACTAGAGAAAGCCCTCACACAGAAACGAAGACCCAACACAGCCATAAATAAATAAATAAATAAATAATTTAAAAAAAAATGTATAATTCATCAGAATAACAGAAGCTACGTAATAACAATTAAAAATCAAACTTATACTATTACCAAAGACTCATAAAGACACTAATATGTTTCTTAAAAAATTGCAAATGTGGCTGTTTTTGCAATATCTCAACCGTGTTATTTTGAGCCATGGATAATTTTTTATTCCATTGCCACATCCTGGGAGACACTGACAATGAAAGCAGTCTCCTAATTCTGAGAGATCAGGCAACCAAACGTCCTGCCATCTCCTGAACAGAATTAAACAATAGGTTTCTCCATAGACAAGCATCAACCAAAGTCAGCAAAATATACAGGAAGGACAGGAAAAAAGGTGGAGTAGCTAAGTTTTTCACTGAAGTTAGTATTAGAATCTGTCATATTTTAGAGAGCAAAATATAAAGAATTTTAAGAAACATAAAGTTGAGGGGTTAAAAGTATGATGTGCTGAGAGTCACAATCAAGACTGGAGCAACCAGACTGAAAAAGGCAAGAAGAAAAGGTCAGAGATGCTAAGGCTCAAGCCAAGGCCAGGTGGCAGAACAGAAGCAAGTTTAGGGTGGTTGTTCAGGTTGGAGCACTTAGAATGTCAGGGAGGAGGAGAACCGTAAGATCATTCTAAAAAGGAACACAAGGGAAAAAAAAAAGTACTGTCTGTAAAAGGTCCTATCTAAATCCAAGATCAAAGCAAGATGGGGCAGAGTCTGAAAAAAGTCTCATGACAGAAAACAGTGGAATCTGGCCACAGAAAGAGCAAGAAGTTCAATATCTTAGCAATTCCACAATCAAGTGAGGACCAATGACGAAACAGTTTTAATAAAAATACACTGAGGTGGAAACCCTAGACCTTGTAAGCATCTCTTCCCAATCACTCTAACCTAAAAAGTGTTTTAGTATACAAAGCCAAACTGAAAGGAAGAAAAGGCTGAGGAGTTATGTAGCAAGTACATATGAACAATGCCTGCACAAAAATCTTCCTGGGTAAACTAGAAAAATAAAATCTATTGTAACCAAATTTGCTCAATTTCAATGGACATTAATCTTTGTTTCAACTAACTGTGAAGGCATAAATGTTGTGATGGGACTCCTTGTTCAAGGAATTTCAACTTGGAAAATAAGTGTGCAATGGTCCTTACCAAAAAAAAAAAAAAAAAGTTAAAACAGTCAACCTCACTCAGCCATTCTGAAAATATTTATTGCACATCTACTTCACGTCAACATGTTTTAGGTATAGAGACAAGAGTGTTTTCCATAAAGCTTATATTCTAGAGGAACAGACAGACAAGAAATACAAATGAGGTAGTTCAAGACAATATTAAGTTTTATGAAGAAAATACAAAAAGGTAAAGGGAGAGTATTAACTGATCTAGAGCGTGCTTCTTACATAATATGTCAGGACTGAAACATGAATGCTCATTTGGCTGTTCTCTGAAATCTTCAGAGTATAGCAACAACAGGAATAAAGACACTTAGTCAAAAAATGAGCTTGGCATTTGGAAGTAAAGTTGATGTGGTAGGAGCCTAGTGATGGAGAAGATTAAGATGAAAAGAGATAAAAGTAAATAGGAGTCAGATAAGTAAGGCTTTGCAGTATTGGTGGAGTATTAGGTTGAGAAGAGAACAGAAGATGAGAATATAGCAGTAGAGACTACCAACCACTCTTTAAAGTTCTGCTATCAAAACTTTGGAAACACTATAGTGGAAACACTATAGCATGTTGCAGTTCTGATGTCAATGACCCAGAAGAGGAAGAAAATGATGATACAGGAGAAAAACAATAACTGTAGAAGCAATATTTTCAGAAGGCAAGAGGAAATGGAATCCAGGGCATAAGTATAGGAATTGGATTTTGCCAGGAATAGAGATGCTTTATCCATTAAAATAAGGAAATTAGCAGAATGGGTAGAGATGCAAGTAGGCTAGTAAATTCAGAGGTAGAAAGAAGAGGAAATTGCCCTGTGGCGGCTTTCATTTTCCCAATAAAGATAAAGTCTAAAAGAATGAGGCAACAGAAGAAAGAAAAGGAGGGTTTAAATTGGAGATTTAAGGAAAGAGGAAAAGGTCTGAGACACTGATTTTCAATAGACATACTAGGGAATTGTAGGAATGTTAGCAGTAATGAGTGTGCATTTGAAATAGAGATTATATGCTTAAAACGAGACCAGTCAGCAAGGTTATCTTCATTTTTCTCCATCCATGTTCAGCTCTGAGGTTTGACAAACAAGTTGGCCAAGGTGGATTTAATCAGTTCAAATTTTGCCAAGAGAGTAAAACAAAAGAGTACAGGGGCAAGAAAATTAAAGGCTGTTTTCAGTGGAGTGACTACAGGATGGACCACTAAATCTACACTGAGAAAGTAGGGAAGAGGACTTGGATGCTTCACAAAGCATGTTTTATATCCCCAAGCGGTCTGTAAACTCAAAGACAAAAACCAAGAGTTCTATGCTACATATACCTCACCAAAGAACACTACAGTGAAGCCTCTGTTAACTGATTAAATGAGTCTTCTCCATATGCCAGAACTCCATATAACATAAACTCATCAGATTTTTTAAACTTATTAAAATATTTTTTAAAAAGCAGCATTCCAAAGATCTTGAAAAATCAATTTGTGGTTGACATGATGTTTTTGTTCTTAAGAGCAGGTGATTGGGTTCCCATGATTACTTCCATAGAAACAAAGATTAATAGCCGGACAATAACCAAAGGAACCCTGGCAATAGAAATTAAACTTAACCACCATTAATTACCTTCATATGGGAAAGTAAAACCTAATTACTACAGGGCACCCACCTCAGAACAACTCCCCCTGTCCCACAGAATCTAATCAACTGCATTTCTGGGCACTTAGCAATGCTAACTAGTCAAATGAATTGGGACTTGGACACTACTGCTAACTATAGCCTATATCATTAAATGAATTTAAAATAATTCTAGAAGCAATCTGATCATCTGCTAAAATACTTAGTTTATAAGACTCTCCCCTTATCCTCAGGGAATACATTCCAAGACTCCCAGTGGATACCAACACCACGGATAGTACCGAACCCTATATATACACTATGTTTTTTCCTATACATACACACCTATGATAAAGTTTGATTTATAAATTAAACACAGTAAGAGATTGACAACAATAATAAAATAGAACAATTATAACAATACACTGTAACAAAAGATGTGAATGTGGTCCCCTCTTCTCAAAATATCTTACTGGACAAATATAATGCCTTTTCCATCTTAACTAAGCACTTATCACACACTGTGGCCGCACCCTTTGCAGTATGAGTTGCGACAGCCAAACCAGCACAAATTTCTTTTTCCTTTTCCACAGTTTTACGGATAGAAGATTCGTTCTTAACGTGGAAATCAGCAACCTCGGCATACAATTTTTTTTCTTTCCTTACTAAGTCAAGGGCTTTCCCTTTTTCACTTAAAGGAAGCACTTCACGGCTTCTCTTTGGCATATCCAAATTTCCAAATTGTCAGCATCACTAGGCTTGCATTTTGGGGCCATTATTAAGTAAAATAAGGGTGACCTGAACACAAGCCCTGCGATACCGCTGATAATCCAGATAGCTACTAAGAGCTACTAAGTGACTAACAGGCGGGATACATGGGACAAAGGGATGATTCATGACCTAAGTGAGACAGCGCGAGATTTCATCATGCTACTCAGAAAAGTTCGCAATTTAAAACTTATGAATTGTTTATTTCTGGAATTTCCCATTTAATATTTTCAGACCACAGTTGACCACAAGTAATTGAAACCGAGAAAAGCGAAACCGCAGATAAGGGGGGGACTACTGTATATAAATTACGGAAAGTCCTTTGTTTTCGCTACTTTATTCTTTTCATATTTAAATAATGTCAAGAAAATCCTAGAGAACACAAAACATACTTTTAGTAAGTTAGATTCATATAAAAAGTATCACCATCTTTTGTACTCAGGAGATTTCTATTCTTTTCCCAATGTCCAAAATATATGGTTTAGTCAGATCAGTTCAGTGAAATAAAGAAAAATTGAGTCCTGAAAGAATGTTAAGGAAGAAAAAGAGATAAAAGAAGGTTTGGTTCCCAGGTTGTGTTCCTACTTAAATCACCAAATAGAACACACCATTAGCAGAGAATTAAAACAGCTTCCTTATCTGTAATATGAGAATACTGAAGTAGATACTTATACTAAAGTTTTCTTTCTGCTCCAAAAATTCTATTCCCAAACTAGTGCTTTGGACTTCCCTCTTTCAAAGGCCTTTTTGAAAAGGGGTGCTAAAAGATTTAACCTTTCAATTCATGAGCCTATCACATATTTTCTTTCTCTGAATTACAATTAACAGAAAAGCCTAGAAAAAAAAAAGATGAATATTTTAAATCAGAAAAAACTAGGCCAGCTAAGCTAATTATTGGTGACAGTCTCCAACATATGCAAGTTCTTGTTTCTCATTCACTCTTCTCACACCCATTCTCGTTTATTTCTTCTCTCCCCAAGCCTTAAGCCTAACAGTGGGATCACACAGTCCTGAATGTCTCCAGAGGACTTTTAGGTTAGAGAACCCAGAGGCAGAACTTAATTTGGGAAAACAGGAGCTAACCGTTTGCTAATGAAAGTCAGAGGTTCTTTCTTATCTTTATATCCCCATCACCAAATAAAATAATAGATATGTAATAACAGATACCTAAGTTAACTCCGCTATATAATTTATTACACCAGTGATTCTCACCAGTGATTTCTTTTTAGAAATGCAAAATTTCAGGTCCCACTTAGACTTACTGAATCAAAAATTTGGGGAGTAAGTTTCAGCACTCTGTTTAAAAAGCTCTCCAGGTGATGCACACTCAAGCTTGAGAACCGCTGTATTAAACATGTCAGGAAATCACCTTCCTGTTCATTACTGCTGGCGGCAAGCAAACAAACAAAAATGCTGATTTTTCTCAGCTGCCACCACTTACAAATGCTTGGGCCCACATTATGCTGTCAACCACTTAACTTCTGTTTCCAGCCCACACACAAGATGAACTTTAGAGTCAAATAACTTGAGTTAAACTTATGGCTCTTAGAGTTAACAGCTGTGTGACCTTATCCAAGTTAATTAAACTCTTGGAGCCTCAGTTCCCTCATCTGTAAAGTAGAAGTAACATCACATACCTCCATGAATAAGAGACAGCTTACAGAAAGGTGTCTAGGACAGCGTCTGGCACACAGCAGACCTTCAATAAATGTAAGATCTTTTTCCTTTCTTCCCTACCACCTGTACCAAGTCCCTGCTACTTTACACAGACAACACCCTAAAGAAGACAGCACTTTAGCACCCCTCTGAGAAATGTTACCAATGCCTCCCATACAGAAAAGCTCTCTAGTGAGGTTTTTCTTCTGGAAAATACCACAGGAGAGACATGAAGTGTTAAGAGTCCTACAGAACAGCGATTCTAAAAAGGTGGTCTACAACTTAGTGGAAAAAGCAAATCATTCAAAAGTGTGTACCTGTGTAACTTAAAAAATAATTGATGTTAAGCACAATATAGGCAACTTTCTCTTTAGTGGCCATAATTAATTAATGACAACTGGGGATTAACGCTAAACTTCACCGGGTAGGAGGTGTTAACATCAGAAAATGCAAAAGAACTGGAATACATGACCTATATTAAAGTGGTCCAGGCATTCAAATTTCACTGTCAAATTCTTTGTCCCAATGTTATCACACTATATATCTTGATTTTGGGTTCCAAAAAAATATATGGTTTCCAGGGGAAACCCCCTCCAAAAAAAAAAAACCACTGCCATAAATGACACCTAAAAATTGGAGAGTATTACTCCTTTTTGTAAGTTTATAATTTTGAGGGGATTTTACCATAAACAATTCCCAACTTCAGCTCCTCACTCCCTCTAATATTAAGTCCAATGTTAAAATGTTTCATTTGACTACTAGCCTATTCATGGGGACGAAAATAGGTCAGTGCACGTGGTACGTCATTATACTCGAATATTTCGCAGGGTAACCAAGTTAGGAGCATCAGTTCAACGGGCACTTGCAGGTTTCACTCGTACTCCTCAAGCTGACAACTAAGACGGGACAGCCCTCCGTTTCTGCTGTTCTGTTACAGTAGCCAACATTCCCAACTGTAGGACCGTAGTGAAGCTTAAGCATTCGTATCCTCTTACGGGGACATTTTTTCAGAGAACCCGTAAAAGGAGAGCTGAACCAACAACAGGCTGGGAACTGCAAAGCCACAAACTTAGTGCCCTGCCCGCCGGGAGCTTGAATGCCTGCACCGGCTCCTTAACGCAACAACCTAACAACTTCTAGACACAAGACAGAGCAGAGCGGGGTGATGGTTACTCACTTTTAACATTCAACACTGTCCCCCTCACCTTACCCAGCAGGACATTCTCCCCACCGCCAACCCCCCGGAACTCCAAAGCCAAAGAAGCTCCCCCTTGGGCCACCTTTACCGCCTCCTCCCAGCACCACTGACCAAGAGTCCCCAGGCGCCAAGCGAGGGTCCCGAGCGAGGCCGGGAGCCGACGGCTGCCCGGGTCTCCGCGTCCCAGGACGCCCCAGAAGCCGCTGCCCGGTGCCTCGCTTCCCCCCGACCCCATGAGCCCCACTCCTGACTCCAAACCTGCTGTCCCGGCCCCGCGGCCCGCCGGTCCCCGCACCTCTTCCCCAGACAAACCCGGAACCGGGAGCCGGCCCCCGCCCAGGGGCGGCCTTAGGCCCAAGGCAGGCCGCGGAGTCCCCGGCTCCCGCCCCACCGCCCCGGCCGCCCCGAGACTCGTGCCGGGACGGAGGCGGGCAAGCGCTGCGAGGCCTGGCCCGGGAGCCCCCTCCTCCGGCCGGGGCAGGACACGACTCACCCTCGTACTGTAGGTCCACCAGGACGAGCAGGAAGGGGAACACCGAGCCCAGCCGGCTGGTCACAGAGCCGGGGGCCACCATGTCCGAGGACGCGGTCGTTCAGGAGGAGCAAAGGTGCGGGGCCCACCAGCCCCCGCCGGCGCTCAGGCTGCAGCTGCGCCCGCTGTCCGCTCTTACTCGGGCCTAAGGCGGCTGGCGCCCCGCGGAGGAAGGCAGCGGTGGGCGGGGCCCGGGCGGGGCTACGCCCCGAGCGCCGCCGCCGCCCAATCGCCTTCTTCCTGGCCACTTTCCTACTGGGCTCGCCGGGGTCGTGGTTCGCGCTGATAGGCTGTGGGGGCCGCCGCCCCCGCCCCTTCTCTGATAGGATAACGTGGAAGCACGAGACAAGACTGCGTCCGCCTGCGGTGGAGCTGTCAGGAGCTCCAAACCGCCGTGGCGGGCCGGAGGGAGGCGGCCGGGGAGCTGTGTGGCAGCCGCCGAGTCCGCATGCGCAGGCCGCGGAAGCCTTTTTGGGCCGGTCTCCGCGCGCTGGGTTGGAGAGGAGGAGGACGTCAGCAATCCGATGTTTTCCACTGTACTGTTTGGAGAAAGGTGAATCCGCCGCGTCCGCAGTGCGAAGCCAAACCTGGCCCCAGGAAGTCTGCGTGGATCGCGGAACAGGACAAAGTGACAGAGCCTGCTACCTCCCTCTGAGAGTCTCGGAACCTACACGGACCGCCCTAAAGAGCTGTGGAGAAACGATCAGGAGAAGCTCGGGCTCAGTAAAGTAGGGTGAGCCGATGGAGCCGGGAGCATGTCAGGATAACCAGGTACATTAGGGACCTAAAGGAGGTAAGTGAGAATGGCATGGAAGATTGGGACCCATTCCCCGACTGTCCAGTGGACCAGCGTATCCAGAAAAAGAGCAATTCTGGAAGATTTTGTGCAGAAGAAACCAGGGAAGCACAGCAGCTAAGAGAGCAAAGGGCTCTTGAGAGTGCAGCCAACGTCAACTATAAGGAAAAAAAGAGAGACCTGTTAGGACGGATCTTGTATCTTGTGCTCAACAGAGGAAACTCAACAAGGTAAAATTCAAGTTACACAATTTGGCGTTAAACTTGTTCACCGCCACTTCCTCCGGCGTCCTCAACACAACGCATCCTATGCACCAGTGATGTTTCACATGGGACGAAACAGTAATGCCTTTCTGTGTTAAGCGTTGTCAAGTACAAACTTATTACTTTACCAGTGGGTATGCATTTGCTACCTTGGTGCTACTGCACACTTTAGAACTCATGAATGATAAATGGCATAGTGAATTCGTTATTTCCTAAAAATACACTCAGGAGGGTAAAAGCTTTCTAAGCTTTTATTCCAGAGGGAACTAAGCAAAGGAAATGGTTTGGAGAAAGGGAAAACAAACAAAACACTGAGTCCCTCAGTAGTTGTGGTGGAAAGCAGTATAATATAATGTGAAGAGTGGAGGATTCAGATTCAAGAAATGTAGTTCCACACCACAGCTCTTATCTAGGTTATCTTCATCTGTAAAATGGGTATGATACTGATGGCCTCAAAGGTTTGTTTTGAGGTTTCATGAAGTGGGTAAAAATTCTTGTAAATTATAAAGTATTATACAAATGTTACTTATTCTTCTAACAAGAGCGAATCATGAGGCTCCTCTTTGCTTTTTTTTTTTTTTTTTGGTTTCTCCTTTTCCTTATCGACCATCACAAGGCGGTGTTAGTGAAAAAACAGCAATGATTTCAGTGTCTACAAGTAGTGAAGACATCATCCAGATGAGGTACCGTTGCCAAGGCAGCCAACATTGCTGATCAAAATGGAGAAAGAGTTTTGTAAACAAATAATACTACTCCATGAATTATCACCAGAATGCTGCCTGTGATTCTGGTCTTAAGGAAGAAGCAGTGCTAAAGAAGTTCTAAGGATGGAAATTAAAAATGATTAACGAGAGGAAAGACCTTGTGCTATAGATAATAAAAATAACAAGGGCCTTCATTGTTGAGTGATTTTGGAAATTCATTGATCAAATTGCATAGCCATGAATCCTAAAGTCTTAAAACTAAGATTTACAAAGTATCTCTTGAAAGAGATAATTTTACAACAAAGAAGGAAACATCATTTTAAACAGCAATGTATACAGTGCTAAAATTATCTTTATATGTATAAAATGCTTAGGAATGTTTTCTCCAATGTTCATCTGGGCATAGTTTTCACCTGATCACTCTTGCCAATAAAACCAAAGTAATCCAGTGATTGTAGAGAAAATTATAAATATTGTTTGCATTTATCAACATTTATGCAGTCCTTTTTATTTTTATTTATTTACTTTTAAAATATTTTATGTATGTATGTATTTATTTATTTGGCTGCACCAGGTCTTAGTTGCAGCACACAGGATCTTTAGTTGTGGCATGTGTGTGAGATCTACTTCCCTGACCAGGGATCAAACCCAGGCCCCCTGCATTGGGAGCGCAGTGTCTTAGCCACTGGACCACCAGGGAAGTCCTGCAGTCCTTTTAAAATTAAGCATAAACACCACACTGTAATTGATAGAACCTATTCATTATGATAGTAAAAGACAAAATAATGGTAGAATATTTAAATTGCACTATATGCAAAACCAGCAATATTATATAATTTCTAATATATAAAAATATATTGATCTATGTTTATTGACCAGAAAAATAATTTTGGTAGAGAGTAGTGGACAGATCTAGAACACATTTTCTGGAGGAAAGGAGATCAGATTTGCTGATGGATTAGCTCTGGGGAGAAGTAAATGTTCAAAAGAAAATATGATACTTATAACATCTTTTTGCACCACATTAAAAACAAAATAGGCAACATTATAATGAACATAATGAATGCTGAAGTATACATCCTTCTGCATTTATCTTTATAAACTTGTGCTTTCATTTCTATAAAAGGGATTTCTAAAAGTGGGATTGCTTTGTCAAAGAATGTGTACACTTAAAAATTTAAGATGAGGATGTCCCTGGCGGTCCAGTGGTTAAGACTCCGTGCTTCCACTGAAGGGGGCGCAGTTGGATCCCTGATCAGGGAACTAAGATCCCCCCATGCCATGCGATGCGGTCAAAAAATTAAAAATAAATAAATAAATAAAAATTTTAGATTATTGTCAGATTATTTTCCCTAAAAGTCAGGGTAATTTGTATTCCTAACAACTATTTATGCCCCCACATACTCACCATCACTAGATATAATTGATTTTCATAGTTCTTGACAAGCTGATGGTAAAAACTTACCCTTCTAAGTCAAGTTTACTACTTGATTGCAGGGATTTGGGGACTCTAATCAAACTTTGGTGTTCTCATGTAAACATTCGGCTTTAAAACCATGTCCTGTCTTCTGTCTGCTTGTCCACCCTCTTTTATGTTAGGAGGCTTCTGGCCACATCAGTCTCTGCTTCCTTCATCACATCGTTTTCTCTTGCTTTTGACCTTCTTGCTTCTGTCTTGTAAGGATCTTTGTAATTAATTATTTAGGGCCCACTTGGATAATCCAGGATATTCTCTCCCTGCAAGATCCACAATTTAGTCACATCTGCAAAATCCCTTTTGCCATAAAAGATAATGTTGTCGGGGGATCAGAATGTCGACATCTTCAGCAGGAACACTATTCAGCTTAACATGATACTCCCCCCACTTCAGGAGATAGACCTGAAGTCCCCTCTCCCTTGAATGTGGGCTGGACTTATTGACTAACTTTTAAAGACTAGAGTGTGGAAAGGGGAGAGTGGAGTAACTTTACAGTGGAGAAAGTGGCAAACACTACCTTGGCCAGGTGGTCAAGGTAAACATTACCAATATTAAGTTATATTGATCCCATATAACCCCCTGATATGAGGTCAGGAGAAGGACACTTCACGTCTGTGATATTCTTTCCATTGTATAACCTAGTCTAAATATGAAAAAAATTCACATAAACCAAAATTGAGGGACAGTCTATAAAATACCTGATCAGTACTCCTCAAAACTTAACAGACCAGAGGAAACTAAGGAGACAGGATGACTGACAGGTCTGTCTTAAACCAGATCCAGAAATAGAAAATGGATGTTACTGGGAAAACTACTGAAGTCCAGATAAAGTCTCAAGTTTAGTTAATAGTAATGGGCCATTACTAACTTTCTTAGTTTTGACAAATGTACAGTGATTGTATGTAAGATGTTGGCAATAGGAGAAAGTAAATAAGTGTTTAGGACCGCTCTGTAGTATCCTTGCAGCTTTACTCTAAAATTATTTCAAAAATAAAAGTTTACTTAATTGTGAAGGGCCTGAGTATTTTTAAATCAACTGTAATGAGTGTTTGTATCAAATGAGTTTTTCTGCATCTAAACTTCCTTTTCCTTGAAGAAGGAAGAGAGTTAGTACTTTACAGAAATAGTTTCTTAGTTGTCTGAAACCAGCTCCTCTCTTTTCTTTCCTGTTTTTCCTCTCTTTTCCCTTCACTTGGGAAATTGTTGATTACTTGATTTAAAATCTGTTACGTACACGCTCTAGGAATATTCTAGTCCAGATAATCAAAATATCTATAAGAAAAAGTTCATTAACTGTACTTTTTGTTTTTAAAATATGAACAAGTACATGTAAATGACAACCTGTGTTAAAATAATTATTAGATAAATTTTTGAAGCATAACTTAAAGATTCTTTAACATTGGTCCTGGAATACAAGGTTTTAAATTGTATTTTTAAAGGTTCATGTACTATTTCTGATAAATAGGTGAATCTTTGGACAATTGGGATGAGTTAATATTGATTTAAAGACAGCTCTATGTCCACCCTCATGTTCATTGCAGCATTATTTACAATAGTCAAGACATGGAAACAACCTAAGTGTCCATCAGCAGATGAATGGATAAAGAAAATGTGGTATGTATATACACACACAATGAACTAGTATTCATCTATGAAAAAGAAGGAAATCCTGCCATTTGAGACATGAATGGACCCTGAGGTCATTATGTTAAGTGAAATCTCAGACAGAAAAAGACAAATACTCTACGATCTCACTTATATATGGAATCTAAAAAACCTAACTCATAGGTACAAAGAACAGGGAATTCCCTAGTGGTCCAGTGGTTAGGACTCCTCGCTTCCACTGCTGGGGGCCCAGGTTCAATCCCTATTCAGGAACTAAGATCCCGCAAGCCACGTGGTATGGCCAAAAAAAGAACAAACTAGTGGTTGCCAGAGATGTGGGAAGGGGAGGGTTGCGAAATAGGTGAAGGTGGTCAAAAGGTACAAACTTCCAGTTACAAGATAAATAAGTCCTGGGGATGTAATGTACAGCATGGTGACTATAGTTAACAACACTGTATTGTACATTTGAAAGCTGCTAAGAGAGTAGATCTTAAAAGTTCTCATCATAAAGAAGAAAATTGTAAATATATGTGGTGATGAAAGTTAACTAAACTTACTGTGGTAATCATTTTGCAACATACACATATACCAAATCATTATGTTGAACACCTAAAACTAATACAATGCTATATGTCAAATTATATCTCAATAAAAAAAGAGACAGGGACTTCCTTGGTGTCGCGGTGTTAAGAATCTACCTGCCAACGCAGGGGACACGGGTTCGAGCCCTGGTCCATGAAGATCCCACATGCCGCAGAGCAACTAAGCCCGTGAGCCACAACTACTGAGCCCACACACCACAACTACTGAGCCTGCGCTCTAGAGCCCACGAGCCACAACTACTGAGCCCATGCGCCACAGCTACTGAAGGCTGCACAGCTAGAGCCTGTACTCCGCAACAAGAGAAGCCACCGCAATGAGAAGCCCGCACACCGCAATGAAGAGTAGTCCCTGCTCGCCACAACTAGAGAAAGCCCATGCGCAGCAACGAAGACCCAATGCAGTCAAAAAATAAATAAATGAATAAAAATTTTTAAAAAAATGCCAACCAGAAAGTATTGAACTAGGTTATCAGGTATGATGCATTAAAAAAAAAAAAAATTAAAGAGACAGCTCTATGTCTTCTCCAGATTTTATTTTATTTTTAAATATTTATTTATTTATTTATTTGGCTGCACCAGGTCTTAGTTGCAGCATACGGGATCTTTTTCAGTTGCGGCATGTGGGCTCTTAGTTGCAGCATGCGGGATCTAGTTCCCTGACCAGGGATCGAAACTGGGCCCCCTGCATTGGGAGTGTGGAGTCAACCACTGGACCACCAGGGAAGTTCCTGTCTTCTCGAGATTTTACTACAATATTATATTTTATATACAATGGGTAAACTCTTCAAAACTGAAACCTTCTAAATTTCTAAGTTAACTAAATGAAATTATAATAACCAGTCTTGAAAAAGATTTCTTATGAAATTTCAATAACATAAATCATAAGGGCTTAGTCCTTATTTTCCAGATTCTTACATCTAAATCCAAATATATAAATAATTGCATGAAATGTAAATGTTATAAACACAGTAATTAAAAGAGTGTCAAAATGGATAATAAAAAAAATAACATGAATCAACTATAAACGGTCTACAACAAAGGTAATACTTCACACTGTGGTCAATTAATTTCAACAAGTATGCCAAGACAGTTTAATGGAAAAAATGTAGTCACTCCAACAAATGGTGTTGGGACAACTGGATATCTACATGCAAAAGATTTAAATTGGACCCTTTCCTTAGACCATATACAAAGAATAACTCAAATTGGATCATACACCTAAATGTAAAATCTAAAGCTGTAAAACTCTTACAAGAAAACAGGAGTAAATCTTCATAATCTTGGGTTGAATAAAACCTTCTTAAATACAACACCAAAAGCACAAGCACAGAGGAAAAATTAGATAGTGAATTCCATGAAAATTTAGAAATTTTGTGCTTCAAAGGACACCATCAAGAAAATGAAGACAATGCACAGAATTGGAGATAAATTGCAAATCATATTTGGTAAGGGACTTTATCCAGAATATATAAAGAACTCTTAGAACTCAGGAATAAAAAGACAACCCAATTTTAAAAATGGGCAAAGGATCTGAATAGGCATTTTTTCCAAAGAAGATATAAAAATGACCAATAAGTACATGGTTAGCCACTAGGGAAATGCAAATCAACATGACAACTTCACACCCACTAGGATGGCTGTAATAAAGATGAGCATTAGCAAGAGTTGGTGAGAGTATGGAAAAATGGGAACACCCACATATTGCTATAGGGAATGTAAAATGGTACAGCCACTTTTAGAAAAGTGTTAGACATCAAAATGTTAAACACAGAGTTACCATGTGACCCAGCAATTCCACTCCTAGGTATATAGTTTAGGGAAATGAAAACATGTTCACACAAAATGTTGTATACAAACATTCCTAGCTATTATATGTTCATAACAGTCAAAACGTGGAAACAGTCCGGGTGTCCATCAACAAGAGAATAGGCAAACTGTGCTAAAAATCATAAAATATTATTTGGCTATAAAAAAGGAATGAAGTATTGATGCATGCTACAACCTGGATTAACCTTGAAAAAGATTATGCTAAGTGAAGGAAGCTGGTCACAAAAGGCCACAAATTGTATGCTTCCATGTATGTGAAATGCCCAGGATAGGTAATTCCATACAGGCAGAAAAATTAGTGGTAGCCTAGGGCTTGGAGTAAGGATGAATACTAATGGGTATAGGGTTTCTTCTTGGGATGATGAAATTCTAAAATTAGGTAGTGGTGAAGTTTGCACATATCTGTGAATATACCAAAAGCCACTGAGTTACAGACTTTCAATGGGTGAATTTTATCTCACGTGAATTATCACTTTAAAAAAAATTTTTAAGGACATCTCTGGTGGCACAGTGGTTAAGAATCCACCTGCCAATGCAGGGGACACGGGTGTGAATCCTGGTCTGGGAAGATCCCACATGCCGCAGAGCAACTAAGCCCGTGCGCCACAACTACTGAGCCTGTGCTCTAGAGCCCGCGAGCCACAGCTACTTAAGCCCGCACGCCCAGAGCCCATGCTCCGCAACAAGAGAAGCCCGCGCACTGCAACGAAGAGCAGCCCCCGCTCGCCACAACTAGAAAAAGCCTGCGTGCAGCAACGAAGACCCAACGCAGCCAAAAATAAATAAATAAATGAATTTTTTAAAATTACATTCGCTTCTTAAAAAAATTTTTTTAAGTAAAGGAATGGAAAAACATTTATCATGCAGACAGTAATCCAAAGAAAGCTGGAGTAGGTACCTAAAATAGTCAAACCTCTAGAAACGGAAGGTAGAATAGCGGTTGCCAAGGGCATAGGGGAAGAAGAAGTGGAGAGTTGTCCAAGAGGTATAGAGTTTCAGTTTTACATGATGAAAAAGTTCTAGAGATCTGTTGCACAACAATGTGAATATACTTGACACTACTGAACTACACACTTAAAAAATAGTTAAGATGGTAAATTTTTTACCACAATTTAAAACTTTTTTTCAGATCTCAGCACAGCTGCAGAAAAACACATCTAGAAAAAGAAAGAAAGCTGGAGTGACCGATTACATTAGTATCAGACAACGTAGAATTCAAAGTAAAGAAAGGAAAATTATCAGGGATAAAAAGGGACATTACAAAATGATGAAAGGAAAATAGATAACTAATGAGAACCTGCTGTATAGCACAGGGAACTCCACTCAGCGCTCTGTGGTGACCTAAATGGGAAGGAAATCCAAAAAAGAGGGGATATATGTATACATATAGCTGATTCACTTTGCTGTACAGCAGAAACTAACACAGCATTGTAAAGCAACTATACTCCAATTTTTTAAAAAAAAGTGATGAAGGGATCGATTCACGAAGAAGACATAACAATTCTACATGAAATACTCCTAACAACAGAGCTTCAAAAGATATAAGCAAAAACTAGCAGAACTGAAAGGAGAGACATTCACAATTTTAGCTGGAGAGGTCAATACTCTCAGTAATACATAGAATGAGTAGACAAAATCAGAAAGGAAAAATCAGTACACAGACTGATCATCAGGCAACTAAATTTAACTGACATTTATAGAAGACCCCACCCAATACACTTTAAGTGCACATGAGACATTCACCAAGATAGGTCATAAAACAAACTTTAACCAATTTAAAAGAATTGAAATTATAAAAGAATTAGAAGAATTTAAACTACATAAGGTATGTTCTCTGATCCACGATACAATTAACCTAGAAATCAATTAACAGAAAAGTAGTAGGAAAATCTCCAAATACTTGGAAACGACACACTTTTAAGTACTCCACGGGTCAAAAAGGAAGTCCCAAGGGAAACTAGAAAATACTTTGACTCCAATAAGAATGAAAATACAACATACCAAACTTTCTGGGTAACAGTTAAAGCACACAAAGTCCAGCGCAGGTCCTGTACAGCTTTCTACAAGCAGTGAACAATGTATCCAAGCTGTTGTAACTTGCCACAGCATACTAGGTCTTGTGTTTGCCTAGGGATGGAAAGAAAGAACTTCAATCCAGGTGTGGCATGTTATTTACATCTCCATTGGCTACAGCTAGTGCCATGACTCCACGTAACTTGAAAGGGATGTCGAAGTTTGTTGGGGCACCCAGATCATCAATGAGTCCTAATATACCCATTACGTGAGCAACACTAACAAGTTTACATGGACCAGGGCGGTAACGGCAAAGGTGGAAGGAAGTGGTAGGATTTGGAATATATTTTGGAGGAAGAGCCAATAGGACTCCTGATAGATGTCGGGGTGTAAGAAGGGGAGAAGGCAGGAAGGAGGCCTAATTTATGAAAACGAGTAAGTCACTTTAGGAGCCTGACAGAGGAAATAGCAAGGGCAAAGGCTTTGAAATGGAAACAATCTTATGGTGTTCTAGGAATAGAACGTTGAAATGTAATAAACTTAGGGGACAGTAGTATGACATGAGGTCAGGAGGTAGGCAGGAACCAGATCATATAGTGCCATTTAGGCTGTTAAGGGAGTTTCTTATCTTATTCCATTGAAAATAGGAAGTCACTGGAGGGTTTTAAACAAAGGGCTGACATTATTAGATTTAGATCTAAGAGCAATCATGCCAGCTCCTGTAAGAACAAAAAGATCTTAGAGGGATAAGCCGTGAGCCAGTTAGGAGGCTATTGTTGTAGGCCAGGTGAAAGATGACGGTAGCTTGAACTATGGTAACAAGAGATGGAGATGGAGAGAAGCAAACAAATTTGGCATGTATTTTGGTGGTAATAAATGGGATAGATCGGAGTAGGACCAAGTGAGTAATCAGGTTACTTTCATTCAGTTAATTACTGCTTAATTGCAATACCAAAGTATAGCCAAAATATTTTTGATAGCTATTTAGTCTCTGCAAAGACCAACTGGCAATCAGATGCAAACTGTTCACTTGTTAAACCTCTGTTTACAAATTCATAACAATTATATGGAAACTAAAACAAGAAAACAAGCAAACAAAAGAAACTTGCTGGAGCCTAAGCCAAGATAAGTATTTCCATGGACTAGAAACAGGGGAAGAAACACCACAAAATCATGTGTAAGCAGAAGCCAGGGGAATGCTAGCCACTGTTTTTGATCTAGGAAGGGACCAAAAGTAATCCAGAGACAGTCTCCTTGTTCTCCTGGGTGCTTGACACCACCACCAGCAGCTCTGTTACAGCTGCTTGTTTACATGGAATTGTAGAAACCTACGAATGGGGAATCAAGCTCCTCCTGGCTGGCTCTGCAATTTCAGTCTGGAACTGCCAGCATAGGACAGGAGAGAGTAAGCATAGAGAAAGAAAAATGGACACACAAGGAAGCAAACAAACAAAACCTGACTTTTCCACTCCAAATGGAACTGCAAAATAAAACTGCAAAACATATCAAGAACTCTAATGCTAAAAAAGACAGGCAACAAATCAACTGAAACTGAACTCACTTAAGAGGAAGTTAATTGAATAGACTAAGGAGGCTTACAGACATACATAAAGAAATCACATCCATACTTCAAGAAAGAATGGAGGACTTCCCTGGTGGCGCAGTGATTAAGAATCCGCCTGCCAATGCAGGGGACACAGGTTCGATCCCTGGTCTGGGAAGATCCCACATGCCTCAGAGCAACTAAGCCCATGCGCCACAATTACTGAAGCCTCGTGCCACAGCTACTGAAGCCTGCACGCCTAGAGTCCATGCTCTGCAAACAAAAGAAGCCACCTCAATGAGAAGCCTGCGCACTGCAATGAAGAGTAGTCCCCGCTTGCTGCAGCTAGAGAAAGCCTGCACTCAGCAACGAAGACCAAATGTAGCCAAAAAATAAATTAATAAACAAAAAGAATGGAATAAAAATGGCATAAATGAAACAAGAACAGGTGGTTGTAAAAAGTAATTGTATTAATTGCCTAGGGCTGCCATAATAAATTACCACAAATTGGGTGGTTTTATTATGAACCAGGTTGGTTTGCCCACTCACAGCAAGCCAAAACGCTGACACTACTAGGTTTGCCACAAATAATGCATTTGTTCGCAGGCAGCCAAGCGAGGAGAGAGAGAACAAGTCTCAGACCTGCCTCCGCAAAGGCAAGGGGCTGAGGTATTTTGGGGATAAAGAAGTAGAGTGGTCGGAGGCACGGGGATCGTAGGGAAAGGTGATTGGAAATAAGGAAAAGGTAAGGTAATCATCATTTTGCACAGGTGTAACTAAGCTACAGGCTTCTTCACTGGGACGCATTTTCAGAAAATGGCGGCGTGTGCATGTTCCAAGGGTGGAGTTTTAGGCCCTCTGACGTCAAAAGTTCACCTAGCAGGGACTTTCCTGGTGGCGCAGTGGTTAAGAATCTGCCTGCCAATGCAGGGAACACGGGTTCAAGCCCTGGTCCGGGAAGATCCCACATGCCGCAGAGCAACTAAGCCCGTGCGCCACAACTACTGAGCCTGCGCTCTAGAGCCCCCAAGCCACAGCTACTGAGCCCACGTGCCACAACTATTGAAGCCTGAGCGCCTAGAGCTCGTGCTCTGCAACAAGAGCAAGCCACCGCAATGAGAAGCCCGCGCACTGCAACGAAAAGCAGCTCCTGCTCGCCACAACTAGAGAAAGCCCGCGTGCAGCAACAAAGACCCAATGCAGCCAAAAATAAATAAATAAATAAATTATTTTTTAAAATTTCTCCTAGCGGACACTGGTGCATGCCCTGCTGGAGGGTGGGTGGTCCTAACCAGTCTTAACCGGCTCGAGCTAGAACTAGACACAGCTGACTCCAACTTCCTGAAAAACAACTCAGGCAAACACCTTGTTTAGGCTACATGCTGCTTGGAGGACATGCAAGGTTTTTGTAGCAACAATTAAGATGGCCTTGATCAACGAAGGCAGGTTACAGGTGTAATGGATTTCACCCGTGGCTTCACTTAAAAACAACAGAAATTTATTCTCTGATAGCTCTGGAAACTAGAAGACCAAAATCAAGGTGTTGACAGGGCCACACTCTCTCTGAAGCTCTAGAAAAGAATCCTTCCTTGCTTTTTCCTCATTGCTCATGGCTCCCAGCACTCTCTGGTGTTCCTTAGCTTGTAGCTGCATCATTCTACTCTCTGCCTCCATCTTTGCATGGCATTCTTCTGTGTGTCCTCTCCTTTTCTTCTTGACAAATTACATCTGCAAAGACCCTCTTTCCAAATAGGGCACAGTGTGAGATCTACGTGGACATGAATTTTGGAGTGATGAGCACAATTTAACCCACAACAATAATTAATAAATAATCTTTGAAATTAAAAGTGGTCCCTAAAATTTAAAAAAAGCTTAATACACCATACGTACACACACACACACACACACTCACAGCCTAATAGATGGAATAAGCTCTAGAACACAAAGTGAGAGAATTAATATTAGAAGACCTTTAAAAACATATCAGTATCAGAAACTCTTAGAGCAAGCACACACCCAAACCTTAGTAAGGACTGGAAACCCTTAGAAAATATTAGAAAATCTGAGCAAAAATTTAACAAGTTTTATCTAACTCTGTATCTAACAGCTCTATATATAAAGAGAGATGATGATCTGTCTAGTAAATAGGAAATTTTTTTACAAGGACTCATGAAACATTTTCAAAAATCTACCAAATACTCGTCCCACAGAGGAAGTTTTACAAATTTCTAAGGATCATTACTATACATTTTAAGTTCTCTGACCATAATGCAATTAAATTGAAAGTCAACAATAAACAGATTTTTCCAAGTCCTGGAAACAAAAAATGCATCCCTAAACTACTCATGGTAAAAAAAAATCATTATGAAAAGCTACATGATAATGAAAATGCTACATTATCATAATTTGTGGAATGCTGCTAAAGCAAATATTGGGTTGGCCAAAAAGTTCGTTCGGGTTTTCAGATGTTCTGGAAAAACCCGAACGAACTTTTTGGCCAGCCCAATATTTAGAGGAAAATTCAGAGCCTTAAATGCTTTCAGTTAAAAACCAAAAAAAAAAAAAAAAAGGAAAAATGAGAAGTTGTACCTAGCTCAGGATGCTAGAAACACTACAGAACAATAATTAAGAAACAGAAAGAAAGAACTAATGAAAAAATGAGCAGAAATTTCTGTGATGGGAGTGGTGAAGAAGTATGAAGGATCCAAACCAAAAAGCTAGATATTGAAAGACGTTTAAAAATGGACAAAAATAGAGCAAGCTTAAAAAAAGAGAAAAGATGTATATTAGCATTTAAAAGGGGGCACACAACTACAAATATGGTAGAGATGTTTTAATGTGTAAAATAAAACATTGAATGTCTTTGCGCCAATATATTCGAAAATAGAGATGAAAAGAAAAACAGGATGCTTGAATAAGCCAAGAGCTAGTTAAGAGAATAAATTAGTAATTGTGTATCCCAACCTAAAAACAGCTACCTGGCCCTCACAGATTTGTAATCCCTATCTTATACAAAATATTTCAGAGTTTTTTTTTTAATTAAAATCTCTCCAACTCAATTTAAAAGGCTTGATGCTAAAACTGGAAAGAAAAGAAAACCATGACGTGAATTACGAGGGTAGATAAAGCAATCTTAAATGGAATATTTCCAAATCCAATTCATCACTTAAAAAAAAAGAGAATCAAGAAGAAGTTGTCCAGAGATACAAAGATAGATCAACACTGAAACATCTTTTAATGAAATACATCAAATTAACAGGTGGATGAAAAATCATTTGAACAGATTCAATTCTTAGATAAAATATAGCACTCATTCCGGTTTAAAAGGAAAAATCTCAGCAAAAAAAAAAAAAAAAAGGAAGCAAACTGCTTTAACTTGGTAATTGGCATTTATCAAAACTTCTATTTTGAGGATGGTAGTGTCAGATCAGTATCTCCTTCTTTCCCTCTTGGAAATCACCCAAAGCCACAACAACAAATAAGAAACAGAAAAGCAAGTTACAACCTCAGCAAAATGTGGGAGACTGTTGAAACTCCAGTTCCCAAAGTAAGTGGGAGAGATGCCAAACAGGAGAGGAATCAGAGAGAGGATGCCTGCTAATGCTCATCTCAAAAAAAGACAGCAAGATACTTCTCCAAGTGTTAACAACCTGGGTTCTTGGACTCTTTAATCAATAAAAATTGATAAAAGGCCAGGCTAGGAATTCAGGCAAGGCTTTATTGGGACTTGTGCTGCAGCATGAGAGAGTGAAAGCAAGTAACAGGTGACCCTGCTCACTCCCCAAGAGGAGTGGAGGAGGGACAGATAGGGTGAGGGTGAAGGTAGATCAGTGGGTTGGGTCAAGGGATGGGTAGCTTAGGTGATTGGCCCACCCCCTTGGTGGCGCCGTGTGCAGGGGTCATGCGTGGTACCCTGCTTTTGCTCCTGGCACCTCACAAGTGGCAGTTGGGTTTTGGCCTTTTTGTATCTTACTGTTCATACTTTACCCCAACTGTACCATGCGTGCAGTTATTTTTAGTCCCTTAGAGTTTCTTTGTATTCTGTCGCTCAATGAGACGTTTGTCCAGGTGCAAGCATTCCAGTAAAGGTTCCCAGGTCCCAGATCCCAGCCTGTCTCAAAAAGTTAGAGGCATGCTCTGTAGTGAAAAACCCAAATATCTTATTTGCAACAAGAAGAATGCGATGCACTGATTAGGGACAGAATCTACTTAGGACACACTTTGGTTCCAAGAAGCAAAAAGTATGGGTCTGAAAGATGATTCACTTATTTATCAATTATCATCTCCAGGAAGCCATTTACCCCATGGCAGAAGAAGAGAGAAACTTGACATGATGAACAGCTTTGTGGCTACCTGTCTCCATTTTCAGAGAAGAAATAAAAGCGAGATTAATTTATACAAAAACTTGGATCATAAGAAAAATTATGACTAAAATGGAACACAGCCCAATCTCCTCCTCTGTACAAACTTTCTACAAAAGCAGTTTTAGAAAAATATCACCTTATTCAAAAGTAAGTACAGTTGACCCTTGAACAACATGAGTTTAAACTGCCTGGGTCCTCTTATACGTGGGTATTTTTCAATAATAAATACTACAGTACTACTTGACCCGTTGAATCTGCAGAAGTGGAGGAACTGTGCAAATGCAAGGCCAACTGTAAATTGTACTCAGATTAACTCCCTTCATTGTTCAAAGGTCAACTGTAATCAAAAACAACAGAATCAAATAGCCAATAAGCACAAGAAAAGATACTCAACACGACTGGTCATCAGGGCAATGCAGATTAAAACTATAATGAGATCCCACTACACACCCACCAGAAGGGCTTACAATGAAAAACGATTGACAATACCGAGTGTTGCAAGCATTTGGAACAACTGAAACTCTCATACATTGCTGGTGGGACTATGAAATGGTACAACCACTTTGGAAAACTGTTTGGTAATGTGTTAAAAAGCTAAACCTGTATCTACTCGATGACCTAGCAATTCTACTCCTTGGTATTGATCTTAGAGAAATGAAAACATATGTCCACAAAAAGCCTTGTACAATAATGTTCATTGCAACTTTATTTATAATAGCCACAAATTGAAAATACCTCCTCCATCAAAAGGACAGTGGATTAAAAAAAAGCTGTGATAAATTCATTCATATCGATTTAATGATTTTTAAAATGCAAACACATTGTATACTATGTGCAATTTTTTCTGATACCAGGAGCATTCTTTTAATATACAGTTTCAAGTCCTCCTTTATTCTTGGAAAATTTTTTTATATGCCGATTCATTTGTTCTTTTCCCTTATTTTCATTTTCTACCATGGGAACTCTGAAGTGTGTATATTAATTGCATATTTTTGCCTGTCCTTCACATCAATTCTTTTTCTGCCAATCCTTATTTTAATAAACATTTGGAATGGGTCAGTCATTTCTAAACGTTCAATGCCATAAGACAATTGAGCAAAACTTACTTAAGAGTAAAGGCCACAGATCAGCAGTTTTAGATAGGCAAGAACACTAGAATATTGTTCCTATTAGTCATTTCTGAAGAAGTTTTTTTCTGGATTCATGTATCAATATATTTGCCTCCAAGAAAAATAGTCTCATGGGGGTTGCACTTATAATTAAATCTTTTCCCACCCCCTTTGTCACAATCCTAAATTTCAAACCCTCTACCAGATCTGGGTGGATTCATCACTGTCAGGGCCCCAGTAAGAGGATCGAAATTTCATTTAAAAAGAAATGTTTTTAAATATATTTGTTTTTTTCTAACTTTTTATTTTAACATACATTTACACTTAAATGTTACAAGGATATTTTCCCCTTCCTCCACAGCCTCTAGAATTATTTTAAATTCATTTAATGAGACCTGGTTCTGGGAACTGCAGCACCCAACTTCCACAACAAGGAGGTAGTTGAGCGGGAAGAAACTGGTGCTTGATGACTTTGTGGGCCCACCAAAACAGACCCACACAGCCTCTCTCTGGATTTCCTTTAAATAAGACAAATTTATATTCTACTTTTTAAAAAGTTACAAAGCTGGTACAAAATATCCTCACAGACGCTTCACCCAGGGTCCCCAACTGGTATATTTGCTTCATCGTTCTCCTCATTCTCTGTCTCTCTGTCTTTCTGTCTCTCTCTCTCTTCTGATCTATTTGGAAGTTGCAGGCATGATGCCCTGTTTCCCTAAATACTTCAGTGGGTATTTCCTAAAAATGAAAACATTTTCTTACATAACACAGTACAGCTATCAAAACTGGGAAAATAATACTGATACAATATTCAATACTTTTGGTATCAGATTCTATTAAAATTTTGCCATTTGCCCTAATAATATCCTTAATAGAAAAGGAAAATCCTAGATCATGAATTATATTCAGTTGTCATATCTTTTAAATTCCCTTAATTTGGAACAATACCTCAGTCTTTCCTTGTCTTTTTTGACCTTGTCCCTTTTTACGAGTACAGGCCAGCTATTTTGCAGAACGTCCCTCAATTTGGGTTTGCAAATCACTTACAGCAATTTTTTTTGTACTTGATCTTCCATAAAAGAGGGATATTTTCATTTTCTTAATGAACTTAAAAGGATATTTTAACACATTGGGACACACTTAATTACTAGATCCTTTCAGAACAGCGACACAGAATGCCTTCTTGGACTGGTTGTTCCATGTCCTACCAAAAATTCAGGTAATCTTAACTCGTCCAGGCTATCCTTGGCCTTCTTCAGGGTGTTCTGATTTGTTTTGCTTTGTTTTTTATCACTTCTTCCCCTGGTGGTCTATTGGATCTGTTACTGTCATCTCTATAATTGAGCTCAAAGGGCAGCCTGATATGACCATATATCTTAGCTTGAGTGTGGGCAAAATTTTTACCCAGTTAGGTCAGCTAAAAAGCACTGAATTTGTTATAAAGGCTCTTTCTTGGAAAGCTAGGAAGAAATGCAAACACTTCCCCCCAAAAGACAGAAAATACATCAACCTAGACATGCTGAAATATTTTGAGCAATCTCATTCTTGCATAATTAAAGTATAGCCATAGATTGGTCTGGATGATAGAAGTTATCCAGCAAACAACTGTGTCCCTTCTCTTTGCCTTAGTGCTATGATGGATGAGTTGCCATATCAAGCTGCTCATATGCAAAATTTAAAATTTTATTCTTCTTTGTAGATCCCAAGTAGTTCTTCCCATCCCTGGTTAACCTTATAGTTCTATAGTAAATTGGATTATTGTTCCCATTATTTGCTTTCCTATAAAAGGATTCACATTCCTGTCTGTAGCCCTGTGACTTTGTGACCTTCTTTGAGTGCAGTATACTTCCCTGCCCTATTCTCATTGGGTTGTATAATGTGATTTGCTTCGGCTAATTGAATGTGAGTAAAAGTGATGTGCTTCCCAGCAGAGATTTCAAGAGCCAATGTATGACTTGGCTATTCTGGCAAAAGAAAAGCATGTCCCAGCCAGAGACGTGGGTCCTGTAAGGAGACCACATGGAGCAAAACCTCAACAAACATACAGCTCATATGAAACATAAACAGTAGACCTTTCGATCATGAATATGATATTTGGGGGTTGTTTCTTTCTTCAGCATAATCTGGTGAAAGCCAACTGATACAATTTCTGCTTGCCAACCACTCTGGAATTACTAGACTGTATATTGGTTCCTGAGATCCATCTTGCCCATTTGGAAAAAAGATTTGATGTGTATGCTTGAGAAAGAGAGAGTCTTTTAAAGGGATCGGGGCTAAGGATCAGGACGAGTTCTTGAATCCTGCTTCCCCTTACCGTTCCAAGTGAAGATAAAATTAGAAGGCAGGAGGAAAAGAGAGAAGGTAAAAGTGAGCAATGGCATGTATCCATTTAAGGACAGAGAAATTCCTGTGAAAGTGTTTGGTTTTCTATCCTGTTCTAAGCAACAATGACTGTCTTGTCTTATGGAGCTGGTTAGGATCCTAGAATCTGAATGAAGGAAGCTAAGATCCCAGAATCCGGATGGAGAAACTATAGGTGAGGGGCAAAGTACCTCCCTGGGAGAGAGAAATCCAGATTATTCAAAGGGATATAAAGGTGCTGTCTTTTGTTCTGCCTTGTATGTATCTTCAAATCTTGAATCTTTAGGAAGAGAACATTTTGAAGAAAGCATCAGGATACCTTTCCTAAAGGCCGGATCAGAGAGTAGGTAATAAACGGGGAGAGTTGATGTTCTTCATACTAGATACATGTATCTTTCACTCTTCTGCATGGAATAGCTTCCTTTTGGGAATTGACACTCCCCGCTCCTGGCAGTTTTGTACCACTCACGCGTTTCTCCATCACAGCTCCTTTTGCTGCCACCTCCACCAGAGGGACCCATCAGAAACATGACCCAAGCTAAGTAGGTCCATCACATTCTCTCTCACAGGAATTTGAATCTTGAGCAGAATTTCAAAGGGCTCAAGGTAGATGGGGCCGAATTTTCTTTGTGGCAGTGAGATTGCCCTGAGTTACGTAGAACCCTGGTCTGGGGTTACCCCATGGCTGAGTTACATAGAACCCTGGAGCTCAGCTGGTTACTGTCTTTCATGAGGGCTGATTGTTCACTTTCTCCTTTGATATTATGAGCTATCCAATATCCTGTCAATAACCCCATCCCTTTCAGTTAACAGAATCATCTTCTGTTGCTGACAAGCGGAGAAACTTAACTAATATGGAAATTGGTGCCTGAGAACAAGCACTCTTGGGAAAATGTGGCATGTTTGGAATTACTTATTTGGCTAATATGAGGTAAAAGAATCTGAGACTCCCATTAACATTCACTGGAACAGTTTGTCCACTAAGGTTGGGGCTAAGTAGTGGTTGCCACTGATCAATTTAAAGGGATGAAGAATGCTGGACAACTAGGCATACTGAAATTTTTTCATCTTATGTATAACTTAAAACAAGAGAAAAAGATCAACTCTCCAAACTTCACCTTGGCAATATTCCAGTTCTTTCTGTGACTTTGATGAAAAGAAGCAATTTTTTTATCTAAAGCTGTAAGACTGTGGACACACAAAACCAAACCCAGAAACGGATTTTGTGAGTTGGGTTCACAGTTGTCCTAAGTCTTTTCCTATGAAGGTTGGAGAACTGATCAGAAGATAGTGGATCCTGACAAATGGAAAGGCCAACATCTAAGAGGATACGTAAGACTGAATGCAGTGGTTCTCAAAGTGGGGTCCCCAGACTAGTGGCATCAACTGGGAACTTGTTAGAAACGCAAAATTTCTAGCTTCAGCCCAGACCTACTAAATCAGAAACTCTAGGAGTGGGCACAGCTATCTGTGTTCTATCTTCCAGCAGACTCTGATGAAAGTTTGAGAGCAATTGAGGTGGAGGATTTGAAGTCCTCAAACCAGCCTGAAATAACTCCCCACTCTGCTTTCTTTGGCCAAGGAAGCTTTACCACCTTTGTATGTGAGAACTGATTAGTCCCCTCTCAGGAGCCAAGCCACACTATTGCTATGGCAACTAGAATACAAATTTAGCATGGCCTGGGGGGTGGGGAGCACGGGTGAGACAATCCCGAACATTGGTATGGAAGAGTTAGAAACCTAGACATTGTAGGAATTTGCTAATGTATATCTCCCCCAAATTCGGAGAATGTGTGTGGGAATAGATATTTTTTAATAAATTTATTTATTTTATTTATTTATTTTTGTCTGCGTTGGGTCTTCGTTGCTGTGCGCGGGCTTTCTCTAGTTGCAGCGAGCAGGGGCTACTCTTCGTTGCGGTGCGCGGGCTTCTGATTGCGGTGGCTTCTCTTGTTGTGGAGCACGAGCTCTAGGTGTGCAGGCTTCAGTAGTTGTGGCACGTGGACTCAGTAGTGGTGGCTCACGGGCTCTAGAGCACAGGCTCAGTAGTTGTAGCACACGGGCTTAGTTGCTCCGCAGCATGTGGGATCTTCCCGGACCAGGGCTCAAACCCGTGTCCCCTGCATTGGCAGGTAGGTTCTTAACCACTGCGCCACTAGGGAAGTCCTGTGGGAATAGATTTTGAGGTTTCTAGATCAAGGAGCATGGTCCCTATTTTGGATCAGGATGAATGTATAGGTAGATATGGACCCTTCCCAGAGGTTGTGTATGCAGTGTATGACAAGCTGGGGGAAAGACTTCAACGTAAATGTTCACTGAACTTTGTCTCACAATCCATTACCTTCTCAAAGTCAGAAATCCCTTAACAAGTAGAGGAAGGAATTCAAAGACTTCAGGAAAAGGTAATAGAGGATTGGATAGTTTATGCTCATCTAGTCCAGGCACCTCCTCACTACATCTTTGATATAAATGTTTATTTTAATAATAAAAAGGGTATCAGTAATGGTTTTACTGTAGGAAGTCGAAGCCACTCTAGGCAGTTAAAGCTGCAAGGTATTTGCACCCAATTAGATACTTGCAAGATCATGCAAAGGGCTAGAGCAGTGTGGGGTGGGGAGAGGCAGCGCTGGGACTGTTAAGCTCAGGAGTTTGATCCTCCGATAAAAAAGGCAGTGCAGTCACTGCTGTTTCAACAGCCACTTGACATGTTGAAAGTGATGAGACATGGCATTCAGCTGCTGCCTTTACCCATTGACACTCTGATGCTCATGACCTTGCTTGCCAGCAAAAATTACAGCCGGAAAATCTTTTCTGTCTCTTTTCTGTCGTTCAAATCATTCAAGAGTGCGTCTTGGACTTCCCTGGTGGCACAGTGGTTAGGAATCCGCCTGCCAGTGCAGGGGACACAGGTTCGAGCCCTGGTCCGGGAAGATCCCACATGCCGCAGAGTAACTAAGCCCGTGCGCCACAACTACTGAGCCTGCGCTCTGGAGCTCCTGAGCCACAACTACTGAGCCCGCGTGCCACAACTACTGAAGCCCGTATGCCTAGAGCCCGTGCTCCGCAACAAAGAGAAGCCACCTCAATGAGAAGACCGCGCACCACAACGAAGAGTAGCCCCTACTCGCTGCAACTAGAGAAAGCCCGCGCACGGCGACAAAGACCCAACACAACCAAAAATAAATAAATAAATTTATTACCAAAAAAAAAAAAAGTGTGTCTAATTGGCAGAAACCAATTTGCTTCCAGAATATGAGCTGGAAAGGAGTCTGGTTAGCACGGTTGTTAGCTTCCTAGCTTCTGCAGAGCAGGAAGACACATTAAAGGAAGAGGGCTTGAAAGCGTAGTGAACTAAAATTCTGTATCCATCTCCTAAGGGAAGTGACTGCTCTTTACAAAAAGCTCTCTCTAGGGCTTCCCTGGTGGCACAGTGGTTGAGAATCTGCCTGCCAATGCAGGGGACACAGGTTCGAGCCCTGGTCTGGGAAGATCCCACATGCCACAGAGCAACTGGGCCCGTGAGCCACAATTACTGAGCCTGCGCGTCTGGAGCCTGTGCTCCGCAACAAGAGAGGCCGCGACAGTGAGAGGCCAGCGCACCGCGATGAAGAGTGGCCCCCGCTTGCCACAACTAGAGAGAGCCCTCACACAGAAATGAAGACCCAACACAGCCATAAATAAATAAATTAAAAAAAAAAAAAAAAAAAAGCCCTCTCTAGACTTGGAACGCTGGGTGCAAGAACTGCCATTGAAATGGACTCCCAGATCTCAGGGGGGACGGGAGGAGCCCAAGATACTTGGGCCCATGTAGAGGCTGTGAACTACCAGAGGTAAAGCCAGCTTGGTAATCCTACCATGGTCGTATCAATCAGATTCTGATAAAAATAGTCTGACTCTCCTCCATAAATTAATCAGGGGCTCCAAAGTGTGGCATTTCATCAAACCACAAGTTCTTATCTGGTTTGTAGGGCCCCTCCCATCCTACTACAAACACCAGGACTGAGCCACCTTCCCTGAGAGTTAGGTTTGCATTTTTGTTTTTGCTTTTGAACCCATCTTCCAGACCCTAGTCAGTTCTAGGCAACAAGTAAATGGTTCAATTGAATTGTAAATTGAAACTGTCATCAAGTCATTTTCTCTACTTAAGCCACCACGGAACAATCAAAGAAAGGGAGGTTCTGGTACTGGTTGCGGTGTAGTTTCAAAATATGGCCTCAAAATCTTTGATGCGTCCTGCCTTCAAAAGGCAAACCTGATTCCCCTCCCCTTGGGTATCGGTCAAACTTAGGGACTCACTTCTAACGAGCAAATTTCCCTCTAAGCCCCATTTTCACTGCATCCCACAAATTTTAATAAGTTGTATTATTATTTAGTTCCAAATATTTTTAAATTTCTCTTGAGAGTTCTTCTCTGATCCACATATTATATAGAAGTGTGTTGGTTAATCTCCAAATATTTGGGGATTTTCCAGCTATCTTTCTGCTACTGATTTCTAGTTTAATTTTGCTGTGGTCTGAGAACATATGTTGTATGATTTCTATTCTTTTACATTTGTTAAGGTGTGTTTGATGGCCCAGAATGTAGTCTATCTTTCGGAACGTTCCATGCAAGTTTGAGAAGAACGTGTATTCTCCTGTTGTTGGATGGAGTATTCTATAATTGCCAATTAGATCAGGTTGATTGATAGTACTATTTGGGTCAATTTTGTCCTAACTGATCTATTAATTGTTGAAGAGGGATGTTGAAGTGTCCAAGTATAATTGTGGATTTGTCTATTTCTCTTTCCAGTTCTGTTTTGCCTCAGTTATTTTCATACTCCTTTCTTGAGTACATACATGTTAAGGATTATGTCTTCTTGGAACACTAACCCCTTCAACATTATACAGTATTCCTCTCAATCCCTAATCATTTTCCTTGTTCTGAGGTCTGCTTTGTCTGAAACTAACACAGCTGCTCCAGATTTCCTTTGATCAGTGATGTATCTTTTTCTATCCCTTTTAAACAATCTAAGTCTTTATATTTGAAGTGAGTTTCTTATACGTAACATACTGTTGGGTCTAATTTTTTTAATCCACTCTGACAATCTTTTAATTGGTTTATTTAGACGATTCACATCTAAAATGGTTATTGATATAATTGGGCTAATAGTTTCCATGTTTGTAACTGTTTTCTATTCATTCTTCTTTCTTCCTTCCTTTCTTTCTTTTCTTTTCTTTTCACCCTCTTTTCCTGCCTTTTCTGGTTTTAATGGAGCAGTTTATAACATTCCATTTATCTCCTCTCTTAACATATTAATCATATTCCTCTTTTTAATTTTTTAATGGTTGCCCTAGAGTTTGCAATATACATTTACAACCGCCTGCCAGCAGCATCCTATTTTAAGTTACTCAAAGGAAGCTGAGGCTGCAAAGCCAGGTTTGAATTTAGAATTCTTGGGCTCAGTCAAGCTCCCAGGCAGCAACTCTTTTCTTTTGTATCCTGGCACCATCCCGACCAGAGAGAGGCCTTGTGTGCCTTAGGGTTATATTTTCCAATCCATGTACCTGTGCTATTTAGTACTTCTAAATAGTCTGCTGACTGCGGCCACCCCATGTGCCTAACCATAAGCAATACAGTCTGTCTTTGAGAAGACGGACTTGGAGAAGCAGCCCATAGAGGCTCTGAAAGTTGGCGTGGACGGTTTGTGCAGGAAGTTCCAAGGTTCTATGAAGTATGGTCTAGAATGCGAGAGCACAGGCTATGGGAGGACCAGGTCCATTAGCTTCTTGGGCTTTTCTAAAGGGCCAGGCGAGGGTGGAAGCCCTCTTGCCTTAAAAGGTAGTATGGACCCTGCCACTCATCTGACTCATCTTTACACAATTTGTGCTTGCTACTCAATTTTTCAAAAGTAAATAATATACTGTCTATATAATATGTAAACAATATAATGTGTAAACTGTAAGGAAAAGGGAATGATTTAACCCAAAGGTTAGGACAACTGTTAAGTAGGAAGATGGAAAGGGATATGATTGGAGAGGTACAAAGAGGAGTTTCCAAAATGCTAGGAATGTTTTAAACTGGGGGGTGGGTATACAAGTGTTCATTTGATTATTCTTTAAACTGTACATATATATCTTACACACTTTTCTGCATACTATATATGATATTATAACTAAAAGACATTAGCCAGGTGATCAAAAATGAAGGGCAGAAACAACATGTATTGTCTGATTTAATACCTTTTAATTACTTTGATTCAAAGTCCACTTTGAATATCTAATGTTTGTTTTACTCCTATAAGACCTAGTAATGTTTAATAATAAATAGATACCATGCTAAGCACCATCCCCAACTGCCTGCCTCAATGTAATTTTCATTTTGTCACACTTGCTGTTTTCAAACAGAAGTGAAGACAAAAATTTGAAATAAATTCAGATATAGCATTTTAATTTACTAACTACACAAAATGATCAATAGTAACCAATATTTCTATTTTCCTTTTTTAGGATCATTTTTGTCTTCAAAAAGCACATATTTATTTGAGCACTTAGTATGTGCTCAGTGTGCTAGAACACGTCAGGTTCTCATAGTCTGATGCAGGAGACAGATACCTAAATAATTTAAAATTTTTTAATTATTTAATTACCATAGCAACACCCTGCTCAGCTGTGATAACTGGTATAAGAGGTTTGAAAGGATCAAGAATGTATGATTGCTGCTATGCCATGCCAAGGTCAACTGGTTCATCTTATTTCTTCCAGTTCTGCATATGTGATCCGTAATATACTGAAAGTTGGGAATGGGCATACTGGTAACGCAAATGGTGTATTATCAAATAATGTTAATTAAGCAATTATCCTCTAAGGCATGCACACACACACCACAAAGGGCTACAGAGTATATAGATTTTGCAAAGCAGTGGCCATTTCTCCCACACACTGCCTGAAATTTCTATCTAGAAATCTTTAGCCATACTACTTAAGAGCATTTTTATGGGATCCTGGATCTTTCAAATTTAAGCATTAAATTGAAATTGGACAAATTTTAAAAAACCTGTTAAGGTTGTCCTAGGTCTTATGATTTTAAGTAAAAACTAAAACAAGAAAGGAATTCAACATAAATACTTTCTGAGCTATTACTATTTTTGATGCCTTGTGCTAAATAAAGTAGCCGATAAAGTTAATTCAGTCAAAGAGAAACACAAGGAAAGGCATTTTACAGTAACACGTTGTCATCCAACAAAAATTCTGAAGTTATTCCTTTCTAAGTGAAGAACAATTTTGCTACAACAGACAGTAAGATTTTGCAAAAGATGCACTCAAATTTCTCAATCTGGGTCAACCTCCTGGTTGTTAAAATATGTGCATACTTTCTGGATTACGCATTATTTAAAAATATGGAATTTTACCCCATTGTTAGACCGTGTGTTCCAATTTTAGGTTAAAAAACAGTCACCTTAAGACCTAAGTGTAAGGCCAGACACTATCAAACTCTTAGAGGAAAACATAGGCAGAACACTCTATGACATAAATCACAGCAAGATCCTTTTTGACCCACCTCCTAGAGAAGTGGAAATAAAAAACACAAATAAACAAATGGGACCTAATGAAACTTAAAAGCTTTTGCACAGCAAAGGAAACCATAAACAAGACCAAAAGACAACCCTCAGAATGGGAGAAAATATTTGCAAATGAAGCAACTGACAAAGGATTAATCTCCAAGATTTACAAGCAGCTCATGCAGCTCAATAACAAAAAAACAAACAACCCAATCCAAAAATGGGCAGAAGACCTAAATAGACATTTCTCCAAAGAAGATATACAGATTGCCAACAGACACATGAAAGAATGCTCAACATCATTAATCATTAGAGAAATGTTAATCAAAACTACAATGAGATATCATCTCACACCAGTCAGAATGGCCATCATCAAAAAATCTATAAACAATAAATGCTGGAGAGGGTGTGGAGAAAAGGGAACCCTCTTGCACTGTTGGTGGGAATGTAAACTGATACAGCCACTATGGAGAACAGTATGGAGGTTCCTTACAAAACTAAAAATAGAACTACCATATGACCCAGCAATCCCACTACTGGGCATATACCCTGAGAAAACCATAATTCAAAAAGAGTCATGTACCAAAATGTTCATTGCAGCTCTCTTTACAACAGCCAGGGCATGGAAGCAACCTAAGTGTCCATCATAGGATGAATGGATAAAGAAGATGTGGCACATATATACAATGGAATATTACTCAGCCATAAAAAGAAATGAGATGGAGGTATTTGTAGTGAGGTGGATGGAGTTAGAGTCTGTCATACAGAGTGAAGTAAGTCAGAAAGAGAAGAACAAATACAGTATGCTAACACATATATATGGAATCTAAGGGAAAATAAAGGTCATGAAGAACCTAGTGGCAAGACGGGAATAAAGACACAGACCTACTAGAGAATGGACTTGAGGATATGGGGAGGGGGAGGGGTAAGATGTGACAGGGTGAGAGAATGGCATGGACATATATACACTACCAAATGTAAAATAGATAGCTAGTGGGAAGCAGCCGCATAGCACAGGGAGATCAGCTCAGTGCTTTGTGACCACCTAGAGGGGTGGGATAGGGAGGGTGGGAGGGAGGGAGATGCAAGAGGGAAGAGATATGGGAACATATGTATATGTGTAACTAATTCACTTTGTTATAAAGCAGAAACTAACACACCATTGTAAAGCAATTATACTCCAATAAAGATGTTTAAAAAACAAACAAACAAAAAAAAACAGTCACCTTACTCTTGACCCCGGGCGTCCCCTCTCCCCCACCGACAAACTTTCTGCCAACAGAGATCCACGCCTTTCGTCCTAAAATGGGCATAACCAAAAGAGACGCGAAATTTGGATGGGTTTAAATCCATGTGTGCTTCGGCACATGGTCTTCAATCCTGTTTTCCCTGTCACTCAAGTGCAAGGCTGCATGAGATAGCCCTACAAGGTCTCTTGCATCTGCATACTTCTGCGATTAAAATGCATCTCTTCTTAGAAGGAATTAACAAAAAGCCCCTGCCTCTATGGGAAATTAGCTAGCTGGGGGTAGGCTAACCGCAGGGTAGGAGTGAATCTGGTTTCTCTTTGAAAGGTCTTCCTGGGGCTAGCATCCCACGCCAGCAATAGAGCGCGCCCAGGCACCACGTGTCTGCACCAACAGCGGGATTGGCGGAGCGCATTTTCGCGCGGCGGTCTAGACGCGCACGGTCCCGCCCAGCTGCCGGAGGAGCCGGGAGGCAGAGAGAAGAGGCCGGAGGGAGATCGCAGAGGGGAGGGGGCGGGAGGGGGGTGGGGGATCCCGAGGCGCCCGTGGCCGGGAATCTGGGAGGGCCCGGAGAGGCGCCAGGCGGCTAGCCTCGCTACAACTTTCCCAGAACAGACAGGCCTCATCCTGCGTCCTGGAAGAAGGAGCTGGCCCGCCGCTTCCCGCCCGGCTGCTCCTCGGCCTCCACGGGCCCGCCCGCGCCAGCAGCGCCCCCGGAGCCTGCGTCCCCAGCCTCGGCCCTGTCCGCCTGCAGCGCCCGGCGCCCGCCCTGGAGCGCGCAGCTGGGGTGAGTCGAGGTCAGGGCTGCGCCAGGCGCCCAGGGGAGGCCGGGGCCTCTGGGTGCCCGCGAAGCCGGGCCCTCCTTCCTCTTTTCCCGCTGCGAGCCGAGGCGCTGCAGACCCCGCTGGCCTGGCTGCCGCAGCCCCCCACTCCCCCGTTTGCTTGCCTTCTAAGGGGCGGCGCCGAGGCCCCACTGGAGCCCGCGTTCTGGAGCCCGCGTTCCCCGGCCTTTGTCTTTGTGGGTTCGGCGGGTCGTCCCCATGGTGCGCCCGGGGCGGGAGGCGCTGCGCTCTGGCTGGCGGCCCTGCAGAGGGAACGGGAAAGCGAGCCCCCTTCTTTCCTGTTCCGGCCATCTTGCGACTCAGCCGGGGGGCGAGGGTGGCCAACGGCGCGGCGCTCGGGGCCGGAGTGGTGGCGGCGAACGGAGATGGGCGCCTCGAGCCCTGCGCGCCTCCTCCCCCGAATGCAGTGGGAGCGCGCGGATAGACCCCTAAGTTTCAAGGGTTTGGACCCAGAGCCTGGGGGCACAGGAAATATGAGGGACAGGGGCCGGGAGCTGACGTTTCCTAAGCGCCTAATTCATTCGGATCATTCTTTTTTTTTTTTTTTATTTTTGTCTGGGTCTTTGTTGCTGCCCCTGGGCTTTCTCTAGTTGGCGGCCCGCGGGGGCTAGTCTTCCTTGTGGTGCGGTGGCTTCACTTTTTTTTTTTTTAACATGTCATCTTTTTTTTTTTTTTTAATAGCTACTTTATTTATTTATTTATTTTTAGCTGTGTTGGGTCTTCGTTTCGTGCTAGGGCTTTCTCTAGTTGCGGCAAGCGGGGGCCACTCTTCATCGCAGCGGTGGCTTCTCTTGTTGCAGAGCACGGGCTCTAGGCACTCAGGCTCCAGTAGTTGCAGCATGCGGGCGCAGTAGTTGTGGCTCACGGGCTCTAGAGCACAGGCTCAGTAGTTGTGGCGCACGGGCTTAGTTGCTCCGCGGCATGTGGGATCTTCCCGGACTAGGGATCGAACTTGTGTCTGCTGCATTGGCAGGCGGATTCTTAACCACTGAGCCACAGGGGAAGCTCCTCATTCGGATCATTTTTTATCCACGTGTCCTTTTGGCAAATTCTTAACGCGCCTCTCCGTGCCTGATCTATGCCAGGTGCTGGGGATATAACGGTGAGCAAGAGAGACTACGGCCCTTGTTCCCGCTGATCCTGCAGCCCAGTGGATGGAGTCCAGGGTACATAGACCTGCCAGGTCGGTATCCTGACGTCTATTTAACAGACTGGGAAACTGAAGCCTAGGGCTGCCGTAACTTGTAGGTCAGGCAGCAAGCAAATGGAAGAATCAGACTTTGAAGCTAGATCTTTAAGACTGTCATGCTGGCTGTAGTTAATCGATAATAGCTCTTTTTCTTTAAAAATCCCGTTCAAAATTATTTGGATGCACGGCTTCTATGAAGTCTTATGAAGTGTATGCCTAGTTTCTGGATGCTTTCCTGTGGGCTTATTTCTAGTTCTCAGTGTCTAGAAAGGGCTAGAAATGTTTGACATTACAAGTTTGCTTCCAGTTACTCTGAACTGTATTTTCGTTTCTTCTGTTCTTTGGCTGTTAGGAGAGACAAAAATTTTCCTGATGGTTGGTCCAAGCAGGGATTCCCCGGTGGACTGAGGAATGGCTGGCTTTTCCTCAGTTCATCCATCTCTATGGTAACCACGGGCAGCTCCCAGAAGACCTCGAGAATGAGAGGCCTGAGGCCTACGAGTTGCTGCTAGAAATAGTTTAGCCTCTCCAGAAAACAGAATGCAGCTGCCATACAAGTTTGTAAGGTAAATACCAGGGCCCTGTAAAGTTCCCCCTCCACATAATTGTCTTTATCTTCACATTTTGAAAAACGTATCCTTTTGGAAAGACAAGTAAGGTATTACATATTTGGGGAAGTTCTTTGGGTTGAAATTCTATCCGAATGTTATATCTAGGTGGGCAACCCAGAGAGGAAGAAAGACTCCATTTAAAAAAGTATCTTGGATGTAAGAAATTTAGGAAGCCTTCCATCGAATATAATTAACTACACTACAAATTTAATTTTTAAAACAACTTTATTGAAGTATAATGTACAAAATGCACCGTTAATTTTCAGTGTACCATTCAGTGAGTTTTGAAAAATGTATATGCCCGGGTAATCAACAAGACAATCAAAATAGAGAACATTTTTTATTATACCCCAAAGTGTCTTCGTGCCCTTTTGCAGCTAGGCCCCCCTCCATCCCATTTAATTTTACATAGATTTGTTGCTTCACGTTTTCCGAGTTGTGCGTGAAAGAGGAGGATGAATGGTTCTGTCTAATCTCAAAAACCTAAGGCGAGGATCAGAGGCTGGCAGCTTGGATGTGGCTCCGCACGCCTTAGAGACTTGCAAGGTGGTGCCCGGCGAGCCGGCGCTCAGGAAGTGTGCCCTCTCGAGGTGGACCGGTGTGTCCTCGGCTGGCCCACGACGAGTTCTTCTTTGGTCCCGCAGGGCCCTGGGCGCACGCTGACCGCGCGCAGGCCGGCTTGCACTTTGCTCCAGGTCCACGCCCGGGGCGCTGCCATAACAACGGCCCGGACGCCCAGGCCTTAGGCCGCCGCCGCCCGGGACCCGGCCTTCTCCCGCTCCGAGGGGTGGGGCGGCGGCGGCCCGGGAGGCGGTCCGGGCCTGGGAGACGGGACTGCCCCCTCCTCCGATGCCGGCAGAGGCGGCGGATTTGCTTCCAAGCATGGTAAGAGGCGGCAAGCCGGGGATGCCCGCCTGCCGATTGCCGGGCTGGGGCGGCGGGGACTCCACAGAACTCGCAGCCCCCTCCGCCTCCCCCATTCTCTCTCCTTCCCGCAGCCCTTTCAGAAGCACGTCTACTACCCGCTCGCCAACAGCCTGGAGAGACCCGCCTCCGCCGCCGCCGCCGTCGCGGCGGCGGGCGGGGCCGCCATGGCCTGCGGCCCCCCCAGCGCGGCTTCGGGGCCCCTGCCCTTCTTCCAGTTCCGCCCGCGGCTGGAGAGCGTCGACTGGCGGCGGCTGAGCGCCATCGACGTGGACAAGGTGGCGGGCGCCGTGGACGTGCTCACGCTGCAGGAGAACATCATGAACATCACCTTCTGCAAGCTGGAGGACGAGAAGTGCCCGCACTGCCAGTCGGGGGTGGACCCGGTGTTGCTGAAGCTCATCCGCCTGGCGCAGCTCACCATCGAGTACCTGCTGCACTCGCAGGAGTTCCTCACCTCGCAGCTGCACGACCTGGAGGAGCGGCTGCGCTTGAGCCTGGCCGAGAGCGAGCAGAGCAAGAAGCTCCTCACCAAGCAGGCCGGCGAGATCAAGTTACTCAAGGAAGAGTGTAAACGCAGGAAAAAGTTGATCTCCACCCAGCAGCTGATGATTGAGGCCAAGGCCAGCTATTACCAGGTGGGAAGCTGCCTTGTGATGATCCAATAAAACCCTCAATTCCTACTGGCTGGGATATTGAGAGTCCTTTCCTATTGCACCAACTTTTTTTTTTTTTGATTTGTACTCTAAATTAGAAGAAACAGCATATATTTAAGCGAAAGAGTAATTTTAACCAACAGGTAACATGGTTCATTACCTTGTGTAGACTAACATAGGGTTAATAATTAAGTAACGTTGTCTGCAGTGCTTTATTGAATTATCTAAAAGCTGGTTGTTTAAGAAACTGTTTCTTCCTCCTAATCGGTGTAATGAAAAATAAACCAGGTACAAATTGCTGTTGAGCTCGGGCCCCAAATGATATGGAATGCTTAAATTTGTGGATTTTTTTCCTCATTTTTTTTTTTTTAAAGAAATTCACGTTCTTTTTTTTTTTTTTTTTTTTTTAATTTATTTATGACTGTGTCGAGTCTTCGTTTCTGTGCGAGGGCTTTCTCTAGTTGCGGCAAGTGGGGACCACTCTTCATCGCGGTGCGCGGGCCTCTCACCATCGCGGCCTCTCTTGTTGCGGAGCACAGGCTCCAGACGCGCAGGCTCAGTAATTGTGGCTCACGGGCCCAGTTGCTCCGTGGCATGTGGGATCTTCCCAGACCAGGGCTCGAACCCGTGTCTCCTGCATTGGCAGGCAGATTCTCAACCACTGCGCCACCAGGGAAGCCCTTTCCTCATTTTTAAATTTTGAAATATTTTTAAATTTACAGAAAGATTACAAGATCAGTGCAAAAACTTCCTTACACCAATTATTAACATTTGCCACATTGGCTTTATTTTCTCTGTCTCTATATCATACTATTACTTTTGAACCATTTGGCAGTGAGTTGGAGACTCCTAAATATTTCAATGTGTATATTTCCTAAGCAGGAGAATACTTGCTGATATAACAATACTATTTTAAAAATTTTAAAATTTTGCCTTTTTGTTCTTAATCTCCCAACTGTTAGGGGTTAGAACCCAAGATAAATATTGTAATTTTTGTGTGTAACAGAAATCAGCATATTTATCTTTTTTATTGGTTAGATGGAAGAAGCAAAGAATGTTTGATGAAGATATCAAAGTAAGCAATAGACTGACAAGATTGATTTCACACCCCTACATTCCAGTCATTTTGGCTAAATAGGACTTAAAAGGCCTTAGTGGATTTAGGTAATGGTGGAGCCAAAGCAGGAGTGAGTGTGGAGAACTGGGTGTAGGGCTCAGAAAACAGTGAGGTTAATAGTGCTTAGGACTGACCCAACAGGAGCCTTGAGAGAAGTGTACTTAAACTAGGTGAACAGTTGGGAAAGAATGCTGTTAGAAAGTCTTAATGTTTAGCCTTGGGTATACAACCTTTAGGTATAGTCATCCAATGATACCTGATGTCGCTAATTGCCTATTTGTTTCATAAATGCTATTTAAAAACTAAATATTTATAAATAGTGCTGAGATGGCTCTTTAAATGTATTTATCGTAAAATGGATAGAATAGGTTCTGTTTAAAACATTAAAAAAAGTTTACCTGGCTTTGGTATTATTCAGTGAAACATTAAAACCTGTAACATAAAAATTTTATGTTTATAAACTTTTTTTCATTCTTTTGGTTATCATAAAAATAGCTGTTTGTAAGTAAAGATTTTCAAATGTGAATGATAATAGGAGGATAAAAAAGTAATGGTTCACTTTTATCAAATGAGTGACACCTGCCAACTCTTGGCCACTCAGACTCTCTGAATGGCGGTGGTAGCTGTATGGTGTGCCCAGGTGTGGCCAAGAAGAGGTAGGAATGACCACACCACCTTTTCCTACTTAATGTAGTACACGTATACTCTGCCCTCTATTAAGTGACTTGCCGTTGTCTCTTTATGGAGTTCTTGAGCAGTGAGAGCCTTTAGGGTGACAACTCCGGAGTTAGACTACCTGGGTTTGAATTCCACCTATTCCTCTGTGCAAGTCTTTTAACTTCTAAACTTCAGTTTCCTCATCTGGAAAATGAGAATACTAGTAGTAAGGTTGCTCTGAGAATCCCGTGAGATAGTGCATGTATGGCATGAGGAAAGCTCAGTAAATAGCATCCAACAAGTGGATGTTGATTTCTGCAGTGGCTTCCCTGTAGTGAGCTGTGGCTACCTGTGACCTATCTCTTTAAGAATCCTCAGACCAGAAGGCCAGAGGTCACAGTGCTGAGATGCTGTGAGAATCAGTTTCAGGGAGGGGTAGTCAAAGACTGCTGCTAAGAATAGTTGGCATGTAAGCTAGCAGGGATTCCACGGTGTTATAATCTTTGTTACAGATTCGTAAGCTAGGGATATTTGGCCTATAGTAAAATTTATGGGAAGTCAATTGGTTTTGTTTAAATAGTTATTTGACTTTAGTCTGCAGTGTGAATTTTTATTTAAATAGAAACCTCCAACAGCCAGGGAAGTTTGATGGCCATGTGTAAAGGCCAGTGTGTACCAGTGATCTGGCTATCAAATTATTTTTAAAACTTTAAAAATTAAAAAATTCCAGTGGATTATAATAGGACTTAGACTCTAAGAAGACCTTTCATTTTCACAGCTGGAAGACTCAGATTCCTCCCCACCCTTCAGTAACACAGATTTTGGAATCTGTCAGTGAATTTCTGTCCCTTGTTCCAATTATTGAGCCCCTTGGAGTTGGAGATGAGTGTTGGAGAGTAGAAAAAGCATGCATTTTGCTGTCAGCGAGACATGGGTCAAACTGTGCAACCAATAAGGCTGCAACTTAACTTTCCTGAGCTTTGATTTCTTCATGGATAAAGTGGTTGCCATGGAAATTTAAAAAGATAGTGATGTAACAGGGCCTAGCTCTTAGTGGGCATAGTGAAAATCTTTATGTCCTATTCTCCGTCGTTGTCTTTGAGAGGTCTTAAAAAACATCTGGAGGAATCAAAAACCTCCATCCTACTCATTTAGGTAAAGGAATCCTGAGTTCTTGTGTTAATTCCATTACACTAAGTATTTTTAAATTTTTAATGATTTTGGATAGAAGTGGTATTAAGACATTTACATGTTTTACATAGCATACAACCTACATGTAGTCAACATTCTGAAACCAAGTACACTGAACATAATTTGACATATTATATCCCTGGGGTTGTCATGGAAAGAGTATCAGATTCCTTTCTATGAATAGTTCATAGTACCTAATTTTTCTTAATTCATTATGTCACTTTCTGTCCTAAAGATGCTGTAAGGGAACTCCTTTGAAATAGAAGTTTATATCATTCATCTGTATATCAAACATATTTATCATATATTTAAAACTATTTTTTTAAGAAAATGCAAAGGGTTATAGGATAAAGTTTTTAAAGCATTTTTTAAAGTTTTATAATTATCTTATTAATGGAGAAATTTGATTCTAGGTGACGTAGAATTCCTTCCCACCTTCTTACCCTGAAAGGGAACTTTATTATTTCTAAGGCAGAATCTTTGTGCAATAAGTAGGATTTCTGAACCTCCTGCTATTTTTCATTGTAAAGAATGATCTGACTTTTATTAAGTTTCTAATTACTGTAAGATCTATTATAAAGTATGTTTTAATCCCAGTGATGGTAGATCAGATAGTTTTGCATTTGGGGCCTGATAGACCAGTTGTTTCAGGTATCACTAATCCATTCATTTTTTAAAAACTGACTAGTATTCCATGGTGTACATGAATCAGAGTCTGTTAACCTTTTACTTTTGTAGGATATCTTGCCTGGAACCCGTATCTGGCTATTATGAATAATGCTGCTATAAACATTCACTTGCAGGTTTTTGTGTGAACTTAAGTTTTTTCTTTTAGAGCAATTTTAGGTTCATTGAGGGGAATGTACAAAAAGTTTCCATATATCTCCTGCCCCTACACATGCATAGTTTCCCCCATTATCAGCAGACCTAAGTATTTCATTTTGGGGGGTGCTAATGTAAATGTTATTACGTTTTTAATTTCAGATTCCACTTGTTCATTACTGGTATATAGGAAAGCAGTTGACTTTTGTATATTAACCTCGTATCCTGCAACTTTGCTATACCTGGTTATTAGTTCCAGGAGTTTTTTGTCAATTCTTTTGGATTTTTTACATAGACGATCATGTCATCTGCAAACAAAGACAGTTCTGTGTCTTCCTTCCCAGTCTGTATATCTTTTAATTTTTTTCTTGCCTTATTACATTAGCGAGGACTTAAAGTGCAATGTTGAAAAGCACACTCAGGGGCAGTGGTTTGCCCTGTGTCCTCCCCTCTCTTACAGATCCAAGAAGAGTTGTGGATTTTTCAGTCTGTTCAGCTTTTTCCTCGTTGTTAGGATGGAGTGGCGATTTTCAAGCTCCTTACATGCAGATCCAGAAACCAGAAGTCTGCTAACTTTGTTTTGGTATTTTTGTCATAGAAGTTTTTCATGTTGATGTAGTCAAAATGTCAGTCTTTTCTTTTTGGAGTATGAGCCCCTTCTTACCCTGAGCTCATGAGTCTTCTGTATTATTGCAATAGTTAAAATACATATTTTCTATTTCGAGAAATTAAAAGTTACACTTCCATGTTTCCTCTTCCTTTCCTTTCTCCAGTGCTGTGTGTAGCCCAAGAGCCACACTTAACACCCGAGCCAGTGTGGGCAGTCCCTAAACTGTTGTGAGGAAACCAGAACAGTCCTCATGAGCAGAGAAGTCGTAAAAGATGCTGTAAAGATCCTCTGAAATGTAATGCTGAGAAATATGCCATAATGTTAATTTTCTGGGAAGTTAGAACCTAAAGTTTTCTGATGCAATTATACTGATTAAGAGTAAGGCAAAAGCTGAATAGGAGAACTTGTAAATAGCACAATAGAGATGAAACAGCAAAATCCAGACTGAGAGTAACTCTGCAGGACAAATGTTCAGTTTCTTCAACAAAAGAATTATAAGGAAAAGGAGCTTGGAGGCTCAGCCTATAGACAAAAACAGAATTAAGAGACAAAACAACCAGTTGCAGGATATGACCTTATTTGGATCCTGATTCACAACAAACTGCAAAAATGTTTTCTAAGACAATGTGTGAAATATTGGGGAAAAAATAAACAAATGGTTGGATATTTGTTGATAATTAAGAAATTAATTTTCACATTTTAAAAGCTGGGATAATAATATTATGATTGTGTTAAAAGAATATCCTTTTGGAGATAGATTCTGAAATACTGACAAATATATACAGTATCCAGGATTTACTTCAGAGTAATCCAGGGGGGAGGATATAGATGAAACAAGTTGAATTTTTTGCTTAAAAATTGTGTTAAAGTAGAGAATAGAGATATTGGTAGGATTGATTTTTTTTCCCCAGTAAATTCATTTTAGGAGGCCAAATATTTCTAAGCATGTGCTCAGTGATTTTTTCATGCTGGTCTCTGGGGATAAAGCTATGAATAAGAGAGAAAAGAGTTCATGCTCTCAGGAAGCTGACATTCTAGAACCTAGAGGGATTAGGCAGGAGACAATAAGCAAGTGAAGTAAATAAACCTGAAAATATTAACTGGTGAGATGTACAATGATGAAAACAAGACAGTGTGATGGGACAGTGCCTGTCAGGAGGCTCATCCAGGAGGATTTGCTGAGGACGCGCAGCTCAGCCCCAGCGTGGAAGATGCTCCGTAAATGACATCTTGAATGTCGAGAAGGAGCCAGTCATGGGAAGGTCTGGGGAAGATTCGGGCAGGGGACCAGCCAATGCAAAGGGTCTGAGGCTGGCTTGCTTGAGGGACAGGAAGAGGCTGGCATGACTGGAGTGTCATGAACAAGTTGATGCTGGCGGGCTGTGAACCACCAGTCTTAACAGGGGCAGTATCAGGGGTTCCAGAAACCGCCAAGATGGGCTACTTTAACTGTCAAGAGATGGCTTTCACTGTCCTGTGTTCAGTTTGGGAAAAACACCCTGGTTTTAATGTCTTTTTAGTTATGCTTTCAGTATCACTTGCCAGGGTGGGAACTTTGGGGGGAAAGCGCGCAAGAGATAGTGCTTCAGGTACCCAAATTTTAATTCAAATTAGGTGGAAGGGCACTTGTTACAGACACCTGGATTTGTCGCTCTCTCCTTTTCAGTGCCGTTTTTGTGACAAGGCCTTTATGAACCAAGCTTTTCTACAAAGTCATATTCAGCGCCGCCACCCCGAAGATTCTCATCTTGGTAAGTCGTGAGCGCTACTTCAAAGATCTGTTTTCTTTCTGGTACCTTTTTCTTTTTTCAGTGAGACATGGTCCAAAGCATCTCTCAGTCCTTTTAAAAGAAAGTGTAATAGTCCTTGTTCACTCATTTAGTTAATATTGATCCCCTACTATGTGCCATGCACCGCCTTAGGGGTCGGGGGTACAGCCATAAGCAAGACAGACCCTGTCTGGCTCTCTTACACCCTAATGGGAGGGACGGAGGATTCACATTTAAACAAATGAATGAGTGATTCTTTTCAAGTGGTGGCAAGTGCAATGAAGAACATAAAGTAGGAGAATGGGATGGAGAGTGACTCCTAGTGACTCCTCATGAAGGAGGCGCTATTTGATCAGAAACCAGAATGATGCTGGGGTCCCAGCCTGCGGGAAATCTGGGAAATGTATATCCCAGGCAAGGGGAACTCGCATTGTGAGGGTGTGTGAGGAAGAGGCAGGACACGGCGTGTTTGGGGAACAGATAGAAGGTTGGTGGAGCAGGGTAAGCAAGGTAGTGGTGGGTTAGGAAGGGACTAGGTCACATAGGGCCTTGAACACCCTGGGTGGGCATGTGGGTGATTTAATAAGCGTAAGGGAAGCCACTGGAGGATTTTAAGTTGCGGGGACATGATCTAATTTGTACCTTAAAATGACCCCTCTAGCTGCAGTTGGGGAACAGACTGTAGGGGCAGAGGTGGAGGCAGCTGGGAGGGTGAGGAGGCTGCATGAGTAGCCCAGGTGAGAGAAGGTGGCAGCTGGACCAGGACGGTACCAGGGAAGGTGGGAGAAGTGGAGACGGAGAAGATTTGTTCTGGACGCAGAGCAGAGGCCACAGAGATGTGACTCAACGTGAGATCAAGAGATGAAGTGAAGATGATCCTGGGCTTTTGTCCTATACCTTTGGGTGAATGGCTGTCATGTTTACTGAGGGCCAGACCAGGAGTGGAGCAGATTGAGGGAGGAAGGAGAATGGAGAGTTTGTGTTGGCCGCGGGTGCAATTAAGTCACACGTACAGTTGCCATGCAAGTGGAGATGCTGGAGGTCTGGAGGTCAAAGTGAAGGCCCAGGCTGGAGATAAAACCTGGGAGTCGTTAGCAGAACTGGGCTGGATGAGATCACTTAGAGAAGAGAAGACGGCTAGGGCCAGCCCCACACGAGGAGCTCAGGAGGAACAGCTGAGGAGAGTGAGAAATCACAGTGATGGAGGCAGGAGGGAAGCTGGGAAGTATGTTGTCATGGAAATCAAGGGGCATGAGTGTTTCAAGAAGGAGACAGTTACACCGAATGATCTTGAGGCACGGGAGTAAGAGGAAGACCTAGAATTGACCATTATTGTCACAGTGACTGTTGGTGACCTTGACATGGCTTCAGTGAGTTATTGGGGATGAAAGCTGGATTGGAGTGAGCTGGGAATCAGGCAAGGAAGTGGTCATGTCCATTACAGACATTTATGTCAGTAACGTTTGCTGGGAAGGAAAGCTGGGACAGGAGGCAGTGCCTGGAGGGAAATATGAGACAAAGGGAAAATTTTTGTCTTGTTTGAGGTGGGAGATACTAAGATGTGTTTGGGTGCCAATGTGAATTAGCCAGTGTATAGAGGGGTAAATTGAAGAAGCAGGAGGTCGGAGGCTTACCATGGAACCAGGTTTCCTACTAATTTAAATGTTCTCAGGAGCAAAGAATGCAAGGTCTGTTTCTCCATGAGCAGATCAAAGCATTCTGCTGATTGCCACAGTAACCCACAGAAGTTCCCATTACAATCTTAAATGTTCTCGGTATCTAGACGTGTGTACTTCTAGCTTGTTACTCAGTGCCTGCTTTCCCCTCCCTTTTGGGCCAGTTTGTTTCCATTCCTGCCTATTTCAGACAAATAGATTTATTTAGGAAACAGCTAAACTTTGTATAAACAATATGAACAGCATAAAATTCCACTTATAAGCCGTGGACCGCTGATACAATTTAGCAATGTATTGGAGAAATTGGGAAGATTAAGTATTTTAATTAACCTACCATTCTTCAGTGTGAAACTGACCTTCTTTCTCTTCTGTTTCAGTATCTTATTCTATCTCATACTCGTTTCAGAGAGTATTTCAGACTCTGAAATGAGTATTATTTCTTCAGGTCATCTTTGAGATTCTGACTTTCTACCTTGGTTTCCATACCTTTCATGTCTACACTCACAGACACATGTATATCCATTCAGTCATGTGTACATCTGCATGTAAGTACATGTACATAAGTATTCTTCCCTTCACTTGTTGCTCCCTTTAACAACTTCTCAGTAGTTCGTTTTTGCCCCATGGATGGGTTATGGCCCAAGTGTGCATTTTGAATGCCAGCCTCTGCTTATCTTAGCACTGATGAGGCTCTCAGGAGAGTTCAGTGGGAGCCAGAAGGATGGTGACCATAGAGATTTCAATACTGTGGTACCTATTGCTTCCCTTCTCCGACTGAGACAGGCATCTTGAAGAAGAGCCCAGGATTATTCCTTGTCACCATTTTTGCTCCCTGAATGGGCTCTCACCCTATCTATGTAGGATAATCCAACCTCAATCTAGTGGCTGAAAGAATCTGCTAAAAATAATTCAGCGCTCAATAATATGAAGGACTGAAAATAAATATTGAATAGTAGAGAGTAAAAGTTGGCTCATGCGGCATGAAAAAAGTAATAGCCCAAGTAAAAGCAGTTTCCTTTGTCTTTGTCTTATCAAGAGGATGTACCCCGAAAGTTTTCAGATAGGTTTTCTGAGAGATGGTATTTTAACGAGGTGTTTCTGTTGCAGCAGAGTATAAGACAAGGGCACAGACTGACAAGCTCCAGAATGAGATCGACATGTTGAAGGGGCAGCTGCAGCTCACCAAGTCTCAGCTGGAGGCGGCACAGCGTGCCCATGCAGTCAGATTCTCTAAGGTATGTAAATTCAGAAACAGGTATTTGTTGGGAAGGATTGGGGTTAATTCCTTTTAAATGTTTGGTAGAATTCACTAGTGAAACCGTCTGGCCCTGAGCTTTTCTTTTTTGGGAGTGTTTTGATTACTGATTCAATCTCCTTACTCGTTATTCATCTGTTCAGATTTTCTCTTTCTTCATGATTCAATCTTGGGAGGTTGTATATCTCTAGGAATTTATTTCTTCTAGATTGTCCAATTTTTTGGCATGTAATTGTTCATAGTAGGCTATCATGATCCTTTGTAATTCTGTAGTATCAGTAGTAATGTCTCCTCTTTCATTTATAATTTTATTTATTTGAGTCCTCTTTCTTTTCTTTGTTAGTCTAGCTAAAGGTTTGTCAGTTTTGTTTATCTTTTCAAAAAATCAACTGTTAGTTTTTTTAATCTTTTCTATTGTCTTCTTATCTTGTATTTCATTTATTTCTGCTCTAACCTTTATCATTTCCTTCCTTCTGCTAACTTGGGACTTAGTTTGTTCTTTTTTTCTGGCTCTCTGAGCTACAATGTTAGGTTGCTTATTTGAGATCTTTCTGTTTTCTTCATGTAGGCGTTTATAGCTATAAACTTTCCTTTTAGAGCAGCTTTTAATACATCCCATATGTTTCGGTATGTTGTGTTTCCATTTTATTTGTCTCAAGATGTTTTTGATTCCCCTTTTGATTTTTCCTTTGATCCATTAGTCATTCAGGAGTGTGTTGTTTAATTTCCAGTTATTTGTGAATTTCAATTTTTCCTTCTGTTACTGTTTTCTAGTTTCATAATATTGTGGTCAGAAAAAATACTTGATATAAAGTCAGTCTTCCTGAATTTGTTAATACTTGTTTTATGACCTAATATATGATCTATCCTGGAGAATATTCTGTATGTACTTGAGATGGATGTGTATTCTGCTGTTATTGGATAGGATGTTCTGCATATCTCTTCTAGGTCCATTTCATCTGTAGTGTTCTTCAACTCCTGTGTTTCCTTATTGATTTTCTGTCTGGATGACCCATTGTTGAGAGTGGGGTATTAAAATCCCCCTACTATTATTGTATTGTTGTTTATTTCTCCTTCTCGTTCTGTTGGTATTTGCTTTATATATTTTAGGTGCTCCAATGCTTCATGCATATATGTTTACAACTGTTATAGTTTCTTGATGAAGTGACCTCTTTATCATTATGTAATGACCTTTTTTTGTCACTTGAGAACTTCCTTTTTTAATGTAGGTGCTTACGGTTATAAATTTCCCTCTGAGCACTGATTTGTCTGCTTCCCTTTTTTGGTATGTTGTGCTTTAATTTTCATTCATCCTAAAGTATTTTTGAATTTCCCTAGTGAGGTTTTCTTTGACCCATTGGCTGTTTAAGAGTATATTGTTTAATTTTCATACATTTGTGAATTTTCCCGTTTTCCTTTTGTTAGTGATTTCTGGCCTCATTCGCTTGTGGTTGGAGGAGATACTTTGCATGATATCAACCTTTTAAAATTGAAAATCATTTTAAGGCCTAACATATAGTCTATCCTGGTGAATCTTCCATGTGCATTTAACAAGAATGTATATTCTGCTGTTGTTGGGTGCAGTGTTCTGTATGTTTGTTAGGTGGAGTTTATTTGTAGTGTAGTTCAGGTCCCCAATTAGGTGAAAAAAAAAAACACAACAGAAGGTCATCCAGAAATCAAAGGCTGATCGGACCAGACCTTGAATTTAGCTTATATAAAAATGTATATGTGTTTATTAAGGGTGAGATGGGGCCACTCTACCCAAATTGGTATGGTATCAAGAAAGGTTCTTCTCAGTAGACTTTTAAAGTATGTTTACATTTTACATATGATTGCATGCCTACTCTACAAGTTCACAGATCATAGAACTTTTGAGACTTTGGGCCTCTGTGTTTGTGCTTTAAGGAATGTAAGGACAAAAGGATGCTGTGTGCTGCCTTTGGTTTAGAAAAATCATTGTGCACAGACCTGCCATTATATGCAGTGTTTTTGCAGCCAAAACAAAACAAACAGAAGAAGCCTAACTGAAATTTGCAAGTCTAGCTAACCCATTTGAGGTGAAGCTATGTCCATTTATTTAAATTTCTGCATACTTGCTTCATACCAGAGCTTTTAAAACCATGTATTAAATCAATTTCAGGAATATGAAATGCAGAAAACAAAAGAGGAAGAATTTCTGAAGTTATTCGATAGATGGAAAGAAGAAGAAAAGGAGAAACTAGTTGATGAAATGGAAAAAGTCAAGGAAATGTTTATGAAGGAGTTTAAAGAACTAACTTCTAAGAATTCAGCATTAGAATATGTAAGTATTGGGAGTTCCCTGGTGGTCCAGTGGTTAGGACTCTGAGCTTCCACTGCTGGGGGCACAGGTTTGATCGCTGGTTGGGGAACTAAGATCCCACAAGCCACGTGGTGCCACCCGAAAATACCCACAAAAAAACGTTGAGAATATGTAAGTATTAAACCTCGGAGTCTTCATAGCATTTTTAGAGTTGTGGCCTTGAGAGGTGGCATTAGAGTGGCAATGTGGCCCGTGGATCCAGAAGTTCCTTTGTTGTGCCGTGGCCCAGACACCCCTCCTCCCTGAGAGCCTTGGGAGCTCGGGGCATACGGAAGAGAGAGCAAGTCAGAAAAGTCGTTTCCTTGAGAGTGGGAGCTTTGACCCCAAACCCCAGTGCAGAACACTTGGTACATTTTAGCTGGATCAGAGAAGAAGTTCCCTCTTTCTTAGCTGGTTAGGTTTAGATAGCGTAAACCAATAAATCCCTCCCTGAGTTTTAGAGCTTTCCAAAGTTCCAAAGGAACTTTCCAGAAAGACTGACGCAGATCGCCAATGTGGGAGAAGGAAGCTGACCCCGAAAGACAGAGGGAGAGCCTTTGCCAGGCCCCTTCCTCGCCCCAGGCCTAGCTGGTGAGGACAGGGGTTTGAGTGAGCTAGATGTCGCTAAATGCAACCTCCACTTCCCTGTGGGAGCAGCCGTGGTCACAGTGAAGCAAAGGAGGCAAGGGAAGAGTCTGGAGCTCCCTCTAGGGGCCAACATGTTATAAACTAAAATAGAGGGATAGTTTTGGAATACTGCTAAGATCCTTCTCTAAAACGGCCTGAACCCTCTCACAGGGATGGGCAAACTATGACCTGTGACCCAGACCTGACAAACCACCTGATTTTGTATGGCTCTCAAGCTAAGAAAGCTTTTTACACTTTTAAGTGGTTGAAAAAAGTCAAAAGAAGAAGTATTTCACGACACATGAAAATTATATGAAGTTTACCTTTCAGTGTCCACAAGTGAAGGTTTTTTGGAACACAGCCGTACTCTTTGCTCCACGCTTTGTCTATGGAGCTTTTGTGCTGGAGCCATGGAGTTGAGTGGTTATGACCCAAGATCTTATGTGTCTCCCAGAGTCAAATACTATCTGGCTCTTTACAGAAAAAGTTTGCCAGCCGCTGTCATATCTTTACAAAGCAAATGTGGCACGAGGTTAACAATTGGTGAAGGGGAAATGGGTGTTCATTATACTGTTCTTTCAACTTTTTCATAAGTTGTAATTTGCAAATAAAAAGTTGAGGGGAAATTAACTTGGGCTGGCTCATTGTGTCTTTTCTATAGGGCTTTCTTCAGTCACCTCCCTGTTGGTTCAACTATCCCCTATCACCTCGCTTGGTCCTAAGCATCAGAACCTGTGGGCAGTAGTAATTCTTCTACCACCCCTACTCCAGGGGCTTCTCCTGAACTCAGACCCTTGGCATCTTCTCAAAGTGGGATGTTGTATTACCCACAGTAGTGGATTCTGATAGTAACCAATTTAAGACTGGCTTTTTATGTCTTCTCCATCAAGGCCACACTCATTTTTTCTTTCCTTGTGATAAAGCTGCCAGTATGGCTCTTTTGCCTGAGATTCCCTCCATGGTTATCCCTGCCCCCAGGATCATTGTGGAATTGGACTTTTCCCCACCTAGGACTTTTTTACCATTCATATATATACATATATATTTTTTTTTTAATAAATAAATTTATTTATTTATCTCTAGTTGTGGTGAGCGGGGGCTACTCTTCATTGTGGTGCTCGGGCTTTTCATTGTGGTGGCTTCTCTTGTTGCGGAGCACGGGCTTTAGGTGCGCGGGCTTCAGTAGTTGTGGCTCGCGGGCTCTAGAGCGCAGGCTCAGTAGTTGTGGCACACAGGCTTAGTTGCTCCGCAGCATGTGGGATCTTCCTGGACCAGGGCTCGAACCCGTGTCCCCTGCATTGGCAGGCGGATTCTTAACCACTGCGTCACTAGTTTAAAACGGCTTTTTTGAGATGTTTACATATCATACAATTCACCCACTTAAACTGTACAGTTCAGTGGTTTTTACTATGTTCACGGAGTTATGCAACCACCATCACAGTCATTTTAGAACATTTCATCACCCAAAGAAGAAGCCTTGTACCCATTGTCACTCCCTCCCACCCCTGGCAACCACAGCTCTACTTTCTGTCTCAATGCATCTGCCTGTTCTGGACATTTCATATAAATTGAATCATATAAAATGTGATCTTTTGTGAGTGGCTTCTTTTCACTTAGTATAGTGTTTTCAAGATTCATCCACGTTGTAGTATGTATCAATATTTTTTTTTTATTGCCGAATGATATTTCATTGTATGGATACGCCATATTTTATTTATCCATTATTCGATGGACATTTGGGTTGTTTGCCCATTTTGGCTATAGAGGGTTTTAAAAATTATTATTAATAATCGACTTTATTTTTTAGACTAGTTTTAGGTTTACTGAGCAAGTAGTACAGAAAGTTCCATATAAACACCCCTCTCCTACCCTGTACACAGTTTTCCACATTACTAACGTCTTAGATTAGTATCATACATTTGTTACAATTAATGAGCCAATACTGGTACATTAGTATTAACTAAAGTCCATACTTCATTCAGATTTCTTTAGCTTTTACCTAACATCCTTTTTCTGCTCCAGGGTCCTATCCAGGACACCTAAGTACATTTAGTTGTCTTGTTTCCTTAGGCTCAGACTTGTTTTTGATGACCTTGACAGTTTTAAGGTGTACTTTTCAGGTATATTGTAGGATGCCCCTCTGTTGGAATTTACCTGATATTCTTCTCATGGTTGGACAGGGTTTATGGATTTTGGGGAAGAAGTCCTCAGAGATAAAGTACAATTTTCATCACATCATTTCAAGGGTACATACCATCTACATGGTTTATGACTGTTGATGTTGACCTTGATCACCTGGCTGAGGTAGTATTTGTCAGGTTTCTCCCCACCTCACTGCCCCCCATTCCATACTGTGCTCTTTGAAAGGAATTGTGCAGCCCAAACTTAAGCAGTGGGGGACAATGCTCCCCCATCCTTTTGTTTTTGAAGTTAACATATTACGTTCTGAGGGTATTTACTGCCAGTAAATTTGGGAATAACCTACAAGCAAAGGGTAAAATTAAAACCTTATGTCCCTAGTGGTCCCTGGATGATGCTGGCCTCCTCACTAAATCATCCTGAGAATCAACTGTACCCAGTTCCTCTGTTTCTGGCACTGTTGCCTGCCCATTAAAGTTTTAAAGATCGATTGTCTAAGATTAGAAAGTTTAGGTTTTCCTTTCCCTTTCTCACCCAGTGCACGTTCTTTTGTTGGAAGTAATGAAACGGGAAAACCACTGGGAATGAGAAGCAGGAGAAGCACGATGAACGTCCAGGAGGATAGTCAGGTGCTCCCCAATTTTGTTCTCTGTGTCGGTCGTATAAAAGTATGAACATCTGTACCAGTGATTTTGAATTTTATTTTATAGCAATTGTCAGAAATCCAGAAGTCCAATATGCAGATCAAGTCTAACATAGGCACATTAAAAGATGCACATGAGTTTAAAGAAGAACGTCCTCAGCATCCCCAGGATTTCCAAAATGTGATGCAACTTCTTGATAGTCAGGTATGTAAAAGTGGGTGATTACTGCAGTAGAGGCCTGATCTTTCTTGGTGAGGTAATTTACAGTAAGCACCATCTACAAAAAAGTGCCTCTGTTTCAGTGACGATGAAGGTGACTAATTCTTTTTTCCTTATCTCCCAACACGTGTAATTCATAATAGGTGTTTATTAGATACTTACTGATTGACTAATAGACGTGGATACAGAACAGTTGGCAAAGTTGTTTAATTTTTCTTTGAATAATATCTATTTGAATTGGTTCATATTGCCTTAGTAGTTATTTTTCATATTTCAGATGTAGACCCACTTTCAAAAGGCATAGAAAGACATATTGAAGCCCTGACTTATTTTAGAGCTTAAATATGTGGCTGCATTGGCAAACTCATGGTCTTTTACATTTATCAAATAAATTACAATCATTTGGAAGTGAACCTCAGTAATCAGTACAGCCTTCGTCCTGGCTATTTTGGTCACACTGATTTAGGGGAACTTTCTTTTTTTTTTTTAGCCAGGAAACATAGAGATTAAACCTTATGAATGCAGGATTTTTTCAAAAAGCAATATTATGTCATTTTAAAAGGTAAATGTGTTTTTTTTTGTTTGGTTGGTTTTGTGTTTTTTTTATAAATTTATTTTATTTATTTATTTTTGGCTGCATTGGGTCTTCGTTGCTGTGTGTGGGCTTTCTCTAGTTGTGGCAAGCAGGGGCTGCTCAGCAGTTGTGGCGCAGGGGCTTAGTTGCTCCACGGCATGTGGGATCTTCCCGGGCCAGGGCTCGAACCCGTGTCCCCCGCATTGGCAGGCAGATTCCTAACCACTGTGCAACCAGGCAAGTCCCTGTAAATGTGTTTTTGAACATGGACTACTGCCACTGCTTCCTGTCTTGCCTCCCTCCCCTAAATCTGCCTTTCGTGTTACAGCCAGGGTGATCATGTCACCGTCCTGTCTAAAATCCTTCAATGGCTCCCCCTCTTTCACAGAACAAAGTCTAGGACCCTTAACCAGCATTCAGAGTCCCTGGGCATCTGGTCCTGCCATCTCCCACCATTCTTGCCTTTACCTTGACTCTCCAGTAGCCCCAAAGAGCTCCTGGTTCCCGGGACGAGGCAATCTGAGTTCTGCTTTTGCTTTTGCAGCTTTCTTTGTCATGCACCTCCCAGTTTTCAGGCCCTGACACTTATTCAGCTGGGATGGCATCTCTTCTGGAGAGTTCTCCTGGAGTTCTGGGTTATTGCACCGCCACAGTCCTCCAAGCTGGACCTGATCACGTGCACATTATGTGGGAACCCTGCATTGTATGTCCACTGTTCTTCCGGGCAGGGCAAGCAGGGCCTGTCCCTTAGTTCTCTCCCAGCCTGCCAGCGGCTGCCCAGCGAGGTGCCTGGTATGCGGTAGGGGACCAGGAATTGGGTCCTGAACTGAACTGTTGGCATTTGCTCCCAGCAGGCTGCTGTCTCACTAGTTGAAGGACCCAGTTATGAAATCCTCAGGTCCCACCTAAATTTCTCTTGTCTCCTTCCTGTGAGCTCTAACAGTTCAGAACCTATGGACCCAGAAACCTTGATGTTTCCTTTTAGCTTCGGAGGTTAACAAGCTAGCGCCTGTTTTTTTAAATTAAGTTTTATTGGAACACAGCCGTACTATTATGTATCGTCTATGACTGTTCATTTACATATTACTTATGGCTGTTCTCCTGCTTCTAGTAGTAGTGACTGAGTCATCTGGCCCCCAGAGTCTAATATATTTTCTATTAGCCCCTTAACAGAAAATGTTTGCTGAACCTTGCCTCAGAGTATAAGATTAAAACCAAGTGCAAGTGTGTTTAAACGTTTTTGACTGTATTTATTTATTTTTTTAAATGCCTGCTAAAATTTTACCAAATAGATAGTTGGGTTTCATAGGTACTCACTAAAAAGGAAGCTTCCATTTTGAGTAGATGTCATTGTTACAGTTATACTAAATTACTCTTGTTTTACTAATTTTATAGGAAAGCAAGTGGACAGCTCGAGTTCAGGCTCTTCATCAAGAACACAAGAAAGAGAAGAGCCGGGTAAGATTAAGAAATCAACGACCTATAAAAAGTGGGTCTTTCTGAAAAGAATATTTGCTTTTCTCTATAATAAAGGTAATATTTATCCACTTAAGACATTTGTGGAGACATGTATAACAAAAATTAAAATTACTCATAATTCCAATACCATAGATAACCACCAGTGTTACAGCTTTGTTATAATTTCTTTCAGTCTTCTTTCTATGCTGTAAATGTTACGTTTCTATAAGTATAGAAACCCATGTATATAATATGTCTCACAAATTTTGAATTTTGCTTTATATCTATAACTTTATACATTTTTCATTGAATATATCATAAACAGTTTCCTATGTTTTAAAATATTCTTCAAAATCATGATTTTTTTAATGGCTCCATGATGATCTTATGGCTGTATCATCAGTTATTTAATCATTACTCCATTGTTGAATACATGTTTCTAATTTTTAAACATTACAGAGTGGCAGTCTAAATAAGTTTTGAATACAGGCATACCTTATTTTATTGCACTTTGCAGATAATTGCATTTTTTACAAATTGAAGGTTTGTGGCAACCCTGCATTGTCAGATGATGCATTTTTTAGCAATAAAGGTTTTTTTTTTTAATTTTTATTTATTTTATTTTTGGCTGTGTTGGATCTTTGTTGCTGCGCGTGGGCTTTTCACTGGTTGCGGTGAGCGGGGGCTACTCTTTGTTGCGGTGCGTGGGCTTCTCATTGAGGTGGCTCCTCTTGTTGAGCACGGGCTCTAGGCACATGGGCTTCAGTAGTTGTGGCACACGGGCTCAGTAGTTGTGGCTCGCAGGCTCTAGAGTGTAGGCTCAGTAGTTGTTGTGCATGGGCTTAGTTGCTCCGCGACATGTGGGATCTTCCCGGACCAGGGCCCAAACCCGTGTCCCCTGTATTGGCAGGTGGATTCTTAACTACTGAGCCACCAGGGAAACCTGCAATAAAGTATTTTAAATTAAGATATATACATTGTTTTTTAAAAACATAACGCTATCGCACACTTAATAGACCACAGTGTAGTGTAATCATAACTTTTGTATGCACTAGGAAACCAAAAAATTCACGTGACTCGCCTTATTGCTGTGATCTGGAATTGAACACACAGTATCTCTGAGGTCTGCCTATAAAAAGAAGGATTGTTCACATTAAAGTCGTTTTAATGAAAACAAAAATGAATTGTAACACCTATTCCTTTTCCGCTGAGTACATCAGAAATTTAAGTGTTAAAATGCTTTTACAATAGTGCAAAAAATGTAAAGTAGATTTATTTGAGATTTTAAGACAGGAAAACATCTGTTTATTTTGTCACTTTAAATTGTGTGTGTTTTGTAGCCCTTTGTATCCCCTTTTGGGCAAACAACATGGACTGGGTGGCTTATAAACAACAGAAATGGGCTTCCCTGGTGGTGCAGTGGTTGGGAATCTGCCTGCCAATGCAGGGGACACGGGTTCGAGCCCTGGTCTGGGAAGATCCCACATGCCGCGGAGCAACTAGGCCCGTGAGCCACAATTACTGAGCCTGCGCGTCTGGAGCCTGTGCTCCGCAACAAGAGAGGCCGTGATAGTGAGAGGCCTGCGCACCGCGATGAAGAGTGGCCCCCGCTTGCCGCAACTGGAGAAAGCCCTCGCACAGAAACGAAGACCCAACACAGCCAAAAATTAATTAATTAATTAAACAACAGAAATTTATTTCTCATAGCTCTGGTGCTCCAGGAATCGGACAGAGAGAGCTTGTTAACGGGGAGTAGTGGCTGGGCTGTGTGTAGATATAACGCCCATGTTTCTTTCTCCAGTCTAAGCCACCCTTCTGAGCTCCGGACGAAATAGCCAGCTTTGTACTTGACATCTCCACTGCTTCTTAAATGTAACATGTCTAAAGTGAAGTTCTTGGATTTGTTCCCAGACGTGTCTTTCTTTTGGTTGGTGGCATTCTAGCCCACTCAGATGCACTCCCTCAACCCCCAGTTCCAGGCTATTGGCAGGTCCTGCCGAGTGTCTCATATCCACGTGCTTCTGGACATTTCTGTTGCTTCCATCCTCCACTGAGCTCCCACCATTTCTAAAAGGGCCCAGTAACTGGTTTCCCCATTCCAACCTTTTCCTCTTGTAATCTGCTCTCTGCGGAGCAGCCAGAATAATCTGGCTGTCGGCCGCCACTGTAGCTTCATCCTGGTGCCCTCTCTCTGAACCTCCTCTTTTCAGCTACGGTGGCCTTCTGGTAATTTGTAGAACATGTGGCCTTTTTCTCCTTTTACACATGGTTTTCGCTGCTGGGCGGTCCTTCCACTTGTTTTTATTTATTTTATTTTATTTTTTATACACCAGGTTCTTATTAGTCATCAATTTTATACACATCAGTGTATACATGTCAATCCCAATCGCCCAATTCATCCCACCCTCCCACCCCTCTGCCGCTTTCCCCGCTTGGTGTCCATACGTTCGTTCTCTACATCTGTGTCTCAATTTCTGCTCTGCAAACCGGTTCATCTGTACCATTTTTCCAGGTTCCACATATATGCGTTAATATACGATATTTGTTTTCCTCTTTCTAACTTACTTCACTCTGTATGACAGTCTCTAGATCCATCCACGTCTCAACAAATGACCCAATTTCATTCCTTTTTAGGGCTGAGTCATATTCCATTGTATATATGTACCACATCTTTATCCATTCGTCTGTCGATGGGCATTTAGGTTGCTTCCATGACCTGGCTATTGTAAACAGTGCTGCAATGAACATTGGGGTGCATGTGTCTTTTTGAATTATGGTTTTCTCTGGGTATATGCCCAGTAGTGGGATTGCTGGATCATATGGTAATTCTATTTTTAGTTTTTTAAGGAACCTCCATACTATTTACACTTGTTTTTTATGTGGCTGTCTCCTTCCCCTCTGATTTGGTTTTCTCTGCTGTGTAGCAAATTACCACAGATTTATTATCTCACAGTTTCCATGGGATAGGAGTCCAGGCACGGCTTGGCTGGGTTGTCTGCTCGGGGTCTCGCAACCTGCATTCAAGGTGTCAGCTGAGCTGTGGTCTCCTCTGGGGCTCTGGGGCCCCTCCCAAGCCCATTCAGATGATCGGCGATGTGCAGTTCCTTACGGTTAGCTGTGGGAGTGAGACCCTCAGCTCTGCAGTTCACAGCCTGGCTGTGACTTCTTCAAGGCCAGTAGGAGAGCATCTCTCCTGCCTTCATTCTCCTCCTTCAAGAGACCTGAAGTCACCCCAAGACCACTCCATCCAGGGAGGTGGTCCCCTCCCTTTATTATCCTCATCGCCTCACAAGTGTAGCTCTCAACACTGTTTTCGATAGTTTGTTTACTTGTTTATTGTCTGTCTCTTCGACCAGATCACTAGCCCTGTGAGGGAAGGGCTCTGTTTACTCCTCTGTTGTATTCTCAGCGTGCGATAATGTGTCTAAAATGTGGTTGGTGCTTATTAAATATTCGCTGAATGAATGCAGAAGGTCGATAGGTGGCCAGCAAGGGGATCGCACAGGCTTTTTGTGTGTGGATGGGGAGATGCTGGCTGTACAGTTCAGAAGAACAGGGTGGAAAGAGCTGTGTGTCGGTGTGACGTGACATTTGAACCAGGTCCTCTTAACCTCAGGGCCTGCTTGTCTGCCTCGCCGCCTTGCTCACCTTTCATGCTTTAGGCACTTAGCCGGGTGAGGAGGGGAACAGCCAGTGACAACTTAGAGGAGTTGCTTTTCTGTAAGAATGTTGACTCTTCCCTTCGAGATGCTCTAAGGCAGTAGTTCCTAACCAGGGGCATCCTTCAGAATGACCCGAGGCTCTTCCAAAACACAGGTGTCCAGCTCTACCCGCCGAAGGTCTGATTCAGTAGGTAAGTCTGGGACATGCAGAGTTTGGGAAAAACAACAAGAAGAACACCACCAAACCCCAGACGATTGTGTTTTGGATCCATGGTTTGAACCACGGCTCTTACAATTTGAAGTTCTATTTTTATTCTTCAGGGTATTCTTAGAGCATCGGGGTTTAGGGACAGAGTTCAGGCTTCCTTATTAATAGGGGGTGATTTTAGTCCTCGTTCCTTTAAGCCTCTTGTGTTCCAGGCAACTGTGGGAATTTAAGTCGCCTTCTGGCTGGAATACAGTGTACAGTGTAAGTTGTAGAGGTTTACACTTGGCCACTGTGGGTGGTGATAGAGAGGAAGACCGACTGCCAGTGGTCTGGAGGAAGGAGAGGCCTGACCTGGTTCTGTGTGAGTGAGGTGCCTCACCCCATGTGCTGGGAGCGTGGAGTTTTTGTGCCACCGCCAGGCTACGCTGCTCCCTTGTCTGTTGGTTTTGCTTGTTCAGAAGCTGCTTGCTTCTTCCTTCATTTCTCTTAAACCCTAACAGAGAGGCAGATTCAATAAGGTTTAGTAATCTGTGCCTGAGACCAAACTATTAATTATTCCACATGATTGGTGCCTCCTGTTCCTACAATGCACATATTGTATTTCTCTGTTTAAGGGAAGTTGTGTTTGCCAACTTTTTATTGCCTTACCTAGATTCTTGGCAGTCTTTTTTTGGTTTTGTTTTTAAATAACATTGGTAGGAGTTCAAAGGGAACCACAGATAAATGATGGCATGCCCTTTTCCACCCAACAGAAGACTCTTAGAGCTTGGGAGGTTGTAGAATGGTCACGCAGTGAAAGGAGAGGAGGATGGGGTAATGTGGGTGGTAGAGAAAAAGTGTAAAACTTGAAATGGTAGGAGGTCACAAGAAATGAGCTCCAGGGCCACAAGCCCTTTGAAATAATTTCTGGCTATCTCTTTCTTAGACTATCACATTTTCTGGTCAATTCTCAATTCCAGTATCAAAATGATGCCATCCCATAGTTTTTCGTACGTACCCTTTCTGCTTGGGCCCTGCAGTGAGCCCCCATATTGTTGATTCTCAGCCTCCACCCAGAGCCTTGTACATTTTTATTGGCTTTTCCTTCTGTTTTCCAACTCCAGATTTCCCAAACTGCTTTTGGGGGTACTCTTCCAGTAGTCTGTAAAAATGTGGGGAAGGTTCCTGACAGTATCCTCCTGGGGGGGAGATTCTTAGCATCCACTGGGGATATGTAGGGTTCTTTTTAGTCCTTTCTCAGGAAACCCTTTTAACTTGGTTCAACCTATTGTTTGTCCGGCCTCATGTGAGCACAGAGCGCTTCAGAGGGAAGACCCTGCAGTGTATGGATTGAGAGCATTAACTTTTTGTTGTTATTTTATTGTTTTTCTGTTCAGTGTAAATGGATTATTTTTAGAGTAATTTTACGTTCACAGCAACGTTGAGGAAAAAATACACAGCGTTCCCAAATACCCACTGCCCACCCCGTATGCACAGCCTCCGCCATTATCAACATCCTGCACCAGAGTGGTACATTGGTTACAATCGATGAACCTACACTGACATGTCATTATCCCCCAAAGTCCACAGTTTACATTAGGGTTCCCTCTTGAGTTGTACATTCTATGGATTTTGACAAATGTATAGTGACATGCAGCCATCATTATGGTCTCATACAGAATACTTGCACTGACCTAAAAATCCTCTGTGCTCTGCCTGTTCATCCCTCCCTCTCTCCCCTCAACCCCTGATTCTTTTTACTGGCTCCGTAATTTTGCCTTTTTCAGAATGTCATATAGTTGGAATCATACAGTATGTAGCCTTTTCAGATTAGCTTCTTTCACTCAACAGTAGGCATTTAAGGTTCCTCCAAGTCTTTTCATGGTTTGGTAGCTCATTTCTTTATAATGTTGAATAACATTCCATTGTTTGTATGGACCACAGCTTATTTATCTCTTCACCTACTGAAGGACACCTTGGTTGCTTCCAGGTTTTGGCAATTATGAATAAAGCTGCTATAAACATCCGTGTGCAGTTTTCGTGTGGACATAGGTTTTTGGCTCCTTTGGGTAAATGCCAAGGAGTACAGTTGCTGGATCGTTTGGTAAGAGTATGTTTAGTTTTGTAAGAAACTGCCAAACTGTCTTCCAAATGGCTGTACCGTTTTGCATTCCCACCAGCAATGGATGAGAGTTCTTGCTACTCCACATCCTCGTCAGCATTTGATATTGGCAAGCTCTGGATTTTGGCCATTCTGATAGGTACATTTTTGTTACTTTTTGATTTGGCGATTTCTTTTTTTTAATTTATTTTATTTTTATTTATTTTTGGCTGTGTTGGGTCTTCGTTGCCGTGCGCAGGCTTTCTCGAGTTGCGGCGAGCGGGGGCTACTCTTCAGTGCAGTGAGCGGGCTTCTCATTGCGGTGGCTTCTCTTGTTGCGGAGCACAGGCTCTAGGTGCACGGGCTTCAGTAGTTGTGGCTCATGGGCTCTAGAGCACAAGCTCAGTAGTTTTGGCACACAGGCTTAGTTGCTCTGCGGCATGTGGGATCTTCCCGGACCAGGGCTCCAACCCGTGTCCCCTGCATTGGCAGGTGGATTCTCAACCACTGCACCACCAGGGAACCCCGCAAGTACAATTCATTAATACGTTTCATGACATAGACACTAAGTTTGAAAGCGCTGACTTTGAAGACAGGAAAGTTCAAGTCTGGGCTCTTCCCCCTCAAGTTGTCTGCGTTTGGGTCCTCTACTTACCTCTCTAGACTTGAGTTTCCCCATCTGAACAACGAGGTCAAAACTTGGATCCATGAGGCTGTGGTGTGGATTCAACAAGATGAAATGCTTAACGCAGCCTCTACACGTGTTGAGTGTCTGTTAAAAGAAACCTCGCCGGTTAGGAAATGCTGCTCCAGGCACTCTCTGTGCTCCTCTCAGACACAGTTACCCCCGTTTATTTGACCTGCACATCCCTGTCTCTGTTTCCAGGCCGTAGGCTTGGAATGTCCTTAGTGCCATTTACCAAGGGTTTTTTCTCTTCTGTTTAAGCAACTTCCGAAGTTGCTTTAAGAATGTTTCCTTAAATTATTGAAAACAAATTCTTCTTGAATTCTTGTCCAGTATTTGATCTTCCCTGAGGTTAAGTCTCAAAAGATGAATCTGTGCCTCTTTGGATCTGTCTGTTATCTGCCTCTCTTCCTTCTGTTCCCTCCCTCCCTCCCCCTCCCCCCTCCCCCCTTCCCTCTCCCTCCCTCCCCCTCCCGTCCCTCCCTCCCCTCCCCTCCCTCCCATCCTTCCCCCCTCCCTCCCTCCTCCCTTCCTCTTTTCCTCTACCCCCAACCCCCTCCACCTCCCATTTCTCAGTAAATATTTATTGAGAACCTGCTAAGAGCCAGAGACCGTGCTAGTTGCTGGGCATATAAAATAATTCAGGTGGGCTCTCCGGCCCAGGGAGTGCACTTTCCAGCTGGGATGATGCATGTGGATGTGTGAGAACAGCACTGCGTGGGGTTGGAGCTGCTCTGAGGGAGAAGCCTTGATCCTTATCCTTGCTCGTCCCTGTGTGATTTCATGTAATGGCTCAGGTTCCCTCCGCTGTTCACATCATCAGTGTTGGCTTTCTTGGGCCATGAGCTCCCTGGGAACAGAGATGAAGCCCCTTGTATAGCCAGGGCCTTCATACACAGTGATCAGAGAGTTATTCAGTGTGTAGATAACATAGGTCAGCAAGAAGGTATGGCATGTATATACAAACTGCCGAAAGAAGGAATTTACATGCAGTTTGCAGATGAATGCCTTTCTTCATTGGTTTTTCCAGCTCCTGTCACATATAGAGAAACTTCGAACCTCAATGATAGATGATCTAAATGCAAGTAATGTATTCTACAAGAAAAGGATAGAAGAGCTAGGGCAGAGGCTCCAGGAGCAGAATGAGCTGATCATCACTCAGAGACAACAGGTACTTTGGAGTATATATTGGCACCGTTTTTATGTAAACAGTGCAGTTTATCTAAGAACATGTGTTTTTATTTTAGAGCACTTGTAAGTTGGATAAGATAAAGAAGAAAGAATATTTTTTTCCCTGTGGTTGTTTGTATAAGTAAATAAAATAATTTTTAAAGGTATCTTAAAATACCGTAGAGCAATCAGATTTATTCAATTAGAATTCAGAATAAATGTGAAGGTAGCTAAAATTTCTTTTGGTAATTCCTTACCAAAAGAAGCAGCTGAATCCAAATGCTGCTTTTATAAAACGTTTGCCTCCATGTCATCAAAGTCCACATGTCCTGTGTCTTTGGAGGATTTAGTGAAAAGCTTCATTTACTGAGTACGGTATCTGTCCATTATCCAGTATGTCCCTGTCTAGTTCAAACATGGATCACTGAAAGACTGTTCTTCTTTGCAGATTAAAGAGTTTACCAGTAAACCATTAAACAGTGTCAGTGAACCCAGAGGTAAGTGGACCAGGATTCCAGCGCTGGAGGCAAGGCGGGCCTCCCTAACCGTGTGCTGGACTTCAGAAGAATGTTGGGCCACGATGGTTCATGAGTGCTAAGATGTGCTAAGTTGTGCTAACCACAACCCAGAGAGTTGAAGAATTTTAAATACCTAAACTGTCATAGAATGGTCTCATATCCTTTTTATCAGAATATCGTTATGCACCTAATACATGCTTAGTAACTGTACCTCTGGATGGGTGTGCAATAAGATGCCTTATGATTAGAAGTACAGAGTCTGGGGGCAGACCGGGTTCAACTCCCATCTCTGGCACTATGTAGCTTTGTGAGCCTCTGCCCCGGTTTCCTCTGCTCTAAAGCTGGAATATTAGTAGTAATTACATCATAGGCTTGTTACAAAGATGAAATGGGAGAACAGGTATAAAGAGCACCTGTTAAACACTCATGAGTGTTGGCTATCGTTATTAATATTAAACTCTTTAATTATCCTAAAGTGCTGTAGAGGCTTGCTGCATGATTCTGCATGGTGGTAGGCTGGGGTTAAGGGTTTGTTCTAAGTATAGTGGGGGGATATACAACCTACTGATGGTAGCACTGATAGCCATTCGTCTCCGTATCATTCAAGAGCTAGTCTAGAAGGGGGGCTGGGAGCCAGGAGCACAGGGTCTCCCAACACAGCGTAAAGCTTGCCTTTTGCCTGGTTTTCTCCCGAGTGATCCCAGTCTTGGTTCCTGTACATCTCAGGTTATTAAGGCATCTTTGTTTACTTGAGGGATGCCAACTGGGGATTGATAATGGGTGTATGAGCTGGGTTTCCTCCCTGTTTCTGGGGGCCACGGGAGATACGGGCATATCTCGGAAATATTGCAGGTTCAGTTCCAGACCACTGCAATAAAGCCAATAATCACAATAAAGTGAGTCACAAATTTTTTTGGTTTCCCAGTGTGTAATAAAAGTTATGTTTATGCTATACTGTAGTCTATTAAGTGTACAATAGCATTATGTCTAAAAAAACATACACATACCTTTATTAAAAAATACTGTATTGCTAAAAATGCCAACCATCACCTGACAACGCAGGGTTGCCACAAACCTTCAATTGGTAAAAAATGCAGCATCTTCGAAATACAATAAAGTGCAGTAAAATGAGGTATGCCTGTACATTGACCTACACACTTGTTTCCCTCGTTTTGAGATAAAGGTTTGGGAAGGGTGGTGGTTCCCTATAACTTCTCCTGGAATAGTAAGAGTTCAGGTAGTGAGGAATAACTGTATAATTACTTAGACAGCATACATATTTGAAAAATAATTTTAGAAAAAAGTTAGCTTTAAAAGATGTATGTTAAACATCTTTTTTGGGTGAGTCGCTATATGTTGGTAAATTTCATTTATCTTTTGGGGGGGGAAAATATTAGGATATGCACTAGCAAAATATAACCCATAGCTTGTGATTTTTGTTATTAATTTTTTTTTTTTTTTTGTTATTTCAGGGAATCCTTTAACCTGGCAAACTTTTGAATCTAAGCCAACTACCCCAACTGTACCTAGTAAGTTTCTATAATAGGCTCAGGGTTCTAAAGATATTTTTAAAGTGCTAAACCCATACATAAATTCTACTTACTATTTTTAGAGACATTTCTTTGAACATCAGTGTGTTTGGAGATTATATAATGATCTATTTTGGTTCCCAGATTTGAGCTAGTTCTAAAACCCGATATTGTAAATATCCGTGTGATTTTGTGGTGATTTGGGTTAGCCATACTTATTACCTTACTATTACCTTATTACCTTACCTGTTACCTTATTCGCCTAATAAAGGAACAACTAAAAGTTCTTCGGCGTCGCTGCAGTTTGTACTCTTGGATTTCCCAAGGTCATACACTGTGACCACATGACTGTGTGTGGTGGCCGCCACATTTTGGCATCACTGAGACCCTGTGCTGCAGGGTTTGACACGATGGTCCCACCAGTCACTCACTTGAAGTCAGCTCAGCACAGCTGTCTTCTGGAGCTGTCAGGATTTGGCCAGAATCTAAAAAGACATAATCTGTACAGTTCAAAATGGACAGATTGTTTTCTTAATAATAAATAGTTGAAATATTTTTGTTTCCATTCAAGAAAGCGTGTGTACAGGATCTGAATAACGGGGGAGAGGGCCTGCACCGAGGCCGGGCCCTGAGCAACCATTCATACGGGCCCAGGACTTGTGATGATGAAAGGACATTGATGAACGTGTTTGGGAATTTGGCACAATTGACTGGAAAGGGCTAATTGTTTTAACTGCTCAGCTGCTTCTTGAGGCCTCTTGGTGTTGCTTCTGGAAGCTGAAGAGGTTGAGAGGTGCTCAGGAGGAGAGGGTAGTTTAAGTGCCAGGAGTAGAGCTGAGGGGAGAACAGAAGCATTTCAGAGAAGTATGGAAATTTAAAAGACACTCAATTATTAGTTTATATTTTAATTATACTTAGCACAATATTGGAACAATAATGTGTTCCAATAAAACTTTATTTACAAAAACAGGTAGGGGCTGGTATGTCCCACAGGCTGTAGTTTACCAAACCTGGATCTAGATTAGCAAGTTGCAAATGGGTTTGAAGGCCATATTTCCAGAATTGTTAGCAGTTTACCCACAGTTAGGAGTTGAACACTTTCACACTAGCCATTGTAAAGACAAAATTGTATGCCTATAGGGTACCTGAAGTTTGTGGCCAGTATTTTTTAGAATAGGATTAGAATTAAAGATCTATTCTAATAAGCTAGGGAAAGAGTCAGTAAACTAATAGATAAATAAATAAATAGTTGAGAGAGGAACCTCAGATAGGAATTGTCAAATATTGGAAGAGAGGCTGTAGAATCTTAATTTTCTGAGATATTTGAAGTACAGAGCGTTCAGTCTTACTTGAATCAGGTATACTCCTCTCTGAAGGCTGTGGCTGAATTAATGCCTTCTCACGGTGTCTTCCAGCCCAGTGATTGGGGTAGTTTTTTTAATTGGTTTATTGTACATGAATATTCATAGCAGCATTATTCATAATAGCTAAAAAGTGGAAACAACCCACATGTCCATCAACTAACGAACAGATAAATAAAACGTTATCTGTCCATACAATGGAACGTTATTTGGCCATAAAAATACATGCTGATGCTGACACATGCTACAACGTGGATGAACCTTGAAAACATGATGCTGAGTTAAAGAAGCCGATTACAGAGGACCACATATTTAATTGTATGATTCCATTTATATGAAAGGACCAGAATAGGCAAATCCATAGAGACAGAAAGTAGATCAGTGGTTGCCAGGGGCTGGGGGGAGGGAGAGATGGGGCTAATAGATAACGGGTATTTTTGGGAGGTGTACATGTGGTGAGAATGTTCAAGAATTAGATAGTGGTTACGGTTGTACAACTCTGTGACTGTATTTTTTTTAATTTAATTGAAGTATAGTTGACTTACAGTGTTGTGTTTAATTTCTGCTGTACAGCAAAGTTACTCAGTTATACATAAATATTCTTTTTCATATTCTTTTCCATTATGGATTATCACAGGGTATAGGATATAGTTCCCTGTGCTATACAGTAGGACCTTGTTTATCCATCCTATATATAATAGTTTTCCTCTTTGACTATGTTAAAACCCACTGAATTGTATATTTTAAGAGGGTGAATTATATTTCAATAAGGCTGTTATTTAGAAATTGGTTTAGGTTAGTCGGTAATATCTTTGTCTTTTGTCCCTCCATCGTCTGTATGTATCTTGACTAATTTGACGAATATTTGGTTATCATCATGTTCAGGTGCTGACACTATAATTACAGAACGCTGTGAGCTTTTTCTTTTTATGCTTTTTCAGTGAATGCCCCAGCCCCACAGACTTTGGATGCCAAGTCAAGTCTAACAATGGCACATGGTAAGTTTCAGCAAAGCCTCAGCGTTTTATGTACAGTTTCCGCCCTGAGTTAGGTAACTTATTAACTGAAAGTGCTTCTGTGTGGGGTAATTATGCAAACAAAACATTTTGGTGAATGCAAAACAGTTAATAAAACTGCAGTCTTCCTATGTAATGTTACTGTGAACTGATCATACCCACCAGTCATAAACTATAAAATGTATCTATTGCTGGGCTCACAGGTACAGATTTTAACTCTGGGTAGTACTTGGATCATTTATGATATTTGGGGGAAAGTAGTAGGTATTGGGTAAGTGGATGACTTTCTACTAGACCAGCCAACCAGCACATGCCACAGGGCATATGTGACTGTTTTTATAACTTTCAATGTGGCAGCAAGTCACCTTTTTTAAACAAACAGTTTCAGTGATTGGTTGGAAAAAAGCTAGAAAAGACATGTGATGGAAACTAAAAGAAAAAAGTAGGGACCACTGAATGAAACTGCTGCCAGGATCCAGTTCTTGGACCAGGCCACAGACTGATAATTGTTATTAACATGATCCAGTAGACAGGGTGAATATTTATAGACATGTTTTATTTTTATACAACTAAGATGCTAACAGTTTTTATAGTATCTTTTTAATATATTGTTTTCCTATGGTCTGCTGTATATTAAATGAATTAAGATGGGAGGGGGACCACCTTTTTCCTGTCTTACCTACAAATGCTTCTGGAATCTAATGACTACTTCATTCCACTTTTCTTTTTAGCCTTTTAGTTAGGACTTAAATCCATGGTCAGTCGAGTTGGACTTTTTTGTCTTCATAAATATTTTGGTCCATATATCATGGCCTTTTGTAATTATCCTTTTTACTCACTGACTGACTCATGAAGTGTTTATTGCCCCTTATTTTTTTCCTAAGATCATTTCAGGTGGATCGGTTCCCTTTGGCATGTGTTTATAATACGTAATGCATAAATTCTTCACATATTGGATGTTATTATTTACAAGTGTTTAGAACATGCAGGGTTTTTTCCTTTGACCAGTAACAGAGATAAAATGTATGTTTGACCTATAGAAACTTTCTTTAATATTGAATATATGAGAAAATTATCTCTGGCAATTATTGTCTATTCATTTTATTTATGTCAGGTCTAAAGTCTCTCTGTTGCCTCCTTTTTTAAGGTTGATTTTTTTTTCCACTCTTTTTTAGATTCTGTTCCCATATAGGTCCATTACAGAGTACTGAATAGAGTTCCCTGTGCTGTTCGGTAGTAGGGTTGATTTTCATAAGGCATTGCTGGCTACTTCTTTTTTGTACCTCAACACGTGTTTTAGTTTCTTTCGTTTCCCACCTTGTTCTCGTTAGTCTCCTATCTGGCATTACACGAGGGCCATATTTTCTTCGTTTTATATTTTTGGTACCCGATAAAGGCCGCACACAGTAGGCGTGCAATGCTGTCTGGGGCTGATTCCAGGGTCCTGACAAATCTGTCAGTCCTAGAGCACTGCGTTCTGTCTGGACCCTGGCCTGAATCAGCCATGCCCCCTTGCTGGCATCTGTTGGGACTGAAATGCTCGTTTTAAATGCCAGCCAGACCTGGCACGAGGCCCACAGCCCTTGGATTGGGATCAAAGCTGGTTTGTGAGCATCTCAATGGGCAGGAGCAGAGGAGGAGGTTTGGCGGCGGCCCACTGCCTGGCCACCCCCAGCTGTGGCAGCTTCCCCAGGTGCTGGGGGGCAGGGGCACAGGGAGCATTGGTCACGTATCGCACAGCATTAATTAGCCCAACTTCCTCTCTGTCTTTCCTTTTGTTCTAGCTCAAAGCTTGATGAGGTCCTTTACCATGAAAAATCTCATGATTACTCACCGGCTGAGGTTGGGTTCCCTGAGACGCAGACTCTGGGCTGGAGGTTTGCGGGTGCTATTTGGGCAGCGCTCTCAGACAACACCTGTGAGAGAAGCAGGGTTGGGCGTTAAAGGGATGTTGATCCCAGATGCAGCTGTAGCGGAGTCCTCAGCAGGTCTGACCGGGAGCTTTAGAGCTGGGATGGGCACTTTGGAATTTTCCTGGATTGAGGCCATCAGTTACAAGACATGCGTTGCCCCAGGGAGGGGGCACGCTCCTTTCAGCTGAGACAAAGCAAAAAGTAGGAGCAAAAGGTGGCAGGAAAGCACTGGATGTGAATTATTGGTGCAGGTGAATTGTTTGGCTGAGCATAGAGTATGCAAAAGAGATTTGAGGGACAGGCTTCTTGAGGTTGTTCATGGCAACCACTGAGCGCTGGGCTGAAGCTGTTTGGGTCGTCCTTGTGGCATTTTGTAGCTGCTGAACGTTCTGAGGCTGAGCATGGCAGGATTGGAGAGCTGGGCTGCGGGAAGCTTAGCCTGACCGATGCGTTCAAAGAACCTGAGCTGGGAGATCAGTTGGGTATGTTAGAAATAGTCTAAGAGATTCCTCACCTAGGAATCGGGTTGTGGTGATGAAACAGAAGGAAGTGGACGTAACAGCTGTTCCGTGGGATTGGTGGAAAGGCTGTGCAAGTGATTGGGGGCCGAAGGTGAGAGAAGGCTCAGAACATGATGAGCTCAGGTACTGGGTGGACGGTGGTGCCATTCAGAAAATTCCAGAAGACAAACCCAGCAGCACCAGTAGGGAAGCACTGGGGCTTCGTGGCCAAGAGCCTGGAGTTTGGAAGTAGACAGTCTGGATTCACGGTTGACTCATGAAACTGTAGGGGCCTAGGTTTCCTTACCTGCCAAATGGGGAGAAGAGTCTTGGCTACTTCAGTGGGCTGCAATAAGCGCAGAATGAAGCAAGGCCTTTGGAACAAAAGCCACTGAGCAAGCACTGGCTAACCGTTAGCTTCTAGGGTAGGGGTGATGAAGTCCAACAAAGTCAGCCAGTGGAGAGAGGGCTTGGTGGAAGGTCTGGGAGTTTTTCTTCTGGAGGTAATGGTGGGAGACCGACATAAGGATTTTTCTGGAGGCCTTTGGCAAGTTCGGAGGGGAAACTCAAGCCTCCAAGAGTTTCAGCTCTCACCCTGGAGCTCTCAGCTCAGGGCAGGAACTGGAGGCTGGACCTGTGGCTTATAAAGCATGAGAATGGCAGGCCTCCCCTCCCAATTTGGGACATCAGTCTGCTTTGGGAGCTGGGGTCTGGTCAACCTCACTTCCTCAGCCTTTATTATTATAGGAGCCCAGGTTCGGGAATCTGCCCCTCCTCTGCCCTCTGCGTCGCTGCAGGAAATGTCAGATTTTGACACTTAATCCTGACTCAAGAGAGATAAGTCATAGGATTATCCCTGTAATATAATGATAATAAAATGCATATGATGATTTTGTAAAATTTTATAAAACTTTTCCTCATAACTTTATTCTTGTCATTTTCATAAAGTACAATAAAATATAAACCATGTGAATTAAAAAAATGAGATGAGCTTAATCCTCCTAAAACCTGTTTTCAGCAGTTCAAACTAGTAGAATAGTCTGTTTGTATAACTTTATTTTTTAAATTTTTAAATTTTTTATTGAGGTATAGTTGACATATAACATATTAATTTCAGGTGTACAGTATAATGATTTGACATTTGTATCTGCTGCAAAATGATCACCACAATAAGTCTAGTTAACAGCCATTGCCACACACACATAGGTACACATTTTTTTTTTTTATTTGTATAACTTTAAAATCTTGATGCTGAATAACAAATATGAAAGCACCTTTTTGATGTTCAGCAGTTGTGTTACATGGATGGAATTACATGCTCCTTTGCGGGGCCGTGTTTACATTTCAAAATTAAAGTGGACTCCTATTTACTAATAGGCTGTGTTCCGAAAGTTCATTTGAAAGTAGTTTAAAATGCATTTCTCCCATACAGTCAATGTCAGATATGTTGAGTAGATTGCTGAACAAGCTGTAAGAGCCTATTTTTAAACACCTAAATATAATACGTATTTATTTGTATATTCCTATTATATGGATATGTGTGTGCATGTGTATATTTGTATATGCCTAAAATAGAGTATCAGAAACACCCTTTAGTAAATTAAAAGCCAGACCTTCAAAGTAGGAGGTAGTAAATCCGAGGTAATACGTGCAAAGCTCTTAGATCTGTGCCTGGCAGCCCAGTGAGCACTCAGGAATTGTTGCTATTACTACCCTCCCCAGTCGCCCACCCTGGGGTCTGGTGGCAGGATGAAATGACCCCCGTTTTGTGGGAGCAGGTGGAGAGCTTTCTGGGCAGGTGCCCCACGTCAGTCTCCAGGCTGAAGATGAGGGGCCCAGGCACCTCCTAAGTCAGACTTTTGGTTGCATTTCATTCTGTGCCTAATGCCTGACTGCTGTGGTTAGTTAGCCCTTCAGCCAAGACCTGACCTTCTCCATGAAGGAGCTTTCCCTCTGTTGGTCGGATGGGGTTTGCTTTATCCGTGCTGCCTGCGGGTTTCCTTGTGTGGGCACAGTGACGTTTCCCTGGGAAGTCACCCGGAAGCCTCATCTCCGCTGGCCACTGTCCTGGGGTGGGATTGGGAAAAGCCCATCTTCGTTTCTCATCTCCTCAGCTTCACCCTGCTGACTCTCTGGGAGCAGAACTAGGTCTTGAAACGTGGTTTAGGGACACGAAGGTGTATAAGAATGGGTCTTAGTCTGCTGCTGACCCCAGGATACCTCTCCTTGCCTTTTTACCATTCTGGTCCTTCCACTTGAAGACCCTGGGGCTGGCAAGAAGTGGGAATCCCAGGGCCCTGGGAATTTTTTATGTTTTTATCTTTGGAAATTGAATATTTTCAATAATTTTCTATCTAGCCACCTGGTCAAGATACAAGGAAAATATTTTTAGGGATAAGTGAAGAAGATCTTTTGCAGTTGTGTTCTTGTGCCTTAAAAAAATCATGTCTGGCACTAAGTTGATGAGCAATAAATTTTAACTTTATTATTTAAAATGTAATTTCCTGACAGTGGAGTTAACAGAAAATACGTAGCAAGGGAAGATACTATGGAAAAGCGGCCAGCTTTAACTGGTTGCCTTAATATTTTTTTCCCAGTAAATTCTTGCTATTTTCGGCATGGTTAAAATACTGTGGAACTATATCTTTCAAAATTGTTTGAAAGGAACTAATTTTACTTTGCTGTCGTCCTATTTGTACTATTCTTATTTTTCCTCATTAATAGAACAGGCATTCTCATCGCACATACTGGAACCAATAGAAGAACTTTCAGAGGAAGAAAAAGGTAACAAAGAGCTTGATCAGGGTTTATATCTGCATCAACCACATTTAGATGCTAAACCCCAAGCCTTGGAAGTATGATTCAGTGGTTTTTATCGTAGTGTATCAAAATTAGGGAAGACATTTAGGTTTGGATTACATTTTCAATCCACATGTAGTATTCTGTCATCTTGTTCCCCTAATGTGCTGTTATATTTTTCCCCCGCTTTACTGTTTCTTAGTATATGAATAAGAAATTTCCTGTGTCAGTGAACTTGAAAAAATATTTTAAGCCTTTATGTCAATGCAGAGATTTTTTGATCAGATGACAAGTCGACACAGTTATGTGGCAGATTATACAAAAATATTCGTATCACAGTAGTTATTTCTCATGCCCTGAATCTATGAAATGAATAGGTGAAGTGCCCATTTCAAAAATTGCTTTTAATAGCAAGGAAGGCATAATGTCTAAGCTCTGAATGTGGAATATTTACATGCAGAATATCTTAATGGCAGAATTTGGGAGCTGTTACAGGTTTGGGGAGATAATTAAAATTATTACTGCTTCCTCATTTTATTTGGTAGTAATAATAAAACTTATTTTCTATCAACTAATCTTTGACGCTTATGAATATTTATTTACATTATTAAGAATATTTTCTAATGCTAGATTTATCCTAAAACAATTATGTTTGAATCAGTTTATCATAATTTTCTCCTTAGTAATAATAATGCTTTACCATATTTCACTTCTTTAGGAGAAAGCAAATTGTTAATATTTACATGGGCTCTGGTTTTGTCATTTTTGTTAGGAAGAGAAGTAAAATTATATGTTCTAATATGTAAATTCTTGATATTTGTTATAACTTCTTATGTGTTCTCTAGACTTTTTCCAATTTTTTTGTTTGTTTGTACAAGGCTACAAATTGAGAAGGGACTACATCAGGCATATCTATAACATCTACATGATGTGTATTTTCATTTTACTTGCATGTAACCTGCTTTCTCTCTCCTACATAAGTATCATTTACTGATGTCTGGAACACAAAATCCCTTGTTCTCAGAAGAATCTATGAAATGTGTCAGGTGGTTCATAGATAGGGTCCAAAATTTTGAAACTGGAATCTCAAGTCATACAGTTCACACTCATTTAAAAACGAGTCAGCTGGTTTCCAAGAGGAATCCTGATTTGTCCGTCATCCCCATTTCAGTTCCAGGTTTCACCCACTGCATATTCTGCCTGTGTGTTTCTTTTAGAATTCTACCTAGACAATGTTAAGGCGTGAGTTAGGGATCGTTGACAGCAAACACCATCATCGGCTGTTGCCACATTTAGGGAGCTGAGTTGGGAAAGAAAATAATCTTTGCCACCCTCCACGTGTTCAGACACAGCTCTGGTGAGGGATGGGAAAGTGCTGAGGACCGCTGAGAATAGCCGAGTCCCAGCGCACTGTCACAGAAACCAGCGACCCCATCTTTCTAGTACCTCCTTGGAGCCAGCGTGCTGGCAGCAGATTAATTGCCATCAATAAATTCCTCAGCTTGTACAAACATTTGCAGACAAATACCTGTGCAGATTAATCTTAGCAATGGTTTGCAAACACAGTACAACTTTTTACCAAGAAGTAACTCATATGAGACTATTTCTTCATCCTTACTTTCTGACAGTTGTGTCGAGGCTGACTTGATCTTGCTGTTCTGTAGGATGTTAGAATGTGAGGGCCAGGAGGGATCTTAGGGGCTATTTTATTTTTCAGAAACTTGAAATATGGGGGGATTAGGAGCTTGCTTCAGGTCGTCGAGTTTAATTAGTGACAGTGCTGGAACTAAAGTCCACGTTTTCTGTTTTCCGTAGTTTAATGCAAAGAACAAAGCGATGGAGGAAGGCAAACTGGTCCAGCCTTTGCAGGACTGGCTGGGTGGCCTTTGGGGAAGTCTCTTTACCTCTGGCTTTAGAGTCCTCGTGTGAATAATGAGGAGATTGAGTACTAGATGATCAAGTCCCCTCCAACTCAGAAATTCTGTTGTGTTTTGCTTCATTTTGCTTTTTGTGCGTTTGTTTGTTTTGTTTTTTACTACTTGCTTTGTGCTACAATTATTTGCTTACCATAAATGGTGTGTTGTAAGTCTGATGTAACTGATCACACGTGTGGGTTGTTGTGCGTTAGTCTGGCCATCTGCTTGGGCATGCTTTAAAATTTTTAATTAGAGGAAGTGCTGATCTCTAGAATATTTTGTCTTGTTGATCTTGGTGAGCAATACGTGCTTTATATAAAATCTTCAGCTCTGATTGTCTTTCAAGTAATTCATTTCACCTTTACATAAAAACATTATTATTTTTTCCTATCCACTCTACCTTCTTTCTCTTGCTTCTGTCAGCCAGCCCCAGCCTTGTAAGAGTTCTTCCTATCAAGGGTTTTCTAATTATTCACAAATGGCTTTCCAAAGCTAGCACAAACATGTAAAGGGAATTTGAGGACAGAGGGAAATGTTTAATCTTCCGTCATTTGGGGGAACTTGGACGTCAAAATGAACTTGTCTTCAGGGGTTAAGGGTGAACCCAGACCAATCAGCAAATGAATTCAGTTACTGCCATCAAAGGCCTTGCAACTCTTCTAGACCGGCCAGTCCATCTGGGCATCACTTGACCCCTGCATGTGGCCCCATAACCCAGAGCCTCTCTTCAAGCTGTGCTTCTGTGTCATTCCTTATATCTGAGATGCTGGCCAAAGAATTTTCTTTGCCTAATTGGGGTGGGAGGTGCATCTCTTTCAATGGTAGCTCCATGACTTCCAGGTTCTCTCCTGGTACCTCCTTTTACTTTTAGCCCCAGACAGTTGCAGACTTGATGGCCAACCAGCAACCAAAGCCAGTGACAGCTGTGACTGCAGCTAAGCCCTCTAGATTCTGATGGATTCAGTTCCTAGGACAGAAGTGTTTTTTCTGTGTGTGTGGTTTCAGAATAGTGGAAAAACATTGGTGGGAAAACAACAGCATGAATGCTGACAATATAAAGCTTAAGATTACTTCCGATTTTTATTCATATAGAATCACATAAAATTTCATAATTTTGATTTAGCAAGCCACCGAAGCAAAGTATAGAAAAGCATCATCATGCAGGATTTTCCCTCCTATTAAATGTACAAATAGTAATTTGACCAATTTTGCCTTCAACAAAACTGTTAATTAATGAACAGAAATATTCTTTACTACTGGACTTGACTAGTATTTAGAAAACATCTTAACCAAAAGGCAAACCATTCTGCAAATCCACATGCCATCAGAACCTAAAAATTCCATCTGCTGAGGTGGGTAAGACCATGGAACAATGAAGTATCTGTGAGGACCCGCCTGCAGCCCCAGACCTAGGCAGTGGCATTTGGTGCCCCCTTCTTTGGGTGAAATTCTTTCGTTAGGAGAATAGACTTCCAAATGATAATAGTACCATTGTCACATTCTCCCAGATCTGCCTTTGGATGTTCACTAAGGGTCTCAACTGCCCAGCACTGAGTCTGTTTCCTTGAGCCTTCAGTTTCCATTGACATAAGGACTCAGTTCTTCAAGGTCATTGTAATCATGCCCCTTTCTCCAAACCCTCTTAAACTAGACATTTTTTGGTAGGGAATAAAAGGAATAAGGAAGGAAACATTAGGAGAATCTGGCCTGTTATTTTTCTTTGTTTTTAATCATAGGTTGTTTTTAGCAAAATATACTTTTCCTAAGACTTTTTAAAATTTCGTTTTCATTTTGGTAAGTATTTTGAGAGGGATAATAATCTTCACGTTTTGAAATTTTATGTGAACTTAACCTCCACCAAATTTATTATATAAAAACTTAATTATTTAAAAGACATAGGGCTTTTTCTTCATTAAATGATACCTAAATTCTAACTGCATTTAGGAGTAATGAATTCTTGAGGAAGTAGTAAAAATAATTTTAGGATAAAACGTTAAACTTCTAAATAAGTTTTTTCGATTTTGCTTCTCTAGAGACGTATTTCTCACATTATTTATCTAGCTATAATTTGATTAAGTGATCAAGAAAAAGTCTTAAAGATACTGAAGTTTTGAAGCAAACTTAAGGTATTTTTTTTTAATAGCATTACTTGACTCTTTATTTTTATTTATTTTTTAACATCTTTATTGGAGTATAATTGCTTTACAATGGTGTATTAGTTTCTGCTGTATAACAAAGTGAATCAGCTATACATATACATATATCCCCATAAGGTAGTTTTAAAAGCTACAGTACTTAAGCATTATATATTGTGCTGAATGACTGAACTATTCAAAAACTTTAAAACATTATAAATGCTTGCTTGCTGTTTAGAAGTTGTGTTTTGCCATTTTCTGCTTAGAGGTTTAATGTATTTGTTTAATTCCTTTTTAATACGTTATAAAAACTTATTTCAGGAAAGGAAAATGAACAGAAATTAAATAACAACAAGATACATTTAAGGAAAACTTTGAAGAATAACCCTTCCCTCACTAGGGAAATAAGAACAGTCTTGGAGCAGAGTTTGGTGGAGAAACTGGAAACCTTGGGGATTAATGCAGTAAGTTCACCCACTTTGGGAATATTCGCTATTTTGTCTTGTTTGGCTGCACCGCGTGGCTTGCCGGATCTTAGTTCCCCATCAGGGATCAAACCTGGGCCATGGCAGTGAAAGCGCAGAGTCCTAACCACTGGACTGCCAGGGAATTCCCTATTTTGTTTTCTAAATAAGAAAGGATCAGAGAAGAGAAGAAGGCATGTCAGTTCTGTCACATGTGGAGATCGGAGGCTAATGTGACATGATTCATTAAACACTTTAGCTGGCATTCACTGCGTGCCTGGCACCTTTCAGAGAGCTTTCCAAATAGTAACTCATTTAAACATAGAAACTAATCTCTTAGGTAGGTGACAGTATCATCTGTATTTTACAGAGAGGTGACGTAACTTGCTTCAGGTCACACGTTCGTGATGAAGGAGCCACGGTTTGCATCCAGCCAGTTGCAGGGCTGCTTACGTTCTGATGTAAACTCCGAATTATTGCCTGTTACAAAATCAGCACTTAAGCGACCCTTATTAAAGGAATGGATGAATGAATTGTATTTCACGTTGTTGCCAGATTGAATCGTTCTGTACATCATGTTATATGTACTCTTTGCTTTTTACATTTTTCATTGCATACATAAAATACACAAACTTAATTGAACAACCTGAATTTATATACCTGTGTGTGTATGTGTGTATATACATCACATGTGCATATATGTATGTGTATGCAAAAGTATGTATGTGCGTGGAATATGCACAGATATGTGCACATGTACATGTGTGCATACATGCATGCAATGCATGTATGTTTATGTGTGGCTGTGTGTAGTGTGTTTGTGTATGCAGGTCTGTGTGTATATGCACGTGTGTGGATATTGTGTATACGTGTGTGTGTGCCCAAATCTGTGTATGTATATATGTATACATGTATATACACATGTGCATGCATTTGTGTGTATCTGAATGTATGTGTTATATACACATATGCGTGTGTATACAGATTTGTATGTACATGTGGGGGGGGTTGTGTGTATGATCTGTAACCACCACCCAGATCAAGAAAGAGATCCATCATTTCCAATACCCTAGAAGACTCTCTTTGCTTTCCTTAGTCAGTATAACTCTGTACTCCCCAGCCAGAGGTAATGGCTATTCTGACTTAGTGTTTTTTTGTTCTTGAACCTCATAGGAGTGGCATCCTACACTGTGTTTTATTTTGTGTCACTTCTTTTGCTTATGATTTTTTCTGTAAGATTCATACTTACTGTTTCATTTAGCAGTAGTTTGTGGTATAGTATTCCATTGTATGAATATACAACATTTTATCTATTCTCCTGTTGATGGACATTTGGATTTTCAGTTTGGGGCTCTTTTTGGCCATTACATTCTTGTACATGTCTTTTGGTGGACATAGGCATTCCTTTCTCTTGGATGTATATTTAGGAATGAAATTGCTGAGTCTAAGAGTATACATGTTTAGTTTTAATAGGTGTAGCCAAATAATTTTCCAAAGTGTAAAAGTTCACACTGTCCCTATCAGTGTGTGAGACTTCCAGTTCCAGTCTGCATATGGTTTTGGGGTTATATATTTTATTTGGGACATTTCCTTTTATCCTAAGATTATAAAAACACGCTATATTTTTTTCCTAATGCTTACATAGTTTTTTTGTTTGTTTACTTTTTTTGTCTATCTGGCCTTTAACAATTAAGTTTGGAAACAATGAGTTGGAGATCTAACCTTATTTCCAGTTGGATCAGTTGTCTCAATAGCTTTCGTTGAGTAATCCACCCTTTCCTCGTTTGTTCGAAATAGCAGTTTTATCATATAGGACATTTTTACATACATTTGGATTTATTTTTGGACTTTCAACGGTTCTGCCCTTTCAACTATTTTTTGTATTCCTTTGCTAACACCATACTGGTTTAATTTTAGTAACTTTGTCCTGTACTTTAGTATCTGTTATAGGTCATGCCTTTTTCATTAGTCTTACTTCAAAAGTTTCTTGGCAGTTCTTCTATATTTTGTTTTCCAGTGAACTTTAGAAACAGCTGCTGCAGTTCCAGAATAACCCCTGTGGGGATTCTGATTGGAATTGCCTTAAATTTTGTGTATTATTTAGGAAGAACTGACATTTGTACAGTATTGGGTCTTTGCATCCAGCTGCAGGGTACAGGAAGACATATTGAACACCTGCTCACACAAACAGGTGGCAGATCCATAATGACAGATTGTAGGATGTGAAATGAAGGAAAAGTAGAGGGGAATGAATAACTGAGGTCAGAGAAAACTTCTTCTTGGAGGTGGCAGATGATCTGATGATGGAGATTTCTGTCCTGGGCAACTGGATGGGTGGTGGAGCCGCTTCCTGGGATGGGGAAGACTGAGGGTAATGGTGGGGAGGAGATGGGAGTGTGTGTGTGACACTGATATTGAATAAATGAATAAATAGCTCTTTAACTGGTTTTCTTCTGTCTAGATACCCTTCAAATCCAAAAGAATTTTCTCAAATCACCTCTTAAATTATGGCATTTTCCTAATTGAAAACCTCTGAGGGTTTTCTCTTACCTGTGGAATAACCAACCTTTAAGCTTTTCATTTTGGCATCAGTTTCCTTTTCTGCTCTCCTCACCCATTCCTCTGTAGCATTAACCACTAGACATGCCTTGACTGTTTCTGTCCCATTGCCTGCCTTTCCCGCAAGGTGATCCCACCCATCTGGAACACTCCCTCTTTCGACTTGTTTCACTCCACCCATCCTTCAGGCACAGCCCATCCTCCCCCTTAAGGCTTCTTGGCCCAGTGGGGCCTCTGACAGCCCCTCTCCCTGAATTCCTCTAGCCCTTGTGGACTCATTCGGTCCTTGTCACACACCTTGCAGTTGGTTAATCAGTCACACACACGCCTTCCGTGCATTTGGTCCTGGCCCCTACAGCCCCATACCTTAACCAGTCACGTACAGTCATACACACAGGTTATGTGTCCCACTGCACCGTGAGCTCCTTTTGGGACCGGGACCGTGTGTCATATGTCAGGGCATCCCCCACCTTACATGCAGCAGTAAGGACGAAAGGTTGGCATGGTTAATGCTGACAAATGTCCATGAAATGAAAAACATCCCAGGATAATTGATTAACTTAACATTTTATTCCTTCAGGATATACGTGGTATTCCAAGTGACCACTTGAACAGAGTGCTAAGAACCATAGAATCAGCAAGACATGAGCGAGAAAGACAAATACCTAACATTCAGCAAATTCGTGAATTCCTTGAACGTCAGGTCAGGTGTAAAACTGAGGAGAGAACACTACTGTCCACAGGTAAGCCTGCTACCAACTGCCATTTCATTTCTGCAGATGGTAGCAAAATAGAACAACCGTTTCAAAATTTTAAATGGTTCACAAACCTTGGAACTTAACTGGCAACTCTATTATTGTTTGAACCATTAAATGTTGGGTCTTAGATTGTGTTTTTTTGTTTTTTTTTTTAATTTATTTATTTATTTATTTTTGGCTGTGTTGGGTCTTCGTTTCTGTGCGACGGCTTTCTCCACTTGCGGCGAGCGGGGGCCACTCTTCATCGCGGTGCGCGGGCCTCTTACTGTTGCGGCCTCTCCCGTTGCGGAGCACAGGCTCCAGACGCGCAGGCTCAGTAGTTGTGGCTCACGGGCTTAGTTGCTCCGTGGCATGTGGGATCTTCCCAGACCAGGGCTCGAACCCGTGTCCCCTGCATTGGCAGGCAGATTCTTAACCACTGCGCCACCAGGGAAGCCCTAGATTGTGTTTTTTACATTAAAAACCCCCTGTAGTGTGGAGTCTAGACCCTTGAGACAGGCTTGTTCGTTTCAGTGCCAGCATAGACAGTATTGTAGTATTTTATTCTGCTTTTCACGTCATGGAGACTCAAGAATGACACTACTATTCCAGACAGGTACAGTACTTCTCAAGTGGACACACTTTCAACTGGAGAAATACCCAAAGCAATACATCTTCCTCCCAAAAGCAGACAGTTGGTTAGACAAAGACCTGTTTTTACCGATAGGACATCTGTTCCAAAGTGAGTATTTTCAAGCCTAAAATTTTTTATTAACGTTCGTCTCACTCAGCTCGGGCCGCCATAACAAACTACCATAGACTGGGTGGCTTAAACAACAGAAATTTATTCTCTCACACTTCTGGAGGCTGGAAGCTTGAGATCAGGGTACTGGCACAGTCAGGTTCTAGTGAGGCTTCTCTTCCAGGACTCGCAGACGGCCACCCTCTCACTGTGTCCTCACATGCCAGGGAGAGCAAGAGAGCCCTGGTCTCTCTTCGTCTTCTTACAAGGACACTAATTTCTTCATGTGGGCCCCATCCTCATGAACTCATCGAAACCTAATCACCCCATCTCCAGATACCATCACACTGAGGGTTAGGGCTTCAACATATGAATTTTAGGGGGCCACAAACATTCAGCCCACAGCAACGTTTGACCCAACAGAGAATCACACTTGGAATGCTTACCCATCTCTCGTTGTCTCAGGGAGAGTTGCTGCTGCTCACCCTTTAATAAAGCAAAAATCACCAATTCCATAGAAATCTATTTTAAATTACATTATTCACTTACACCAGAAATATTTTTCTCTTGCTTTTAGAGTTAAGAAAAATATCACAGAAGATCATTTTCCCAGAAAGTCTTCAACTATTGCGTGAGTACTGAGGGAGCAGGGGGTGGTGATGTTTAAAAATTCTTTTCACTGAACACTTCTTTCCTTGTAAATTAGTTTGTTCATTGTGGTTCACTAGAGCCATAATTAGTACACATCATATTTAATCTGTGATTCCTTTGTTACATCTTTTTTTCTTTATCAGATATTACCTGGGTCAACAGCACTTATCCCTTGTGGCCTCCATTAACAAGTGGGACCACACCTGAGTAATTTCTGTTATTTTTCCCCCAACTGCCCACCTCCCGCCCAGTGTCTAGTAATGTTCGATAAATGTGTGATGTTGCTTTTTAATGGCTGGATCCATGATAGTGTAGCCGGATGATATTTTAGTGTTCTAGCTCCTTGTGGAAGTTGATAATGGCCCTAGACCTTACTCTCTTAGGCTCTCTTATGATACTAAGAACCCTAGCTCAGTCATTCCTTAACTGTGTGACACTGACTCAGTTGCTTGCCTGTTAAAAAGGCTCTGTTTTCTTACCTGTAATATGGGATGATGCTACCTTTTTCACAGGATAGTTCTACAAATTAAATGAGAACATATGAAAAGGGCTCAGCCTCAGTACTTGGCACATGTGGGTACTCAATAAATTGTAGGTATATTATTGTTATTAATTGAGTAAAACTAATTTTATAATAATTGAATTCATCATCATTGACTTGTTCTGGCGATATTGATGCTTTATTTCTTCATTAAGGCATTTTGTATATATACTAGAGACAGAATAAATATATTAAGGACAGTATAAATAATAATTCACCCTTCAAAAGTACTTTTCATGTACATAATCTCATGGGAAGAGCCTTATTTCACGGGATGTAGTGTAACTGAACGTTGTGTGGAATTTAGGTGCTCAGTGAATATATTTTAAATGAGTGAATACCACTCTGAATTTCTGTTTCACTTTAAAATGGGGTGATAATTCACGTGACGATACAAATGAGATTACGTATTTATGTAAAAGTCCTTTGTAGGGTGCCGTGTAAAGGTAAGCCGTAAGTAATGACACTATTTTAAAAGATGACATAGTTTTATTGCAAAAATATTTTTTTCCACTGTGAAATATTTTTCTCAGGTGTGTGAAAACCAATATTAAGAATATACAAATTTGGGCTTCGAGGATTAATGTCCTAACTTCAGCACATTTTGGTAAATACGCCATGTGGCTGGCGGGTCTGGATTTGAAATGACTCTTCGGCCTTTTGTGGCCCTGGCTGCCATCTTGTTCTGTGGCCACGTGGGTGTCTGTTATGCTCTCTGGAGAAAATTCCCACTGCTTTAAGGGACACATGGTAAATCCTGAAACTTAGGGAAACAGCGTCCCCTATTTGGGTTTTGATTTGTTTAGGACCCCTCCCTTCAGTTCAGAGGAAGAGCTCGATGATGAGGACCTCCTCCAGGCCTGTGCCTCTCCAGACTTACTTCCTGTGCTGTCATCTAAAAGCAACAAGAGTAGCTTTGGAAGGAACACCGTCAAAAGTGACACTGACTGGACCGAGGGAAGTGAAATTGAGGACTCTGCTATTTCTCCCAAGCCCACAGGTAAGCTTTTGTTATTGAAAATCCCTCTGGAAATTTTGTTTAGGACAGTGGCTCTCACCTGGGGGCACCAAGCCCTGGGAGTCAGAGCTGAGAAAGTGCCCAAGGAAAGGATGGGGCTAATCCAAAAGCTGCTGCCGCCTAAGGAAAATGGACACGGCTTAGCAGGTAACTGACGTTCACGTGGAAGGAGAGGAAGGGGTTGGGGATGCCTGGATGTATTCGTAACAAATATAAGGGCTGCTGTAACGAACTACCACATGCTGTGTGGCTTAAACTACAGAAACTTACTGACAGGAGCTGGAAGGCCAAAATCAAGGTGGCAAGGTTGGTTCTTTTTGAGGGCTGTGAGGAGAGGATCTAGTCTGTGCCTCTGTCCTTGGCTTGTAGATGGCTATCTCCTCCCTGTGTCTGGTCACACTGACTTTCTCTGTGCGTGCATCTATGTCCAAATTTTCTGCTTTTATAAGGACACCAGTCATATTGGATTAGGGTCCACCCTAATGACCTCACCTTAACTTGATTATCTCTTTAAAGGTCCTACCTCCAAATAAGGTCACATTCTGAGGTAATGGGGGTAAGGACTTCAACATACGCATTTGGGACACGATTCAACCCCTAACACTGGGTGACCTTGAGAATAACTGTTCTAATACACTGTGCTGCCTTTTGGATATGAGGCAATCCTAAAAGAACATAGGGTCCAAGTCGGTAACTGCTGATAACTTGCTAAGGAGAAGTGACGCTGAAGGGTCATTTTTTTTAAAAAAAAGAAATTCTGTTTAGTGCAATTTAAAAATTATGTATTTTAAACATATCACATGTCATCAGTTTATTGTATATAATTTGTATATACCATGTATTTATATAATTATGTAAAATATAACTAATCATTTAAAAACAACTGGTTTTGAAAACAATATATGAATATCCCATTCATGCAGGCTGCCTCACTGAAATTAAAGTTTCTGACCATGTACTTGAATGAGACCATCCTTCTTTGATTTAAAAATTTTATTCTTCTAGTCTAGAGGAACATGATTTCTTTAAAGGAAGTATTTGCAAAGCTTAGACTCTCTCAAATTGTTTGTAAGGTTATTTTGGAACTGAAGATAAATATAATTTTTTTTAAACTTTACCTATTTTCTATGGGTCCTATAGGAACCTCCATTAAAACATTAACTGGAAAAGTTGAAAAGACAGTTTCAAATCACAGAAGTGTGAATAAGCCAGTTGGTGGGCTTAACGTTGCTGAGGCGTTCATCAAAAAAGCACAAAAAGAAGAGCTAAAGGTGATATCACTTTTACTTGCTAAGCATATACAAATTCATCTTTTAATGAATATACCTTAATAATTGTATTTTTTACAGTGAAATGTAAAACAAATATAATTATTTAGTATAGTAGAGGTTGAGATTTTTACATTGTCTTGTTTTCAGTATCGTATTTCTTCCTATTCCATAGAGAATCAAAGATATTGAAAGGATAACTGGTAATAATACGTCCTATGCTTATCAAGTTTTACAGGTTTTCACAATCCTGTCACGTGTATCATTTGACGTTTGCAGATATTAGGTAGTTTGTTCACAGAAACTTGTGACTGATTAGAATCTGGGGACTTCAGATCTGAGTCTAGGAACCTTTCTGCCACCGTGGCGAGACCTGGAAGTGAAGTAGGGACTTTCAGGGTTGGGAGCCAGAGTCGGTGGAGAGACGCTTCAGGTCCATGACCCCAGCACAGGGCAAAGCCAAGCTCCCCTCCCCGAGTAGAGGAGAGGCCCTGACACGCTCCAAGGTCCCACACCAGGCACCGGAAGTGCTTCTGTGGTCAGAGACCTGGGCAGGCTCGTCTGTGTTGATGGGGTCTGCCAGGAGTAGTTGCTCTTTTCTTAATTTTTCCCTTGAATTAGATTTCATTCTTCCCCTGCTCATCTGTGGAATCCAGAGCATTTCGTCAAACTACGTTCGTAAGTTAGTGCCATTTGTGTTACACAGCCAAAAATGACAAAAAGTTACAAAAGGTCAAGAGAGAGCCGCCGCGTCTTCCTTAGAAGGGGCGCCGGAGAAACACGCGCTCCTTTAGGTCAGGGCCGTTTCTGCAGGGCCCTCATGTGATGTCTCCTGCAGTTAAATGTCTTAGTATCCCAGAGGTAAGAGCCCCAGAGCCGGCCTAGCTGCTCCTTGGGGACCATCCTGACTTGACTTCTACAATGTAGTGTTCCTGGAATTTGCTAAATTCATGATTGCTGAGTAGGAAACGTTCATTTCCACAGCAAGGAACAGAAAAAGAGGTGATTCCCTCTGCTTCCAAAGCACAGATTTCCAAATCCGTTTCATTTCCCCTCCAGAGATGACCAAATGACCAGATTGGGGGATCCTTTGAGGCTCCCGGCTTCTCATCATTTGGTGTCAGCGGCTCAGTCTGGCCAACAAAGTGGTCAGGGGGCTCTAACACGCACAGTTTCTTTAAGAAACATCCATTATTCTCCACGTATTTTTTTCAGTGTGCAGATGTGGACGATAATGATTGGGACATATCATCCTTAGAGGAAGAGAAATCTTTGGGGAGAAGAATTGGAAGAGAACAGAAGGAACCTCCACCTGTGAAGAATGAGTCAAATTCTACTCAAGTGCCAAGTGCCTGGGGTGCAACTAACCTGAAAGGGCCAAAGGGAGAAGGTTCGCTGCTTTGGTGTCTAGCAGAAGCCTCTATAAATATCTAAGCTATGCTAATATATTATCAGACAAAAACACTGTTGGCATAACAAAGATCTCGCTTTCCTTACATTATTTTAACAAGGACTGAATGTGAACAACTTACTGATTTGTATATATTTACTAATTTTCTAAAATTTAATTTTAGGTCTAATCCTTAGTCTTTAAATTTCTAAAATATCTATTTTTGAAAACACCCATATAAATAGTCTCTTCAGGCAGATGCCTCATGGAAATTTAAATTTCTGATCATATACCTAAATGAGGCCACTTTTTCTGACTGTCTTCCTATATTCATCTGTCTACATGTTAAATATTTTTATTTTCTTCCAAGGAAGATTCTTCTTGTAGCATTGTAGCCAGTGGGATGAATGACAAGTGAAACCAGCCACTGCTATTGTTCCTCTTCACCCAGGCTAGAGTCTGGATAATAAGTCCAGTAACTTACCTCTCAACCCATTTAATTTTTAAAATCAGAAAATGTAATTTGTATTTTTTCTATCAGAGTAATTCTTCTCCACGCCACCTCTCAGCCATTCTTCATCTGTGTGTCCCATGAGCCGTGCCTCTGAGTAATGGGCTCAGACCCCTATTTCTAGGCTCACTGACTTTAGACATGAACTGTCGAAGTTCTGCTAAGACAGATGAGGCTTTGGCTCCCTCCCCACTCCCTGCACCTCTCATGCCCCCTCTTCAGGACTTTTGTTCCCACATCTGTAATTTTAAACAAATACGTGCACATCTCTGTACTTGCTCTGTCTGTCTGTAGCAGGGTCTCCTGCCTCATCCCTCCCACCAACCCCCTTTGTAAGATGAGCCACTGCTGCCTCCACCTTCACTTGACCTCTTTTCTCCACCAACGTGTCAGTCATAACACTGACCTTCTGTTCTGTCACCGTCATAAGTTTTCTGTGCTTTGTCTCAAGATCCATCTTAATCTTTGAAAAAGCAGAAGACGTGTTTATGCTACGGCGACTCTGTGAGGACACAGGGCCAAGAGGATGCCCTGAGTACATTTCCTCCCTCCGCCCCAATGTCATGGTCCCACACCCCTTAAGGAAACATTTCTGGAGTCACCTGCAAGTGGAATTCTCAGCCCTCTCCTGTTTCAGTGGCTCAAGGCACTTTTGAACTAACTTCATGTTTAAGCTCATCTACCCTAGAAAACCTGGGGTACCATTTTACCGTTTAATCCCTCCTTGGCTTGTTAATTTTATTCTCCTCTCTTTACCACTGCCAGCCTCCAGGCCCTGTGCTGAATGCTGGGAAGGAGAGGCCGGGCGGAAGCTTCCTTACGAGGGCCCTGTGAGGCTACCCCAGAGACGTGGCCATCCCGTGGTGGGACTGTCCGCAGCCTCTTTCACAGTTTGTAGGAGCTAGGGGTGGGGTTGGCGAGCAGACTCAGACACGAGTGATGAATTACCGTGTGAAGTTGCGGATTTTTTTACAGGCTGGACAGTGTGCTCGTTTCATCACTGGGGCCTCCCCTCCCCCCCTCTCTCCCTCCACAGGACCTCAGGATGAATCCAGCACATTGAAAAGCAGCTTAGTAACCGTGACTGATTGGAGTGACTCTTCAGATGTGTAACTGTCACCCCACGCATCAGGAGGCCCTTCCAGACGCCAGCAGTACTGCAGGATCACAGTATTTCAGTGCTGCCTACACGACTCTAATGATTCTGCTTGGCAATATCTCCTACAATAACAAGGAAGCTGACTCTCAAAGAACAAGAGTCCCTTTAGCGGCACCTAATGCGGTTATTACAAAACAAACTGTCAGCAGTATTTTGAAGCATATAAAGGTGTTTAAGACTGCTGCTGCTTAAAAATAATGTGTCATTGAAGTCATAAAAAGTTTTTTCCTTCAGAACGGTACTCTAGTGTGTAAGTGTATTTTTTTTTCAACTAATTTTTAAGTGAATTTTTTTTTAAACTTCTTATAGCAGGTTTTGGTTTGAATTAAAACCTTTTTTTATATCTTTCTTATGTATGTTGTCACGTTGCAAGTGTTTTATTATAAAGCTCTGTTAGTAGCCTTAAAATTGAATTAGTGGAATCAGTGAAATCTTAAGAGTAGATTGCTTATTTTTCATATAGAAGTAAGTTTAGAGTTATAAAAATATAGCTAGGCCCACGTTAGATAACTCCATTTTCCAGAAGTACTTTTACCATATGCAGCTTTGAGCCATTGTAAGCATGTTGTTTTATTTTAGAACTTTAAATACCATTTCTGTGGCATCATCTTTACCTTGGATATTTTATGAATAAAATGTAGCCAGTTTAAACGTCAGTTAATTTATCGCACTATGAACAGAATAGATCGAGTTAATACTCAATTCATATGTGTCTGTAGTTTTTTTCACTTTTTTTAAATGCCCAGCCCGTATTCTAAAGAACCTCAAAACTAACTTAGTTTTATTCTTAACAATGACACTGTCAACATTCAAAAAGTTCATATAAACTGTTTTCTGCATTTTTTATACTTTGTGGTACTATCTGTACTCTGTTTCCAAAAAAAAGTTACATTTTAACTAAATGGTTTTTTGGATTTTGGATCTTTCTTCATTTTGCCAACCTTTCAAGTAAAGCCCTCCATTACATCCTTGTGACTGTGGCTGAATTATTAGAGCTGATTTCTGAGTTAGGCTTATCTCGTTAGAGGATTTAAGCTTGCCTGGGTAGCTGTGCCATGTAAACACACTGACCTAAAAGTTAAAACAATGTTTTATCTGTTTCTGCCCCACCAGAGTCCTTTTTACTTGTGGGCTACTCTCACCCTTTTAAAAACTTCCCACAAAGGCCAATTTTATGCAGATGTACTCACTTTATATATGTTTCTAAAAGCTCTAATAAATGCTGAGTCAAATCTTCATTGTAGTAGGACAGAGACAAGCAACCTACAACAACGCCTAAGAAGGAACCCAGGCCCTTACATTCACTCACTTATTCCTCAGAGATCTGTTGAGCTCCTTGTTCGTTTGTTTTTTTTTTAACATGCATTATTAGTTCATTTAATTAGAACAACTTTGAGACACAGTTATTATAATTTTCTTAAAGATGTGAGAAACAGTTGTTATACAATAACTTGCCAAAGCCATACACTTAGAAAGTGACGAAAGTAGGCTTTAAACTGGGTCTCAAATCCAAGTCCTGGGTCTGCCAGGTCTTAATTCCTGAGCAGAAAGGGTTGGGGAAATATGATGAATGTCCGCTAAGGAAACCCAACAGTTATGTTGAAAGGACCGATCCTTTATCTGTTTAGTCCTGTCATTTTAGATTGCACTAGAATTGGCGTGTTCGTTTTCCTTTGGGCTATCGCCTTATATTTCTCCTCATTGACACACAACTAATGTGTTTCTGGCTACTGACACAGTGTTTCTGTACTTTCACCCCTTCTCTCCGTAAATTCTTCAGAAGCTAGAACAGTTCAGTACAATCAAAATATTGTCTTCACCAGTACAGCTCTGAAATTTAAAAATTTGTTTTAAACACACACTCACAAAACCCGGCCCCGCCACTGGCCTGTAGCACCTAACCTCCCTCCACGGCTTTCAGTTCATTTGTATCCCTGGAAAAGGTATTCAAGCATTATCATGGTCTGGAAAAAAAATCATATATATATATACACACACACACAGACACACACACACATATATATATGTGTGTAATAAACTTGTTCTTTTTCTTTCATTGAGTACTTCCAAACAATGTGGTTTTCCTTTTTAAGTCTTTCACGCTTGAGGAAAATGAAAATGTTATGGTCACCCATGCTGTGATTAGTATTGGAAAGGGTCTGACTCATAGATTTACACAGACAACCAATTCTTATCCAAAGCTTGAGACTGTATATTTCACCCTAGACTGCCTCAGTTCAAAGTCTTGGTTTTGTCACTCGCCGCAGCAAGTCACTTCAACTCTCTGCTTTCGTTTCATCCCCTGCCAGCTCAGGTTGCTACAGCACTTACCTCAGGGGGCAGTTGTGAGGATGGAGTGAGTGCGGGCACACGCAGACTGAGATAACTATCGCCCTTACGGGCATGAGGTAAAAGGGCTGCCTCTAGAAATAAAACGGCGTCTTTGGTCAGAGATCACTGGAGCAACTTAACACGTCTTGAAAAATGCTGTCTCTCCATTACCGGTTAGTTCCATGCACACGACCTGAGCGACACACTGGAACTTGGTCCATTATTTCTGGGTGGGGCAGGTACAACGCGGCTCCAGGCCTTCCTCTGTTGGCCCCAAAGTCGGCCATGACCAGCATCTCCAGCTCTGCTCTTGCCGATGCCCCACCCCAGGATCTGCCTTCTGTACTGGAGAAGCCAGAGCAGTTATTTAAAGCGGACGTGCCAGGCGATGGGCATAGCATTTGGCCCTGTTAGCCCTTGCTGGAGCAGCCGTGGAGAAGTACGGTGGTGACAGACAGGGGTCAGAAACCAGAACTCGGCTCTACTCAGCCAGTACATGTTCGTTCAACCCAAACATCTGAGGAATAGTCTCAGGTTGCCCCCATACTGTTTACAAGACACAACTCCTTATACATCTTCTGTTTAATATACGAAGAAAAAGAAACATAAAAAATGGGGACAAAGGTTGCAATGTCTGAATGATTAAGAAGGCTACATTACGAATACTGGAATCTTTGGTGCTAAATACATATACAAATTTTATGATGTATAAAATATATACAAATCCTGTAAATAGCCTGTTTATTTCTTTATAGAAAGTCACAACAGAAAATGATTAGTATGTAACTATGTAAGAACATTTACATCCGATAATCAACAAGTTCTTCAAATTTGTATTTTAAAAATAGTTTGAGTGTTAATTGTAGGAGGGCCTTGATGGCAGCATTTTGTGAACAGTTCACGTTTAAAACAAGCTCAAGGCACGGCTTGCGGGCAGTGCTCTTTTTAGACGTAAGCGTTTTTATCAAACTGTTTTGAAGGGTTTGTGGTTTTAAAATCTTCTCCACCGTGATACTTTGTCCGAGAAGACATGATAGATGTGGCCCCATTGTATGTGTATCCCATTCTGCAAGGCAAAACACAGTTTGGTAGATTGTCTTTTACACGTAGGTCAAACAAAAATGGGAAGAAACCATTTTGCCCCTATTTCTGTCACAGCTAAGTTTGTCTTTCCCTGATTACTTTCAGCTTTCTTCCCTTCTCTCTCTTCCCAAGAAATATTTCAATGTCATTTCTGAACAGCTGGTGTGACCAAGACAATCTGCAGAAGAAACTCATGGCTTCTTAATTTGTTCAGTTACTCTCCTTCAAAACTTATTTAAGGACTTCCCTGGTGGCGCTAGTGGTTAAGAATCCGCCTGCCAATGCAGGGGACACGGGTTTGAGCCCTGGTCCAGGAAGATCCCACATGCCGCAGAGCAACTAAGCCCGTGCGCCACAGCTACTGAGCCTGCGCCCTAGAGCCTGCAAGCCACAACTACTGAGCCCACGTGCTACAACTACTGAAGCCCACGCACCTAGAGCCCGTGCCCCACAACAAGAGAAGCCACCGCAATGAGAAGCCTGCCCACCGCAACGAAGAGTAGCCCCCGCTCGCCGCAACTAGAGAAAGCCCAGGCACAGCAACGAAAACCCAATGCAGCCAAATAATAAATAAATAAATAAATTTATAAAAAAAGGAAAATACTTATTTAAAACTCATCTTCCTGGAACCTAGGAGACTGTGGTGACCTTCATCAGCAATTTCTGCCTATGTGAAAATTATGATGAGGCCAAAGTGAAGAATATACCCCCAAAGTTAGACCCAGATTTCTACTTATATCAATAGCTTTGGAATGTAAGAATGTTAAGCTCTGGGGTTTTTTTAATGAACTATAATTATATTTATTCTATTCAATATAATATTTACTATATTAAATGTCATATTTACTATATATTCCTAACCTTTCCCAATTCTGGGTTTTTGAAGTTTCTAAGAATCATATGAACTATCTATAATTTGTCCCACATGTAACAATTTAGAATAGTACTGTACTTTTTAACAGGTCATTTTCGTCTCTTTTTCATACCTGGGTGCTTTGTTGTTGTCAGATATTGAAAAGCAAAATATGACACCACCAATTATGCAGAGTGAGGCTCCTGCCCATCCAATAAACAGAGCAGCTCCTAATTCATACCTGTGAAGAAGTATCACACAAGTATAAAAGCTTACTTATTTGGGGAGTAAACAGCGTTTAACACTACTTAGGCAACACTTATTAAATGCTCAAAATACATTTTTGCTATTGGAGCTTGTACAGGAAGTAATAACATCTGTGTGTGTATAATGCTTTAAACTTTTCTCAAAGCGTTTTTATAGCCATCACTTGACTATATCTTCCCAACATCCCGAAAGGAAGATGAAAGCATCCCTGCGGGCAAAGCAGGAGCAGTCAACTCAAGCTGGGGCCTCCTGGCCTATCAGCATCTTTCCTCTGGGCTCTGCCTGAAGCTCACAAAGGTTTCCATCTATTTACTCTGTCACGCGGGCTAAACCATTAAGGCAGACTCCAGTTAGAAAAGGGAAAGTTGCCTTTGCTTTCATTTTAGTTCAACTCAGTGTTTATCAAGCACCTGCTGTGTGCAGTCATGTGCAAGGTACTGAAGGGTGGCAGAACATGTCACCCCGAATATGCCACTTTGGCAACAAGGATTATTTTGAGCTGAAAGCAACTGAGAAGAAACAGATACGGGGGAAAGCTCTCTGCCTTCCCCCCATTTGCCTAAAAGCAGGACATAAATTTGTAAAGCTGTTCCCTATCCCCTCTCTGCCAGGAAGGACAGAAGTTAATTCCCAGAGACACTGTACACGCTGCTCGGCCCACAAATGGCACCAGAGCAGTCTAGGTAACAAACTTCACTAACTCTCATCTTCCATTAGTTCCCTCATCACATGCCTTCCCGTAATTTGTGCCTCTAGAAGCTCAAAGTCCTTTTCCTTTGTCTTGCCACTTCTCTACAAATGTATTGTTCTTTTGTTAAGATGCCATAAAAGCTCAAGTTCTAGCCACCCCTTTGAGTTACACATCACTGGGTACTCCCATGTGTATGTGTGATGCACATGTTAATGAACTCTGGTTTTCTCTTATTAATCTACCTTTTTTTCAGTCTAATTTACAGGGTCCAAGCAGAGAATCTAGGAGAGTAGAGGAAAAAATAGTTTTTCTTCTACAGTGTCAATGGAAGGTCAGTGATAGGTACGCCCTCATCTTGCTTATCACTACGATCTAGTGAGAGAGGAATAAAAAATAACTATAATTTAGTGACAGATTGCTGTGAAGCATCTCCTAGATGGCAGGCCATAGTACTCCGCTCATGACTAGAACAGATGCAAAGACCTCTCCCCTGCCTTGGAGAGGTCACTATACAAATGTACAAATATCGCTACTGAGAACAACAAAGGAAATCACAGCTGAGGGCTGGAGGAAATCCTTTTAGGGGAGGAATATATATACATTATATATACATATATGTTTCAGAGAAACATCTATAGAGAGATCTATATATAGATATGATATATATATGTTTCAGAGAAACAAATAAGGAATGAGGAAAGTATACCAAATCTCGGGCTGTAGTGTTCTCATGTCTGCCTATCCTTTTCCTGAAGAATAGGGATTTTTTTTACTTTTTTTTTTTTAAATAAAGAAGTGATTCTCAAACTCTTTGAGCCCACAGACCTCCATCACAAGGCAAAAACTGATGGACGACATTCCCTACCTAATGGTGCTTTTCAGTGTCAAATGAAGTCAGAGTGGGAAGGGTCTGTTTTGATCACACAGAATCCACAGAGGGGCTGAGAACGGAAAGGAAGAGGTGAGAGTAAGAGGGGAAAGTCAGGGCCAAGGTCAGCCTGTCCCCCTGAGCTAAGTGCAGGGCCAGGGCCAGGCTTAGGAGGACAGCAGCTGGCGTGAGTGACGTGTGCCTGCCCTGAGCTTTGCCTCATCCTCTCCTACATGCTGTGGTGCTATGTCTGAACTCCCATCTGGGCAGGGGCAGGCAGCAGTGGTGGTGTGACAGTGTGGCCCTGGCCGCCAGCCAGCAGGAGCAGGAAGCAACATTTACACAAGATGAGGGCCTTGTGGTCCACGTGCCCATTTCCAGATCCGGCGTTTGAGGTATTTCACAGCCTCCATTTGCAACGGGGAATGGGTGACGTACACAGTACACTCTGCCTTGTGATCCCTTCTTTTCTCACTCTTGTGTTGCCTTCCCTGGGAAATCAAATTGAGAGCTAAAGGAAGGAACAGCTGTGAGCACCTCATCCTGCCCTGGAGCACTGATTAGGCTCTGGGAACCGAGAAACTTCTTGAACTGTTCCAATCAGACACAGTAGCAGAAACAGAAGGTTGATGTAAGTGGGGAAAAACCCCTTCGGTCTGCACAAAAACCAGCTCAAAAGAGGACTGAAGAGCGAAGGGAACAGGTGAAAACAAAAGAGCTGGCCAGATCAAGTGTTAAACTGGTAGTTTTATAAAAGATACCTTCATTAAATATCATGTTACACATCTAAAAAGGATATCCTGGATTTCCACAATCAGCCCTTCTTGTATGATGTTTGGATGAGATTACACAAATAAAACGAGCAGAGGGGCTGCCAAGGTGTAGGTGCCTGTCACTGGACCTCTTTAAACATCTGCAATTCCTACAGCAAGCTGGCATCAAGTCCGTCTGCTGTCATCCTTTTACTGCAGAGACAATTAAAGGATGAGCATAGTGAAAATTTCTACTTGGAGGACATGAGTATAGGATTACAATTTAATGATACTTTCTATTTTTCTGTATTTTTCCCCCTAGAGCTTAGGCTGTTTTCTCTCCTGAAACTATGCATTAGTATTTAACTCTCAATATAAATACTCCTGGAAGAAAGAGTCTGAGATTTTTTCCAAAATATTTAGCTTTCTAAAATAGGAGGCCAGTGCCAGGCATCATGGTTAAAAATAAGTCTCTAATTATTAATAGTAGTCCATTACGGGTTAGGGTGGTAGAAATCAAACCACAGCTCGGCATTATCAATTCATTTAAAAAGAGCAGAGACTTCCCTGGTGGTCCAGTGGTTGAGAATCCAGGCTCCCAATGCAGGGGCCCCGGGTTTGATCCCTGGTTAGGGAACTAGATCCCACATGCCACAACGAAGATCCTGCACACGGCAACAAAGATCCAGTGTGCCGCAACTAAGACCCGGAGCAGCCAAATAAATAAAGAAATATTAAAAAATAAAAATAAAATAAAAAGAGCATACAAATGTGTAGAAATCAGAGGATAAATTACCCAAGCAGTTCAAATGTTGGAAACTATGTCTTTATATTCATTTAAGCATCTTGAAACTTTCTGAGGGGATTTAAGAATCATGAGTTTGGCTTGTATCAAAAACTGGTTCACTTATTCCTGTTTTTAAATATATTTTTAGATTTTCTTGAGGTCACTAAATATAGACTCTATTCCAAGGAGAATGTCATTTCCTTTTGAACTTCTTATGAATTCTGTCAGAGACAAACATCTAATAAACAGAACCATTTTAGAGCTGAAGTCTTTAAGAGATTCCACGTCTATACCAATAATTTTTAACAATTTGGATGTGAGGGCTTTTGTGACTTGGTTCTCTCTTACAGAGACTTCTTCATTCTGTTGAAAGACACGTATAGCAGACTTATTCAACAGTGACTTGAATTCACACCCATCAGTGTACGTGATCTGGCAAAAATGGCCTTGTATTATTAAAAGACAGGATTGAAGGTGAGCCATGTAACATCCACTCGTTTGTTCCGGGCCACGCCTCCTTTAACATTTATCAGGAAACTCTGTCTCTGCCTGGAAATCTTTCTTCATTTTTGGTAACAGGAAGAAGCTGACTTCAATACCTCAGATGATTAGCCAGATTTCAGATGATCTGTTGCAGGTCTGTCTTTTGTTAGCAATATCCTCCTGGCCCTAGACCAGCTTTCCCACTGGGAGAGCGGCCTCTTTTTATTGAGCTGTTACAATCGCCAAAGTTTCTTCGTTATTCTGAAAGGCTATCAATTTGCTTAGCACCAGACAGATCCAGGACCGTCAGGCTAGGGACATAACTTCGTTTTACAGATCAGAACACTGCTTTTGGAATCTCTCTCAGACATTCTGCTCAATGGGCAGGACTCATCAAAGCTGCCTTATTACCTTAATTCATGTATATAATCAAATGTGAATCTAGTAAACAAGTAATAGGGAAAATTTTCTCTTCTATACAGAGGAAGTAAAACACAGATTGATCACTTATGATTTTCCCAAAAAAAGAACCATAAAGATCTAAGGCATTAAAATGTACCCTGAATTACTAGATGAAGTTAATTCTTATTCACCTGGCTGTACCTGGGGCTCCCAGCTACTGCTCACATCTTCTTTTCCTGTTGAGAGAGCCTGAGCTAGAACCACACCTGGCCTAAATTCTGATGCATTTCATACTTCGCCTCCTATTTCAGCCTTGTAACCTGCACAGTAATCCTGGGGGAACGGATTGAGGGACACCTCTTATTTTCACCTACTCCCTCTGTCTTTCTTGTACCCAAACCCCTGTTGTGACTTGAACTTGCCATGCACGGGGAGCTGGTGTAGCCTACCCTGGCCACCAACACAGAAGTGACAGGCCAGGCATTGTGCGAACCATGTGTTTCAGGAGGGATGAGAGAACACAGCTATGTTCTCAAGGATCTTATAGTCTAGTGGGGATGGTCAGACACTAAGCAAATAATTATAGTAAACTGTGATGAAACTTAACAAGAGAAGCGGAAGAGAATGTTTTCGTAAAGTAAATATTACCTGTTCTCCCAAATCCACATAGATGTGATTCAAGTAACAGTCCGCCCCAACAATGGCTACTATTACTGTCAGCTCACTGTACTAGGATTTTGTTTTGTGTGCTAAGTTGTTTTGGCATGTATTATCATATTTGATCTTCATTACAATCCTGAGAGAAAGGTCTTCCTACGGTCATTCTACAAATGAAAAAACTGAAGCTGAGGGAGATTAAATTACTTTCCTCCCCATACCTCAGCTAAGCAAATAGTAGAACCAGGATTTAAAACCCATAACTGTGATCCCAGTCGCCGAGCTCTGAACCAACACTCTTTCTCCCTTTTGTGTACACCTCAGCTAAGTAAAGGATGGGATCAATGTGAAAAAACACAATCCGTACAATGTGTTTTCAGTTGTCATTTCAGAAAGATGTGTTTTCTCTCTCTCTGGCTCATTGCATTCTCAGTGGCTCTAGGGTATGGAATTTTTTCAGAATTCCCTCAGGCTGTCTTTTCACCCAGCACAAAAAGAGGTGAGCGTAATCATTAAAATCAGGGCTTGTTGGACTTGAAAAAAGAAAATGCAGCTCCTCCGAACACAAAACAAAAACTGTTTAACAAATGAAAAAATCCTCATCCTTTTAAGATCCCCAGAGAAAAGTGAGCTTGCTGAAGGTCACGGAGCTAGGAGCCAAGTTTTTTGACATCAAGGATAGTCTTTTTTCAAACATACTGCCCTACTCCTCATTTTAATCAAGGGTGGTAGCAGCCAAAACATTCCAGTTACCTTAAAACAACTAAATATGTTTAAAAAAAGTTTAAAGTTTAGGAAGCACGCCCACATATGATCAATGTTAACATTTTAAAATTGAATTCCATTGGTCTACCAATCTTTTAAAGATTACCATCAAAAAGAAACTTTCCTCAACTCATAGGCTTATATAATCCAAGGTCTATATAACTGCATGGATGGATTTTATGTAAACAAGCATTCTACAGGCATTATCTACAAACATGCATTTCCCCCAAATACTCCACATTCTTTTGGGGCCCCAGGCACCGGAAGCAGGCTGTTTGGTGCCCACCGACCCGTGTATCTCCCGAGGCTGCTGCAGTCTCTCCTCTCCTTATGCAATTCACATCAGTTAACAGTTCGCTCAACCGTCTGGAAGATGCCACAAGATTTCCTACCCAAAGCTTCCTACAGGACTACGAAATAGCGGCAGGTGCCTCGCAAAGGGTGGCTAGAGTAGAATGGGATAATTTAAATAATAAGCACCTACTTGCATATAGAACCTTCACAGAGAATTCTCAAATTTAGGAAACGCAAAATAAAGACTGATCTGTGTGTGTGTGTCAATTCTAAATTGCTTTTCAATGTTCGTAACAGGCACGCGTTCTTTTCTCTGGTTTATCGTTTATAACAGACATGCGTGCATTACCTTTCCGTGTGTTATGAGTTATCGTTAGGGTAGTTCAGAATTCTATAGACTGTATGTTAAGAACAGGTAATCACCTACCATGTGCCACCGTCGGGGGTGCTGTCTGTATGTTACTTTCTTTAATCCCCCTAACATTCAGAAGCAGGAGGTGCTATCCCCATTACCCAGAGGAAGCAACTGCATCTTCCCTAAGATCACAGAGGAGCAAGGGCCAGGGCAAGGAGCTGAGCAGAGAGTGAACTGGAAAACCTGCCTCTTAACCTCTTTGCCTCCTTCCCTCTCTAACCGCGTGTAAAGTGCACAGTGAGCGTCTTTACAGGAGTTCTGATTCTTGCCGATTACTCATGGAAATTTTATAAGCCATCCACAGTATAACTTAATATAATATTAGTCAAAGTAAATTATAACTTAAAAGGACCACCTCCTGTCCCCAAAATTACACAGTTCAATTCAAAAACAAATCTGTCACTGATCAACGTCCATGCCATTGCTCTCCATTCGTGTGGATAACTGGGGGTTTACTGGGCCTTGATTTTAAGTGGGAAACCATGTGCTGAGTCACAACACTCAAAGTAGGCACAGTAACATGTTCTCACGCAAACTTTGAAGTCTGAATAAACTGACACTGCAGAGGGGGGCTGTGCTCCAAGAGGGGAAATTCCTAAAACAACCAGGGCTGTCCTGTGACACCTGGGGCCATGACCAGCAAGAGTCTGTGGGTGTGAAGGTGGTTGTGCACATCTGTTTGTGTTGAAGGAAGAAAACACAGATGGATTTGCAGCAAAAAAGCGTGGGTCAATTAAAAGCAGACCCTACATGATCTTCCGCATCCTCAGCAGACTGCCTGAAAACAGTTTAGAATCGAACCTGAAGTTGGGAAGATGAACATAGGATGAGTTCTCATGAGAAGGGTCTCAGGAGTATCTATCCATTTGACAGTTTCAAATTGCTGCGTATCTCTAACTCAAAGCTGTGATGGAGACGATCAGAAATAAAGAGAAGGAATTACACAAGCCTTGTTTCTTTTAAATGGGTTCATGCTAGGTCCCTTACCTGCCTTCCACTTGAGAGTCAAGTGTCTTACAACAATTATCCCTTCCACTAGGCCTCCAACATTTCAATATACATTTCTCTGTGGCCACTCTTAATACAGCATATAAGATAATGACCTGCTACATTAATATCCTCTGCTTAAGGGTCAGTACCATTCAAATTAATTTACTAGCATTTACTGAGTGCTTACTATATGCTAGGCACATTCTAAATAGCTGAAATGTACTATCTCATTTCATCCTCACAATAACCTCAGTTCTCATTCTTCCCATTTTACAGATGAGGAACACAGGACACAGAAAGGAAAGTAATTTCTTCAAGGTTACACTACTAATAAATGGCAGAGCTGGGGTTCCCTCCCAGGCAGTCCTGATCCAGGGTCCTCATTTTTAACCAGTGTGTAGGCTGCCTTCCTTCCCCATTCCTTTAACCAAATCTCCCCAAGCATACTCGGTCTTTCCACTCTAGGAGAGATGCAGACAGACAGACAGTTGTACACCACTGCTGACTGACCATCCTTGCTGGAAATGTCACAGAGTAGGGACTAGCTACAAGAGATGCCCAAATCAGCAAGACGTGGTCTTCGCTTCGAGATGCTCCTGATCTGGTTTGGAAGATGGACCGATGAGCAAGTGCCACTGCCCAGCAGGATTATAATCGGAGCACAAAGGGCAAAGGGAGCACCGAGGTGGGCACGTTACGCAGAATGCAAGTCCTGCAGGATATGCAGGGGTTCGCTGGGATGTGAAAAAGGGGAGGGAATGGGGTGGTGGTGCTAAAAGCTGAGTCACCAGAAAGCCTGGCAGACTGGAAGGAGTCGTGGCTTCACATACTGGTCAGTGAAAACAAAACACAGTTGCCAAACACTTGATTTCCAAGTATATTTTTAAGTCCTGCCAGCGCTAACAAAAGCATCAGAGCAATTCTGATGATCTGAAGTGGCCAGTGCTACCACAGAACAAAGTGAAATCACAGAATAACACTTTCTTAATATTTAACAGTCAAATTCTGTTTTGTTCTTAACACTTGGCACTTCTATGGAATCCCTTATCTGAGAATCTATGAGCCTTTTACCAACATTAATTCATTCTCCAAATAACCTCATGATTGCAATAAGCTTAAGTACACAAACATCTATAATTCATTAAATTATAATAAGGACAGAAGAGAGAAGTTAAATATCTAGGCAAGGTCACCTAGTGAGATCGATATTCCTTTCAACTTCACCCAGGAAAATGTGTGTAACCTAGAAACGTCCTTCTTGAATTGTCCATTGTGCATCGAACTTGACAGATAACAAGAATGAGAGAATCTATCGGGAAGTAGACAGCTGTTTACTTCTCTAACTACTAAATAACCACAGTGATGAAAAGATTTTACCTAAGTAAAACTTAGATTCTAAAGTAGAAACTAACTGAATGAAGAGTGCTAGAGACAAATAACTCCATGGTTTTAAAAACTCTGAAAATACAACGGCTGGAGTATGATAGACCCAAATATGAATATCTGAGCCAAAACATTCATGATAAATCTCACTGACTAAAAGAGAATAAATCTAAGATCACGATGTCCTGTTTCCTCAATTAAGGAAATTGGTTCAGTGCCCCAACTTTGCATGATTTGAAAAGAAGTTTCTTTATGCAGAACAACTCTTTAAGCCAATCAACTCTTCGGAACAGTCTATTTAAGAAAAAACAAAGCAAGACACTCAGAAGTTAGTGGTTTGGACAACAAAGCGATGGTGGGGATATGTAATTGTATTTCAACACAATGATACGGTGAATCACGCTAAGGGGTGCTTGTGACCATAAGCTTGCAAGAGGATAGATTTTTTTATGTGGTAGGTTTTGCTTTAATAAAAAGGAGGAAGTTGGCTTGAAACAGCCCAAAGGGAAGAGTTGAGAAATAGTTTTAAAGGCTTTGCAGGAGCCCATCCTGGAGCCGTAAAACATAATCACAACTTGAATGAACGCAAGGAAGTAAAACAAAAGGAAAAAATGGAGAAATGGCAGAAACAACCACAGTCAGGTGAAGCTCTTTAAAGATTGCAATTCTGTCAAATGATTGTAGGCAGGAAGAAAAATCTTCCCACATGAGTTGTGGGAAAGGAAGGGTTTCAGAAATAATTAGCCACTGAACACAAAGCCTGCTACTGTTTGCAGCGCTACTGCCACAATCTTTATGCCAACGATACACCAGAAGCCACTCGTTTTGTTCCCTCATCAATAAAGCACCTACAGAGTTCCCTGCACATAGTAGGAATGTGGTGGGAACTCTGTGGATGAGCTTAGTTGTGTGTTTCTAACTTAGGCAACCAAGGTGTGTCTTATACAGGGATGTCCTCGAAATCCACAAAGAAGAGTCAATTTACATGTCAGAGAATCCTTAAGAAAAATAGCAACAAAACTAGGTTCTGAGGCCTGAACTGTTTTCCAGTGCATTTTGGGACAAGTATTTGCTCACCAGAAATTTAAACTAGAGCCTGTGGCAAGCAGGTGCTCCTCACTGCCCTTCCTAAGGGCCAGACACACGCACGCCTATTGCCACAGCCAGCATCTAGGACCAGAGGAAGCCGTGCTGCTGGAGAAAGATGAACGCATGACAAGGGTGGGAAGAGGAGGGTGAGCCCGCCTCCTAGCTCCAGCCTCTCAGAGCCTTCCTCAGTCTGCTGAGATAACAGAAGGCTTTTCTGCTAATCCTGAAAGGACTAGTTCTACAGATCAGGATTTCACATACTGGGCACCGTGCTAGGCAAGTAAGAGATGAAATAGATGTTTTCTGACCTCAAGGAACCTACCCTCATGCAGATCCATGAAGACACCAAAGAAATAGTCAGAACCCCCCTAGAGTGGTGCCCTTATCCCAACTCTTCCAGGGCTGGCCCTGCCTTTGGCAGTGATTCTCCAACATATTCCTCTGTGTGTTCATGCACAAACTACATCAGAGGCACTGCTTACTAAATTCTAGCAAATGCCAGCTAGGAAGCCCTATCCCCTAGAATACACCAAAATCAAAATCTCACTTTAAAAATTATGATTTTTTTTTCAAAGAATTCATTCTTTTTTTTTTTAAACTTTTTTTGGGGTTTATTTACTTACTTACTTACTTACTTACTTATTTATTTATTTATTTATGGCTGTGTTGGGTCTTCGTCTCTGTGCGAGGGCTTTCTCTAGTTGTGGCAAGCGGGGGCCACTCATTATCGTGGCCTCTCTTGTCGCGGAGCACAGGCTCCAGACGTGCAGGCTCCAGGCGCGCAGGCTCAGTAGTTGTGGCTCACGGGCCCAGTTTTTCCGCGGCATGTGGGATCTTCCCAGACCAGGGCTCGAACCCGTGTCCCCTGCATTGGCAGGCAGATTCTCAGCCACTGCGCCACCAGGGAAGCCCCCTATGATATTTTTTAAGACCTACGGAGGGACTTCCCTGGTGGCGCAGTGGGTAAGACTCCATGCTGCCAATGCAGGGAACACGGGTTCAATCCCTGGTCAGGGAATTAGATCCCACATGCTGCAACTAAGAGTTCGCATGCCACAACTAAGGAGCCCTGGAGCTGCAACTAAGGAGCCTGCCTGCCACAACTAAGACCCAGTGCAACCAAATAAATAAATAAATATTAAAAAAAACCAAAACACCTATGGAATCAGTCTACTTTGTGTTGACACCCAATTTGCAGCTTATTAATCTTCCTAATTTCCATCTCTTTCTCCTCCACTAGAGGCATTGATAAAAGGAAAACAGATGATGGCAAGTTAGTCAACTGGTTGGTTTTTATAGAAGTTTTATTTAAATAAAGTTTGTGAATTCCTGTAGGTGTCACATGTCATCTTCATGCCTCTTTTCTACCATTGTGGGTAATTAGCATCTGATCATATTTAACAATTCTCAACAGGCGTTGATAATTCCTTGTACATAAGTCATGGAGGGCCTTTCTTTGTGCCCGGCACTGCTGGGATAGAAATGTGAGTGAGCTCTGATCTCAAGGAGCTAAACATGTTCTCAATATGCAGGTTTTCTTTTCTTTTCTTTTTTTTTTTAATAAAGTCTGTATTTTTTGGTGTGAAGGACCTGTTATTTGCAAATATTACCAATTTGTGAGCCATGGTGTTTTTCATAATCCCTCACTCTTGTGTTTTTAATGACCTAAGGTAAATTGGCAAATTATAGGTGTTATATTTTTAAGTCATTGCAGAAAAGAGCTAATAAAGACATCCATAAAGATAAGGTACATCTTAACTACTACACACAATTAAAAAGCAACCTTAATAATAGCTAACACAATACAGTTATTAATACAAGGTTTTTGCTCTTTTCTAATCTGTTCTAAGGGTACATATACACACTCTCTTAACTCTCACAGCAACTCTATGATTATCCTGATTTTTCAGATGAGAAAACAGACAGGGAGAGAGACAGTAGGCATAGACAGAAAGAGGGATGTTGGGAAGCTCACAGTGGGAATGGAATAGTTCAAAGTAGCACCAAGAATGTAGAAAAGAGGAAAACCTCTCACAGTCCATAATTACTGAACAGAGTTTAACGAAAATCTGAAAGAATAAGAAATTCCAGTGGTACTAAACTGAGTTAGGTGACTGAGCATATAGCAAGCACAGAACACAAAGGAAAGGTTTAAGTTACTGTGCATACAGATACAGATATTAGCCTCGGCCTTGTGAGAAAAGATGAAAATGATTTTTAAGGGTCTGACAAAGACATCATTAATGATTGTCAGGAAGACAGAACAGTGATGTACGAAAGATAATCCAGAAAAGTCGGCAATGTCTTTAATAAAATAAACTGTGAGAAATATGATTTTGTAGTATATTTATGATATCAAGCCCTGAAATAAAAATATCATTTAAGTATAATATTTAAATGAAAACTGATATTTCACTTAAGTATCATTAAAATGGTTCTAATCTTCAGGAGAACAGTCTTAGTTTTCATCTCAATGTTTGGTGCCATGCACGTCTGTGCAAATCTCATTATCAAAAATCAGGAGAAAGTTTACAAATCAGAACACATTTTCTAACATAGGTAGGGGAGTGAACATTATACTGGGGTCTGAAGCAGTCATTTTTGTTTTCCATTTAATAAAATTTCACAATAAACACTACTGCACAAAAGAAACTTCTTTGATGAAAAATATATATGGCATACTGTCACAAAAATTACAAAATAGTGGATAGAATATTATATATCATGCATTTTAGAGTAAGTGTGCTAGAGTTTGGTTGCCTGGTTTGAATCATAGTTCAATCAGCCTATTAGCTTAGTCCAAGTTCCCTTGCACATATTACTTGAATTCTTTCCCCAATTTTAAAAAAGGGGGTACAGAGAGAACCTACCTTATGAGGATGTTGTAAGACTAAAATAATAAAATAATATTTGCAATGCTCTGCTTGGTACCTGGTAGGGGCTCAACATGTGTTAGCTATTATTTTCGTTATATTTCATTATATATACATTTACTATTTATGCATAAACTAAAGACAGTACTAGAAAAATCATTTCCTAAAGATTCCTAAATCCACCAGAAAAAAGTAATGATCAGCCATTTTAGTAATTACTCTTTTAAAATTCCATAACATTTGATCTGAAGACTGAAAGAGAACCCCCAGCTTGGGTGATAGCAGTACACATGCGGCTTTCTACAGAAGTCTGTGGGAATATTCTCACGGAAGACAAAATATTTGATCTATTATTATTTCTAATTTGGTATTCCTTGGGTTTTCCCAATGCAAAGAAATAAGCCTCGAGAAACTATAAAAAGCAACAGCCCATAGTTAAAAACCAACAACAACAAACAAACTGGTCTGTAAGTGCCAAACCATTCACCCGCAGCTGAGACCGGTCACATCTGGTGTCTGTGCCACTCTTACACCATTTTTTAAAGACCCTGCATCATGTACAATTTCTTTACAAAGGTTTATTAGGTGGAACGTGTTAAGGCCGTGGTCAACAGAACAAATGTAAAAGGCTAACTAAAAATGAAAAATAGTATTTCATTCAACATCACTTAAACGTTTCTAATCTTCAGGATCACAGTCTCAGTTTTTATCTCAATGCCTGAGATGGAAGCTGGCCCAGAACATCTGGCAAATATCATTTTGGATGGACAACAATCGAGGCAAGCTCTTAATTTTCTGCTGTCATACTTTACCCTTCTTTCCTCCCCATCTTACACCTCTCTTGCACTTTTCCTCTACGTGACTTCAATTTTACGATGTACAGTAGATGACCTTTAGCATTCTAAATCCTATGCCTTGAGCTATTTAGAGACAAGACACTATGTAACACTAATGCAGTGATTCAATGCATCTTTTGCCAATGTAGCATATAAAACGTTTGCTCTTGAATAATGTCATCAAACATCATTTATCAGTATGTCTCACTTTCATAAGCCATGGAGGAAATTTATGTACCTTAATTTAGAAGATGATTTTATATCCATTTCCTGTGAGCCACAAGCATACAGACTTAAGAAGAGTACTTACTTTTGCTCCACGAAGAGGGGATCAAAGAACTCCGTTGTGATTTTGTTTGCATACAGGGAACACCCGGTCATTGAGCATAGCCCTGAAGAGCATCAGAAGGAAAGTGCTATGATTACTGGTGTTTCATTAACATCCTGAAGCACCTTGTCTGGAAGAAAGTTACTATTTACCTGACAGTATGAACACAATCCCAGCCAAACAAGCAATTTTAGCTTTGGCTTTATCTGAGCCTCCGACTTTGGTACATTTCATTCCAAACAGGGCAAATATGGAACCAAAAAAGCCCAGGCTGACGGCAGCAATCATAAGTCCTCTACATGCCTGGATATAACCTGCAATTAGAGTAGGTCATTTACATTAACATAAAACATGTGGTTGTCCAGGAAGAAACTCTCATTTTACATTGTCCTCATGAATGAGTGTTCTGCTTTCTGAAAAAATAACCATAATGGTTAAAACATATGTTAAGACAAGCAAGAAAGAAAAGCAAGTTAATCTGTATGGAGTGCCTGTTTTATGTCACACACTTTTCAGTTTGGCATATGCATGATCCTCAGGATATATCTCTGAGTGTTATTATTCCCATATTCACAGATGAAGAAATTGAGGCACACAAAAGTTACATAATGTGCCAGAGACGAGTTAGTAAGGGGTTGAAATGGATTCCATCCAGCTCTGACTACAAAACCCATGCAATACTGCCTTTCACCCTGGGAAACCTCATCTGCCGCTATCTCAACCCTGTTACTCCTTTGCACATCAGACCTTTAAAATAGATGTTTTAATGGTTTTGACGTTGTAATCTTTATAATCGAGCAGAGCTCCCACAGAGTCACATCTTCTAATATTAGTCAAAGATTATAAATGAGATTGACTGGAATGTCATCATGAACCATGAGAAGTCTAAATCAAGATGTATTTTCATGACCTTTTAAAATTTTTCAAAAAAAAAAACTTTTCAGAGCACACATAATAACATTGGGTTTAAATAAGCACTGGTTGGTTCCTAGAAGAATATTTTATAATTATGAAATTAACTGTTTGCATATAAATGGATGCTTTCAAAGTATCCTGAAAGCTTGTTCTGTTGGTTTGTTTGATCATTCCTCCTACACCATTCATTTTCTTAGTCACATATTTTTATTTGCACAGCCAGGGTGATGGTAAACTTCAGCCTGGCTTTTGTCCAAACACTAACAAATTTTAAGTTAACAGGATTTAAACTGATACATTTTTACCACATGCCGTCATTTTCGTTTCAGACTGAAACAGTGCCATATTTCAATCTGAAATAATGATGGCACATACTGGTGTGTTCATTTGTTAAGCAAATGAACGTACATCTCTCTCAGGTTTACTTTTGGCATTAAACTTTTTAATATGAAAAAACTCGTAAGTGCCAAGATACACCAAGTCATTTATTATTGTGTTCAGGCAAAGTCAATGATAAATAATAATTCTAAGGCTAGGATAATCATATATTCAGGGAATAATGGGGGAAGGTGGCCTCCAGTCTATGCTTCTCAGGGAAAGAATAAAATTTTAAGTTTCAGTCCTACCCCTAGGATCCATTTTGAAGAGTACCCAGAAGATGCTCTAATTAACTGAACAGATTTAGGCCCCTACAAATGCAGAATGCAATGACAATGATCTTCTATTTTATAGTGTGAACTACTTCCAGACGGAAAATAATTTCACTGATGGTAAGGCTGTCAAAAACAGCAAAAGAAACTTATTTTTAGCAAAACAGGATAATGGAGGCTTATTTTGGTAGCTATAGTAGTGCTGCAGGGCTATCTGTGTCTCTGTGGCTGAAGAGTGACCCAGCTCTATTTTAAACTTCAACCTTCAAGTCCCCCAACCAGAACCCAGGGAGAAATAGGAGCACAGGGGGAGGAAGCCTGTTAGTTCCTTGCAAGATTAAAGACAGTCCTCCAGGATAACCACAAGTGACTCATCATTTACCACCAGAGCTACTGGGACAGTGTGGTTTCATTATTTTTTGAGATTTGTTTTCACCTGTGATTTTGAGGTGTTTTAGCTGATTCTTACTGCAATCCTAAACAGACAACAAAGTGTGTGTGTGATATAACCTCTATCCTATATTTAAAAAACTATTCTAGAAAACCTTATCATGCACCATAATTTGCATTTATTTTAGGAATCTTACAGGCTTTATGTACAGAAAACACATGAGCCTTGCAGAAGGTTACGTCTATGGTCTGATCACTAAGAACATAAAACACATTTTCCCAAATGGTACACAGTGGTCAGAATCCCAGGCTGATGAATTCAACCCTTAATGTGACTGGAAAAATAACAGTAGGCTTTAAACTTTAACCACTACTCGTACCATTTTTTCCCCCGAGTGTCTCACTCAGTTCTCCGGTCTCAGCCCTGGTACCTACAGCAGGATCAGCTCTGCCCTCTCAGCACAAGAGGAGAGATAGAGAGCAGGTTCTGATGAGGTCAGGTCCTTCCTCAGAACCAACCAGAACCCTGATTTGGCGGAGAAGGTAACTCTCTCTGGTGTGGGAACAGTAGCAATAAATTGCTAACTCATCGCATGCACAAAAGAAGGGTTTGGAGTTCCTGGGGATAAACTCCAGGGTCAGCCATAGATGGAATCGAGTTGTTGGTAAGCCTGAGGTATGTAAATTAGGGGCTACCAGTCCTTAAAACACCCACAGACTCAAGCCTTGGGTGACTTCCCACAAACTCTCTCAGAGTTTATCTTTTGCAAGGCAGACCTCTACAACCTTGCTTTTTTAAGAGTTCCGGAGGTCAAAACTTATAAGTAACACCCTCAAGTGAAGTGGTGGTAAAAACCTAGTCAAGGAGGCCATTATTTTTGACAGGTCTAATTTACTGACACCGTTAATAGCTAATTAACACATTAAAGTGCTGAGGCATGAACATATTTGCTCAGAAGTTCTCTGAAGTATAATTTATAGTTAACTCCTTTGGAAGAAATGGAAAACATTCCCACTAACAAAAATAGATGGCATATACTAAAAAAAAAAAACCTGGCTCAAAATGCTCAGCTGCAGTTCAAGTGGTGCTTTGAAAGGAATATGGGTTAGCAATAAACAGAAATCACCAGCTCATTCAACCGTGAGTTTTTCAATTAGTAAAATACTGTGACTTTAAATTAATGAATTCTGTTGGAGGAAAACTTCAAGGTGTCCCTTAAAAGTTAAATGTTTTCCAAATGTACCTTATTTTCCATTTCCAACTAGCAAAAATGAAAATATCCACTTGGTGGAGACAATTCCCTAGCAGTACACTTGGTAGCTGCTGATTGAAGGAAGAAAAAAAGGATGTGCTTTCTTATGCTAGTAGCTTTGCGTACTTTTTGCAAATCCTTTGGGAGAAGGGTGGTATGAGGGGCAGACATGAACTCTGAATTTCCCCTCTGGTTCTTCTATTTACCTGCTGTGTATCCCCGATTATATTACCTAATCTCTCCAAGCCCGTTTTCTCATCTGTAAAACCCAAGGATAACAGCACTTCCTTCACAGGAGGAATACGAACCAAGCGTCTGGTGAGTGGTAAGAAACACATCAAAGCTTCCCTTCCATAACACTAAGATTGATTCTAAGCAGAAATTAGAGTTGGAATCTTAACATGGCGTAACATGAAACCTGCACATTTGGCTTTTTCCTTGTAGGGAGAACTGGGGTAACAATGATACCCCCTGATGATGAGGAATCAGAGCTTTGACCTCACATAGGAGATTCAGAATAATGACTCCGTCATCTGTGTCCAAGAGGCATGTTCTTCCACTTAAGACTAGACGGGGAGAGCTGTGAGCTTTCTCTCTCCCTTCTTGGATTTTCCTGCTTGGTTTAAGGAGAGGACTGGCCTACTCAGGCCTGTGGTCACCACAGCCCCTGGCAACGTAGCTTTCTCCCTCCACTTCAAGTGCAATAACCGGGAAATCCACATGCAGTGTGCTGTAGGCAGGGCCTGCCTTAGGCCCAGCAACCAGCAGATGTGGTTGCCCAGAAAATACATGGCAGAGAGCGAACAAGCAGAGGGGCCTCCTCCGGGGGGGAACTGACTTCTCTCCACGTGAAAACGTAGCTGTGTGCTTGAACCCCCCCAAAATATTATTCTGAGAGATGATGAAAAGTAAGTTTATAACTTTGTGATAGGCAATGCTTTCTTAAGCCACAAAAGGCCAAGCCAGCAGGAAGAGACTGATAAATGTGATTATAGTACACATTCCAATGTTTTGTATGAGAAAAGACATCACACATTTAAAAGACAAGCAATGGGCCGAGACTGCAACATATATAACAAATCAAGGACTGATATCCAGAATTTAAAAAAAAAAAAATCATTTAAACCAAGAGGAAACAAAAGAACCATGGGCATAAGACATGGACAGGCAAGTCACAAAAGAAAAACAAAAGGGTCAATAAATACATGCTAAGGTGGTCAAAATCACAGTGATCAGGGAATAAAATAATAACATGATAGGATGTCACCCATTAAACTGGCTGAAAAACTTAGTGGTGAGAATGCAGAGAAACAGGTATTCTCATACACTGTTGCTGGAATGTAACTGGACAATTTAAACTGAATAATAAAATGAATATTCTACTGCTCTGACAATACTATTCCTCAGTATCTACACTACAGATACACACATATGCACAAAGAGGCAAATAGAAAGATTTTCAGTAAAGTGCTAAGAACAGTGAAAAGCTAGGAAGGGTCCAATGTCCAACAATGGGTAAGTCGTTAAATAAACCAGTTTTGTCCAGACTAATGAATACCATGCAGTTGTTAAAAAACAGTTACTTCTATATGTACTGACTCGTAAAGCTATGTTATTAATTTTAAAACAATGCAGAACAAGAGGTGAAGTCATTTACGTCTTTTAAAGTCATTTTCTAGACACACGAGCACACGCGGAAGGCCATTTTGCGAGCTGGGTAGTATACAAATGTCACACCTCCTCTCTAGGGCTGGATGGTTGAAGGCTACTCTCTCCTTCCTCTTCATTACCCCATCTGTCCCCAAATCTTGAGACCATGACGTCCATTCTCAGCTCAGACACATCAGGTGCACACTATTCTGCACCCAATAACCTTCATGGAGTATTCATGTCTCCATCCTCTCCCTTGTCCCCCAGCTGTCCTGTAGAAGGAAGCGTACCTATCTGGCAGGCTATCTTGGTGACGGTACAGCTACAACAGAAGAATGTGTTTAGGACAGTAAGTGTCAATCCCGTATTCCTGAATGTAAATCCCAGAAACAAGAGCCTGCCTGTTCAAACATCTCCCTGGATGTGGGCTCTGCAGTGCACAGGAAATTCAACCGTAATTCTAGGGAATCAACAGTGTACCAGCTACTTAATTGTACACACACCAGGACACAGACCCAGGTGTCACTCATCTAAAACCAGACACGTATTCCCTTATACGGAGTTTCCATCAAATAACTCCACTGAGCAGCAGTTTGCTTTTCGTGGCAAGCACCATCTTAGGGGGATTAAATCTTGTCCCTTAATTACTCAGTTATGCAAATAAAAGCTTGCAGCGCAGTAATAAAAGAAAAAGAAAACACCTCAAATCGAGAACTAATGTAAATGACTCTCAAGTTTCTGCCGGGATCCATCGAGTCATGTGCTGTAAAATCCTGGAAGAAAAGAACCTAGAACTTGAGCAATCAGTGTGACCGGGTCGACATCCACTGTCAACTAAAAAGAGCCAGTCTGAAACTAAAAAGAGCCAGTTTTCTTTGTGAACACCTGTTCTAATACAATACAGTATAGAGCGTCGCTAACAAGAACTATGTAGAAAACAATTTACTAAAGAACAACGCTGAGGGAGACGCTAAGAACGGACTTGGGAGGCGCGACACAGAACTTGTCAGTCTCCCGCACAAGATTCCTGCTGGCCGGAACTCTCTACTCTCTGCGGCACAGGCTAGGGCTATTTATGTTCCTAGCATTTAGAGGCAGAGTTAAAGCCCAGCAGACTCATTTGTAGATGCGGGATGGGGGGTTTGGAGCGGTTGCTCCTGCAATGTTTCCTTTCCCCACACACACACTTTTCAAAGAACTAACGAAATGGCTAAAGGGAGTTCAGAGCAATCAGATTTCGCTCTGACAAGTCCATTTGAATCAGAATCCAGCCCTTCTGGGTAGTGCTGGCTGGAGACGACAAGCCCCCTCTCGTGACTCCGTGTCCTAACAGTCCCCAAGAGAGGGGGGTCCCACTGCCCTGTCCTCAACTCTCGAGACAACAAAGCTGCTTCCCTCCATCCCCGTCGCCTGAGAGTCACCCATCCCACCCAGGCCTGTCTGCGTGCCCCTCTCCCCCGCCCCGGGGTTCCGGGCTCGGACAGGCGCCCCCCGCGGGACAGACGTCCGGGGAAGGCGGGCCGCGGGCACCGGGGACTCTCCCCCGCTCCTTCAGGCACTGAGGGGGAAAGCGGAGCCGGGCTTCGGAGGAGTCCGGCCCGGGGGTCCCGCCGGGGGTCGTGGGGTCAGCGGGCGCCCCGCCGGCAGGCCGGGGAGGAGCGAGGGGCAGGGGCGGGGGGCGACGGGATGCAGACCGTCTAGCGCCAGCATGGAGGGGAAGTCCTTGCAGTTGGAGACGCCCGTGGAGTCGGTAACGCACATCTTCCAAAGGTTGGCCCAATAGGTGGCGGTGGTGATGACCGTGCCGTCGATGGTGGACACCTTCCAGTAGTCGGTGGGCAGCGTGGAGGACACCAGCACCCAGCCAGAGATGGAGACCATGAAGGCAATGATCTCCGACGCCGTGCTCGCCATGCCGCCCGCTGTAGCAGCGTTCGCTCTAGCGCACCTGCTCGGCGCCGCGACCCCCGCGAGCCCCGCCGCGCGGCTCCGCCCCCTCCGCCCCGCCCCGCCCCCCTGCAGGCCCGGCGCTAGGGGGCGCGCGCGCGGACCCAGGACGCGCCTTCTCGGGCAGAGAGGGCTCGCGGGGAGCTTTTACGGTCGCCACCTGGGTTCTCTCGAGCCAACTGGCCCGGCGCCCGCGGTCTGGAGGAACGCACGCCTGCGCGTCCCTGTGGCCCCCCTCCCCCCCGCGTCCGCATCCCCGGGGCCGAGGCACAGCCGAGATCGGCTCTCCTGTTGGACAGACTGACAGCCGGATGTGGACAGCTTGCTGCGTTCGGCCCCTCCCCTCCCCAGCCCCACCCATTGGCAATAGCTTGGCTTCTAGGGTACCTTGTAAAAGCAGAGCAGAAAAAGCCTTTTGTGTGCCCGGAAAGGACACCAACTGCTAACGCAGCCCTTGGCCCGCTGAACTCTAAAGGTTTAGTGCCACGCTCTTTTGGGTGACCCAGTTCGGCTTGTCAAGGAGGGATCACTGCGGTTCTGGGCTCCAAGTCTGCCTTGTGCTAAAATTCTGCAGTTCCTTTTGGCCCGGCGGCATGCGGAAGGTCACTGTCAAGAGGTGCGTGGCACAAACCTAAATTCAGGACAGCAGCCTATGGAGAGCACAGGCTGCTCGGGGCCTTCTTTACAGCCCTGGTCGTGACTGTTCCAGCCACAATGCTGGCCTGCTGATACCAACGTACTGCACGTAGGACGTGCATTTAAGACGTTTCTCCTGTGGGTCCCTTCCAGCTGCCAGTTCTGAGTCTCTTCTATGAGCCGATGGGCTGTCACAGCTGCTCTGTATCTTGTTTAACTTTTTTTTTTTACCACCTCCACCTTTTGCACCTAATTGAGGAATAAGCTCATTCCTTCATTGCTGTTTCAAAGCAAACTTAAAGATCAGGGTGTACTTTTGGCTCCAGAGTTCACACAGTTGAGCATAAGTGAGAGAACAAAGACTCTGACTTTATTATGGGTTTATTATTTGTCCGTTTAAAGGTCTTGCAGTTCGTGGTATGAACTTTCAGGATTTACTTCTTCCCCAAAGTAACCAAGGTCTAAAACCTCTAAATCAGTTCTGCTATAATAACGCTAGTTGCTAACCCCCAAATTGCAGGGACACTGGTTCATTGTGAAGAGTTTCTCAATTCCCCTTTGTCACTTAAAAACAAAACAAAACGAAACAAAACCAAATGAAATGAAAATGAATGAAATGAACGGAATGAAATTAGAGGTGATTCAACATCTGTGAAGAAGAGAGGAGGTTGAATTACAGAAACATCAAAACAGATTTGGGAGGACCATTGGAGACTGTATGGATATACTCCACACTCAACACAATCATCCTATTTCTTTTTGAACTTTTGAATCTTATTTTACTTTTTATACAGCAGGTTCTTATTAGTTATCTATTTTATACATATTAGTGTATACATGTCAATCCCAACCTCCCAATTCATCCCACCACCACCACCCGCCCCCCGCCCCCCGCCCCCTGCCACTTTCCCCCCTTGGTGTCCATACGTTTGTTCTCTACATCTGTGTCTCTATTTCTGCCCTGCAAACCAGTTCATCTGTACCATTTTTCTAGGTTCCACATATATGCGTTAATATATGATATTTGTTTTTCTCTTTCTGACTTACTTCACTCTGTATGACAGTCTCTAGGTCCATCCACGTCTCTACAAATGACCCAATTTCGTTCCTTTTTATGGTTGAGTAATATTCCACTGTATATATGTACCACATCTTCTTTATCCATTTGTCTGTTGATGGGCATTTAGGTTGCTTCCATGACCTGGCTATTGTAAATAGTGCTGCAGTGAACATTGCGGTGCATGTGTCTTTTTGAATTATGGTAGTGGGATTGCTGGGTCATATGGTAATTCTATTTTTAGTTTTTTAAGGAACCGCCATGTTGTTCTCCATAGTGGCTGTATCAATTGACATTCCCACCAACAGTGCAAGAGGGTTCCCTTTTCTCCACACCCTCTCCAGCATTTGTTGTTTGTAGATTTTCTGATGATGCCCATTCTAACTGGTGTGAGGTGGTACCTCATTGTAGTTTTGATTTGCAATTCTCTAATAATTAGTGATGTTAAGCAGCTTTTCATGTGCTTCTTGGCCATCTGTATGTCTTCTTTGGAGAAATGTCTATTTAGGTCTTTTGCCCATTTTTTGATTGGGTTGTTTGTTTTTTTAATATTGAGCTGCATGAGCTGTTTATATATTTTGGAGATTAATCCTTTGTCCACTGATTCATTTGCAAATATTTTCTCCCATTCTGAGGGTTGTCTTTTCATCTTGTTTGTAGTTTCCTTTGCTTTGCAAAAGCTTTTAAGTTTCATTAGATCCCATTTGTTTATTTTTGTTTTTATTTCCATTACTCTAGGAGGTCAATCATCATATTTCTAGAGATAATATTCAGTTCATGCTCTAACCTTCTGGACTTCAGATTCAGTGCATGGCAAGGTGTGTGTTCTGGTTCTGTTTCATACTGACAGCCTTTTAGCAAGTTTTTGTTTCTATTGAGCCCAAATCTGGCTGTCTTTAACATCCATCCAACTGCCATGATTTGCACTGAGACGACACAGGGTAAATCCTACTTTTGGGCCATGCAGCAGCTCTTGGGAAGTGTGTTTGTGTGTGCATGGCCATCTCACAATTTGTGTGAATGGGAATACGGGTGAAGACCCATTTGCTTAGTGGGATGCAGACATAGTTCCACTACTGTGCTCCTCTTGGTCCCAGTTTGTCCTGTTGTGTCATGTTGGCTTCATGGGGGGGGGGGGTCAAGCTTAACACTTGTTTGGGAAGCACCTACCTAACCTCATCCTTCTCATCTTCCCTTCTATTCAAGTCAGTCACCTTTGAGTATTGACAACAAGTGTCCTCTATTCTTTTGTATGATTTGCCTTTTTAAAGTGCTTTTATTGTCTTGGTTTCTTGTCCTCCAGCATATTTCCACTATTATTTCTGTGCCATATTTCTTTCTGAACGATATGCTTATTTCTAATCCAATTTACTATTCAGACAACACAAGAAGTCATGAACCAGGACATTCCTATGGAGTTTTCTAAAGTTAAAATTTGCACAAATGTTGGTTTTATACTTTATTTCCTGGTCTTGTTTGAGTGTATTTGTTTGCTTGTGTCTTCCTCATGGTAGTTTCTCACTAAAATTGTTGATTCATTTTTTTGCAAGACAAAACCCTGACTTACTTTTGACACAAAAAAGTCTAGTGTTGTGACCTTGAAGACTCACGCAGCTCCTAATTTATCAACAGATTGGTTGTAAATTCCATTGTTTGGAACCAAAGGTACATTGTTTCACAAAAAGAACTGTGAAGACTGATTCAGTGTTTCAGACCATTCCCTCCAAATTTAACAGATAATGTAGTTTTACCTACTGTACTTAAAATATCCACAAACCCACCATTGCAATATAGCTTCCAGAGGAAACAAATTCTGAATTCTAACTTGAACCTCCAAGAAAGACCCTCTCTCTGCTGCATCACCAGACTATTTAAGCCAGGATCTCTGGGGGTGGCTCTGGTAGTGATTTTTCCAAAGCTTCTAAGGTACAGCCAGGTTGGAAACCACAGCACTGATCATTTGAGATGCATGTATATGTGTATAAACGGTCAATTAAGCAAACCAGATGGTGTCTGATATAGAGAAAAAGAATACTCATCTGTTGGTTGAAAACTTTGAGAAAAGAAATATTCTTTTACTATAGAGATGGTAACACACAGCTTCAACTTAAAAGGGTTGAAAATACCACAAACAACCCATAAATTATGACCTGGGTGGCAGCACTCTTAGTTCTTTTGCCAGCTGAAACAGACTAAGGTCGCCATGCCTGTGGACTTGATTAATTTTCTTTTATTCTCTGTCTGTTCTGTGAGGTTTGACAGCCCCAAACTTCTCTTCCCTGGCATATACTGCATATTAACTACAGAGAGTTACATTTAGAGCCCACAAGTGCATGACCAAAGGATGAAAAATGTTAACTTTCTTTAATACCTAAAGAATATTATGTAAGGAATCAAGCATTTACTTTAGAATGTCTTATATCTTAAGCTTTTCAAAACTAGTTTAGTCAGAAGAAACCACATAATCCAACACAAGAATGTCCAGAAAAGGAAAATAGACCGAATAGATTTTTTAAAAAGAAGTAATGTATAAATGACCTGTTTCACTTTAAGATTCTAGAGTCCCAAATAACCTTTGCAGTTGATCTGCAAACCCATTTACAGAGTACCTTTCAACTGATAAATACTTCCTTATTTTCTTTAGGATTCAGTTCACTGAAATTTTTATTTAACTATTCATAACAAACCATTCTTAATTTAAATATAAAAGTGAATACAGTTAGAAAGTTACTCTCCAAATTATTCAAAGTAACATCTTAATTAACAATACCTTGGCCTTTACAAAAAACTGTAGTTTTTTTCCAATATGAAAAGTACTAATTTATCTATAATAAACTTGACATGAAGACATTTACTGTCCTGAAATATATTGAGCCTTTCCACTTTTGAGACCTAAACCACTGAGATTTAGCATTGGAAGTTATTTCTTTAGCATTATTATGGTTATCAAGGAAAAATAGAGGATTCCCTCACCCCAGGGTTGTTCAGGAGTGAAACCAGTTTAGCTGACTGAACAAGAGATTTGCAGAAATTCTTTACTTGAAATTCAACTCACCTGCCAAACAACACAGGTTTGCCTTTCAACAGCGCAAGGATTTTCTAAGCATCAAATTTGGTTTCAGTATACATTAGCTCCTTCCTAGATTCCAGCGAGGTGGCATGCTGCTGATGAGGTGGGAAGAAACTAAAGTCCTGATAAATACGGTATTAACTAAAAAAACAACTTCTCAGGAGCCAAATATCGTTACACCACATTAAAGAAGACATTAACACCGATACTAAGATAGTAAAATAGCATATCTGTATTCTTTTTCCTGCATTTTCCCTAACACTCTTAGTTTATCTTAATGCTCTACATTAATTCTATGATACTTGTAACTACTTAGCATGAAAGCTGCAGAGTGAGAGGAGTAGTTACGGGAATGGATACTCATGCTTATCATTGCATCATCGATCATATATGTGTGTGTATATTTATAATGTTTTTTGCAAATTATAAGGAAATAAACAGTGTCTTATTTTGACATCTGGTACCCTTTGAGGCTGTACTGCATCCGAAGATGCCATATATATCTTACGAATTTGTCTTTCATACATTCATTTGAAACACACTCATTCCCAATTCTTGTGACCGAGCAGGACCCCCTCCCCCATAGCCTCTGCTGTAGCTCCTCTCTGAAGTACCCAGATAATAGTATCTCATGCATCTTTCCTGAGTTTTTCAGATGCTAAAAACCACCACCAAATGGAATAAATTAACTACTTGATGATCATGAGCCCGCAGACCTGCTGGTGCCTAAGGATTGATAAAGTTAGCCACTCTGTTACCTCACCATCAACCAATCAGAGAATTGTGCACGAGATGATCACGTACCCTGTGACTCCACCCCTAACCTGGCCTTTAAAAATGCTTTGCTGAAACCCTTCCGAAGGTTTGGGGGATTTTTGGGCGTGAGCCATCAGTTTCACTGCATGGCCCTGCGATAAGACTTTCTCTGCTCCAAACTCCGACTTTTCCACATTGTTCGGCCTCACTGTGCATTGGGCACATGAACTTCCATTTGGTGACATTCTGAGGTATGTTAGGACTATCTAGATTCCTCTTGAGCACCTGGAGAGGTAAGTTTGGGGCCCCAGCAGCTCACAGCTGTCTTGATGAATACTCCTCCAGCCTGGAAAGACTCTCACTCTGGGATGCTGGAACTTTCTAGGGCTTGCAGATGGGTTGGTTGTATTTTGCTGGTCAATAAGCATCTTATGAATATTAATTCAACCTACCCACCCAGGTTGGGCAGCAAGTAAATCTATGTGTTTTAGGCAAGTCATTTAATTGCTCTGAGTTGCACTTTCCTCATTTGAAAAATGAAGGAGTTATTTTGGATGGTCTCCAAGACCACTTTGAACTCTAAGAATCTCTGACAAAATCTCACAGACAAAATCAACAAGGAGAGAAAACGAAGAGTTTTCCTTGGTGTACTTGCCCCTTTTCTACTCACTTCCTGACATTACTCTAACCTCCTTTGCTATATTTAAAGGGGATGTATGTGCATGGGTGTGTGTGGCGGGGGGGAAGGTGCATGAAGATAATTAAAAGATCTCTATAGGTAGTCTTATTTTCAATTCTTTGTTGTTTATTAGAAACGTGATAAAATGCAGTAGTTCAAAATTAATGGTTACCAGTGGGAAGGGGGGAGGGGCAAGATATTGGGTGTAAGGGAGGCTCAAGGATGTATTGTACAAAAGGGTAATAAAGCCAATATTTTTTAATAACTGTAAGTGGAAAGTAACCTTTAACATTATATAAAATTTTTTTAAAAAGGGAAAAGTGCGGTAGTTCAATTCACTTATGAAACAGGGTGAAGCTGGGCAGAGGGCAGATGAGGGAACCATCAGGCGATGAGATAAAATTCTATCTCTGTGTGGCCTTGGGCAGGTCACCTCATTGCTCAGCATCTCTTCCTCAACTATAAAATGGGAATGAATAATAGCTTTTTCAAAGTTATTGTGAAGATTAGCGACAATGTACATGAAGGACCTGGAACATGATAGACACTCCGTAAAAAAATGGGTACCATTCCGGTTCACTCATGCCCTTTCATTTCCTTACCTCGCTTTAAAGTTATAAAATTACATTTTCCATAAAAGAGGTATTAGAGTTAGATTGACATGCAGTAAGTCAATAAGGGTGAACTGTATTGCAAATCTTAAAAATACAGAAAGTCTTCAGTAGGATGCCAACATGGTAGAGGTTGATGCTGAGAGCAGAGGAAGAGAAACCAGGAAGTGAGGGTGAGATTAGTTGGGGGTAGGGTGAGGAGTGTTCAAAGGGAAGTGAAGCAAAACTGAGAAATAAAACTAGAATAGCAGTTAAATGTTAAAGAAGCTGAACAGCTACAAGACGGGATAAGGGTAACAAATGCAAGGAGAAAGCAAAGGAACAAGAAATAAAAAGATAAAAAAGAGATGGGATGCCCCAGGGTAGGGATGGGGAGGAAGGGGACCAACGGGGGAGGAAGGCAGCACTGAGGAAAGAAGATGGGTGAGCACTAAGAAGTGGAGAGTTGTTTCCACAGCCTTCACCTCTCTATACTACTGCGTGTAAGGGGTGGGAAAGGCCACATTCTAGCACCTGTTCCAAATGAAGAGACTTTCCCCTTCCCTGGGCCTCAGAATAGAGCTGGTGAGAAGTTGATTCAAAGCACTCAGGAGTCCAGTGTTTACCATTTGGCTCACTTCATGGGAAAAATTTGTGGAAGTTTAAAATGAATACTTTAAGGGTCAAAAATGAAAGTTCTTACACAAACATACCCATAAACAAATAATTAATTTTGAGTTTTTTTTCAAAATGTAGACTTTCTTCTATTGTCTGATTAAAATGTATATGGGTCCCTTTTTAGGTACCACGTACTGCACTCTTAAGTACTGCACTCATTTAATCGCAACCCTATGAAGTAAGTACTATTTTCATTCCCACTGCACAGCTGTAGAAACTGGACCACAAGGAGATGCAGTAACTGGCTCTGAGAAGTGATGGGGGCAGTTTCAGCTTAGCCAGTGTAGTTCTGGAGTCTGCACTCCTTTGCCATCAGTCATTTGCTTTCTACCAAGACAGCATTTTGTAGATCATGTACTCAGTTAATATTCACTGAGTATAAAAACAAACACACACAAAAATAGAATAATTCTACATAATTTGTATTTATCTTTATTTTTTAGGAGAATGGCTTTTATAATCAGAAACATTTGAACAGGGTACCTAATTTCCTCATTTAATTTCATTTTGTGACTATATCTTGTAATAGGTGAATTGAAGTTCATTAATATGCTGTTTAACAATGTCCTGAGCAATGCTAATTCATTATATCACAGTTTGTATCTAGAATATTTTTCTTAAACTGTATATATGTGTGTGCATACGTATGTATATAGATATGTGTGTATAAATATGTGTGTAGACACACACACACACACACACACAAAATAAACAGATCATTAGAGTATTCCTGTCTTCTAGTGCTTTAGGTCCTGTACTGGGCTCTCAGCCAGTCGGAGCTAACACAGCTGACTTCAATATGAATGCTTTAATGAGCACCCATCCTTCTACCTTGCTATCTTAAATTGGGGAAGTTCTGTGGTGTGTGTTGTTTACTGTGCATGGCCTACGCTTCTTACGTTTGTTTTCTGATTGAAGTTTTGACCCATATTAGCCGACAAAAGGTGTGCCACAATTCAGATGTTAAAATGCAAGGTTTTTTTCCCCACTAGGTATTGCCGTGTTGTTTCTGGAATGGCTGTACCCCATGGCATGCTCACAGCAGTGCAGGATGGTTCTAGTTTTCTCATATTCTCCCCAAACTTATTTTATCTAACTACATAATTGTTACATTACTGTAAAACCCAAGTTTATCTATCTCCAAAGGTCATGTTCTTCTATTTAAATGATAACAGCCATCCAAGTTTTGAAGACATTCAAAGACATGTTTTTAAAGATTAAACATAGAAACACTATAAATTTGCAGACATTACTGTATCCAAAGTTAAAAGATAAGTCATTATCTGAATATTTTTGGTCCATTACTATTTATTGTTCTCCTCAGCCTCTTACTTGATTATAAGAGAAAAATAGGGGTGTGGTAAGAGAGAAATTTGACATATTGCACTGAGGTGTCAGAGAAACAGGTATATATGTGTGTACATGTGTTTGTGAGTGTGCGTGTATCACATACACAAAGGGCTAAAGGAATAGAGGCTAAGAGATGAAAGTAGAAGGGAGAAAAGAGTGACATGTAATAACAAACAAAGGAAGATGTTTTCTCTGTAAAACATTGATTGGAAGTGAAGGTGATAAGGGTAGATGGCAAAGGGATTTTTAATATAAGCTTGTATGTCTGTGTGGAATGAGTGGGGAGGCGGGACCACTGACCAGCTCCTGCTTCCTTGGGTCACTTTAGCCATCTCCATATATAGACACATATATCTGAACATTGGAGATTTAATGCATCTAAAGAGCAATATTAGTGCTGTTCTTGTGTTTGGGTTGATGAGGAAAAGGTAGAACACAATGACTGAATTAGGCATTTGGGTCATGTCAGCATGACCAACTTCTTTGCTTTTTTCCTTTCGAGTTAAATTGTCCAGGTGTTGGGAAAGAAACTTGTAACCACAATCTCCTCATCACCAAATAGTGTGTTTTAATTGCTAGGTGTGCCCAAAATGCAAGTTTTCTTGCCCACTGATTTTTGCCTTCCATTTCCTCTACCATATCCTTGAAGGCAACCCCAGCTGCCAGGGAACTTGCTGGAGGTGACTTTAAGGAAATGATTGAGAAAACAGAGGTGATCAGAGACGTTGAACATCACTGAAGCCTGGGATGAATGACCAATTATGGGAATAGTGACCTAAAAAAGCGATAGCCAGGAAGTTGTTTTGACTCCTAGGGGTTTGAAGAGATTGGGGGAGCCAGTGTAAGAGGTTGGGATTCACTGCCATGAGAAGATTAAACAGCCCGTAGAGTTTACCCAGGTTTTGCTCCTGTTTCGAAAACAGCATTATTCACTCATTGAGACAAATCATAATGCATTTATTGAGTGCCTATTATGCCCCAGGCATCATTCCACACAATGTAGACACGGTGAACAAAACACAAAATCTCTGCCCTAATACATCTGACATTCTACAGGAGGAAACAAATACAAGGTACAAAAAAGATTTAGTATAGCAGATGATGTATGCTAAAGAGAAAAAATAAGCCAGCAGGGAAGGGGGATGTTATGCAAAGGGTGTGGCGTGGGGTAGGTGGGTTAAATTTTGGTTAGGTGGCCGGAGAAGCCCTCCTTGAGAAGACGACTTTTGGGTAAAGACCTGATGGAAATGAGGGAGTTAGCCATGTGGATAGTTTCAGGCAGAGCATTTCTGGATAGCGAGCACATCTGACCTGAGCAGCACTGGGGAGGCTGGAGTGGCTGCAGCAGAGGGAATGAAGGGGAGGGTAGTGGGAGACGAGGACAGAGAGGTAACGCTGTGTCTGCGTGTGTCCACGTGTGTGTGTCCATGTGTCTGCACGTGTCTGAGTGTGTGTGTCTGCTTGTGTGGGGGGGCAGGGGTGTATGTAAATCTGGGCAGCTCGTGGACAGCCCTGTAAGTTCTCATAACAACTCTGGCTTTTACACTGAGTGTGATGGGATGACATTGGCAAGTTTTGTGAAGAGAGGGGATATCAGACTTGGGTTTTAGGATCACTTTGAGAAGAGCTTGAAGGCAAGTCAGTGCAGAAACAAGGACACCTGTTGGGAGGTGAGTTTAACAGTCCAGCTGAGTGATGATGGTGGCTTTGACCAGACTGGAAATGGGATGGTAGGAAATGTCAAATTTTGCCTTTTGGATCTATTTGGAGGGTAGAGTCGACAAGATTTTGCTGATGACTGGCTGAGATGTATGAGTGAAAAGGAGAAGTCAAGGAAGACACCAGGGGTTTGACCTCAGCCATTGGAAGGATGGAGTAGTTTCCTGAGATGAGGAAAGCTCTAGATGAGCAGGTTTCGGGTGAATATCAAGAGTTCATTCAGTTTTAGACATGTTGAGTTTGGGGTGCCCAGTAGACAAATGAATCTACAAGTTCAGGGAAGAGGTTCAATCTTAAAATATACACTTTGGAGTCTCCTGTGGTTAGGTGGCATTTAAACCATGGAACTAGCCAGATCCTCTCTGGCAGGAGTGTAGATAGAAAAGAAAGCGTCTAGGAGGCAGGGCAGAACCAACAAAGACTGAGATGGCACAGCCATCTAGGTCAGAGAAAAAACAGGAGAGAGAGTTCTGGAAGGCATGTGAAGAAGCTGTTTAAAGAGGAAGAAATGGAGTGAGTCAGGCACTGCTGAGGATGCAAGCCACGGAAGACTGAAGAAGAAAGACTACGGAGGGTCCCGGAGGTCCTTGATCAGAGCTGATTTGTGGAGAATGTGGGGCAAAAACCAGATGGGAGTAGGATCAGTGGACGGTGGGAGGGAGAAATGCAGCCAGGAAGAGGAAGCAGCTCTTTAACAAGAGGAGATAAATGGCGTGGGGACTGCAAGGAAAGTGGGATCATGGAAGGCTGTTCTTTTTTTTTAAATTTTGTATTTTTTAAGATGAGAGAAGTAACCACATTTTAGGGCTTCCTGTTGGCCTGTAAGGTGTCTTTGTGTGAATTCAGAAAAGGTACCCTTTCCCCTGTGTGGCTGCAATCCCACACCAGGGCACGCAGCTGGGAGAGCAGAGTGTGGGCCTCGAGTCCCACACCATAAGCAGCCACTGTGCTGTCATGTGGCTAAACTCTATACGAAATAGAATTCTATAAAAATAGTTCAGGTGGAGCTTTCCCATCTACATTTATGTCTATTTGGCTTTGTACTAAAATACAAATTGGTTCCAGGACCGCAGATACCAAATCCGCGATTGCTCAAGTCCAGTAGTCTGCCCTCCATATCTGTGGATGTGCACCCCGCGGATCCCGAGGGCCAACTGTCTAAGTCTTAGTTTGATGTCATTTAAAAACAATATGGTACACATGTTTTACAGTTCTAGAAAATGGGAGTTAGAAAATACTTTGAAAATTATTTAATTCAACATTTTACAGATGAGGAGACTGAAGTCCATAAGTGACTTAATGTATATTAAACTATAGAACGTATATTGGAATATTGTATCAATTGGAATAACATGTTGTGTTATTCTTCAAACGTGTGAATTCAAAAAATGATCCAAGTTGAAGAAAAGTCTGAATTATAATCAAGTTTTGAATACTTAAAAGTTGAAAACTATCATATTTCATACAAGTTCTCCTCAGTGATATGTTGGTGCCCATAAAATATTTAACAAGTATGTTACTAGGAGGGTTTTTTTGTTTGTTTCAGGTTAATGCAGAGTCATCTCTACAAATGGCTTTTGAATAGTAACATGAAAAAAAGGGAAATAACAATGGAATTGTATGCTGATAATAAGGTAGACAGATAATAGACACACCTCTTTCTGTGGTTCAAAGCAATAGCTCTTTCTCTGTTTGATTTGGGTTTGTGAAGAGTTAGTAAAAAGATGTAAAGAACAAAGTTGATGTCATGTTTTGCCTACAATTATTATAACTGCCACGCCTCTAGGATTTCGGACATAAATCTTTCTGACAAACAAATATGCCCTAAGACGACTACTTCCCCACATATAATTCACCCATATATGTAATCCTATAGAATTAAGCAATGTTTTGTTTTCCAATCAAAACACTACATGAAAGATTATATTGTAATTTTTTGACATGGTAAATAAAGCATCCAGTGTAATTTGTTTAAGCAAACTGAATGATAATTGTGTTTGTTAGTTTCTAGAGTTTATATACTATAGAGGAGAAAAGCAGATAATAAAATTCCATTATTTCATACTAATTTTCAGATGCAATTGAAAGGATCAAATAAATTAAAGCATGGATGTTATAAAACTGGATATATTATGGGTATTTGATAAATAGTTGTTGAATTTAATTTTATTAGTCAAGAATGATAAATGGCTTAAAATATTGGATGGAATGTTAAGCATAAACTCTGAAAAACTGTCAATGTTTAATTTTTATTTGCTCTTTCACAAGTTATGTTTTTAAATGACGAAAAATCATGTCCTTTCAAATTACAATCTTGCAACAAAAATAGGGCTTTATTTTATACTTCAAATGATCAAATTAATCATCAGATCATTGCTTTTTCTGTTTTTTAAAACCTATTATATATACATATATATATAAATAATATACTTATCACTAAAGAATTTTTCTACAGATTGTTAGGAATCACACAATATGGAAACGCAGTGTGTTTTTTTCCATTTGTTTGTTTTGCTCTGTTTGTAAGCAGAATTGATTACCTATCATCTGCCAGGAATAGCTACGTGGTAACTGAACTCACAGATTAGGATCTTAAGTTTCTTTTATCCTTTTTCCTAACAGCCAATTAATTTTGACGTTCAAGATGCTTGTCTTTCACTGGTTTAGGGGAAAGCCCAGCTTGGCTCTAAGTAGTGTGTATCTCCACAATCTTACCTATTTAAAAATGATACTGTTCTTTCCTCACCACATGGAAAGCTCTAGCTGACTCAGTCTCAGGGCACAAGACTGCTCAAAAGGGTGGATTTTAGACCCCCATATAGCCTAGTGTTTGCTTTACCTAATCACTGGGTCTTTACTGATGATGACTTTTTTTTATGATGGTTATGACCATAACTCTGACTTTACTGTAACTTTTTTTGATCATTTACTGAATGTAGCATACATATTTCTAGGGCAAGATTATTTCTGGCCAGAAGGGCCAAAGATGAACCACATTTGCGACCACAATTCAAAATCACGTTGCCTTTTGAAGTATATACATTCATATTCTAAATCAAATAATCCTTACATACATGAAACAGTGGAGTTTAAATGCCATCAGATCTTCCTCCTGCCCCTAATTCCTATGATTGTAAAGTAATGAACATAGAATACCATTTTTACATATGAAAACCAGATGGTCAAAGCAGCATTGGAAGTTTTGGGGGTTTGGGGTGTTTTAATCGTTACCCTTGGGTGCAATGTACAGAAATAGAACTGGGCTGGCATTTAAAGGACCTGGCAAGTCGTTGTAGCTCTGTCACTACTTTGTTAACTTACATGTACTGTACTTGGGCCCATTTTTCCATCTAAAAAGTGAGTGGATTAGAGAGAGTCTGTAAAATTCTGCATAGCTCCAACAGTGGAGGAAATAAAAAATGCTGTGGGAGAATATCGTTTCCACCTCCTTTTCAGACAGTGCTGACAAGGCAAAAACAAGAAGGAATGGGAGAGACAGAGAACGAGAGAAATAGGGTTGAAAAGAAGGTTCAAATACGAAGCAATAATGGCTAGTGTGATGGCGTCATTGTACACGTATGGAACCAGCAGCAGAGTTAGAATTACCGAGAAATCTTTCTCACCACTCCAGAGATTTACCCTTCAGTTCTCCAATTTTGCTCAAGTTTTGTTCATCCTTACCCCCAACTGCCCCACTTCCTCCTAGTTCTGTTCACTTGCTTCTGTTTGCCTCTTTTAACTGGAAGCAAAGAACAGTAACCTACAGCCTGGTCACTCTCTGTCCCCGGTAGTCTTAGAAAGAAAGGCAGGGTGGGTTTCGGTTTTACGTGCACACGGTCTGATTCCCTTGGGTCTATTCTAGGGCATCGGTGCCTATGTTTATTTTCATGGCTGGAATTAAGCAATTTGTAAGGTCCCACAGAAGGTTAATGACGGAGGACCCAGGGTTAGCATGCACAGCTGCTGATTTCTCAGCGTGGGCCCTGGGCCTCCGGGCCCTGTGGCTGCTCCACACGGCGTTCCAACTCACACACTTGTCAGCTGCAGGGAACTTCCTCTGCCCATTGCTGTGAACACGTCCAAGAGAGCCGAAATACCAACACCTCGAAACTTTAAAAACACTACATATCTCTTTCAGTTCTAAACAAGAAAGTGTCATAGGGTAGTAGACTGGTATCGTCTGTGTCGGTGGGGAGAAGCAAGCTTCCAACAAACATGAAACGTCTCTCAAGCTCTTAAGTTAGAGGTGTGATCATGTTTTTACAGGTAATAAAGGGAGCCAACTCTAAAAATCAATATCATTTCTTGCAGCCACTAACCAGCATCTAATCTTTGTTTAGACTTTTTTCCCCCCAAAGGCTTCATATATGCCATGTGTTTATCTTATTTAGGCTAGCTATTAAAAGTAATCTTTTGTAATTTAATATACATCCTGCTAGATTTCAGTGGTAAACCGTTCTTAATGGTAAATGTTTTTCAAAGGATCAAGATTATCCTTCGGAAGCTGGATAAGAACCAAAGGAATCATAGTCATTTAAGTTCAAAATAATGAGCATCTTCTTAGTTCCACAGTTTTTCTCAAAAAAAAAAAAAAAAATGTGTAAATCTTGTCATGACAATATTCTGGAAAGGTAGAAAATGTAACTTCCATAAGACATAGAACCATCTTGTAATTAGCTTTTATTCCCCATTTACCTTTATGTATAATTAATGCTCTTAAATAATGCAACAGCTTTCTTTCAGCTGGGCATTTCTAATTGAATCTTTTTTAAACTTTTATGAAGTCAGATTCATTTTATAAAGAGATTGATTTCGCTCTGTGAGCTTTACACCAGTGAATGTGGCATAACTTTTAAAGTCATGTACCAACTGGAAAATGATCATTTCAGAGAAGATGTATTGAAAAATGCGTATTCTCAAATGTCTCAGTAGAAATACTGAATGTGAAAACAGATTCGAAATCCAGTCCTATCACCAGGCTCCTCAGCCTTTCTTCTGTTATTGTTGTAAGATGTACTTGTGTCTTAGATGCCTTTGTACCCTCCATTTTCACATAATTGTCCCCAAGCATTTTTGGTGGTTGATTGATCTGGTTTTCATTGTTGAAGAGCGATGCAAAGTTTCAGAAATGTAGCAAAGTTTGGCATCATTAAATGAGTATTTAAAAATCGCCTTCTTGATAGAGTCTATAGGAATGAAATATAAGGGGGTTTGGGTGTTGCCATAAGGGGTACAGCAGAACAAGGGTGTTGGCTGTGTCAGGGGCAGAGGAAGAGGAGGAGTCATGGGCCCCCAAAATCCAGAAAAGAGAATGTGGTAAAGCTGTGCCCTAGAGAAGATGAGATTGAATCTTACGGTCAGAAAAGGAGGAAGGTGCACAAGATGCAGCGTGGGAATTTCAAGGTGAACACACACACGGACCTTGCAGTCAGATGGGGTGCGTGATGAAGGGAAGTTTGGCCGGTCACAAGCAGAAATCAGCATGATGACTCAAATTATAGCACTCTATGATCATAAGGAGGATAGGTATGAGCACTTATTAATTCTTGGAAATAATCTGGCAATGGGTCGGAGATTTGTAATTAAATGAAAACTGGAAATAATGCTTGGTTATATTGTTGCCATGTTGGTTCCCTATCAAAAATGTATGCACATCTTGGCAATGTCCTTTTAGACTGGTGTGTACAGAGGGACTGTGAATTCGGCTCTCGCTCTCACTTAGCTATTTGTATGTTGCTACGAGAGGATAGAGTTGTGTCCTAAGTAATAAAACCACCAGTTGACTAATCAATTAGCAAACAAAGTTTCAGTGATTCTCTACTATCGTTGGTTTTCATTTTTAGGGGCTAGAAATCAATTAAAATGGTGGTGTTTTCCCTGGGTAAGTGTTCATTGTAACCATGCACCAGTAAATGATCTGGCAGTCAGGGGATCATAGAGAGAGAAGCTGGAATTTGGAATCCAAGCCAGTTACAGAAGCAAGAATAAGCTGATAAATGCATAGGGCCTTCAAGTTTGGAAGTGCACAGTTGAAGTTGTACCTTAATTTATACATTTTAAGTACAGAATCTGGTTAAACGGATTTCTGTTAAATAAGGGATGCCTATAGTACATTACCACCATTGCATTTTCCTTCTATTTCTCTCCTTTTTTTTTTTGGGGGGGGGGGCTGCACCATGCATCATATGGGATCTTAGTTCCCTGACCAGGGATCAAACCCGCGTCCCCTGCATTGGAAGAGTGGAGTCTTAATAGCTGGACCGCCAGGGAAGTGCCTTCTATTTCCATAATCTGAATTTATGAAGCCCACCAGTACTTCAGCACATATCTGGCACGTCATTTCCCTGAGAAAGTGTATACAAATCACAGACTCAACCCGAGGGACCAGCCGAGATCGGAAATCACATTATCCCCTGTTCACAGTCATACTGCTTCTTGCATGTAAGAAGAGCTGTATATACCAAGTGTTCAAAATATGAACAATTCCAGCTATGGACAAAAAACCCAAAACAACAACAAAGAAACCCCATGATTACCTAATAAACACCCACACACAGTGTCTGAACTATATTGCTTCACTGGTCATTCTTTTTTTTAATTTTTATTTATTTTTTTTAATTTTTTTTTTTTGGCCGCACTTCACAGCATGTGGGATCTTAGTTCCCTGACCAGGGATCAAACCCGTGCCCCTTGCAGTGGAAGCACGGAGTCTCAACCACTGGACCACCAGGGAAGCCCTTCACCGGTCATTCTTGAAGCTGGTGGTAGAATGGAAACACACCCTAAAATTAGAAGATTGCGAGCAAACTTTTTTTAATCCCATTTAATGTTGAATTTGAAAATGTCAGCTTAATTTGATTTGGCTACCCAAAATAGAAAACGTTAGCTTCAACTTATTTCTTCAGCAATAGTCTGGCTCTTCTCTGAAGCTACCCTGAAGAAGCAAAAGGCTCTTAATTAGCACTCACACAATAGGACTTAATTCATATGCACATGCCACCGGAATAACCATTCTGCATTAAATTACAGCAGGTGTGAAATTTAACTACTACTGGGAGCAAATGAATTTTGTGAACTACTGTACTATATTTCATGAAAAATGTGCGCCCCCTTTTGGATAAAGAGTGTTAAGACATTTCAATGTGAACTTTAAGTCAATGGCTTAAAAATAAACACAGTTTTGTTTTAAAGACTGTGGGAAAAGAGAAGAAAGAACAGATGGGACAGACACTGCAAAGACAGAACGAACGGGGCTGCAAGGCAAAGATTTTGTGACCGTAAGGCAAAAATGGTCATCTGGAGGACCCAGAATTAGAAGTTTTCTGATAATACTGCTACTACGACTAATAATTATTATAATTATTACTGTGAATCCAGCATCGTGCAAAATGCTTTATATAATGATCACTTTCTGAAGAATTGAGAATTGATTTGGTTTCAATTCTTCAACAGTTTGACATAAATAGTTCTTTTTAAAAAAATTTACTGAAGACATTCATAAGATTGGCAGGAATATAATGAAACATGGGCGGACCGATTGACCTACAATGTCCCTTCCAGCCTAAGATTCTACGATTCTGCAAACCTTTTCTTTCTTTTGACTTTATAAAATATTTTCTTGAATTTATTAACAAGCTATCTTGGCAGTAGATTCATATTGTTATAACAGTGTGTGGGTTTTTTCCTTTCCTATTGAGAGGAAAAAACCAAAACCAACATTTTCTGTGTGTTTTCCTGTGTAACCTTCTATGTAACAGATGCTGCTAATTGCTGGGGATATGATTGGAATTAAAAAGGGAAATACAGTTTATTTGTCATGGAGTTTAAAATCTAGTAGAGGAGACACACAGTACTCAAAGGAGCCCTCCAGTGGCCGTAGAATTATGAACTGAATCAGTGCTCTGGAATAAAGGACTACTGTCCTCTGAAGCTGTGTAACAAAGAAGCTGATCTGTGCTCTGGGTCAGGGAGAACGTCCCTGAGGAAACGGGCTGGAGCTAGGGCTTGATGAATGAGGTGGAAGGCTCCTGTGTGGTGTACAAGGAGAGCCCTGCAGACGGAGCCGACAGTCTGTGTAGGGACCCATGGTGGGCGGAAGTCAGAGCAAGACCAGTGTGGAGGGACCAGTCCAGCTGGGGCTAGCTGCCAGCACTGCTAGGCCTTGAAGACTTTGCTGGGTATTTTGTGTATTTACCCTTCACCTGCATCGCCTCTAGGCCTGAACTTTGCTCCATTCTTCAGGGCTGCCCAATGAGAGTAAGGCCCCTGCAGGTAAGACCTAGGTCTTCTAGATCTTCTCATCCCACAGGGTGTGCAGGTAGTGAATGCTTAATTTATCTGACTTAAGGGTTTTCCCTTCCACCTTCTTATACCTCTACAATTACTGGAAGACACTCAAAAATACCAACCTGAATTATCTTTTAATGGATTGAACAAATTCATCACTTATTTATTTATTTTTATAAATTTATTTATTTTATTTTTGGCTGCGTTGGGTCTTCGTTGCTGTGCACGGGCTTTCCCTAGTTGCGGCGAGCGGGGGCTACTCTTCGTTGCAGTGCGTGGGCTTCTCATTGCCGTGGCTTCTCTTGTTGTGGAGCACGGGCCCTAGGCACGTGGGCTTCAGTAGTTGTGGCACATGGGCTCAGTAGTTGTGGCTCGCGGGCTCTAGAACACAGGTTCAGTAGTTGTGGTGCACGGGCTTAGTTGCTCTGCGGCATGTGGGATCTTCCTGGACCAGGGCTCGAACCCGTGTCCCCTGCGTTGGCAGGTGGATTCTTAACCACTGCACCACCAGGGAAGTCCCCATCACTTATTTATTGTCAAATAGTCTCAGCAGAAAGCAATTCTGCAAAATAGTATTAGGAAGGTGGTATATCTAAAGATCACTGGAAGACCAAATCTTTTAAAAATCTACCTTCTATTTTTCTCACCTTTTTCTTATGAAAATACATAAATATATAGCAACATTGAAAGAATTTTACAGTGAACACCCACTGCTGTGGATTGAATTGTTTCCCCCCTCCCTCCAAATTTGTATGTTAAAGCCCTAACCTGCAGTGTGACTGTATTTGGATTTGGAGGAAGGGCTTCTAGGTGGTAATTAAAGTTAAATGAGGTCGTAATGGTGGGCCCTTAAAGGAAGCACAATCTCTGCCATGCGAGGACACACTGAGAAGGCCTCTGCAACCCAAGGGGAGAGTCCTTGACAGACACCTACCAACTGTGTTGTCACCTGATCTTGGGCTTCCAGTCTCCAGAACTGTGAGACAATGAATTTTGGTTGTTTAAGCCACCCAGTCTCTGGCATTTTGTTGAGGCAGCCTCAGCCAACTAATATACCTATATATTGTACCCGCTACCTGGATGCTACCATTAATATTTTACTTGCTTTTCTCCCTCTTTTTTCTCTCTCTTTTCCCACCCTTCTCTCCCTCTCTCCCTCTATCCATCCTTCAATCCATATTATTTTTTTTGGAACAGTTAGAGTAAATTGTAGCTATCAGTACAATATCTTCTAAATACTTCAACATGCATATCATGAGATTAAAAGGTGTTTTTCTTTTGATGTAAAATTTAAATACAATGAAATGCATACATCTTAAGTGTACATTTACTGACTTTTGACACTGCACACATCTTTGTAAGCAAAACAAACCCCTATTGAGATATAGAATACTACCTTCTCTCAGGAAAGTTCCATCATACCTCTTCCCAGTCAATCCCCACCCCACCATTTTTCTTATTTTTTTCCACAGTAGATTAGTTTTGTCTGTTCTAGAACTTTATCTAAATTGAGACAAATAGTATGTGTTCTTTTGTACAAGGCTTCTTTTATTCAGTATATTTTTAAGATTCATCTGCGTTGTAAGTTTAAGCCCTTCCTTCATTCCTTCCTTCCTTCCTTCCTTCCTCTCTTTCTCGCTTTCTTTCTCTGGACAGTATTCCATTATCTCGAGGTATCACAGTTTCTTTACACAATTTTTTTTTCACAGATGAGCATTTGGGCTGTTTCCAGTTTTGAGTTATTACAAATAATGTGCTATGAATATTCTTGCACTAGTCTTTTTGTGAACATATGTTATCATGGGTAAATAGGATCAGAAGTACTGGCTTATAGAGTAGGTATGTGTTTAGTTTTATAAGAAATTACCTGACTTTTTTCCAAAGCATTGTACTATTTTACATTCCCACCAACAATGTATGGGAATTCCAGCTGCTCTACCTCTTTGCCAACGTTTGATGTTATCAGTATGCAGTGATACGTCATTGTGGTTTTAATTTTCATTTCCCTGATGGCTAATGATGTTGATCACACCTTTGTGTGCTTATTACCCTTCAAACATTTCTTTTGTGAAGTGTCTGTGAAAATCTTTTGACCATTTTTTATTGGGTTATTTCTCTACTGTTGGAGTTCTTTATGTAGTCTACATACCACCCCTTTGACAGATATATGTTTAGTGAATGTTTACTCTCAGTGTGTGGCTTATTTTCTTAAAGTCATCTTTGATGAGCAGAAGTTTTAAATTTTGATGCAGTCTAGTACATGATATAATATATAATGCAATATAATGTATATCCCCCCTTCTCTGTTACAGTTATTTCTTTTTGTGTGCTGTTTGAGACAGCTTTGCCTCACCCCAAGTCATGAAGATGTGCTCCTATATTTTCCTCTAAAACTTTATGGTTTTAGCTTTTCTATTTAAGCCTATGATCTACCTCTAATTAATATTTGTGTGTTTGGTGTGAGTTCAGGGCAAGGTTTATTTTTCATATGACTCTCCATTTATTTCAGCACCATTTGTTTAAATTCCTATTGCTTTGGTGCCTTTGTTGAAAATCCAATGCTTGGGTAAATGTAGGTCTATTTACTATCTTTCAAAAAATGTAAATACGGAGCAATCAACATCCAGAAGTTTCTTTCTTAAAGATTATCTCTTTCCTTAACCTGTACATACCATAATCTGAATAAGAATTTCATAAGGAGGATATAATGACTTCTAATAGACTATTAGAAAAATTGAGACCCTGTAACTTTAAAGTATGAATCAGCGTCTCTCTCTTTCCGGAATTTCACATTCATACTGATAATCAAATATATTGGAAGCCTTATTTGAAAATAAAGAAGGCCTTACAATGCGAAATAAAGAACTAGGTTACTGCTATTATATCCTAATTTAAAGTTCACCATATTTTTTTAAATTAATTTATTTATTTAACTGCTTTCTTTTTTTTTAAATTTATTTTTATTTATATTTATTTTTGGCTGTGTTGGGTCTTTGTTTCTGTGCGAGGGCTTCCTCTAGTTGCGGCGAGTGGGGGCCACTCTTCATCGCAGTGTGCGGGCCTCTCACTATCATGGCCTCTCTTGTTGCGGAGCACAGGCTCCAGACGCGCAGGCTCAGTAGTTGTGGCTCACGGGCTTAGTTGCTCCACGGCATGTGGGATCTTCCCAGACCAGGGCTCGAACCCGTGTCCCCTGCATTAGCAGGCAGATTCTCTACCACTGCGCCACCAGGGAAGCCCAGTTCACCATGTTTTATTATTTAATCAAGATGATCCATTTTCTCTTATTAGAGTCTGATGCAGTTGAATGGCAAGGGATGTGTCTAAGAAATTAGTATATGAACTTAGGTAAGTGATTTCCTTTATTTTCTACTTTTAAAGAAAGAAATGTATGAAAGAAAATAAAGAAAACTATGTATGGGGTTGGATGTTAACTAGATGTACTGTGGTGATCATTTCACAATATACACAAATATTGAATCATTGTGCTGTATATCTGAAATTATTATACCTCAAGAAAGAAAGAAAAAAGAAAGTAATTCTTAGTTCCTATTACACTGGGACACTGTAAAGATAAGGGAGTTCAGGGAAATACTGTAGTGAAACATATGGATAGAATAGTCAAAAATATATAGTATGAGACAGTTGAGAAAAAGAAGGTGTTTTCATTGAACATCCGTGTAGCAGGTATTCTGCTTTGTGTAAAGCTTGTAACCAGGGTATTAACACTCTCCTTTATGTGAGAAGATAGGGAGAAACGCACTGCTCCTTTAGACTGGAGGGAACAAGGCTGTCAGTCTTTCTCGGCAGCCTCTGCTAAGCTTGCCAACCCAGGTGGATTTGCCTGCTCTCGGCTCCAGTAATTCAATAGCCTCTTTCCTTCCCGTTAAGGATTGCCTGACCACTTACACCCTGCCATGAGTCTTTGTCTCATGCCACTCATAAATGCCATGGTTTAAGCACAAAGAATTTTAACATCCTTCACATCCCAAAATAAACAGCAGCTCTGGAAATGTCATAAGGCTTTCATTGTACAGGAAGTGGATTTAAATAACTCACGGGGCACTGTGGAAACTTTCTGATTCTTCCCCCACCCTCCAGCTTTCAAGAACAGACCAATGTAAGTGATTGGAAATAACATACTTTCTAGTTGGGTGTTGATGGACATTAAACATCATTATATGAATGTGTCCTGATGTTTTACTGTATGAGATTTTTGCACTCCTAGTACCTTTTTTAAAGTATAACAAACTCAGTGTTTTAAATAATGCAAGTGATCTTCCATAGCAATTACAGTGGATTTGACTCGAGGATAATTTACAATGTTTTCCTCACCATAATTATCAAAAACAGTACCAAATGATCAGATCTAATAAGCTAGTTTTAAGGGAGAACTATCTCTTGCTAAACCAAGAAGTAACAATGTTAAACCCAAAACTATTTGAAACGAATAACAGCACAATCAGAATCCTAATTGTATTTATTACTTGTATACTAGCCCTGGATATGACCAGGGATTTTTGCACACTTCATGCAGAGAAGTGGGGAAAGAAAAAAGATTATCAGTGTCCTACAAAAGACTTTTGAGGAATGGAAAAGGACCACTTGCGCATGAATGTTTCCCTCATGAAGCCAAAAATAATAAAAAGTTACAGGAAAGTCAGGTGACTAAATTATTGCAGCCTGGAGGCAGGCTCACCTAGAAGCTAAGAATTCTACTGTGAAATACTAGAGTTCTCAGTGCCCTTGACTGTACCAAAAAATAACGTATTAATAAGGCTAATGGTTCTTAACAATTCCTTTCAAGTCCTGTTTTCTGTGTAACGTGGCACATTCTTTTGAAAGAAGCGTGTTTATTCACTTCAATGAGTTGGAAATCTCACTCGCCATGGAAGAAATATTTCACGAGATCTGATGGAAACATTCCCAATCATGGAAAAAGAAAGCACCCCCTAACTTACTGGGTGAAGAAATAAATCTATAAGGAAAGCAAGAAGAGATTTTAATAGTTTGAGTTTCCTTCTCCTGATTATTTTGAGGACTTTGTTTTTCAATTTAGAAATTTATAGGTATAGCATGTGTCCACAGAATCACATTCACACAAAAAGGAAAAAACTAGGTGTGGGCAGTAATATCTCACTGAATCAACCAGTTCTGCGTTAAAAAAAACTTTGTTTCCAGCTTTGTTTCAAAAAGAAACGAAATGTCCCAAAATGGCCACCAGTCATATCTGTTGGCACCTTTTAAAATTTTCTGTAGACACCAATTCATGCTATATTCTAGCTCTGGAGATCAGTTTGTGTGTTGTCTGAATGACCTAGCTAATTCCTCTCTTTAACTTAGTGTTACCAACTTATTGAATGAACTTTTTTTTCTTGCCAACTATCCATTTAATAAAATGGCCCGTTAATGCAGTCAAATCTCACTCACTAGTGTTGCTGTGGTGTCTGTTCTTGTTTCTACTGCCATGAGCTCCATACTTGACTGGTGGGGACACGTTCCCTTTGTTCAGAGTTCCCTTCACTCAACTGGGCTGTCAGTCCTTTGGGAGAAGAAAATCATCATATTCATTTCTATTTGATTCTACTTGTTACCAATATCTTCTTTGAATTTAATCTTTAGCAGATGGTTTATTCATCCAGCTCCTGGCTTCCTTTAGCTGATATCCTTCTTTGCTATACTGTATGTGAAAACCAAGAAGTGTTTGACACCAAAATGTATGATTATTTGCATATGCTGCATTATAGAGATAGTCAAACCATGGAAGAAAAAAGATTTTGAACAAAGTATGCAAAGAAGTACTTCATGTAGCCCCCAAATACTTTCAGATCATAGTACCCATCATAGAATCAGAAAGTCTCGGGCCTCCCTGGCGGCACAGTGGTTAAGAATCCGCCTGCCTATGCAGGGGACATGGGTTCGAGCCCTGGTCCAGGAAAATCCCACATGCCGCGGAGCAACTAAGCCCATGTGCCACAGCTACTGAGCCTGCGCTCTAGAGCCCACGAGCCACAACTACTGAGCCCACGTGCCACAACTACTGAAGCCCACGCGCCTAGAGCCCATGCTCTGCAACAAGAGAAGTCACCGCAGTGAGAAGCCCGTGCACCACAAGTAAGAGTAGCCCCCGTTCGCTGCAACTAGAGAAAGCCTGCACACAGCAACGAAGACCCAACGCAGCCAAAAATAAATAAATAAATAAATAAAATTTATTAAAAAAAAGTCTCCAAGTTGCCACTGATCTTAGAGGGAAGTAGTTCATCATACCTCCAATTCAACTACAGCAGTTGATGAGCAAAAAAACTTTACAGATGCCACATTCCTCTTAGAGTGAATGGCTGTAGCCAATACTGGATGAATGTGTGCTTTGCCTTTGGATACACAGTATTCTACGTGGCCATAGCGTGATATACATTGACCACAGACTTTATTTTTAGATCAGAACTTTGAAGAGAGAAGATAAACTTCTGGGTAAAGATGGTAGATGTACATATTTACATTTGTTTCCTCCTGAAACTCCACCCAAAAGACAGTAAACAGATGTTTAAAAAATTATTGCATGAAACCATCAAGATCAAAGAGATAGAGGAAACAAGAGTATAAAATTTTGGAATCTGGAAATAAGATTCACAAATGGTAAGCTGCTTAACAGAACAGAGAGGATTGGCAGTGAGGAAAGCCAATAAACTACCCAAATTATATTGTAGAACTGCCACAATTAGACAGTCCCAGGCATCTTTGGAGGAAGGAAACAGAAGTGGGGCTAAAAACAGGAGAAGTGGTTGAAAGTCTATTTAGAAGTCTGACACTCATATTTCCTACTCAACCCTGCTCAGTGGGGCAAACGCAAATGGGGTGTGGGATAGTGCGAGTGCACAAAGCTAGATGCAAGTTGTTTAGCCAATTTTCATTAAGTTATTCTGCAGTCAGCAACTACCCAAGAGTTTCAGTGGCCTTCAACAATAAAGGTTAATTTCTTGCTCACATTACATGTCACTTTGGACCAGCAGACAACCCACAGAATTGAAGAAAATATTTGTAAATCTGCTAAGTGTCTAGTATCCAGAATATATAGAGAGCTCTTACAACTCAATAATAAAAAGACAACCCAATATAGAAATGTGCAAAGGATTGAGACATTTCTCCAAAGATATATAAATGGCCAAGAAACACATGAAGTGATGTTCAGCACTGTTAGTCATAAGAAAAATGCAAATCAAAACCACAGTAAAATACTATTTCACACCCACTAAAGATGTCTTTAATTTTAAAAAACTGGAAAATAACAAATGTTGGTGAAGATGTAGAGAAATTATAACCCTCACACATTTCTGGTCAGAATATAAAATGATAGAGCCACTGTGAAGAACAGTCTGGCAGTTCCTCAAAAAGTTAAACACAGAATTACTATATGACCCATCAGGCTCCTCTCTTAGGTATATACACAAGAGAACTGAAAACATGTTCACACAAAAACTTACATACAAATGCTCTTAGCAGCATTGTTCATAATAGCCATATGGTGAAAATAAACCAAATTTCCATCAACTGACGAATGGATAGACAAAATGTGAAACTGGGAAATTAGGAAGAAATGAAATTGTTGTTACTCATGGACTACATATGATAGTCTGTACAGAAAATCCAAGATAATCTACAGAGAAGTTATTAGTATTACTAGAAGAGGTTAACAAGTTTGTGGAATCCAAAGTCAACATTTTAAAAATTAACTGAATTTCTATGTAAATGTAGCCAACAGTTAAAAAAATGGAATTTCTCCATTGAAAAATAAAAACATTAAATAACTAGAAATAAATTTTAAGATAAATTTCAAGATCTTTATGCAGAGAGCCTTAAAATACTATTGAATCAAATTAAAGATGAAAATAAAAGCATATGTCATCAGTCCTGCTCTGACTTTTCGTGGGACCTGGGACAAGAATACAATGGAGGACTGCATATCATATGTCTAAATATTTTAAAGTTATGAATGTAGCCAACAAATGGTTAAATAAAATATATTTGCCTGCATTGACAAATGTATGTTTACAACTACCTGGAAAGCCAGACAGTTTGGACTCTTCAGAATTCTGTGCTGGAATGTAGCCCCTCATTCACAGCCTACATGCTTTCCCCAGTCCCCCTTTCTCCTTCTACCCTGGCTCCGTCTTATACCATACCAGGAAGGAGTTGCATGTGCATGTGTGGACACACCAACCCACACATCCAAGTTCTATCAACAGCACCTGCATCCCTTGGCCACTACTTGACCATCCCTTAATCAATCCTTAGGTCTAAGGGGGTAATTGGTGCATTTCTCTGCCTTTGGGAGGACAGCCCCAGAGAAGAGGCCTGTGCATGTCCTGGAAGAGGGTTTGAGGCCCTTGGAACAGGAAAATCTAAGATCTTGATACCCAGATTATAGTCTAGAAGGAGGGAGTGATGGCTCTGAGCGACACATCCCATTGAACCAGTGGACTCTTGACTCCGTGGGAAGGGGACACAATCCACAGAGCGCCTGAAATTGGAGTTCAGGGTAGAGGCCCCATTTCTCTGAATCTGAGGATTATATTTATTTACATGTTGTGTTCATTAATGGGAAGAATCAATATTATAAAAATGGCAATTCTTTCCAATTGTTCAATAAATGCAATGCTACCCCCAATAAAAATTCTAACAGGTGGCTGGAATCAACTGACAAGTTGATTCTAAAATTTACATGGTAATGCAGAAGTCCAAAATAGCCAAGATACCCTTAAAGAAGAACAAGTTGGTCTCCTTGCTTTACTAGCTATCAAGACTTACTACAAATCTACAGGAATTAAGATGGGGTGATATTAGTCTAATGGAAAAGAATACAGAGCCCAGAAACAGTCCTGCAAATACATAGATAGATAGATAGATATGATTTTGATTAGCAAATCTTGCAATAAATGCTATTGGGGCAACTGGGTATCCATATGGAAAAAAAATGAAATAACTCTCTACATCACGTGACACACAAAACAAATTCCAGGTGAATTGTATACTTTAAGTGAAGGGCAAAACAATCCAGAATGTGGGATATTCTACAAGACGAATGGCCTGGTCTTTTCAACAAATAAATGCCATTAAAAAAAAGCAGAGGAAACTATTACAAATTCAAAAAAATTTAAGAGAAATATCAACCAAATGCAATTTGTGGACTTGTTTGGCATCATGGTAAATATAAAAATTAACTTTTAGGGAATTCCCTGGCGGTCCAGTGGTTAGGACTCCCCGCTTCCACTGCAGGGGGCACGGGTTCGATCCCTGGTCTGGGAACTAATATCCTGCCTGGGATACTAATATCCTGCATGCTGCGTGGCGTGGCCAAAAATCAATAAATAATAACCCAAAACCAACTTTTAAAAAAAGCTAAAATAAAATGGTAGCACAACCCTGTTGTATTGAATCTTAATTGTATTGAATCAAGCCAAAACTAGGTCAAAATTTATTCCAAAAGACCTTACCCCCAGCTTGTCCAACTCTTCAGAGGCCTGAGGCCAACCTGTGGCACCCAGCTCCTTCTTTCACAGAGGAAGGTATCTTACAAATTAAGATGAATTTTGTTGCTGATCGCTCTTGAGGAATTAGTCTTTCATGTTTGAACTAAATGCTTCTGTAGTTCAGGAAACTTAAAGGTCTGAATGAGACAGGCTGGGACCCAAAACCTGGGACCTGGGACCCTTTGCTGCAGTGCTTCCACCTGGACAAACATCTCCTCTCCTCGAGCTACAAAATACAAAGAAACTATAAGGGACTAAAAATAACTGTCTGCATGCACAGTTGGGGCATATTATGAGCAACAAGTTAAAAAAAAGACCAAAAACGCAACTGCAACTTCTGAGGAGTCAGGAACGAAAGCAGGGTACTGCGCATGGTGTCTGCACACAGCACCACCAAGGGGGTGGGCAGACCACCTAAGTCACCCCTCCAGCAAGACCCCTGGACCTGCCCTCTCCCCTCACCCTATATAAGGGACCAGCTCACCCCCACTCCCTCCAGAGAGCGAGCAAGGGCAACTGTTACTTGTTTTTGCTCCCTCGTGCTGCAGCATGAATCTCAATAAAGCCTTGCCTGAATTTCTCATCTGGCCTCTCATCAATTTCTATTGCTTAAGGAGGCCAAGAACCCAGGTCGGTAACATGAAGGTTGCTACTGAGATTAAAGGAAATCTTTGGAGATGCAGCTCTCACTGGAACAGAACTCCCTACATTGTATAAAGTAATAGAAATTGGCTGAAGCATTTATGCCTACTGAATTTGAAAATTTTCATATGGACCCTGACCACTGAGAGGTCAAGAGGGCAGCCCACTGGATTTAAGCACAAGTAAGTACTGTGATGTAACCAACCAAGGCAGCAATAGTTTGTTAAGATTCTACAATATGAGTGATTCTAGGTTTCTTATATTATAAAAATGGACAGTGGAGTTCAAATGTCAAGGCCATTGTTGTAACATTAAAATTAGTATATTTTGAAACTTAGAGAAGTACTGTTGCACCTTAATTTTATAAAATATGACCATGAAATTATTTCTAAGCCTAGCCATATGATTAAGTAAGAAGGTATACCTTTTGGAATTTTAACCTTATTAAAAAATTTAATGCTTTAAAATAAAAATCCTAATGCCAGTATTTGAGAACTTTTTGCCAATTCAATAAAGATAAGAAAAATTAAAATCCATTTACTGAAACAGGGAAATTTACTAATGTTGGATATTCTCTATATGCCAGGCACTGTGCTAAGCACTTCATAAAAATTATTAAATCTAATTCTCAAAACAACTCTGTGAGGCAAATATCCCCATTTTACAGATGAGAAAACTGAGAGGAAACAAAAAATGGAACCATGACTACGATCCAGGCAGCTCTCTTCAGTTACAATGTCCACCATTCTTTCTATTATGCTAGTTGCTTTTGTCAGTGAAGAAATGCTTTCGTTAAACTTTACTTTCTGGTAAGATTAATTTTTACCATAATTTCTAACTATGATAGTCCTCTTTTTTTACCCCTATTTTAAAATACACAAAAATGAGTTCTGTTACTATGGGGTCATTTCATATAAAATATTTATTTAAATATTAAAAGTTGCTTAAATCATATCAAATGTAATGTACATGTAATATGCCATATGGAAAATCTATTATAGAATATTTTGCATAAAATCGATCTACACGGGCTGAAAGTTTTTATTAATCTAGAAAACTTAATCTGGTGTTATTTGTGATTTTATTAACATGGTTGTGTCTATTAGGCAGGTGGATGCACTCAAGCACATGGATACACGTTCATCTATACACACGTGCGCACACACACATACACACGCACACCATTCTTCAAACTGTATTTTGAAGGAAAGTAGAGTCGTAATTATAAGAACAACTCTTTCTTTGCACTTTAGATTTTCATCTGCTTTTCCTGTCTGATTTTCATAGACGATTTCCATAGACGATTTTCATATATGATTCTTATTACTTCCATCTTAAAGTTCGCCCTTTCCTCTCCTCTTCACCTAGACCCTGAGATGCTTAGAGTATTTTACAGCACATTATCTTAATTTACATTCAATGATACTGTCTTCCACTAGCCTCTTTATTGTCTTAAGACTCATCCACGTGCCTATGACAAAGAATTGTCCCTTGGGGCAGTATGGTATGCTGGAAAGAGTTACAAAGAGCTAGGAGAATGGTAGCCTGAGTCAGAAGCCTATTTCTGCCACTTACTACTGTATGAACTTGGTAAATTTCTTCACCTCTCTAGTCTCAGTCTCCACATCTGTAAAATGGAGATAATACCTCCTGTGCCTACCTCCATGGCTATTAGGAAGATTTGGTGTGATAAACTGCTAGATAATTAACAGCTACCTGCAGCGAAGACTGCCATATCAATTCTCCCTCTTTTTAAAAAACTAGCAGACCTCAGACTTTGATGTTCCTGCTTAAAGCTTGAAGCGTAGATGCAGTGTCTGTGGCAGCCATCTTGTGACCAGATGTGAGAGGAAGTCCCGAGAGTCACAGAGACCTGGCTTCTGCCTTCTCAAGCCTCTGGACCAGCCCTGGGCCACCAACCTTCAGATTTCTTATTTGGTGAGAGAAAAACAAACCCCAGATGTTGAAGCCACCATTACCTGCGCTTTCTGTTATGTGTAAGTAAGCTCAATCCCTACCTGACACACTGACCTTGGATGAGCTTATATTGGGTCCTGGACGCTGTGCTAAGCACCTGGCATGTGTTTTGCTCTTTGATCTCCAGGATAGCTCTCCCACAGGAGACTGAGAGGTAGAGAGGTTAAGCAATGCACCCAATGTCACATGGCTTTGCTAATGGCTGTCACGTACTCACAGAGGCCTCAACAATTGATTCAGTTATTTAATTATTGTCAGAAATATGATACAAGATCACACCCTAAACCAAAACAATTTTTTCTGGCCAACATCTCCCAACAATTCTATAGCTCTGGTCACATCAACCTGATTGTGTTACCTGGGGTCGATTTTGTGGCTACTCTGTCTCACAGCAGTGTCATCAGGAAGTTGTACTCTGAAAATCACACATTCTATATATGGCATTTTTTCCCTTCATGGTTGCAGTTGGTAAGTCTAGGTTTTGCGAATGTTCCCATGTAAATAACCAGGGACATGATCTATGACAGAACTTTGGGAACTAGCTCATCAATTTTTGGGGGCGTTAGAGTGGACCCAAAACTATCTGAGTAAAATCTTGGCCCTGCCCTCAAGGATTCTCTATGAGGATGTGATAATGATAAAAATAATGGCTTCTAAACATTTTTTTGAGTGCTAAGTATGTGCTAGGCATGATTCAAACCACTTTACAACCACATTACATACTCATTCTGTCCTCACAACACCTCTGTGGCAGGTAATACAATAATCTCTATTTTTCAGGTGAGGAAACCAAGACCAAGAAATGTTGTTACTTGTCCCACATTTCCGAAGTGGGACAGAGTGACACTAATAAGTGACAGAAAAGGAATTTGAATCCTGGAAGGCTGACTCTAGGAATACAGTTGTCCCAATATCTGAGGGGACTTTGTTCTAGGACCCACACAGATACCAAAATCCAAGGATGCTCAAGACTCATATAAAATGGTGCAGTATTTGCATATAACCTATGCATATCCTCCAGTATACTTCAAATCATCTCTAGGTTACTTATAATACCTAATACAGGGTAAATACCATGTAAATAGTTGTAAATACAATGTAAATGCTATGTAAATAGTTGCGGGTACCCAGCAAATTCAAGTTTTGCTTTTTAGAACTTTCTGGAATTGTTTTTTAATATTCTTGATCCGAGATTGGTAGCATCCGCAGGTGTAGAATCCATGTATACGGAGGGCCAACTGTATGTCCTGTCTAATAAGAGACTATTCATTGATTATCAAAGTATACACTCTATGTCTTAATGGGTAACATGGAATAGCTACAGTTCAGAGGTCCATCAGAAAACTCTCACTGCATGTTATAATTGTGGTACCAAGACAGAGTATTCATTGAGAATTTTCTGAAGAATATGAAGTGTATCTATATTCTTGGCTCACGTCAGCATCATCATTTGGGACCATGTTGCTTTGGTTCCCTTTAGAACTGACTTTACTGTGCTTTGGTATTTTGCAATTGACTTGTGTTGAGGGCTGGTACGAGAAAGTTTTACAAAGCTTTTGTGGTTACTGTCATGATCTTTTTGGAAGTGTTTTCTGCTCCATCACATAATGTCATTATACGAGCGAAGGACAAACAATCCAACACAAACTGGCTAAAGCAAAATTGGAAATTATTGGCTAATGGAATTGAAAAGTCTAAATGTGCTTCATGGACAGCTTAATCCACGCTCAAAGGATGTCAGCAGGATTTACGTTCTCTCATCCCATCTCTCTTTATCTTGACCCCATTCTCGGACAAGCTGTGCTCTTGAGATCTCTCAACAGCGGCAGCGGCAGCTCAATGCTTTCTCAAGTGCAAGTTCAGAATCTCTGCCCCAGAAGTCCAGGTGGTCTGATTAGCTCTCACTGGGTCATGTGCTTATCTCTGAACCAATCCCTGTAGCCAGGGGCATGCATGCAGTGCATTCAATGGTTTTGTCTGAGTCACGTATTCAACCTCTTGTCAAGGGGGAAGTTGAAGCCAAATCCAGAAGATGCACATAGATCATGGGTGAGAAGAGGATGGCCTCCCAGAGGAAAATTTTGTTTAGTTATCAGAGTAAGAGTGGATGGGCGCTAGGCAGGAAAACCAGTACACTCCATTATAGTCGTCTTTACACATTTGTGGGAGAAATTCTGGCTTGATTTTATTTTATGGACACTGTGACCATTGTACCTGATTGTGTCCATCATATGCTAAGAAGGAGACTTGACACTCTCTTTCCTGACCTCCTCCACTAACTGTAAAAGACCCATGGCATGAATGCTGTAAGCTTTATTTCATACTCCTAATATTTTCTCCTTATATTTCTTGCCTCATCTATTCATGTTTTCTTTTATATTACGTATTTTATAAGCTGCTTTGAAATTCTTTTGGAAAGAGAAAGCATATAAAGACTTTAAAATGTTATTTTTAATATTGGATATGTTCATACTGTATAAATATCCAAGCTAAAGGTTCCCAATATCTTCCCAGGAAAGATTAGCACAGCTATTAATATGATTCCTATTTATAATTCTACCAGAAAAAAATAGAATATATTTTAGTCTCTGCCTAGACCAATTATTCTCCACTTGTCTCGCTGATAATTTTCTATATATAATCTCTTAAGATTCAATGTAACTATCAGCTTTTTCCCCTTGGTTGCATCTTCTCCCATGGCCAGATCCCCAAGGTCAGTAGGTGTTCATGCTCCTATTATTTGTTTGTCTGTGGAAAGAGCTCCCAGAGGGCAAGGGCTGCCTCATTCATGTCTGTATCTCCAACTCCTAGCATAGCGCAGAAGTAAGTACTCAGTAAAAGTCCATGAAAGAAAAGAGAAGAAGAAAGGATGGAAGGGAGGAAGGAAGGAAGGAAGGGAGGAAGGAAGCAAGAAAGGAAGGGAGAAAATGATCTTTTTTTTTTAACGTCTTTATTGGAGTATAATTGCTTCACGATACTGTGTTAGTTTCTGTTGTACAACAAAGTGAATCAGCCATATGCATACATATATCCCCATATCCTCTCCCTCTTGCATCTCCTTCCCACCCTCCTTATCCCACCCCTCTAGGTGATCACAGAGTACCGAGCTGATCTCCCTGTGCTACGCAGCTGCTTCCCACTAGCTATCTATTTTACATTCGGTAGTGTATATATGTCAATGCCACTCTCTCACTTCGTCCCAGCTTACCCTTCCCCCTCCCTGTGTCCTTAAGTCCATTCTCTACATCTGTGTCTTTATTCCTGTCCTGCCCCTAGGTTCATCAGAACCATTTTTTTTTAGATTCCATATATATGTGTTAGCATACGGTATTTGTTTTTCTCTTTCTGACTTACTTCACTCTGTATGACAGACTCTAGGTCCATCCACCTCACTACAAATAACTCAATTTCGTTTCTTTTTATGGCTGAGTAATATTCCATTGTATATATGTGCCACATCTGCTTTATCCATTCATCTGTCAATGGACACTTATGCTGCTTCCATGTCCTGACTATTGTAAATAGTGCTGCGATGAACATTGTGGTACATGACTCATTGAATTATGGTTTTCTCAGGGTATATGCCCAGTAACGGGATTGCTGGGTCATATGGTAGTTCTATTTTTAGTAGAAAATTATCTTTTAACCTAGAGAATGGCTTCATCACAAATGACTCTATGGGTGAATACTGCCTACGGTTAGTAGATGTGATTAGTCATTTATCTGGCAGAAAGAGATCTCCCCTAACCCCAGCATAAATTCTGATTAATTTCTTAATTTATATAGTAAAGGATTCATAACACAAGTATGAAGACCATAAGAAGATAGGCTTCCCCTTGGCGCCCTTCTATGCCCACACAGAGATCCAAAGTTATTTTCTTAGCTGCCTGACAGGTTTTGTTGCCACCCCCAAAGAAGTCCTTTAGAATGACAGAGGAACGAGAATCTCTGTATAGCATTTGTTTGCCTAGTAATAGAGGCTTTAAGGGGTTTTGAGAAATTGGTTTTCTTTGGGAATCACTTAAGTTTCCCATTTCCTGGTAAATATTTTTGGTAAAAACATTATCCTCTTGGATTTCAGAGGAAGTTAAAAAAAAAAAAAGAAAGAGCTTGAAAGCATTCACAAAGTAATGGGCTCTCCTAACACAGCCATTCATTTGAAGGTATGTCTCTCTAGTCTAAATCCAAATCCTCCAGTCAACACAAGCCTGAAGTCTACTGTTCCTTCTCTGTGAATCCTTTCTGCCTCAAGCTATGATCTTCAAAGTTCTCAGAGGGTTGGACTTGCATGTTGTTTCTTATATTTTTATAATACTGTTTAATCTGTCTGAAGATTTAGAATGTAATGATACTGTACAGACATCATGACGATGGGCCAACTGATACAGATGAGAAATATTCTATTATCGTGAAGTTCTAGTTCTTTCCCACTGTTTAGTCAATATACATTTATAGCAGTTATTTATTTGGATATCTTAGCACATATTATCTTGAAGTTATAAAATAGATCTTCATTTAAAAAAACTAAAAAACAAGCCAGCTTGGGATTCTGTTTTCCCCAGCTAATAGGTATTAGGAATGCACTTATCTGACAGGTCAGTTTCTATTATTCCTGAAAGGAAAAGCTTTATATAAACACAGCTACAAAATCTTCCCCTAAATAGTCTGCCAACCCCTCCTTACCCAATACAAACAAACAACAAAAACAACAAACTCCAGGGACTTCCCTGGTGGTCCAGCGGTTAAGAATCCGCCTTCCAATGCAGGGAACACGGGTTCGATTCATGGTCGGGGAACTAAGATCCCACATGCTGCCGGGCAACTAAGCCTGCATGCCACAACTACTGCGCCCGTGCACTCTGGAGCCTGCGGGCCACAGCTAGAGAGCCTGTGCACCGCAACGAAGAGCCCATGTGCCGCAACTAAGACCCAACGCAGCCAAAAATAAAATAAAAAAATAACAAAAAACAAACAAACAAAACAAAACAACCCCAACAAACTGCAGGCCCTCCTTTATGTATTTTTCTTCCAGTGAGTTGAATATTTGAAAAATGTGTCAAATAGCAATATTGGACCCATTGTCTGCATTCTGGCCACCAAGGACCACAATAACTTTGGTTATTAGAACCAGGAACACAACATCATTTTCATAAGTAAGTTTCCTTACTTATGCGAGAACTGAGTTCTCTCAGAAAGGTGGTACATACTAGACGTAGACTTTCAAGTCAATTTAGAGCCAAAGAAGTTACAAGTTCAGTGGCGGATTCTCAATGTGGGGATTTTGTAGCACTTAGTTTTAGTGCTTACATTTCTAAGGAAAAAAAAGAACTGAGTTCTCCTCAGAAAAGTGGTACATACTAGAAGTAGTCTTTTAAGTCAATTTAGAGCCAAAGAAGTACAAATTCGGTAGAGGATTGGAAACTCTGTTCTCAAACCAGTCAAGGTCCAGGGTTTCAGCAGGTGGCGCTTGTCCCTCTGGACCAGTGCTCCTCCAGCCGCCATCAAAGGAACCAAGCTGGAACTACCACTTCCCCAGTGTGTGGAAGCAAAAGGAGAAGTCTGGGTGATGGGACAAAGAGAAGGCAAGCTCTGAGGTTAACCCAAGGTGTCTCAACTACCCCAGCTACTCTTCCTTAGGGAGGCTGACTCATAGCTTCACTTTATGCAGCAGAAAGACTCACATTCATGCCACAAAAAGTAGTTATTCTGTCCTTGTGTGTAACATTTTTCTTTCTTAAAGAATACTAGTAATGATTGCAAGTTGCAGCCGAGTCTCTTGCCAACTCTTCCTCCACAGTATCTCTCAAATCTGTCTACTCTTTTCCATCTTCAGTGCCACCTCCATATGAGTCTATGTGACATCACCTCACACCCGAGGTACTGCCTTGCCTCCACTCTTGCCCCATCCATCACCTTAAAATTCATTCCCCAAACAACTATACTCCGATAAAAATTAATTAAAAAAAATTCATTCCCCACACCGTAGCCCAAGTGAGGCTCTTAACATAAAAATCAAAGCAGATCACATACACCCCCTTACCTGCCTAAAACCCTTCAATGGCTTTCCATTTCTCTTCAAGTAACGCTAGATGCTTTGCCTTGATTTACAAAGCCCCATATTATCTGATCCGTAGCTCACCTTGGCCTCTATCCCCCTCACTGCTCTCTAACCGTCCTCACCTACTCATAATTCCTAGAAGACCCTTTAGGTCACCTGTGTTACTTACTGCCTTGCACTTCTTGAGCCTTCTGTCTGAAACACTTAACGGGACTCTTAACAGGTCTCCATTTAAATGTTATCTCCTTAGACAGGGCACCTTACATTTAAAAAGTAGCCCAATTCCTCTACCCTGTTATCAGTGCTGTGCTGGTAAATGTTTAACAACCGGCTCTCAGGGGAATAGGAAGAATCCCTGACTGCTGGGGTTTGCTTATTTCTGTGGTGTAAATACTGCTACCATAGCTGATTTCAGGCTACTGGTGTGAAGTCCTTAGGCCTGGTAAAACTTTTGAAATGTAACAATCAGCTCTTGTGAGCTGGTGTGAGCTGGCCCCAGCCCACCACTGCATTATTCTCCCTCACACATGTCTGCTTATTTCCTTAATGGCACCCATGGAAACCCGTACACTGTGTATTTGTACGTTTGTTTTTGGTTTGTCTCTAAAGCTTATAGACAGAGATTAGAATGTATGGTCTAGGAAGGAGGGTCTATTTCAGCCCTAGCCCAATTCTTATCAATTATAAGTTTTCAAAAATTATTTATGAATTAATGTTAAGCGCTCATTCCACCCACAAAGGTTTGTAGTTTTTTTTCAAGCCTTTTCCTTTTCTTAGCTTTCTTAAATTAAAAATATTTTCTTATTTCAGAAAAAAAAATGTTATTTTACTGTTTTTAAAATTCAGAAGGCCAGGGACTTCCCTGGTGGTCCAGTGGTTAAGACTTCGCCTTCCATTGCAGCGGGTGCGGGTTCGATCCCTGGTCAGGGAGCTAAGATCCCACATGTCTTGTGGTCAAAAAACCGAAAAGAAAAAAGCATAAAACAGAAGCAATATTGAAACAAATTCAATAAAGACTTTAAAAATGGTCCACATCAAAAAAAAAATCTAAAATTCAAAAGGCCAAGAAGGAGCTAGGATGTCTGGTAAGGAGGGCATGGAGGGAGGAAGGGCTAAGAGTGTAACAGGAGTTACAGGGTGTCGTATGGAATGAAGTGGAATGAGTTTGTGGTTTGAAATTCTCAAGTGAAATGATTTTTAGTCTTTATGTTAGTTAGAAAACAAGCCTATCTTCAGTGTAGAGCATGTCTGCCTTTTGTTATGTAAGGTGTAAGTTTCTCCTTCACACTGTTAGTCCATGCCCAGCACAGGGCCTGGCAGATAGTGGGTACTCACATATTTATTGAGCAATGAATAATGTAAAAGCTCTTGATTTTGAACGGTAAGGGCCATTCTACAATGGTAGGAAAGTTCCCAATCAAGTTAATAAAACACTTATTGAGTGTGTATCAGATATCGTTAAAAAATTTTAGGCACTTTCTATGTGCAGGAAGCTAGAGTTTCTACATTCTGGTTCGGCCCATTCTCCCAAGTAAGCCTGTAGGCACACAGAGCCCAGACACAGAAGCACCCCCTTCCAGCTCACCTTAAAGCACAGGAGGTGGAGATGGCAGAGAGAAGATAGCACCTGGTGTCTAGGAGTGGATGGGCCCCTGGGGAATTCCCAGGACAGCATTCCCTGGGGCAGAAACTAAGCTGTTGTCCTCCAATGAAGTCACCTACCTCAAAGGGAGTTAAAACATTCACCACTGCTGCATTTGCCCATGTCTCCCTTCCAAGCTTTGTCCTGGGTTGGCCAAACACGTTGCTCCCATTTACATCAAAAATAGAAAGAAAGAAGGAGGGGAGGGAGGGAGAGAGAGGAAAAGGGTGGGAGGGAGTGAAAGAAAGAGAGAGAGAGAGAAAGGAAGGAGGAGTGAATCTTTACATTAAACAGCTTTTTCTAAGTCTACTGTTGGCCTGGGTCTGAAACACCAAGAGGACTCTTCACCTCTTTCACCTTTGCCTACTGCAGAAAACTCTAGCACGAAGGAACACTTTTCTGTGAAACCAGTTCCCTTCACATCACCCAAGTTTCTCAACACTTGTTTTTGTTAATAAGTAGACGTGGGTTTGAAAGACCTCCTTGTTTCAGGCATCTTTTTTTCTCTTGCCTTTTTGTTCTCTGCCATTCTGTCAACCATTTTGCTTTTCTCCACCTAAAGAAAATCCCACAATGGCGGACAAATGATACTAATCTGTATTTAAAGTATCTCACTTCACTTAATGCTGCTGGGGTTCTTACAGCTGACTGACTGTTGGATGTATGAAAAGATTGGACCAGGTTCTTGTAAAACTGGTTGTCAAATCCTAAATTTTGTAGCTGTTCCAAGAATCACTGGGTTTTAAAAAATGATCCCTGCAGTGTAAAATGTTTTATTTTCTATAAAATTCTTATGTTTGACAAATATATTCATAGAGTACTTTAACACTAGAGTTCAACTACTGTACATTTTTTAGCTGACATAACGTTTCCAACACCCTGAAAGTTTTCTTATTACCCCCCTTTTTTTTACCTGCAGGCCTGAGACCTGAATAACTTGCCCCAGGTAGCAAGCCAGTCAGTAATGGAGGGATGTCTCCAATGAACCAGAATATCTTACCACTTTTATTTCTCTGCAACATAACTTATGAATTTACCAACATTGAATGATTTCTTTACTGTGCAAAGACATCTTCCATGATTATAAAAATAGTTAAATTTTCATTGTATATAAAAGATTTATACATATGGCTTAATATTAAGCTATGAAAATAATTTTTAAAATCCAGGGCCTAGTAAAGATTAGGATAAGGCAAATCAGGGAAGGGCTTAACAAATAAGCAGTCAATCAAATGTTCAATCATGTGTAGAGATAAGATCCTTACTCTTAAGAAGTTTACGATCAATCTGAGAAAACAGAGAATAAACATTCTCTAACTGATGCTAGCACAAAGAACTAGTGTCTGTGCAAAATACAAGGGTCTGCAAAATGGCAAAATAAGGAAAGAATTCATAAACATTAAAGTGTGCTCAGAAAAATCACAGAAGTTTTCCAAAAAGAGCATGGTGAATATGCGCATTGACGGGGAAGGAGGAGATTGGTCAAAGCAAAACTCAAAGGTAGAAAATTTCAAATTTCAGGGGCTTCCCTGGCGGTCCAGTGGTTAAGACTCCGCGCTTCCACTGCAGGGGGCATGGGTTCATCCTTGGCGGGGGAACTAAGATCCCCGTATGCCGTGTGATGTGGCCAAAAAAAAAAGAAAATTTCAAATTTCATACCCTGAGAACATCGTCACTTGTAAGCCAGACTATCCATTTCATTTCAGCTTCTCCCCCAGGAAGGGAAGTAGCACTACCGCATTCAACGTGACTCTTCTTCATTTCAGAAGCAGGGGGGTGCGCTGGAACCCTTGCAGAGGGTTAGGAGAGCTTGCCCATTGTTAACATTTTAGGAATTTTGCGAGGCCATTGACAACATGTCATCAGAAGTTTGCAATCTGCCAAGGTGGGAGTGTTTACACCACAGAAATTGGCAAATGCTACAAATCAGCCCCTCACGCCCACTCCACCCACCAGTGGTTAAACATGTACCAGCCCACCTGGAAGACTGGCATTTTACAGTCAGGGAGCTCTTAGTGTAGTTGTGTGAGGAGGAGAAAGGAGATCCATGGGAGGGAGCAGGAAAAATGAGTGAGGATTCAGAGGCGGGGGTAAAAAAGAAAAAGGTGGAGGAAACCACCTTCAGGAAGAGTGAGGGAGCGAGCTGGGCATCAACAGGACAGAGACGTGTCCAGAGGTGAGTGGAATCACCTACATTATATCTTTAGGTGACAGTAGGGTTGCTTAGAGCTTTGTATTATGTGAGAGTGCTGAATTGAGGTTTTTTTTAAAACATCTGGTTATATTGTGCCCCACTCCTAGCATTTTTATGAAGCTAAAAGTATTGTGGCTTTGCGGTATGGCCTGACCATTTGTTTCTCTGCTCATTGCAGCAGATCCAGAACAATTCTTAAAGAATTTGGGCCCTGCCTGCAAACACTCGTGCTGCTCACCTCTGCATCAAGATAGCAATGATTCCTTACGCTCAGTTTTCTCGGGAGGACGTCAGCTCTGTCCCCAGATTCCCTGTGAGGTGTAGAGGTTCACAGTTGACTGGCCACATAGTGTTCTGACCCTCACATACTTGCCATAGCTGTACAGACCTAGCACGTTCAACACCGCATTCATGGTCTCTCCACACTTGCCTCTTCTCCTACAATCCAAGGCTTGCTCATTGTTATCTAAGCAGTTACCTACCCCAAATAAAAACTTGGGCATCATCTCAGGTTTCTCTTTCTCCCTTTGTCACCCATGTCTGATCCAGCTGACAAGACCTTTAGAATCTGTTTCCAGTTGCCACTGAGACTGCCTTACGTCAAGTCCCTTGCTTGTTCCCTAGAGTCCCACAAAACCTTCCTGATTATCTGGGGTCTGTGCCCTTAACCTCCCCATCCTTCAATCTATGCTCCATATTAGAGACATGTTTAGAAAGCACAAATCTGATCATGTCATTTCCCTGTTCTTCCAAAAGTGTTTTAGAATTTTCATGATAAAGTTCTAACTCCTCACATCAGCCCACAAGGCCTCATGAAACAAGACTTATCTACTGCTCTGGTCTCATTCCTATGACTCCTCCAAAGCCACCCTTCAGTCCAGCTCCTCAGACCTCTTTAGATACGCCCTGCTGTTCCTACCTCACGGCATCTGCACATTCTGTGCCTTCAGACTGGAATTCCCATATGACTCCCCCAATCCCTCCACCTACGTTGTTATTTAACTAACTCCTACTCATCCTTCAGAATACAGCTCAAAATCACCTCTGAAAGGAAATCTTTTATGACACCCAGATTGATCCACAGGTCTCTCTCCTGTGCTCTCTGATCCTATGGAACCTGAGTACATTTCAATCACTCTTCCTGTCACACAGTTGGGAACCTATCTGCTTCCATTACTACATGGCAGGGATCACGTCCTCTTTGGCCTTGCGTCCCCTTTGCCCAGAACTTAGCTGATGCTTGACACAGGATTTTGTAATTATTAGTTGTGGACCTGATTTTCCTTGTAGCTGAGGCAGGTAGCTTGAGAATGCAGGGGTTAGATATGATGCAGGCAGTAACACGATATGGGGAGTAATAAGTATTTGGCTCCAAAGTGTAAGGGTTGGAAAGACAAATGTTTCATGACGGATTGCCTTATCAACATTACTGTTGCAGAGAAGAGATTTAGAGTGAAGGAAAAGCTGGACTTGGCACAAGGACATTAATGGAGGCCTTAGGTCAGGTCGCTACAGGGGAATAACATGAATGGCACAGAGGGATGGGAATTGGAGCAGAAACCTGACGAGCATTTGTTAGTTCTGGATGTTCCAGATGCTTTACATGCATCATTTCACATCATCCTCACAATCACTCTATGAAATAGATTTATTCCTGAAAAACTGAAAGTAAAAAATAAAAAGAATTACCAATAAGGAAGCTAAAACTCAAGGTTCAGATGACAGATGCAACCTTTCCAATGGTTGAGCTAGATTTAAACTGATTTACTCCCTCATAAAACCACACACTTCCCCCTGCCCCATACTCCTTACTGAAGTAGAAAAGGATGTAGGAATAAAGGTGGTAGAATTTAACTTCAACCTCATTCTTCCTTCAACTCAAAAACATTTATCCATGGAAGGTGGCAGGAAATTAGGATAATAGCTAAAATTCACAACTGGATCAATGGAATATTTTTTTCCAACAGAGAAACTTAAGTTATTTAAAAGGCAAACACATCTTTCTATATTTCTGTTTAATTTCCACGCAAAGTTGTGCTCATTGGGATAATTCTAATACTGTGTTGAGGCTTTGCAAGTGCATGTGACAGAATAGCATCAGGGTCCAAGGGCCAAGGTGAGAAAATAAAGAGCTAGGTCCCGCTGTTCTCTGTTCAGACCTGCCCCCATTCCTCACGGCCCACTGAAAACTCCATTCCAAGAGCTCTGCTGCCCTCAGACACCCCACTCTCCACATCAGTGTGAGAGGAGGACAGGGAGAGAGAAGGGACATCGCCTTTTGGGGGGATGCTGAGTTTGTAGATTGGAACCCTCCCTTTCCCCTCACCTCCCTTTTGGGGAGAGGGGGGATTTTACCTGGTACTTCCTGCAATCTTTTTACAAGGTTGGCGGAACCTAGAACATGTTTCTCATCAAGATGAGACTGATGATCGTCTCTTATCAGAAAGTTGCTGAGCTGGATGGTCTGAGTGCAGAATGCTGATGGGATATGAGAGAAGCTGGGGACCCTGGAGAGAGTGTGACCGTGGGGCTGCCTCAATGCCTGCTGTCTGGTGTGACAAGGGAAGGTGAGTTCCCGTGGGCCAAGTGATGAGAAAGCAATGTTTCTTTGCCTCAAAAAAAAAAAAAGTTCACTTTAGCAAGGTGTTCTTATTTCTGGATAAAACAGTGAAGCAATCAGCTGTGCTGCAAGAGGCTGAGCTGGACTTGGCCCACTGCCCCGTGTCCTCACCAACAGGACCAGCCCACCTTCCCCTTTATTGAACACAGAAGGGCCACCATTAGTGAGGATGTCCGTATGTGGCCTTCCATATCTTAACAAAATGAACTTCACTCTATCCCCCTCTTCAATAACACCCCAGCAGGTTAGGCTCTGGTTAAATAGTTTCCCCTGAGGGCGGGCCTTGTTAAGAAGAATGGAGTGTGCTGACATATTTCAAAATGGTTCCTTTCCCCCTCTCCCTGCTGGAAGCGCAAGAGGCTTTTTCTCCAATGTGTGCTGTGGGAAGCTGGTCGACTTCTTGGAGGTAAATCTCAAAATATTGCGGGGCTGGGAGTTCCCTGGCGGGCCAGTTGTTAAGGCTCTGCGCTTTCACTACCATGGGCGCAGGTTGATCCCTGGTCGGGGAACTAAGATCCCACAATCCACGCTACAAGGCCAAAAAAAAAAATTTATATATATATATATAGTGAGGCCCTGTTATTACTGGGTCCCCCTGGAGTTTTTTTTTTTTTTTTTTTTAAATTTTATTGAAGTGTAGTTGATTTACAATGTTTTGTCAATTTCTGCTGTATAGCAAAGTGACTCAGTTATATGTTCATTATGGTTTATCACAGGATATTGAATATAGTTCCCTGTGCTATACAGTAGGACCTTGTTGTTTATCCATCCTATATATATCAGTTTGCATTTGCTAATCCCAAATTCCCAGTCCATCCCTCCCTGACCCTTTCTCCCCCTTGGCAACCACAAGTCTGTTTTCTATGTCTGTGAGTCTTTTTCTGTTTTGTAGATATGTCCATTTGTGTCATATTTTAGATTCCACATATAAGTGATATCATGTGGTATTTGTCTTTCTCTTTCTGACTTACTTCACTTAGTATGATAATCTCTAGGTCCATCCATGTTGCTGCAAATGGCATTATTTCATTCTTTTTTATGGTTGAGTAATATTCCTATATATATATATATACACACACACACACACACACACACACACACACACACACCCCACATCTTTTTTATTCATTCATCTGTTGATGGACATTTAGGTTGCTTCCATGTCTTGCCTATTGTAAATAGTGCTGCTATGAACATACCCCCTGGACTTGTCTGCCCTGAGCCTCCAGCAATTGTCAGTGACAGTTCCGGTTCTCCTCCCTGAGCACACGTTCTACTCTGCTTCTACTTGGGGAATAGCTAATGAGGATCTGAGTTTGGCATTGTGGGTCCTGTGAGAATTCAATTAAATAGTAATGGGGCAGGGGAAGGGGCAGGGGGATGCTGTGATGCTGGGAGACGAGAGCTGCATTGTGAGCTTGAAAGAAGTACTTGCCTCAGACCATGACGTTGACCTTTTAGATCATTTCTCAGGAAGAGCCTGACTCCATCTAAAGATCTCTAACAAAGAATCTCTGCTTTTGTTTGGTTACATCCAGAAGTTAATAGATTGTAAAATTTTCTCCTGGTTGGCTTTTTAAAATCAGCTTTATTCTGTTTCTCTCTTTGTGTGGTTTTTGAATATGTTCAAGTTCAATATCATCGCAATTTAAGTTCAACATCATTTTGAGACATTCCTTTCCTTCTCTTCTTCAAGTTTTTTCAAGAATTCCCTTGTCTAGAATTCATTCAGTGGCCTGCTTTCTTTTGAGAGAGAAATGTTTAGCAACTATTCTTTGGCTGCAAAAATGCTGAACAAGTTTTTTTAAAAAATAAATTTATTTATTTATTTATTTAGGGCTGCATTGGGTCTTCATTGCTGTGCGCAGGCTTTCTCCAGTTGCGGAGAGAGGGGGTTACTCTTCTTTGCGGTGCGTGGGCTTCTCACTGTGGTGGCTTCTCTTGTTGCGGAGCACAGGCTCCAGGTGCGTGGGCTTCAGTAGTTGTGGCACTCGGGCTCAGTAGTTGTGGCTCGCGGGCTCTAGAGTGCAGGCTCAGTAGCTGTGGCGCACAGGCTTAGTTGCTCCGTGGCATGTGGGATCTTCCCAGACCAGGGCTCGAACCCGTGTCCCCTGGATTGGCAGGCGGATTCTTAGCCACTGCGCCACCAGGGAAGTCCCTGAACAAGTTTTAAACACTTGGATTTCCTGGCTGGCACTGATCCCTTGCCTTGTTACATAAAGGGACCCCCCTACATCCTTGAAATTCCAGGGGAATATTTGTGTTGAAGTTTCACTGTTCTAGGATTATTGGGTAAGGTAGATATAGATGAGTAATCGCTGTGCAGTTCAAAGATGATGCAAACAGCAGTATTATTTACAGCGAGCAGGAATATGTACGCTGAGAGCAGAGGGTGATGGGCAGGCCTGCCGCCCTCATTGGGTGGCTGGTCTGTCCTTTGCAGGATCACAGCTCGCTTCCTGCCAGGGCTATGGTGGTTGGCACGGAGATTTGGCACCGAGGTCAGAGACCCCTTCTCTCTTAAATCCGGCCACATCACTTCAGATTCCTGGCACATGTTTTGGAGGACTCCTCTTGCTGTTTGTCTCAGGGCTACTTTACCCTAGGAGTCTGCAGTCTAAAATAGAGGCTTGACATAAAAAAGAACAAAATGTTGCCATTTGCAGAAACGTAGATGGACTTGGAGGGCATTATGGTAAGCGAGATAACTCAGACAGAGAAAGAAAAATACTGTAGAATATCACTTATATGTGTAATATAAGAAATACAACAAACTAGTGAATATAATAAAGAAGAAGCAGACTCACAGATGTAGAGACCAAACTAGTGGTTACCAGTGGGGAGGGGGAGGGGGGAGGAGCATTATAGGGGTAGAGGATTGAGAGGTACAAACTATTAGGTATAAAATAAGCTATAAGGATATGTTGTACAACACAGGGAATATAGCCAATATTTTATAATAACTACAAATGGAGTATAACCTCTAAAAATTGTGAATCACTATATTGTTTACCTGTAACTCATATAATACTGTACATCAACTATATATACGTCAATAAAAAAATAAAATAAAATTAAGAGGCTTGACCCTGCCCCAGTGGTAAAATGCAATATTCAACCTAAACAGAAATTAAATGTTGCCACTTAATGTGTTAGTAATTATTAATATGCTCAGTAATAGTTCATATGATAAATTGGTTAATTATACAATTCATTGTCAATGATAACACTTCACAATTAACTCGTTTCAGGTGCTTACTCTGTGTTGCACTTTATTGGTTTGTAGAGACTCATTTAATCCTCACAATAGCCCTGTGAGATGGGAACCATTGTTAACCTTGTTTTTTCAGGTGAGGACACTAGAGCAAGGAGATTTCAAGAAACCTGTACAAAGTCCCACAGTCAGGAAGCAGGGGAGCTAGGATGGAATTTGAGCGGTCGTTTTTCTGACTCAGGCAGTCTGACTCCAGAGCCTGCCCCTGAGTATGTGTCCCAAGGTTTATCCCATAAAACACACTACAGACGAGGCAATGAGAAAAACGAAAGGGGGTGTTGTTCTGGACTGAATGTTGTGTCCCCTATCAACTACCAACTGGCATTTTCCATTGGCACTTGCCATCTACCTCTACAAGGATTAAATCAGGAGCCGCTGCAGTTGCTGACCTTCAACACCCCCTGAAAGGAGTTCAGGTGGAGAGCAGAAATGAGGAACTCTGTGCGCTGGGAAAAACTGGCAGAACAGGTCTTCAGATAGTTAGATATTTTCAGAAACCAAATTTATGAGCCCAATTCTTGCATCTCCTCACACCTAGAAAAACATTAAAATCCTTCATGGTGAAGTCTGCTCCTCGTAACCTTCAGGAGACTAGAAGAAACCTTTTACAAAAAATATGTGCTTGATTGCATGCATTCCCCGTTCACCAAAATCACATATATACTGGCCTTCCCCCCGCCTCTTTGGAGCAGTTTCTCTGAGCTATCTGAAATGCTGTCTCCTAGGCTGCAGGCCTCATTTTGCCCCAAGTAAAACTTGACTCACAGCTCTCATGATGTGCGTTTTTTCAAGTCGACAGTTATTACGCTCAAATTCATATGTGGAAGCCCTAACCCTCAGTGTGATGGTGTTTGGAGAGGGGTCTTTGGGAGGTAATTAGGTTTAGATGAGGCTTGTTTCTTCTCCCTCTGCCCTGTGAGAACACAGCAAGAAGGTGGTCATCTACAAGCTGTGAAGAGGGCCCTCGCCAGGAACCAAAATTGCCAGCACCTTGATTTTGAACTTCCCAACCTTCAGAATTGGGGGAAATAAATGTCTGTTGTTTAAGCCATCCGTCTATGGTTTTTGGGGTTTTTTTTTTTTATAGCAAGTCAAGCTAATACAGGAGGATTCTCTTTAATCAAATCTATTTAGAAAATGCTCTGTACTCACTCCCTATCTGAAAGGACTCACAATGTCTATTAGGAAATCAAAGGCTGTGAAAAGTCCTGCAGTAAAGAAAGCTATTTACATTTGTTTAACCAATTCTCAAACTTTTTTTGACTATGGAACACCCACACACACACTTATGAATCCTTCACAAGATACATTTGAAAGGGGCTACAGGTGAGACTGCATGCTTGTTTCTAGGTGGGAGTCAGAAGCGTGTGTAGGGGAGGCTTGGTAGGCGAGCCCAAGAGAAGTGAAGCAATGCAGGCAGAGCAGAGGACTGCTTCCAAGAGGACGGTGAGAGGCGCTGCAGGGAGAAGAATAACCCGGATAGTGTAGAACACGGGGAAGATCTGCAATGAGGAAGGCGGTCTTGGGGTAAATCTGCTGAGAGCTAACTGTCAAGGGGAAAGTTTAGGGCCTGCCCTGCACAGAGGACTTGATTTTCAGAACAGAAAGGACATTCCAATGTTGTGTTAATTTGAATAGAGGAGGAGAGGATAACAAATGACACTCAGAATTAGTGTCATCTGCTGGGAAGAGCCATATATGCTGTCACTTAGAAATATAATGCAGGCTGATTTCCTAAAGTGTTAACTTCTTTCTAGGAAATTATAAGAAGTGAACTCAAATGGAAGACCCAGCTGAGCAAGAAAGTAAGATCTTGTTTGTCCATAGCAGGACCCAATAAATCTTTGCTGAATATATTTAAAGGACAAAAGGGGAGGATTAATTGCACAATTTGGATTTTGTGCAAATAAAATATCTACACTAATTATTTCATTAAATATTGGCATATATTTCATAAATATAAAATATTTGCATGAAAATGAAATGTTTCATTATTATTGACTAGTTAGATATTTTTAATAGTTTACACTTATTGCAGGGTAGGGGTCGGGGGAAGAAGGGGAGATCGCTGGCAGAAAGATGGCAAATTGCACAGAAAACCATCACTTTGCTGTGTGATTTCATACTGAGATTTCAGTCTGCTCTTAGCTGAGGGGGATCGACTAGATAGCCTTAAAGATTCCATCCAAATCTCACATCCTGATTCCTTGTCCTTCAGAACAGGCTAGAGCAAGTTTGGAAAAGAAACTGTTTTATTCAGAGGTAGGAACACTTAATACAATTCAGATAGTATATTTGTAATGGGTATTTAACACATAGATCAATTGTGCAAATAGAATCAATTTGCGTTTTTCTTAAGCAGAAGAATATAAAGACATACGGGCCTCCATTATTTAACATTTAAAATGTTGATATAGTAAACGTAAACCTCAATACAGAGACACAGGCTTCCCATATTCTCTTAAAAAAAATTTGAAGTTTGTTTAACATAAATATTTTTTTCTGGAAATTGGAATGTATTGAGGTTTATCACATGTTACACAGAGCAAACAGGCTATTTTCAATTTTCGTGTTCATATATTCACCTATAATTGCAAATTGCATACAACTGATGTTTTCTCTTGTGTAAATGCTAAGTGGAGTTAGCAAATGTCATGATTATAGTGCCATCTATTGGTGAAATGTATTACAACATCCATGGGGTGCAAGACAACTGAGCTGCTTGGGGAAAGGGAAAGGATAAAAGGACAGATTAGTCACTGATTATATAGTTAAGAATGGGGTTGAATCTACCATGAGACAATTAGAAATTCAAACACTGAAAAGGTATTTGATGATATTAAAGAATTATTGCTAATTATTTTTAGGTGTCATGTTGGTATCGTGGTTATGTTAAAGCATCCTTATCTTTTAAGAGATTTGGGCCCATGTCTGTTCCACTATCTGTTTCTTATGGCCTGTGAGCTAAGAACAGTTTTTACATTTTTAAAAGGTTGAAAGAATCCAAAGAAGAATATTTTGTGTCTTAGGAAAATTATATGAAATTCAAGTTTCATTGTCCAGAAATAAGGTTTCACTGGAGCATAGCCACGCTCATTCGCTGACATTTGTCTAAGGCCAAGTTTGTGCTACACCAGCAGAGCTGAGGAGTTGCAGAGACCATAGGGCCGGCAAAGCCTGGAAATGTACTTCCTGGCCCTTTGCAGAAAAACTCCGCCCACCCTGCCCTAGAGCTTGGCTATTCTAAGCGTGGCCTGTGGACCAGCGGCCTCGGCTTTGCCTGGGAGGCTGTTAGGAACGGGGAATCTTGGTCTCTACCCCAGACCTACTGACTCAGAATCTTCAGATCCCAGGTGAGTCCTACTCACATTAAAGTTTGAGAAGCTCTGGTTTAGAGGGCCCTGCTCGGGTCATCCTCTGGTTGCACCCTCCCCAAGGTGCAGGCAGCCAGAGAGGACAAGGGGCTGCATCCATCTGGGCCCCTCTCCCCGCCAGGCCATGCTCTGAGCACCTAAACCCTAGAATCCCTGCTCCAAGCACCAATGCAGGCCTCCTTCCCTCCTGGGGCCCATCTCCTAGCCCGACAGGTAGTCAAGATACAGCTGTTTATGGGGCGGGAAGAGGGTGGCCTGAGCTTGGACTTGAAGGCTGGGTGTGCTCTTGCTTGAGCAGCGGATTCCTCATGGCACAAAGCGGGTCAGAGTCAGAGGTGGGAAGAGCAGGGGGAGGGCTGGGGGCTGGGGCGGTGCTCTCTCTGCTGTCCTACCTTCCGGCTTGGAGCTCCAGAGTCCAGGAGTCCCAGCCTGCCAGGTAGTTACGAAGGTGCACTCGACAATTTGTTAGCTTGATTTATAACTTTTAAACATATGGGCTTTCATTTATACCCTTGACCCGGGGCCCACAGAGGTGAATGGCAGGTCTGTTCAAAGTGTGTTCAGAGGACCCCTGCATCAGAATTCGCTGGGTTGTTTGTTAAAAATTCAAATTCCCAGGCCCCATTGGTGTGACCCCCCCCGGATCAGAATCCTTGGGGCTGGAGCCTAGGAATCTGCATTCTAACCACTCCCCTGGTGATTCGGACCCACAGCAGAGTTACAGGAGCGCTTGTAATGGGGGAGCGTGGAGAGGCGCTGCCCCGAGCGGCAGGAAGCATCAGGGAGAAGAGAGGGAGGTCGCCAGGTCAGAGGAAGGTGCTGACCACGAGCTCACACTGCTTCCTGCTTCTCTCATGAGTTCTGCTCATAACCCGGCCTGATGGCTGCAGGGAGAAGCTGCCAGAACAGGGCAAGGGTGTCCTCCTGCCCACCGTGGGGCTCTCGGGGGCTGCCCTGCAGAAGGAAGTATCCGAGTCAAGGTGCAACAGGGAGCAAAGGGGCTGAGGTGCCTGAAGGGACCACATGGACCCAACCGGGGAGTTAAATCTCTGGGCAGGTGAGACCTCCTGGGTCCTGCAGGGCACATGGGAGGAGCTGGGACAGACTGTGCGGTCCCACCGGCCTGGGATCAGGGGTTGCATCTGCCATTTACAAGTTGTATGACCTTGAGCAGGTTCCTTAAGCTCTGTAGGTTTGTTTCCTTGTCTATAAGATGGGGATCCTAACACCCTCTAGGCTTGCATTAGAATTAAACATGATAATTAAGTAAAAACATACCCTGTCACACAGAGCAGAATAAGGGGCGGCTGCTGTGTTTTGGGGAGCTTGTTACCTTACACCTCTGCACTTCCTGATGCTTGACGTCATAGGCACTTGTCACTGGATAAGACCAGTTTCTCAAACCCCAGGCACAGGAACAGCCCTGTGACAGACCCGTGCTTGGCCAGTGGCCTAGAGCTCCCTGAGCTTCCCTGCTCAGGAGCAACTCCTGAAGTGACTGCCGAGCTGCTCACCGTGTACAGCTCCCGGGATACCCCTCCCAGCAAACCACACCTTGGGACTCACGCTCAGGTCTGTGATGAACTAATGCTGGGCTTGTATGAAACCTCCAGGGACAGCTGTGCCATACTGAAAACCACCACCGGGGGGCAGCAGAATCCAGACGTCCCGGTGAGGAGAGTGGAAAGGCCATGGACTGAGGAGCCAGGAAGGACACACAGGGGGCAAGAGGGATGGAGGGCCTTAACCTCGCCCTCCTCCTTCACCTCGCCCTCCACACACAGAAACAAACACTCCCGCTCCTGCAGAGTCACCTGAGCACTTTTACTGTCTCCTCGTCCAGGTACAGTCCTTTATATCTTCAATATGGCAAAGGCCAGTGGTTTGCAAACTTGGCTGCAAATTCGAATCACCAGGGGAGCTCTGTAGAATCCCAGCGCTGAAGCCTTATCTCAATTCAATCAGAATCTCAGGGAAGGGGAGGCAGGAATCAACACTTTTTAAAACACCACAGGGGATTCCATCCTGCAGCCAAGTTTGAGAACCACTGTTGGAGACAAAATATCTCATTTCTTCCCAAATGGCAGCTGCTTTCATTGCTAGAGGCCTCCTCCAAGAAGCCTTCCTAACCAATGACACTTCTTCTCCTCCATCTGTCCACGGGTCTGTCTGTAGTTGGGGCCAGCACTTTCCACATTTGAATGTGCCTCCAGGTCACCTGGGGATATTGTTAATATGCAGATTCGGACTCAGGAGGTCCAGGTGGGGCTGAGAGTCTGCATGGCTAGGAAGCTCCCAGGGGCTGCCCCCTGCCGGTGCAGGGCCCACACGTGGCAGGGTCTGTGGGAGAGCAGCCTCTGTCTGCACAGGCGCCTTTGCGATTGTTCTTGGGCCTTTCAGGGCTCCTTTTCTGCCTTCCCTGCTACGAAGGGAGAGCGGCAGGTTTCCAGCTCTTTCCCATCCTGCCTCTCATCCCACTCGGGCCCACGGTGTGAACACAGACCTGCACACACACGGAAAGCTCACCAGTGACTGCTGAATGAATAAATGAGCAAATGTGGTGAGAACAGCTCTGAACCTGGAGTCTGAGACCTGCTCTGCCCCCTACAAACTATGAGAATTTGACCAAGAGACGGCCTCTCCGAGACTCAGTGACTTCACCTGTTCAATTTCTGTCGTAATTTCATTGTGAGAGCAAATGAGATGCATGTGTGGAAGCTCCTTTTCATCCACATAGTAGCGTCTTCCTTTCCCTCCCTCTCCTACTTGGCACTCTTGTCTAGGGCTCCAGCCTTGTCCTTCACACACCCCCTAGGATGTCCTGTCTGTTCCCCAGTCTCCACGTCTCCACCCCCGACTCAGACTTCCCTCCCGAGTTCCACATGTCTAACCAAACGCCTACCGTCCATCTCCATCTCGTCCACCCACACGTGTGTCGTGGCTAACACATCAGTAACCAAGTTTACCATCTCTTTGCGTCTCCCAAGACACCTCCTTCGCTCATACATCCTATCACCATTAAGTCCCAGAAGGGGAGCCGCACATGGAGAGGGAGGAGTTGATCTAGGGTGGGTGGGGTGGTGTGGAATCAGCTGGCAGGAATTTGGGATGAGGATAGAAGACCACCGAGCAGCTTCGGGGAGGCAGCCATCAATCCTAAGTCAAGTCAGAGCAGAGTCATGGCATTCCAGTCCTGACCAGGCAGGCAGAAAATCTATCAATCAATCAGTCGGTCCAGCTGGCTCTGATCTGTGCAGTTGGGCTTGGGATTGTGGGAGCACAAGAGGATAACCAACCCAGGATGGTTTAGCGGGGGCCCTACCCCCAGAAACGGAGCTGGAGGGTGTGAGGTAGGAAAGGAACCTCCTTCTGCAGCTCCAGTCTGGGCCCCCCACCTTACAGTACAGGGGCGCAGCCTCACCAGAGGCCCTAAGACCCTCTGGGCACAGAGCACCTGAACTCTTTCACACCCTGCTGGCCACTTCCCGGGCCAGAGGAGGAGCAGGGAAGCCCACAGGTGACGGTACTCAGTAGGAGCAGCCGGGATGCGGCTGGCACAGGTTCTGGCACATTCTGTCTCAGAGAATGGCTGGAGGATCTGATGGGGCCACGGAGGTCATCTCCTCCCAACTTTTAGCAACTCAGCAGAGAGCTGGGGCAGCAGATTTGGTAGTTCCTGTTATGGGTTGAGTTGTGTCCCCTACCCCCAAGTTCATACATAGAATTCCTCATCCTCAATCCTTCAGAATGTGACCTTGAGGTGTTGCAGATGTAATTAAGTTGAGGTCATTAGAGCTAGTCCTAATCCAGCTTGTATGATTGGTGTCCTTATGAAAAGGGGACATTTGGACACAGGGAGAGCACCAGGGGAAGATGCAGGCAGAGATGGTGGTGCTGTGTCTCCAAGCCAAGGAACACCAGAGACTGTCAACACATCACCAGAAACTAGGAGAGAGGCAGGGAACAGACTGTCCTCACAGCCCCCAGAGGGAACCACCCCTTCCCACACCTTGATTTTGGACTTCTGGCCTCCAGAACTGTGAGAGAATGAATTTCAGTTGTTTAAGCCGCCCAGTCTATGGAGCTTATCATGGCAGCTCTAGGAAACCCCTACAGGTCCCAGAAGAGTTGGTCCCTACTGAGCTCCAGATGCTCCCCTTTCTAACTATCACTTCTCCCATCAGGGAGCTTCCACAGCCATTCGGCTGTTCCCTGATCTCTGTCCCCACAAATACGTAGAGCATGCGGGAGCGGGGAACAGGGGGGACCCTTAAACACTGGCCCTGAGCTGCTGCCGCCCCGTCGAAGCCGTGGGACACACCCAGGGACTCCAATACTTCCCGCCCACACCGTGAGGCGCTGGTGTGTGTGTCCCTGACCGCTTAGCAGAGACGACCCAGTTCAGCCCACGGAAGCCGAAAACCCAGGGGACCTGTAAGTTTTAACACGCTTCTCACCAAGACTGTGATTTATGCTAACATGTCATGGGGTCCCGTCAGCCTCATCCCTTCTCTCCCCGCCTGAGCTAAGCATCACTGTCTCATCTGTTCCACTGATCAGTCTCCAGACAGGTCTGTCCCCGCCCTTATGCCACCTCCATCTTTATCCCCTCTGCCACCAGAGCGATCCTCCCAAAAGGCAAATCCCATCAGGGCTCACCCCCCTCAGGACCCTTTACCAGTCTTTGATGAAGTCCTCCTCCATCCTCATCCCTGGTCATTTTCTGTGAGCGCTCTCCCCCCTCACCCCCTCCCAGTTCCACTGAGACACAGGCCACTGCCCGTGGGCCTCCAGCCCTTTCTGTGCACGTGGCTCCTTCCTCCTGGTCTCACATTCACTCCCTTCCCTGCAGGAAGCCCAGGCTAACCTGCTCTCAGCTCCCCCGGACCGATGGGGCCATTCCTCTTCTCTGTGCCCATCACAGCCTCTTCTAACCCCATTAGAGCCTGGTTCTATTGCGTTGCGTTACTTCCTTTTAATTTCTCTTTCCTCCACTAGTGGGCGAGCCCCTGGAGGGCAGGGGTTTGTGTCTCCAAAGCTTAACAGCCTGGCACAGAGCAGCCCTTGAGCAGTTTCTGCAGAATGAGTTCTTCAACGACTCGTAGTGTGGTCCCTGGACCAACAGCGGCAGAATCACCTGCTAACTTGTCACAAGTGCAAATTTCCGGACATTCCCCAGACCTGCTGAGTCAGACTCCAGGGGTGGGGCCCCTGGGTTCACAAACCCTCCAGGTGATTCTGATGCACACTCAAGGTCAAGATCAGCTGAATTTTTAAAATGAGAACTTCAGGAAATAGGATGTCAATGGAATTTGCTGTTAGTGTTCAGCCTAGACTTAGACATCACAGGGTGGTGGCTGGTTGAGAGAAGAGCTCTCCCCTGGTCCCTTGTCACTTGGAATCACTGGGCATTACGGCCGCCTGGGGTGCCCGCTGCCCGTCTCTTCCTCAGCCCATGTTGTACTGTATCCCCTCCCCAGGGTGCTGTTAACATACGCGAAGGTCTCAGGAGTGTCCTGAGCAGATACCCAGCGCCCAGGGAGCCCTGGATTCTAAGCGCCGTGGCCGGTGCAGTCAGGCGCCTCAGTGTAGTCGTGGCAACGGGTTCTCATCCTCACTCTTAAATTAAATGCATTTTGTCAAAAATAAACAAACAAACAAACAAAAAAACAAAACAAAAACCCCACATCGAAACAGAACTCAAAGCTGCAAAGAATAGATTGCTCACTGAAGATGTGGGCAGGAAGGGGGAGGAACAAAGTGGGCGAAGATACTAAAAAGGTATAAACTTCCAGTTATAAAGGAAGTCATGGGGATGTAACATACAGCACGGTGACGATAGTTAATACACTGTATTGTATATTTGAAAGTTGCTAAGAGTAGATCTCAAAAGTGATGATGGATGTTAGCTAGACTTACTGTGGTGATCACTTTGCAGTATATCCAAATATCAAATCATTATGTTGTATACCTGACACTAGTATAATGATATGTGTCAATTATACCTCAATTTAAAACAAAATTTGTCAAGGGAGTTAGAACGCTATTTATTGCCTTAGAGTTTCGATTTTACCTGTAGTGATGTGTCCCCTCTCTTTTAAAGTTTAGTCTAAAGGAGTTGATGATGTGGCTTTTTTTTTTTTTTTCCAGCCTTTAATTTTTTAAAGGCTTGGTTCTTGGATGTATTTGTTGTGGTTAACATTTGGTGTTTTAAAAAGAGAGACAGGAGGAGATTAACCAAGATGGCGGAGTAGAAGGACGTGCTGTCACTCCCTCTTGCGAGAGCACCAGAATCACAACTGGCTGCTGGACAATCATTGACAGGAAGACCCTGGACTTCACCAAGGAGGATACCCCACGTCCAAGGACAGAGGAGAAGCCACAGTGAGACGGTAGGAGGGGCGCAATCAGAGTAAAATCAAACCCCATAACTGCTGGGTGGGTGACTCACAGACTGGCGAACACTTATACCACAGAAGTCCACCCACTGGAGTAAAGGTTCTGAGCCCCACGTCAGGCTTCCCAACCTGGGGGTCAGGCAACGGGAGGAGGAATTCCTAGAGAATCAGACTTTGAAGGCTAGTGGGAATTGGATTGCAGGACTTTGACAGGACTGGGGGAAACAGAGATCCCACTCTTGGAGGGCACACACAAAGTAATGTGTGCATCAGGACCCAGGGGAAGGAGCAGTGAGCCTGGGGGAGACTGAACCAGACCTACCTGCTGGTGTTGGGGGGTCTCCTGCAGAGGCGAGTGGTGGCTCTGTTTCACCGTGGGGATAAGGACACTGGCAGCAGAGGTTCTGGGAAGTTCTCCTTGGCGTGAGCCCTCCCAGAGTCTGCCATTAACCCCACCAAAGAGCACGGGTAGGCTCCAGTGTTGGGTTGCCTCAGGCAAAACAGCCAACAGGGAGGGAACCCAGCCCCAACCATCAACAGTCAAGTGGATTAAGGTTTTACTGAGCTCTGACCGCCACAGCAACAGGGAGGGAACCCAGCCCCACCCATCAACAGTCAAGTGGATTAAGGTTTTACTGAGCTCTGACCGCCACAGCAACAGTCAGCTCTACCCACCACCAGAGCCTCCCATCAAGCCTCTTAGATAGCCTCAACCACCAGAGGGCAGACAACAGAAGCAAGAAAAACTATAATCCTGCAGCCTGTGGACCAAAAACCACAGTTACAGAAAGATAGAGAAGATGAAAAGGCAGAGGGCTATGTCCCAGATGAAGGAACAAGATAAAACCCCAGAAAAACAACTAAATGAAGTGGAGATAGGCAACCTTCCAGAAAAAGAATTCAGAATAATGATAGTGAAGATGATCCAGGACCTCGGAATAAGAATGGAGGTAAAGATTGAGAAGATGCAAGAAATGATTAACAAAGACCTAGAAGAATTAAAGAACAAACAAACAGAGATGACCAATACAATAACTGAAATGAAAACTACACTAGAAGGAATCAATAGCAGAATAACTGAGGCAGAAGAACGGATAAGTGACCTGGAAGACAGAATGATGGAATTCACTGCTGCAGAACAGACTAAAGAAAAAAGAATGAAAAGAAATGAAGACAGCCTAAGAGACCTCTGGGACAACATTAAACGCAACAACATTCGCATTATAGGGGTCCCAGAAGGAGAAGAGAGAGAGAAAGGACCAGAGAAAATATTTGAAGAGATTATAGTCGAAAACTTCCCTAACATGGGAAAGGAAATAGCCACCCAAGTCCAGGAAGCGCAGAGAGTCCCATACAGGATAAACCCAAGGAGAAACACGCCGAGACACATAGTAATCAAAGTGGCAAAAATTAAAGACAAAGAAAAATTATTGAAAGCAGCAAGGGAAAAACGACAAATAACATACAAGGGAACTCCCATAAGGTTAACAGCTGATTTCTCAGCAGAAACTCTGCAAGCCAGAAGGGAGTGGCAGGATATACTTAAAGTGATGAAAGGGAAGAACCTACAACCAAGATTACTCTACCCGGCAAGGATCTCATTTAGATTTGATGGAGAAATCAAAAGCTTTACAGACAAGCAAAAGCTAAGAGAATTCAGCACCACCAAACCAGCTCTACAACAAATGCTAAAGGAACTTCTCTAAGTGGGAAACACAAGAGAAGAAAAGGACCTACAAAAACAAACCCAAAACAATTAAGAAAATGGTCATAGGAACATACATATCGATTATTACCTTAAACGTGAATGGATTAAATGCCCCAACCAAAAGACATAGACTGGCTGAATGGATACAAAAACAAGACCCATATATATGCTGTCTACAAGAGACCCACTTTAGACCTAGGGACACATACAGACTGAAAGTGAGGGGATGGAAAAAGATATTCCATGCAAATGGAAATCAAAAGAAAGCTGGAGTAGCTATACTCATATCAGATAAAATAGACTTTAAAATAAAGAATGTTACAAGAGACAAGGAAGGACACTACATAATGATCCAGGGATCAATCCAAGAAGAAGATATAACAATTATAAATATATATGCACCCAACATAGGAGCACCTCAATACATAAGGCAACTGCTAACAGCTATAAAAGAGGAAATCGACAGTAACACAATAATAGTGGGGGACTTTAACACCTCACTTACACCAATGGACAGATCATCCAAAATGAAAATAAATAAGGAAACAGAAGCTTTAAATGACACAATAGACCAGATAGATTTAATTGATATATATCGGACATTCCATCCAAAAACAGCAGATTACACGTTCTTCTCAAGTGCGCACGGAACATTCTCCAAGATAGATCACATCTTGGGTCACAAATCAAGCCTCAGTAAATTTAAGAAAATTGAAATCATATCAAGCATCTTTTCTGACCACAACGCTATGAGATTAGAAATGAATTACAGGGAAAAAAACGTAAAAAGGACAAACACATGGAGGCTAAACAATACGTTACTAAATAACCAAGAGATCACTGAAGAAATCAAAGAGGAAATCAAAAAATACCTAGAGACAAATGACAATGAAAACACGACGACCCAAAACCTATGGGATGCAGCAAAAGCAGTTCTAAGAGGGAAGTTTATAGCTATACAAGCCTACCTAAAGAAACAAGAAAAAGCTCAAGTAAACAATCTAACCTTACACTTAAAGAAACTAGAGAAAGAAGAACAAACAAAACCCAAAGTTAGCAGAAGGAAAGAAATCATAAAGATCAGAGCAGAAATAAATGAAATAGAAACAAAGAAAACAATAGCAAAGATCAATAAAACTAAAAGTTGGTTCTTTGAGAAGATAAACAAAATTGATAAGCCATTAGCCAGACTCGTCAAGAAAAAGAGGGAGAGGACTCAAATCAATAAAATCAGAAATGAAAAAGGAGAAGTTACAACAGACACTGCAGAAATACAAAGCATCCTAAGAGACTACTACAAGCAACTTTATGCCAATAAAATGGACAACCTGGAAGAAATGGACAAATTCTTAGAAAGGTATAACCTTCCAAGACTGAACCAGGAAGAAATAGAAAATATGAACAGACCAATCACAAGTAATGAAATTGAAACTGTGATTAAAAATCTTCCAACAAACAAAAGTCCAGGACCAGACGGCTTCACAGGTGAATTCTATCAAACATTTAGAGAAGAGCTAACACCCATCCTTCTCAAACTCTTCCAAAAAATTGCAGAGGAAGGAACACTCCCAAACTCATTCTATGAGGCCACCATCACCCTGATACCAAAACCAGACAAAGACACTACAAAAAAAGAAAATTACAGACCAATATCACTGATGAATATAGATGCAAAAATCCTCAACAAAATACTAGCAAACAGAATCCAACAACACATTAAAAGGATCATACACCACGATCAAGTGGGATTTATCCCAGGGATGCAAGGATTCTTCAATATACGCAAATCAATCAATGTGATACACCATATTAACAAATTGAAGAATAAAAACCATATGATCATCTCAATAGATGCAGAAAAAGCTTTTGACAAAATTCAACACCCATTTCTGATAAAAACTCTCCAGAAAGTGGGCATAGAGGGAACCTACCTCAACATAATAAAGGCCATATATGACAAACCCACAGCAAACATCATTCTCAATGGTGAAAAACTGAAAGCATTTCCTCTAAGATCAGGAACGAGACAAGGATGTCCACTCTCACCACTATTATTCAACATAGTTTTGGAAGTCCTAGCCACGGCAATCAGAGAAGAAAAAGAAATAAAAGGAATACAAATTGGAAAAGAAGAAGTAAAACTGTCACTGTTTGCAGATGACATGATACTATACATAGAGAATCCTAAAACTGCCACCAGAAAACTGCTAGAGCTAATTAATGAATATGGTAAAGTTGCAGGATACAAAATTAATGCACAGAAATCTCTTGCATTCCTATACACTAATGATGAAAAATCTGAAAGAGAAATTATGGAAACACTCCCATTTACCATTGCAACAAAAAGAATAAAATACCTAGGAATAAACCTACCTAGGGAGACAAAAGACCTGTATGCAGAAAACTATAAGACACTGATGAAAGAAATTAAAGATGATACCAACAGATGGAGAGATATACCATGTTCTTGGATTGGAAGAATCAACATTGTGAAAATGAGTATACTACCCAAAGCAATCTACAGATTCAATGCAATCCCTATCAAATTACCAATGGCATTTTTTACTGAGCTAGAACAAATCATCTTAAAATTTGTATGGAGACACAAAAGACCCCGAATAGGCAAAGCAGTCTTGAGGCAAAAAAATGGAGCTGGAGGAATCAGACTCCCTGACTTCAGACTATACTACAAAGCTACAGTAATCAAGACAATATGGTACTGGCACAAAAACAGAAACATAGATCAATGGAACAAGATAGAAAGCCCAGACATTAACCCACGCACCTATGGTCAACTAATCTATGACAAAGGAGGCAAAGATATACAATGGAGAAAAGACAGTCTCTTCAATAAGTGGTGCTGGGAAAACTGGACAGCTACATGTAAAAGAATGAAATTAGAATACTCCCTAACACCATACACAAAAATAAACTCAAAATGGATTAGAGACCTAAATATAAGACTGGACACTATAAAACTCTTAGAGGAAAACATAGGAAGAACACTCTTTGACATAAATCACAGCAAGATCTTTTTTGATCCACCTCCTAGAGTAATGGAAATAAAAACAAAAATAAACAAGTGGGACCTAATGAAACTTCAAAGCTTTTGCACAGCAAAGGAAACCATAAACAAGACGAAAAGACAACCCTCAGAATGGGAGAAAATATTTGCAAATGAATCAACGGACAAAGGATTAATCTCCAAAATATATAAACAGCTCATGCAGCTCAATATTAAAAAAACAAGCAACCCAATCAAAAAATGGGCAGAAGACCTAAATAGACGTTTCTCCAAAGAAGACATACAGATGGCCAAGAGGCACATGAAAAGCTGCTCAACATAACTAATTATTAGAGAAATGCAAATCAACTACAATGAGGTATCACCTCACACCAGTTAGAATGGGCATCATCAGAAAATCTACAAACAACAAATGCTGGAGAGGGTGTGGAGAAAAGGGAACCCTCTTGCACTGTTGGTGGGAATGTAAATTGATACAGCCACTATGGAGAACAGTATGGAGGTTCCTTAAAAAACTAAAAATAGAATTACCATATGACCCAGCAATCCCGCTACTGGGCATATACCCAGAGAAAACCATAATTCAAAAAGACACATGCACCCCAATGTTCATTGCAGCACTATTTACAATAACCAGGTCATGGAGGCAACCTAAATGCCCATCGGCAGAAGAATGGATAAAGAAGATGTGGTACATATATACAATGGAATATTACTCAGCCATAAAAAGGAACGAAATTGAGTCATTTGTTGAGACGTGGATGGATCTAGAGACTGTCATACAGAGTGAAGTAAGTCAGAAAGAGAAAAACAAATATCGTATATTAATGCATGTATGCGGAACCTAGAAAAATGGTACAGATGAGCCAGTTTGCAGGGCAGAAGTTGAGACACAGATGTAGAGAATGGACATATGGACACCAAGGGGGGAAAACTGCGGTGGGGTGGGGATGGTGGTGTGCTGAATTGGGCGATTGGGATTGACATGTATACACTGATGTGTATAAAACTGATGCCTAATAAGAACCTGCAGTATAAAAAAACAAACAAAACAAAACAAAAAAAAAAAAAAAAGAGAGACAGAACATAATGTTATGAGCTCCTTACTGGAGGGCCGCGTGCTTTTACTGTTTTTCTCCCAGGCCTAGTGCCTTGCCTGCCCCCAGCAGGTGCTGAGCAAAGGCTGGATTTTAACCACGCAGGGAAAGACTCTGGTGGGGCGTTTGAGAGGCTGGGGAAGGACTCCTTTAGGACTGAAGACTGTGTGCACAGGAGGAAACGGGGGTGACTGTGGCCCTGTCCCGAGGGCACGGGGACAGGTACCACCACTTGAGTCCTGCCTCCTCTCTGCTTCATCTCGAGACTCCTTCTCTCTCCAACCTGAGCTCCAAGTCGCCTTCATCCCTTTCAGCTCCTCGAACTCACCGACCCCTCCTTTGTTCTGGGCCTTTGCACCTGTCTTTCCCCTGCCTGGGACCCTCTCTACTCTTTACTGACCGACTCTTCCTCTTCTTCGGGTCACAAGTGACACACGCTCTGCCCAGCAGGACTCCTCGTCCTCCGTGAGTGAGGCCCCCTTCCCTGCCCTCCCGCTCCTGACTCTCCCATGTCTGCTCCTTTCTCGTCTCCTTTATCCTTCAGCCTGGAAGAGCGGGACCTGTGTCTCCTCCACGGACCCCAGCACCTGTCTCGGAGCCTGGCGCACAGTAGGGCTCGGTACTTGCTGGGTGACTCTGGAAGCACACAGGCTGTAGGTGAAGAACTTTCCAAGTCCCAGATGTGTCCACTTGCTTCTCATTTCCCCTTGGACTAAGAACTTAGCAGCTAATAAGCCCCAGGCAGGAGGTGGGTATCAGAAGAAGAGACAAGTGTATGATTTAAATAGAAGATAGTTGGAGAGAGAGGAAAAGAACTTGCTAGTTCAGGAAGCACGTGGCCAACAGCCAGTTGCTGTGATTCGCACAAAGCCTGTCCTGTCGTGTGTGAGGAGGGCTCCCAGGATAAACGTGCCGTGGAGACTTTCCCTAAGGGCTCACTCTGGCTGATTCTCTGATATGTTGAGTCTCTGTGGACAAGGCTGTAAATGGAAACTGAACTTGGAGGGAAACACATGTTGCGTCTCTTTGTATAAATGGTTGTCACTCTCCACCCCAAACAAGCCACTTTAATAGGGACATCACAGAAGTTATAGTGTACAAATCTCTCATCCACTCCCAGGGTAGAGAGGACATTGGATATCATCTAGTCCCATCCCTCGACCTTTGCAGGAGTTCCTTCTGCAGATTTTGATGACTCACAGCCTTCGTTCCCCGCTTCACTAACTTACAAGGCAGCTAGTTCCACATGTGGAGACTTCCGGTTGCTGGAAAATCCCCTTTAGCCCAGTGCCTTGTATGTGGTTGCTGTTTATTAAATTAGATAAACACAGACAACATTTACAATCAGGACAGTAGAAATTATTTTAAAGTAATGTTGTATTGTTTTTTGATAAAAGATTGTGGGAAAATTGTCTTAAACTATATTGAAGTCGTTATTGAAGGGTAACCAAATAGTTTATGAAGTAAATTTCTTCTTTTAGAGGCCTTTGAGCTGATAAATGCAGAGGAATAATAGAATTGGAATATTGCTGTTTTGCAACCTCTAATGAAATGATGGATGAAGGCAAATGGTTTTCAATGACTGCTAAATGATTAGGTGAAACCCTGATGGAAATTTTACAATGAATGGACCAGGCTATGATACCTGAACCCACCAATGATTCTTAATGTGGCTTCCTGAGCCTCTTGGTGAGATGCAGTGAGAGCTCACAACACCAAAACAAGCAAAACAAAACCTGAATATGATGAAGTAAGCCTAGCTCTAACTGCCAGCTTATAGGAAATACATCCCCATAGGGATATAATCAACAACAACAACAAAACAAGTATGGGACATTCTACAGGCCCTTAGAAACTACTGTTCTTCAACAAATAAATTGCATTTAAAAAAAAGAGAGAGAGAGAGGGACGGGGAACCTACAGATTAAAAGAGATTTAAGAGGCATACCAGCCAAATTCAACGTAGCGAATATAGGGGTCTTATATGGAGACTGATTTAAACAAACCAACTGTAAAAAATTTTAAATTATGAGAAAACGAGGGCTATTCAAAACATTGCTTGGATATTTGATGGTGTTACAGAAACATAAATCGGGAGAGGTGGCAATGATGTTTATGTGACTATGTTTTTTTTTTTTTAATTAATTAATTTATTTATTTATTTATTTTTGGCTGTGTTGGGTCTTCATTGCTGCACGCGAGCTTTCTCCAGTTGCGGAGAGTGGGCTCTACTCTTAGTTGCAGTGCGTGGGCTTCTCATTGTGGTGGCTTCTCTTGTTGCAGAGCACAGGCTCTAGGCGCACGGGCTTCAGCAGTTGTGGCACACGGGCTCAGTAGCTGTGGCTTGCGGGCTCAGTAGTTGTGGCTTGTGGGCTCTAGAGCGCAGGCTCAGTAACTGTGGAGCACAGGCTTAGTTGCTCCATGGCATGTGGGATCTTCCCGGACCAGGGATCGAACCCATGTCCCCTGCATTGGCAGGCGGATTCTTAACCACTGTGCCACCAGGGAAGCCCGTGACTGTGCTTTTTAAAACCCACGTATTTTCAGATATAGACTGAAATATTTGTGGGTAAAATAATTTTGATATCCGACACTTGCTTCAAAATAACTCAGCAGGGGTAGAAGTAGGGGTGAGGAGTAGAGTGGGTATGGAAAAAACAAAAGTTGTCATGTGTTGATAATCGTTGAAGAATAGAAGATGAGGACATGGGGGTTGATTATATTATTTTCTCTACTTTTGTCTATTATTTTCATAATAAATTTTTTACAAGTAAATATTTTTTTAAAATGCTTCTCCATTGACATATTTTTAAGGCACCAGTCAAAACCTATTCCTTCTTTGTCTGTTGCAAATATATTTTCATTTGCCTCCTAAACTATATGTTTTTTAACTCTCTCTATCTATCTTGAGGAGGGCTCTCATTTAAGTCATACTTACTTGTAGTGATTTTTAAAATTTTATTGAAATGCATGTTCTATAGCATAAGTAAGCTTCAATATATCTTCATCACCTCGTGATAAAATGCAGGTACCCCCTACTTTGACAAACAAGGCCCACCATAATCAAACTCCATCCTACATGTCAGACAAACTCTTCCAAAGTATAGAAGAGAGGAAATACTTTAAAACCCATTTTAGGAGGCCAATATTACCCTAATACCAAAACCAGACAAAACATCACACAAAAAAGAAATCTGCAGACCAATATTCATATTCAATGTATACAAAAATTCTTAACAAAATACAAGCAAGTCAAATCCAGCAACATATAAAAAGAATTATACACTTAAACATGACAAATTTTATGTAATATATATTTTACCACAGTGAAAAAATAGTAAAATAATAAAAATAATTATACACCATGACTAAATGGGATTTATCTCAGGGATGCAAGGATGATTTAACATCAGAAAATCAACCAATGTGATACATCACATCGCAAAAATCACATGATCATCGCAGTAGGTGCAGGAAAAGCATTTGACAAAATTCAAGTTCACGGACCTCCAGATTGAGAACACCTATTCTGGAAAGTCTCTAAACATAGCACATGACAAATAATAGTGAAGAAACACCCCAGGGCTAGAAGGTGGATTTAAGGGGTGCTACTGGGATAAAAATGTTCTTTTGAATCTACTGCAAAGAGTTTTCTTGAACCTGCCTTGATCATGAGCAATGACAGCGTGAATGATTTATCTAAGATCTAAGAGGAGTACAGAGTGTAAACTCCTAAAGGATAGGTGTGTGTATTCCTCCTGTGCTACAGGCATAATTATTCCCCTCTAGGTGGGCATGAGTATTTTTGTGGTACCATAATTAAAGGGCCTTTGAGTGGCTTGGAGATTTAGGGCAAGTGGTTTAGACTTAGAATTAACACTAGCTGTGTGATCGTAGGTCAGTTATTTAAACTATAAGTCTCAGGCTTTTTTTTTTTTTAATTTATTTATTTTGGCTGTGCCGGGTCTTAGTTGTGGAATGTGGGATCTTTTAGTTGTGGCATGTGGGATCATAGTTGCGGCATGCTGACTTTTAGTTGTATCATGCATGCGGGATCTAGTTCCCCAACCAGGGATCGAACCCGGGCCCCCTACATTGGGAGCACAGAGTCCTACCCACTGGGCCACCAGGGAAGTCCCTCAGGATTCTTTTAATAGTTTTTATTCATATCTGAAGTTAGGATTCTAAGACCACAAGAGGAGAATTTAAAAAAATAATAACCTATGAAGTATTTAGTTCCTGGGCCAAGGAAGTATTCATCATGATGAACAACATCCAAGATGGTGTAAATCACGGGTCTGTGTTGAGACAATTATGTCTGCCTCTTAGATAGATACATGTCAGGCTAGAGGACTTCATAACAGCAAGTTAAAAGGACTAATATTCTTTTTAAGGACTGGCCTTGTTGCTCGAATAACCTTGAAAACTGAAGAAAAGATTGGTCAGAGAATGAAATTTAATTTGGACAAGTTCAGCAGTTGTGCATTTAAAGTAAACACATAAATGGCACAAAGAAAAGACAGCACTGGCCGGATGTTGCCAAAAAAGATGGTTTTTCAGGGCAAGGCCTCAGCCTGCATTTTGGGTCCTTCACAAAGGGTGATTTTGTTCACATAGGGGCAGAGCTTAAATTTACTTCAGCTCTGGCTAACTGCTGGAAATAATGTCACACCATTGAATCTGTGTAAATGGTTTCAAAAACTGCTTAAAGATATAACTATTAGTCAAGGGCGCAAACTCAAATGTTTCCGTGGGTAACATAACTGAAGGAGGCCCTATGGGCTGTTGCAGAGAGAAGGGGGCCTGTCATCGGAGGGCATGCCCTGTCTAAAAGCGTTTATATTCAAAATGTTTCAGAAGCATCAACCAGCCAAACAAACAGATTGTGGAGTCCTGCGCAAGCAGCTTATGATCTCTGATCAGTGGAACAAGCATAAATTAGGTATTTCTCTTTTGTATCCCTGAACCCATAGGTGGTCTTTTTCTTTCCAATCAGATAAATACTTGGCAGGAACTGAACTGCTAAAAGCTCTGAATTGTAGCATCACGGAATCCTTAGAGTTGCTTATCTTTTCCCCATTTCTGGTTGCTTCCATTTCCCTTCACAAATTCTTCCCCCCCCCCCCACCTTTTTTTTGCTAGCTAACACTCAGCTGCTATTTAGAATAAGATGGTATTTGACCAACTATTTTTTTTTTTTTTTGGTCCTCTTTTCTTAGCACTTAATGCCTCAAACACTTCAATGTGTTCTGGCCCAAGAGCACCCTCCTCTGTCAAGCAGTCACCAGGCCCTGATTCCTTTTTCCTTCCTTCCATCTTCTGAGTAGCTCCCAAACACCTGTGCAAAAGGGGCGCATGTGATAGAACCATCTCCAGCCCTCGGTGCTACTGACTACTCATCTGGAACTCTTGGTTTCCTTTGATAGCAAATCCTTTGCCTTTCTGAAAGTTATTTACTTCTGAACAATATTCAGAGAATGGTCAAAGAAAACCAATTACAGTATTAATAAAATTTAAACACTTTTCTTTACAGGCTGAATGAACAAAGTAAGCAGAAGTGATATAGGGATTGTAATCTGAAAGCAACTCAGCAATGTAGCATTAGAGGGTAATTTTTAAAAAGGTAAAGTCATGACTCTCATGCAAATAATACATGGTCATTATTAATTCATGACATATTTATTATTAACTATTATTAATTCATGATGGAATCAGTAAGATATTACAATGAGTTTTTATAGTCTCTCCCTGACAAATTCCTTTCTATCGTGATCATTTGCACTGCTGTGAACGGGAATCATTTGTGTCACTATTAGTTTTCTACAAGTTAGCTTCTACCTTAACAGAGTTGTAAAATAGCCTAGTGAAAGACAAGGGTGCTCAACTCTAGAGAATAAAACAACCTTGCAAAGATCATAATCCGGCATTCCACTGAAGAGATATTCTGTAGCGCCTCTTGCCTTTCCAGCATCTTTCACAGCTTTTCCCTTCAGTGGTGATCATTTTATTAACACCTCTCCATCTCGTCTCCATCCCTATCCCGTGCTTCCTCTCCCAACCCACAAGGAATCCTAGGCTTGGATAAATGGTGTCTGTGTGTATTATGGACTGTGTGAAAATGTTGGGAAGCTTGTAAACATTTCACAAGGATGTGGAGAGGAAAAAAAGGCCAACCTAGTAATAGAGCTTAAATACTGCATGCAAAGTGTTCTTTAAAGAGCAGTTTCTGCTGTTCTGTATCTCAAAGAAGCACACAGAGTTCAAGCATTTGCATTGTGGTAGGAATGGTTACTTGATTTAAAAAGCAGAATTGTCTTCAGGAATCTGGTTTAAGAAGCTGAAGTTGTTTCATTTCAAAGTCCTTTTTTCCCCAGAATAAATGCAGACCCCCAGGGGAACTCTGGGCTTCATAAGCCACTAATAGGTCAGGAAACAGTCCTGCTGATGGTATTGAGGCACAGTGTGGGAGAGTGGAAGGAACACTTAGGTAGAATTCTGGAGATTCAACCCCACGAGGAGAAAAGCCAAATAATTTAGAGGTGGGAGTGAATGGGGATCAATAGTGAAGAAAAAAAGTAAAATGGTTTTTAGCATAAATCAAGGCCTTGAGAAGTGTCTTTCCCTCTGGAAAACGGAGTCATCTCCAGAGATGAGGAGGTGACTAGGAATCGGATCTGCCATCAGATTCCAGGTTCAAGGTAGAGTCCTCCTCGAGAAGTGGGCAAATGCATCAATGACAACAATAGAGGTGGACGTGAGATGGTACAATAAAATGCTACCTGAAGACAGAGGAGCAGCTGTGAAGCCATGACCACACGAGGAGGGCTGGAAAAGGAAGTGGTTTGTGGGGGAACATGATGAGTTTGGTTTGGGACCTATTTATGACCTGGTAGGGCCTCTACGTGTCTTGTATTTATGTGTATCAGCTCCATCTTTCTCCTGTTCCCCCTTCTGCTTCAATCTTCCCTTCAAGTTTAAATCTCTCTTGGAGAATGGAAACAGTAACTTGGTTTTCTTTGATCTGCCCTCACAAACCAAGCAAAATGCCTTACACACAGAAGATGCTTAATGGATGTTGAATGGATGGGTGGATGGATATTCAAATGTTCTTGAGCAGGGGCTTTGCCTTTGCTTCTTGGAGTTCCGTAGAGCAAAGTGGGACAGGATAGGAGAGCAGAGGTTGGAAAGAGTTGGGATCTTTATGGGGACCACAAACAGACAGATGCAAAAGATCAGAAAGAAGAGTTGGCAGAACCTAAAAATAAGTTGTGTTTCGAGAAGTAAGGAAAGAGAGTAAAGACGGCTAGATGGTCTACTTGGTGTGCATATAGCAAATGTAGTTTTATATTTAAAGACTGTGAAATTAAAGCTTAACCCCAAATGACACAGAATTATACTGCTCCTAACATCACGTTAAATAAAAGCCATTCCAGCTTGTTTGGACCTGTCTTTGACTGCTTGGCCTGGTGCAGTCATTTTTATTGCTCTAGATGACATCTGTTTTCATTATCAAAGCAGAGACTTTCTGCTAAGTCATCTTGAAGTCCAACTTCACTTGCACAACATGTTGTTTTGTAATTAAATTAAAATCGCAGGATGTTTTGGATTAGAGGAATCTTCCTTCAACCAGATCCAAAGTTAGTAAGAGAGTATGACCTGTCTGGGATAGAATTCCCTCATCCAAAACATCCAGAACATTTCACTGGATTAATTTGCAACTTGCTGGGAGATTTTGGGTCCAGTTTGCTAAATATTTTTCTGTCTGTTTCTATTACTCTTTTCAAGTCAGGTCAATATGAATTTATTAAACTCTCTTATTGAAAATAATATGAAAAGTGTAAGTAAGTCCAAAGAATAAAGAAAATGAGAGATAAAATGCAAGGAAAGGAAGAATAGTAATGTGTGAATAAACAAGTTCATTCATGAATAAAGAATTTTTTCATGAATAAATAAATTCATTCATCTAACAAATGAACTTACAGAGCTCTTATTTGTACTACGAACTGAGCTAGGTAAGTGCTGTGCAATAGAGAGAAATAAAAACCACTGGTTCTGTGTCCCAGGAATTTAGAATTTGTTTTATTTTTTATAAAAATTTGCCATTGGACAGTTTAAATTCAATGTATATTGGTGTTTTAATCCAATCAAAAGCTTTGCAAAGAAATAACCATGAACAATTTCCTTGTACCTTTAATGAGATGTTGAACATTCTGTGAAGGAAAAGGCTAACAAAGTCACATTGCACCACTGGGTAGGATGTGTGTGTTTTGGTTGGATTGAATCCCATGTTCCCTAGCCAGCAGGCTACAGGAAGAGAATTTTTTTAATCTATTTTTCCATTATGGGTTATAGAAAATAATCCTCAGTACAGTGTATACTGTTTCCTTTGAGCATTGCCATGAGCCTCTATAGCTTTAGAAGGAATGATCTTTAGCAAAAACTAATTGACAAGTATGACCAAATGTTCTTATAGTTCTAAAACATACTGAGAAAATTTCCATCTAACCCATCTATGCCCCATCCTTGGCTCCTTGTTCGTCAAACTAGTTCTTCATAATTCAATGAAAGAAAGTACGGAAAGCAACAGAAATGCCATGATAGAGTGTTACTGAAAAGGTTTAGGGAGATGAGGCTGATAAACATTCATCCAGAAAGGATGGTTATTATATAAATGGCATTTGAGGGCTGTTCCCCAAGCCCCCATGTCTTAGTCAGTTTGGGCTGCTATAAAAAAGTACCACAGACTGGGAGACTTATAAACAACAGAAATGTATTTCTCACAGTTCTGAAGACTGGAAGTCTGAGATAGGAGCACCAGCATGGTCGGGTTCTGGTGAGGACCCTCTTCATGGTAGCAGACTGTCAACTCCCCACTGTGTCCCAACATGGTGGAGACAGAGGGGGAGAGCTCTCTGGGGTCCCTTTTATAAAGGCACTAATCACCTCCCAAAGGCCCCATCTCCTAACACCATCACATTGGGGGTTAGAATTTCAACATATGAATTTGGGTGGGGGGGGACACAAACATTCAGTCCATTGTACCCCCCATTTACTCCTCTTCCCACTAGAACATAAGCTCCATGAGAGCAAGGACTTTTTTTTGCCTCATTTTCTTTTTTTTTTTAATTGAAGTACAGTTAATATACAATATTATGTAACTTACAGGTGTACAATATAGTGATTCACAATTTTAAAGGTTATACTCCATTTATAGTTATAAAATATTGGCTATATTCCCTGTGTTGTGCAATATATCCTTGTAGCTTCTTTTATACATAATAGTTTGTACCTCTTAACCGCCTACCTCTATATCACCCCTCCCCACTTCTCTCTCTCCACTGGTAACCACTAGTTTGTTCTCTCTATTCGTGAGTCTGTTTCTTTTTTGTTATATTCAATAGTTTGTTGTATTTTTAGATTCTACATATAAATGATATATAATATTTGTTTTTCTCAGTCTGACTTATTTCACTTAGCATAATGCCCTCCAAGCCCATCCACGTTGTTGCAGATGACAAAGTTTCATTCTTTTTTATGGCTGAGTAGTATTCCATTGTGTGTATATATGTACCACATTTCCTTATCCATTCATCTGTTGATGGACACTTAGGTTGCTTTTATATCGTGGCAATTGTAAATAATGCTGCTATGAACATTGGGGTGTGTGTGTGTGTTTGTTTCTTTCGGATGTATACTCAGGACTAGAATTGCTGGGTCATACGGTAGTTCTAGTTTTAGTTTTTTGAGAACTCTCCATACTATTTTCCATAATGTCTGCACCAAGTTACATGCCTGCCAACAGTGTAGAGGGTTCCCTTTTCTCCACATCCTCACCAACATTTATTGTGTTCTTTTTCATGATTACCATTCTGACAGGTGTGAGGTGATATCTCATTGTCATTTTGATTTGCATTTCCCTGATGATTAGCGATGTTGAGCATCTTTTCATGTGCCTGTTGGCCATCTGCATGTACTCTTTGAAAAAATGTCTATTCAGTTCTTCTGCCCCTTTTTTATTCTGGTTGTTTGTTTGTTTGCTTTTGATGTTGATTTGTATGAGCTGTTTATGTATTTTAGATAATAACCTCTTATCAGTCATATCATTTGCAATTATTTTCTCCCATTCAGTAGGTTGTCTTTTTGTTTTGTCCATGATATCCTTTGTTGTGCAAAAGCTTTTGAGTTTAATTAGGGCCCATTTGTTTATTTTGCTTCTATTTCCTTGCTTTAGGAAAGAGATCCAAAAAAATATTGCTATGATTTATGTCAAAGAGTGTTCTGCCTATGTTTTCCTCTAGGAGTTTTATGGTTTCCGGTCTTACATTTAGGTCTTTAATCCATTTTGAGCTTATTTTTACATATGGTGTTAGTGAATCTTTGCCTTGTTTTCTATTGTGTCTCCAGTGCCTAAACAATGAATAGTACATGAAGGGGCTCCATTAGTATCTGTAGAGTGAATGAATGAGGAAATGAATGTTTCTCCTTCTCTGAATAAAAGAAATGTTGGCTCCAGTGCTAAAGACCAAAGAAAGAGAACTTCCTTGTTTCATCAGTGGCTCTTGCAATCCCTGGCTTTCCTCTAATGTACTTCATTCACCCTTCCAGCTAGTGTCTTTTACTGAATCTGCCTTGTTTTCCTAGTACTCTGCTACTTGTTGGTATTATAAAGATGAAAAGGATAAGATATGAGCTCTCAAAGACCATGCAATCTCAGTTCCAAGAGGAGATTTGGAGCAAAGGTAAGAGAAAGGAACCGATGCATATCAAATGTGAAAAGTAGAACTAGCAGGGTTTCTGAATAGGGAGGAATTAGAACAATAGTAAGTGAGGTGAATTATGACTGGACAAAGGTAAACTGTCCATCATAGGAAAGATCAAGGAATGGGGAGGTCTAATTATATGCCCTCACTCCCAAGAGTCCAGGACCATGGGTAAGTCTGAGTTCCCAGCTATAAGAAGCTAATATGTAACAGGAAAAATGAAACAAATGTACGGGTTATAGTAAGAAACAAAGTAGTGAGAGGGAAAGTCTAATTACCTATGAGGTGGATCCAAAGGAGGAAACATTTTCTCTGTCTTCCACATCTTCATGTCATATCTGATACGTATAAGCTGCTGCTGTGAAAAAAAGGCAACTGGAGATTGGAGCCTGTCCTTCTAGATCTGTGGCCTAGCAGGGGAGATAGAGCCCATCCATCCATAACCAGTGCTGTGCCGCGGCTGACTTACTCTGGCTCCTATCAGGTCTCGAGAGCCAATTGCTAAGCCAGTTTTTAAACACAGCCATTTAAAAAAGGTTAAATTTACAATTAAATAAATCATATTGAAAACAAAGGTAATAAATACTCAAAACTTATCACATCCTAAATTATCTGCGCTCTTGAGGATCTTAAGTTGACTATATCTGTATAATTGTGTGCTAGTGTGCATATTTTCCCAACTCCTCATTCAGTGACATAACATTAGTAGCTTGAAATTGCCATAGTAGAAGGTTTTACACCATTTACACCACAGAAATTGGCAAATGCTACAAATTGGGACTTTGCTCATCCTTTTGTTTTCTAGATTTAAGAAAATGATGTAGAAAATGTTTAAAATGTAGATTAAACTGAAAAGGATGTCATGTCTAAGCCATTACATTGTGAATAGCACAAAAAATTTGAGGAAGTATTCTTCCAATATTCAAAACTATTATCCAAAGAAGTTACTTGTGTCGTTGACTATCAAGTGATATACCAACATGCTTCTTCGTTGTTTTGCTTTCACATGACTTGTTATGTATCAGGCAATGATCATGTAGGAATTACACTTGTTCATCAATTGCAACAATTAGCTGGCCATGAATACAAAAATTCAGCAAAAATCAATAAAAGCATTCTTTGAGAATCAATTGGCTACATGTAATTTATGATAAAGAATACTGTGCATCTCATTACTATTTGTAAATTGTGTGCTATGTATTCTTTATATCAGTAAAAATCTATCATAAACATACATATGTATTTACATGTGCATACATGTGCATACGTGTATACGCATCTATATCATTATATCTCTATTTATACTCATATTTTTTTGGAGCACTGGTTGTTAACATTTACCAACACACCACTGTCCAAAACCAAACAACAGAGTGGACAGTAACAAATGCCACAAGAGAGTTGCATGAGGCTGTGGAAGCAGATTCCCTGGGAAACGGGGAAGCTATCATGGGCTTCATGAAGGGGATGAGAACCTGTGGAGTCTGGAGGCAGAAGAACTCAAGGGAACCATTTCCTCGGAGGCCCTTGGCTTTGCTGGTCCCTGAGGGGAGAAGAGAGGTGCCTTTCTAGTAACAAAGGGGCCACTGCCTGCCTGAGGCTGTCACTGTTGTCTGTTTTCTGGAAACCAGAATGAGACACAGGCTCTGAGGACCACAAAAGGTTGTATAAGAAGACAGGACGAGCTCAGGAATCATCAAAGCCTCTAGAAACAGGAATGGTCATCTCCAGGGACTGGTCAGTACAGAGCAAACCGGAGAGAGGATGGCCTAGTCCCACTAGCAGAAAAAGTCCACTAGCTATTGGTTTCTGTAAAGGGGCATTTTTCTTTAACTGGACTTGTAGGCTTGGAATTCAAACTTTATTGCAAAGTAGGGGGTAGAATTAGGCCCCCAAACGTCCTTTTGCATTACGTGTAATTATTGCATATCCTATAGAGTTGGACAGCATCTTTGTCCTCAATATCTATTCATATTCACAAATCTTCATGGGAGTCAAGTTTTCTGAAAGGCACTAGGACACTAACATCAGACCCCACTTCCATTTTTCCATCCTCACACACCACCTTCTCTACTACCATCTCCACTGAACCTCTAAGGTGAGGCCAGAGTGTAGAGAGGACAGCACTTCCCTTCCCACCCTGCCATCAACCCCATAAAAGGGAGGAGAGAGAAGGAGGGGAGCCCGATCAGCGATCTGGTCTCAGCATCAATCTGCTTCAAATTGTCTGAGGGGACAAGGTCTTGGTCCAATGTGGCACCAACGTCAAAACGTATCCTGACTTGGCCATCCTGACTGTGGGTGTATTTTGTGGGAAACACCTACCCACAGGTGAATTGAAATTGTCACCGTCTTGGGACCCTTGGGACACGTGTATCTGCAGGTGACACAGGGAGGGAGGGAAAAGGAGACAGGGTGGACGCAGAGGCCAGCAGTGGTAGAATATGACCTTGAGGAGAAATGACGGCACTGGATTTCTAGGTGGGAGGAGCTTGTACACAGTGGTGTTGTCAGGAGAGGTATGCCTAGGAGTCTTTTCTAGAAGATATGTTTGCATAGCGTGCATAGCTTTTACTCTCCTTGTGTGTTTATTTAGAGGAAAGGCTGATGGAGTTTGAGGTGGAGCAGTGGTGGTGCTGGTGGTGGTGGGACTTGAGCCCTATTGAGAAGAACCTGAGTTCTCCCCTGAGACAATAGCAAGTACGAAATGAGATCATTGCAAGCATTGCCAGGAAGCTCGGAGATATTTAGGGCAGGGGCCCGCGGAAAAGTCTGGAGTTTCTGCCTGGATTCCATTTGAACTGGGGCAGAAATGTAAAGATATAGCATTTGTTCCCATAGACTGATGTAGTGTAGAGCATAACTTTTACGCATAGAAAAAGTATAAGATATAAGACAGGTTAAAAAGTATCACACTGACTGATTTGCAGATATTGAAAAATCCTTGCATCCCTGGGATAAATCCCACTTGATCATAGTTTATGATCCTTTTAATGTAATGTTGGATTCAGATTGCTAGTATTTTGTTGAGGATTTTTGTGTCTATGTTCATCAGTGATATTGGCCTGTAATTTTCTCTTTTTTTGTGGTATTTTTGTCTGCTTTTGGTATCAGGGTGATGCCATTTGCAGCAACATGGATGGACCTAGAGATTGTCATACTGAGTGAAGTAAGTCAGACAGAGAAAGACAGAATCATAGGATATGGCTTTTATGTGAAATCTAAAAAAAAAAAAAAAAAAAAAAAAAGATACAAATGAACTTATTTATAAAACAGAAACTGACTCACAGACTTAGAGAACGAACTTATGGTTACCAAAGGGGAAGGGTGTGGAGGAGGGAGGGACTGCGGGTTTGAATTGACATGTACACACTGCTGTATTTATAATGGACAGCCAACAAGGACCTACTGTGCCGCACGCGGAACTCTACTCAATATTATGTGACAGCCTAAATGGGAAAATAATTTGAAAAAGGATACATGTATAACTGAATCATTTTGCTGTACACCTGAAGCTAAAATAACATTGTTAACCCACTATACTCCAATATAAAATAAAAAGTTAAGAAAAAAGAACATTAAAAAAAAAGTTAAAAAAAAAGATTGCAGGCTGATTAATGGAAGAATCCAGATTTGTAAATAGGAAGAGAAGACCTGTCAATTAAGTTAATAATGAAAGATAATTACAAATATTTTAAGAAGCTAATGAAGCACAGTTGAGTTGTCGGGTGTGTGTGGTCAGGGAACAGGGAACGAAGAGAAAATCCTGACAGGAAAAAAATTCAGGAAGGAAATAACTTACTGTTAGAAAATGATTTCCACTCCTCATCTCAACCATTTCAGTTAAAATAAAGTAAGACCCGTGAAAGAACAACTAATTAAAGCAATCATCCTCAGACATGTTTTGTAACACAGATAACCCGAGTGGTACCAAGCTATCTTGAGAAGGTTATGACTTGTAATTTGGTCTGTTTGCAGTGAATGGCACTTTATGTTCACCCTGCCCCTTTTATCCAGTTGCTTATAACATGCAGAAAGTAAACCCTCACAGAAATGGCAATGCCGTCCAGCCCCTCTTCAGAGTCTATCAGATGAGGAGACGCAGAGCTCTTTTTTCTGCTGGCTGTGGCCACGCATGGCTGGATGATTCATGGACAAGACCAACAGCTACATCTGTATCTCAGAGTCATTAATTACCAGGAGAAGGACTCAGTCCAGAACCACGCAGAGGATAGAAAGTCCTCAGAGAGGGAGTCTGTTAGAGTAATCCGAACAATCAGAGCCATTTTTATCACATTCTGATTTCTCCGTTGCCTCTTTTAAATACAAGCCGTTTTCTAAGGCCCAAAGGGAACACTGTGAATGATGCCTAAGATTTTTCATAATGTTAACATCTGAATGAAAGGACCAGATGTGATCTTAGAATGAAGGCAATGACCAGGGAGAAGGGCAGGAGTCAAGGAAATGACCAAATTTCAAAAGGGTACATTTTAGAAATTGCCATTGGTATGCTTGGTAGCAAACTCCAGATAAATTCTAGAATGGATAAATAAAGGAATGGTTTTATAGCTCTTAGTAAAGAAAGAAGCTCCCAATAGGAGGCAGCATGATTCCCTAAGAACGAGAAACACCATACTAGACACTTTCTCTTTTGATGAGTTTACTAGGATGCTTCGAAACTTCGACCGTGCTGTGCTGCTGGACAAGAAGGAGAAACACGGGCCTGGTCACCATCCAGACAGACTCAGTGATGGCGCCAAGGATGGTGAACCACGCCTATGGTCCCGTCCTTGCTCCCACTCATTCATCTCAATAAAAAAACTCACTAATTCAACATACACCTTATAGAGCGTGGACTTTATGGATTTTATCTTCTGGGAAAGAGATAGGAAGAAATTGTTCAATCCCTGTCCTCACGGGGCTTATAACCTAGAGGTGGGAAAGGACAAGTACACAAGTAACCACAATCCAAGCCAGAAAAACAAAATCACAAAAAGAAAAGTACAAAGCGCCATGGGGGGGGATCAATGGAGACAAAGGTCCTATCTGGTTAGAAGGTTGAAAAGGCTTTGCATGGGACATGGCAGTGGAGGTGGAGTTGGAAGGAGGAGAGAGATGGGGGTGATGAAGAAAGGCATTTGCCCCACACGGTGTGAGCAGAGGCACAGACTAGGGAAAAGGTTAAGCACAAAGTCCAGGTTGATCGAAGCAGGGGGATGAGAAAGGCAAGTCAGGACTGTTGTGATGCATTCCTCTCGCTGGAAAGCGGCCGCGGAGTCCTTCGATCAGGTGTTTGGATTCAGGAGTCACACCGTCTGGCATGAATCTTGCCATGGCCACCACCTTCGCCAAGAAATTGAGCAAGTTACGAAATTTCTCCAAGTGCTGGTTACTTTACCTGTAGAACAGGCCTGGTTACAGCGCCCTACACAGAGGGCCTCTCTGGGGAGTAGGTGAGATTATGTGTCAAGTGGTGCCTGGCTCGGAGGGAGTGCTCTCTAAATGGGCTGAATAAAGCCCAGAATCAGGGACTTCCCTGGTGGTCCAATGGCTAAGACTGCGCACTCCCAATGCAGGGGGCTCGGGTTCGATCCCTGGTTAGGGAACTAGATCCCACATGCCGCAACTAAGAGTTTGCATGCCACAACTAAAAATCCCGCATGCCACAACTAAAGATCCCACATGCTGCAACGAAGATCCAAGATCCCACGTGGCACAACTAAGACACGGCGCAGCCAAAAAACGCCCAGAATTAAACTGGAGGAAGCTCTGTTTTGCAAGTGTGATCTGGCAGTGCTGGATAGCCTTGATTAGAGCAAGTTCAAAGAGCAGAAAATGTCTTCCTGATATTTGATCTCTATCTAGTGTAGCAGGGAGAGCCGGGAGGCTGAGCCCAGGTAAACCACAGGCTGAGCCACAGAAAAGGCAGACCTCCCCGCACGGAGAATGGGAGGGTGGGCAGGCAATTCTGCAGGATTTGGCAACTGGCAAGGTGTGGGATCAGCAGTTTGGGAAAAGCAAGGAGGAGAAATGTGTGCTGCATCCTCTTGGATGTGGAAATCTGGGGGCAAGTGTGGGACTGGGTGGAAGATGTCTTTACCTCTATAGGAGGAATTCCACAGAGATCACAGGGAGTGTGCTGACGGCTTTTACGTGATGTTAAACTGGGAGGTTGGTGAATACAAAGATGACCAAATCAGGATCCAAAACAGTCTTGAAGGCTAGAATTGTGGGTTGGAGAAAACAGCCACAATAATAGCAAACTCATTTATTAGCTTATTTAATCTTTTTCATAAGGGAGATATTATTATCATGCTCATTTTACAGGTAGGGAAACTGTTGAAAGTCAGGTTTCAAGGTCTGTGCTCTAGAGGGAAGAAAGAAGGAAACTGATCTTTATGGAGTATTTACAGTGTGCCAGACACCAAGTTTCACCCAAGGGAATACTTAGGAAGCTGGAAGACCTGGAAGGAGGCCAGATGATTTAAAGTAGGACCTGGTAGATGAAGATGACAGTGTGATGAAACATTATTTCTAGGCGCTCCACAGGCCTGTGAGAGGCACTTGAGGATGAGGCAGGGAGCTAAATTTTCTGTGCTGACCCCCGATCCCTGTGAATTATTTCCTGCTATGGCGTGAGGAGCAGGGATCTTCAACTGTTTCTGTTCAGTGGGTCCACATTCCTGTCTGTGATAATCTTGGTCTCTAAGTCTGTCTTTTGACTCTGATGACTATGGTGTGGGATATGTGGGAGATGTCTACATGGTGAGTGGCATGTGTGGGTGTGATGTGTAGAGGGGTATGCACGGTGAGAGTCTGTATGGACGTGTAGTTAGCTGTAGAACCAGCTGTGTCTGTGTACATGCGTGTGCCCACGTGGTGTGAACACTCTGGTGTGAATCTGTTTTATGATTCTAGTGTAATTGGAGCACAAGCTGCATGGCTCACCACCTTGGCCAAAGGCACACCCCACCCTCACCCCCAGCACTCCCAGTAGGGATAACGAAGGAGCAGGAAGCAGAAGCAGAAAGAACCCTGCAAAGCAGAGGCTGAGGTACTGCTCCCTAAGAACCTGCTGACCCCACGACAGGACAGCGTAGGCGCTGCAGCTGGAACAGGAGGCTCCCTGGGGAGGGCACTAAGGTCTCTCAGGCTCCAAACCCTCCCAGTACTAACTTGAATCTGGGATAGAGGGAGTCAGTAGGATAACATGGGTCTTTTCCCAGATGATATAAATGGATTCCAGATAATTCTTTCATAGTGTCTGCGGGCTCCTCGTTGTGGCTCCATCCCCTACCAAGACCACCACCAACTGCATTCCCTTTATCAGTTGGGCTGTGGATGTGATTCCTGCTTCACTCCTTCCCTCGCCCTCTCCCGTCCCCCACCCCAGCTTGCAGAACAGTCCTTCCCAAGGCACAGGGTGGGAGAAGAGCTTGTTCTGGTGAGGAAGCAGAACTCAGGGCAGAGGAAATGGGTGAGCCAGAGGGCAGACCGGCCAGGTCTGGAGCTCAGAGGTGAGAGCAGGCATTGGGTCCGGACTGAATGGCCAGGCAGGCTGGAATTAGCGGGTAGGACAGTCATAAGACAGATGTACTGCCTGGAACCCAGACATCAGCCAGCAGAGCAAAGTGAGAGTCTGAGGTCCAGGTTTCAGCAGGAAAGTGGGCATCAGCTGATCTCCAGGAACTAGGAGGCTGAGCAAAGCAGGAAGAGCGCAGAGCCAGGGCACAGGGCCGGGGAAGGGTCCTGACCCCTGCAACAGAGGGTCAGCTTCGAGGGGAGTCCTACAGAGCAGGCTGAAATCCCCAGACACGACTGGCTGGAGGTTTGCTGGTTGGGCGTAAATGAGAGCATCTGCTGTAGTCAGACAGGGAGAGAATAGCCTTCTGTTTCCCCTGCCCACCTCGCCAAAAGTGTCACATTTTGTGTTCTGGAGAAAATCTGTCTCCCAGTAGGGTGACTGGTCTGCTTATTATACATGGGCTATATTTGGTTTGTATAAATGAAAAATATTGATCCAAAGATATCCAGTTAAAGGCAGGATTTGTCCTCTCGTATTCCCCCCAGCCCAGCAGCACTTAGCTCTATGCCTCTATTTAGAAGCAGTCATTCCTTCCCTGGCAAGGGTTAGGGGGCACACCTCTTGAGTTTGCTTAGGACCTTTTAAAATATCCGTTCAAGATAGAGAATTGCATATTTACTACATTGATTCTAACATACATTAATATATTGATTTAAATATAGTAACATTAAGATAACATGTGTATTATGACTTTTACTACTTTAACTTCTAGGTTATGAACATCTCCAGGGCAGAGACAGGTCTTTTTATTGCCTTGTTCCCAAGCAACCAGCACGCAGCCCATGAGTTGTCCAAAAATATTTAAGTCAATATGCAAATAAGGAATGCTGATGTTTAAATATTTCTTTTTCTTTTTATATATTCACAGAATCTCAGATCTCAAACTGGATATGACTTTAGAGATTACCTAGTCTGTCTTCCCAGCCAGTGCAGGAATTACTTCTACCACCTTTTTAGCAGAGGATCATCAGCCTCCTCTGGATACTTCCAACCAGTTCTTTGTGGGGTAGCCTGTTCCATTGTTGGGCAACTCTGATAGAAATTTCTTCTTCAGAGAGCCTCTAAATCTGATTCCCTTGTAACATCTACCCAGTGGTCCTACTCGTCTTCTTCCCATTCCTCCATCCCTCTCACACCCTTACCCACCATATTCTTTTCCTTTTTCCCAGGTGAAACAATTGCCCATGTGCATTTATTTCAAGACCTCCCATCTTCCTAGTTGCCCTCCTCTCACATCCATGAACGTGGTTTATATTCACGTTCCTTAAGATATGGTGCCCAAGACTAGCCTTATGGAATTTGACTACAGAATATGGGGAGCAGGGAGGTGTTACCCTCCTAATTCAGATGTTCTTATGCTATTAATGGCACTTCAGATTGCATTAATCTTTAAGGCTGCTACCTTTTCCTGTTGTTTTTTATCAAACATCTAAAAAGCACAGTTTAAAAAAAATTAAATTCAGTCAAACTATTCTCTTTCATTCTATCCAATTGATTTTTAAAGCCAAACATTAAGTCGAGAATCTGACTGCTTGAGATCTTGGTATGTATTGGAAAATACTGTCCTGGGAGAAGGGATGGAACTTAGGGTGGGACCTGCTCTGTAGCCAGCTTCCTCTTCCACTGCCCACAAGTCTCTGGGCAGGAACCTCAGAGCACCCGTGACCCCTTCATCCCTCATGAGTCACCGAGTTACTTGGTCTTATCAGTTCTTCCTCTAAGTACCTCCCTTGTCTGTTCCCACTGTTGCCCTCACATGAGGTTCAGGTTCTCACATGAAATACTGCAGGATCTTTCTGAAATGCAAGTCCCATCCAGTATTCTCTGCTCAAAATGTTTCAATGGCTTTCCAGCTCCTCTAAGACAAAGTCGAAATCCCCTCATAGAGCTTTCAGGTCCCTTTGCAAGCTCCCCTCTATGTGCACCTGCGCGCCATCTTAACCTACACATCCGCGTGTCAGTCTTTCCAATGTTCTCGCTGGTCCCTGAGGCACTTGGCTCCTTCCTGCTTTGAGGTCTTTGCTCGTATGTGCCAGGCCCTGCTCTGAATGCTCTACACAAATTAACTCACTTCATCCTCACCACCACCCTCTGAAGTAGATAATATTACTCCCATTTTACAGATGGGGGAGTTCATATGTTAAGTATTTTGCTTGGAGTCACGCAGTTAATAAGTTGTAGAGCAGGATGAGTCCCGTGACCTGAAATGCCCTCCCTTTCTTTCTCCTGGCTGAACTTCTACCCATCTTTCAAGACAGTTCAAGCACTGGCTTTTCTGGGAAGTCTGCCTATGCCCTGAACTTAACCCCAGATAGCACTTATCGTTCTGGGCTAATCGTTTGCTAAATGATCATCTCCCTCTAAGCAGCACATCCACGGAGATAGGCCCCTGTCCTTTCCTCACTGAGCCCCCAGAACCTATATTCTGTGCTGGGAATCTAATGAATGCTTTGATGAAAGGAACTCATTAATGAATAAGTGAATTAACTACTTACAGGGTTCCTTCTGTAGTTGCAATATGGTATCATAGCCATTTACCAAATTGTTCATTTTGGGCCATCAGTTTTTCCTGTAATGCGTACAAAAATCTGGCCAAAGCTTAACTGTAGATCAATTCTTAATTTTCTTAAGAAAGAATTCAAGAATTTAAAAATTCTTAATTTTCTCCTGAAATTCAGATCAGTTATCCTGGCTTTATCTAAGAGCAATACTGCTTTCTGAAGTGCTCTGGAATTACTTAAAAATGCACAGCGGCAGGAAGTTTTAAAACTACCAATCCCAGTATGATCTTTGCTCAGGTGTCCTTTGAGTTCATCCCCTTGAGGATGTGAGTTAGTCTGTAAGGGAATCGAGCAGAGGAGACTCAGGAGTGCCAGCTTGCCGCACGTGTGGTCAGATGGGCAACGAGCGAGAGAGGAGCAGCGGACCCGGCGAGAAACATGCCTGAGCCTTTTCTACACAAAATATTCACCACGAGAAGACAAATACTGACAATCAGATAAGCGTGAGAAGCCATAAAGGGGAGGTGGGATAGCCTTCCTGACCTCCCTACGCAAACACCACCAAAAGATCTCGTATTCGTACTGCGCTCACTGCCTTTTCTTATTTTCTGCATTCTCCATGCTCTGGCATCTAGGGTCTCGGGTGTGGCAGGTGAGCAGAGGGGAAGACTGCCCTCCCGGGGCCAGCAGATTCTTAGAAATGACACACAAGTGCAGCTTACAGAGACAAATCAGCGAATCCAAAGCACACACCCCAGTGACGTCCTTTGTCAAGCTTTCTCACATCAAACCAACATTCCTCCACCTTAATCAGCCCAGGGCCGGGTACCAGACAACTCAATAAAGCCTCTTGCCAGTGCTTTCCTCTCACTCCTTCTGCCTTCTGACCAACTCTGGTGCTTCCCAGCAGGGTCCTGTGTGGGGAACCAGGCCTCCTACTTCTAGGGATCTGTGAGTGTAAAAACTTCTTCCTTCATGACAACGTTTCATGTCTGTGTGTCTTACCATCCCTGATTAAAACAAAGTCCAGGTACATTTAAAAACACATACTAGTCTATTTCATGTAATAGGATTCTTTCCCTTGATCTTCCTACAAACTTGAAGTATGGAACTAGACATCATCATCATCTTATAGATAAGAAAGGGAAACAAAGTGAATTTAAGTGACTTATCCAAGTGCACACAAGAAATTAATGGCAGAGCTAGGACTTAAACACAGGTTTTGGGCTAGTACAGAACGCTGAACATTTCCCCAAAAGCTCTATAGACCACCCTACAAAGTTATAAATACGTTCTCCTGTGAGTCTCAGTCACTTTGTCTGTAAAATGGGGATTATACCATCTTTTGGATAAATATGATAATATATGTGAAAGCACTTTGTAAAATGCAAATATGATTCAAATCAATATATTAAACTGTCTGTCACAAAATTTTTCCCAGTTCTTAGGGCCAGGAATATTTGAGTAAACTTTGTCTGTTTTTGACTGCCCAGCATACAAACACACCTTAGTTCTGGTGAAGCTCTATCTCCCACCATGGAGCCCGAAATAGGCCTTTTCTCCTCATTTCCGGCAGATGCAACATATGACTGACAAAATGAAGAGGTCCACGTCTGTGGTGAGAACCTGACTTCCAGATGCAGTGTGGTCTTGCCTTATAAGGTACAGTAAATCCTAACCTGTAGGATAAGCATAAACTGTAGTCTAATGAGCACAGTAGCCTTCACTTTGTTATAAATATGACATAAGACATGCAACAAGGGATCAGAGACATCCTTCTATTAGGTTTTGGATTCCAGGAAGCAACTACTGCAGTCCTGGCTGGAAACAAATAGATGGAGCAGACGTAACGGTCACCTTCCTACCACTGAGATGTGAGCCCTCCAGGCATTGAAATCTGTATTCATAGGAATGACTGCTGTCCTTTATGGTGTGTGTCTCGCCTATGTTATCTCGTTTCATCACCATTTAACAAGTAAGAAAACTGAAGCACAGGGAGATTAAGACCCCTTAGTTAGTAAATGGTGAGTCCATCAGACTCAAAGTCTAGACTCAAAGTTTCAGACTCTAAGCAGAATTTCTCACCCTTTTATGTGCATGGGGGACACCTGGAGATGTTGTTAAAGTGCAGATTCTGATTCTATGGGTCTGTGGTGGGGCCTGAGAATCTGCATGTTTAGCAAGCTCCCAAGTGATATAGACACTGCTGGTCTGAGGACCACACTTCAAGAAGCAAGGCTCTAAATCGTTCTTGAAAAGTGCACTTGAAGCACTTTGAAAAGTGCTTCTTGAATCTCATCATAAAAAACACTCATGGCTCTTCAACTAAGCACTTCCTTAGGGCTTCTCCCTTTGCCAGAGCTTGGTGACATGAGAGAAGAGTCCCTATGCATCTATTAAATGCTATGATTTAAATCAGTGAATGATTTCTTCTTCCATTTGTTCAATCCACAAATTTTATTGAGAGCCTGCCAGGAGCCAGCCATAATGATGGGTGCTGAGGATACCAGGATAAGTAAGGTAAGGTCCTGGCCTCTAAGAGAGGAGCTATTGATGGACACAGGCTGTCCTGAAAACCTCTGAACACCCTGCAGCAGACTGACTTAGGACGGAGTCCACTTGTGGGCTGCCTTGGCTCTGGCACCATCCTCACCGCCACAAGGTGTGGGCATGTTTCAGCACGTGGGTCCAGTTCTCTTGGCACAGAGACAGTTTTCTGGTGGCTCCTCCTGTCCAGAGTCTACTGCGAAAATACAATTCACCTACCTTGGGTCATTGATTGTGTCAGTAAACATAAAACTATGCCATTTTTTTTGTTGGGATGAGAACACACTGAATGTTCCTTACACTTCTTTTGGAGTGAGAACTGCCAAAGACAGAACTTGAGTTTTTCTACATGCTTTTAGATAACTTTACATGCATTTGGAACACAACAAGAAAATAAATCTGAATTAAAGTTAACCTTAGGTTTATTTAACAAAATTAAGTGTCAGAAAGCAATCAGAATTTTAGGAAATGGACACCTGTCTTGAGATTAAAGGTAAATGCCTTCTAAGGCTGCAGAGATCTATCAAATGTGTTATTTTGAAAATATTTTTGAAACATCTTAATTATTCAAGTCAATTTTCCCTCACTGAGGCTGTAATTAGTTTTCATTTATTATTACAGTTGTTTGAAATTTAAATTTACTACTGTTATTTAGTCATAGACTAAGGCACACATTTCAACTAGGAAGAAATCTAAAGTTATGACATCAGATGATTCCCACCTGTTCCCTATGTGAGAATAAGCACCCACAGAAACCTCTTTTCTTTAGCAAATGCCATTCCTTTCCCCTATCTTTATGGCCTGGCTGGTAAGGGGATGGGGAGAGAGGTGAACGATAGGCAGGTGAGGAGAGGTCCACACTCCTCCAGGCAGCTGGCATCCTGTGACCACCAGCTTCCAGAGTAGTATTTACCTTCATTCCACTGAAACCCTGAACCTTTACTAGTGTCATATGGTCGTTTGAGATCATTCAGACCTATCTCCACTCAGATGCAGATAAGATTCTATACTGTCAGGATCCAGGAAGCCAGCAAGATAATAGATAAGTGGAGAAAAAGAAGGACAATTCTCAGGAGAGATAACATTAGAGGAGCCTATTACAGTCATCATTCTTCAGTGAACTTCTATGGCGAAATGGTGAAGGATTGTAAAGCTCTTGAGTGAACTTCAAGTTGAAACAGACTTTAAGAGACTCCTGGCATCCAGCTCTTTCAATATACGGAGGAAGAAAGTTATGAATGAGGCACAGAGAGTTTCATTACCAAAGTCAAGGTCTTAAGACTAGTTAATAAAAAAGTCAGAACTTGAAGCTCCATCTGCTGAATTACAATCCAGTCATCTTCCTTTTTGTTGCCTGAGTATCCATCCTAAATCACGCCAGCCTTCGTCCAGGAATACAATTTTGCCCTCATCACAAACTATCTGTCTCCTCATTATTTTGTTCATTCAGTCATTTTGCAAATATGTATCCAGAGCCCACTGTGTGCCTGGAGCATGAGGAGAACATCACAGACCAGGTCCCTGCCCTCAAGGCGACCATGATTCAGCTTTACTGTCTCCTTGGAGCAATGATCTCCCAGCCTTCCCCGTCAGAAATTACTGCTGCTCTCCCTGTGAGAGATGCTTTGCTTTCACAGTTAAAACTCTCTACTAACATCGAGAAGAGAGAAAAACAAAACACAACAAAACAAGAGACACGGCCTAGAGTGGATATTGCATCTAAAGACAGTGAATTGCTTTTGAAATGGAGTCAAGAAGTTTTCAGTCCACAATGAGGATTGAATTACAAGTGTCCCTATGGTGTTGTCCTGAAATTGATTCCACAGAGCTATAGTTGAAGGGGGCCTGTGCTTTTCACAACTGGAAATGCCCCTTGTCCAAAGAGATGCTGGCTTACATCAAATCTTTTAAGGTTGTAGTAACTACTAATGTAAATGAGTTCCTAAAAAAACTGTAGCTCTACTGGGTCATCTAAGAGGGTTAGTTAGCAACAAGAAGGTATGACTTTGACAGTGAAGTTATGTAACCAGCAAGGAAAAAAACAATCTAGCAGTTTAAAAAGATTTTCTGTTTTTCTTTCTTAGAGGAGGCTTAATGTGGCCTAAGTCTAAGAAGATTTGTCTCAAATTGAGAATGTAGGCTTAAATCAATTTATTATTTTAAAACACACTATAACCATTTTCATTCCTCTTTGGCCTCTGAGTTTTTTTCTCAATTTGGAATTATTGTGATGATTGAGAGCCTATTGGCGTAGAAAGCGTCCCAACACCCCACTGTTGTGTTTTCAAATAAGAATAAAGGAAAAGCAACCAGCCTCGTCAGCAATGACTCCGTGTGAATGAGGACATCCAAACTGGTGAGTGTCCATTTTCTTGGAAATATAAATCAGTGTTCCTGATGTTGAATATAGATTTCTGTAGTAACCTGTATCTTTGATAAAGATTTTGATTCAGGACGAAGGAAGTAGAAAGATTATGTTAAATGAATTTTACAAATTCTAATTGAAGCATTGTCAGTGGACAAGGTTTTCCAAATTACCTCTCGTGTGCAGGGTACACAGCAGACATAGAATACATTATTTTTACTGTTGAGAAACAAAATCAAGAGGATAAAGTTTTAAGGTGGAAGGTTATTTGGACCACTATCAACACTGTTCATTAATTAGCCCACTTTGGAGCTAAGGTTGAACGCCTATTTTTCACAATAACTCGGTTTCATTAAGGAATAGAGAATGAAGGGTAATAACACCATACATATATATAAATATATATATATATTTATAGAATGAACCCAGTAGAGAACAAAGAAATACACTTAGCCACATGACATAACTTCTACCTGCTGCCTCAAGGTGGGAATGGGCCAAGAGGTCTGTGGAATGACAACCGTGTCCCCATAATACTCTTCTCTTTTACAGTTTTCCCTGAACCTAGGGAAACCTTCCGTAGTAGAAGGAGAATTTTGAAATATCCTAAAATAAGTTTAGAAGCTGGGACTGAAGAGAGACTAGCACTGATTCCTCTAATGGGTGCTCAGGAAAGTCCATGTTACTTGGAGGCCTAACTGAGGTGTCCAAGCTTGAACATTTCCCTTGATTGTCATTAGACTCTCCTGGATTTAACTAAATATCCTCTCTTCATCCTTTGGCACGCACTGTGGACTAATGACGTGAATACTTGACACAAAATCCCATAAAATATTATGCTTTAGTAACTTCCTAGTTAAAATTTGATTTCATTTTCTTTATTGGGGCCAAGGTACAGTGTTGCCATTTTATTGTGAAAAGTCTATATATTATAAAATACCAGGGGCAATTTTTAATATAATAAACCCACAACCTGCGGCTGATTTGTAAACATAATCAAATAGGCAGAAAGCAGGGGCAGGTAGTGATTCTTATAATGACATACAAGCAAATAGCAAATAATTGTTGCCCTGGAGGTATCCCGTCATATGAAAATGCCTTTTTTTGAAGTATAGTTGATTTAAATATTATATTGGTTTCAGGTGTACAATATAGTGATTTGATATTCTTATAGATTATACTGAAAATGCCCTTACATTTTTTTCCCTCTTTAAAATACACAGTTTCTAATAGTTTCTAATATGCCTAACGTTGAAAGCTTGTCTACATACATATTTTTGATAAAACCTACTAACAAAAAGTTCATGGGCATTTTATTTCTCTTAACTACTTTTTAAAATTTTCTTGCTCTGCTGTATTATCACTAAACGTGATTTTTTTAAAAATATGGAAACCCCTCTAAAAACCCCTACATCTCTCAACACTATCCATCTTCTCATATGTTTCTATCACTGTGAATATACATATGAATATACACACGTATGTGTATGGATTTCATGCTAGAATGGCCTGAGGAAGTACAGGGACTTAGGATAACATATGATCAGGACTTCCCTGGAGGTCCAGTGGTTAAGACTCTGTGCTCCCACTGCAGGGGGCATGGGTTCCACCCTGGTCAGGAAACTAAGACCCCGCGTGCCGCGCAGTGAGGCCAAAAAAACAAAGCAGTACAACGTATGATCTACTGACGGCGTGTGTTTACCATATGTATATATATGGTGTCCTCCATGACACAAGGCAAATCAAAACCTGTTTTAAAACAAGCCAGTCACTTCTGCCCTTTGGAGTCTATTATTCGCATTACGTATTTCTAAAAGATCCATGCAGTTATTTGCCGTACAAAAGACATGATTTAGTTCTTTCAGCCAGCATTCATACACCCCGTCCCTCCTAGGCAAATCTTAGCACTTGGATTAAGTACTCAGTTAACAGCCAACTGTATACGGACCCTTCAGCACAGTGAGGGGAAAAGTGACATTTTACTTCCACCCCAAACAAAGCTATTATATTTACCTTCTACTTTGAAGATAGTAAAGTGCGGTCGGCAATGGAAAGAACCCAACGCGGTACCTGCGCAGTTCATCCACAGACCCTGGTAAACCCAAGTGGCCGTTATCACCGAGGATGCTCGGGTAGTTACTTTCCACTCATTGGACGCGGTGGCAGCGACGAGAGCGCCAAAGCCCCCGACGCCAAACACCAGAGCCGAGATCTGTGCCCTGAACATGTCGCTCAGGCGTCTCCAGGGACACTGTCCAGACAGATCGCTGCGGTGGTCTAGGTATGCAGCGGACACAATCCGCTTGGACCAGTGTTGCAGCAAGTTAATGCGGGTAGGTGACAGTACTTCATGCTCAGGTGGCCTGAGGAAGTACCGGAATTTAGGATAAAGTCTGATTTACCGATGGCATTTTAAAGGTAATCTAAGATGATCCTTCTAACTTCCTACACGGATATTTACTAAAAGTTTGTAGACGGATTCTAAAGGTTTTGAGTTCGCATATTTTTTTCCTGCCACATAGTTAATGTTTAATTTTCTGTTAGCCTGAAGCTTAATGAACCATGCAGGGACCAGATATTACAAAGTACAAATTATACAGTAACAGTTAAGGTTTATTTGACCCATTGCTTTAGTCTTGCGTGCTTCTGAATCTTATATAAATAGAATCATAGTGCAGCTTCCTTCTGTAACCAATTTTTTTCACACATTATGTTTGTGAAATTCATCTATGTTCAGCAATGTAGCTATGGTTCATTAATTATTACAGCAGAATATAGTATTTCATTAAATGAATTTTGCTGGGTTACACAATCATTTCGACTCAGTACTTTGAAGATATAATTCCATTTTTATTTGGCTTCCACTGTTGTTTTTGAGAAATCAAGAGTCTGATTTGTCATTTCTTTGTAGGTTAATCTGTATTTTCTCTTTGGCTGGTTTTAAGATTATCTTTGTCTTTGGTTTTGGCAGTTTCACTAATTTTCTAAGTGTGGATTTAAAAAAAAATCTTATTTGGGATTTACTGAACTTTTTGAAACTGATGATTCATTGCTTTCATCAATTCTGGAGAACCATTAGTCCCTTCCTTCTCCAGATATCACCTCTGTCCCTATCCTTGCTTTATCTTCTTCTGTGACTCTGATAAGCTCTATTTTTTTAGTTGGTCCTATGTCTCAAAATCTCTTTAACATTATCTACTTCTTTATTGCTCCATGATGAATTCTGGGAACCTTTTCAGACATATGTTCTAATTTTTAAAATTTTTCTTCAACTATATATAATCTGCCGTTAACCCATCCAGAGTTTCTAATTTCTATTACTCTCCTTTTTAAAATAATTCTGGAAGTACCATTTTATTCTTTTTCAAATCTGCCTGTTTATTTTTTCTAATCTCTTGTTCTTTAGTCATAATTCAAAGGTCATATTTTATTTTATTTTATTTTATTTTTATTTTTATTTTTAAAATTTTTTAAAATTTATTTATTTTTAACATCTTTATTGGAGTATAATTGCTCTACAATGGTGTGTTAGTTTCTGCTTTATAACAAAGTGAATCAGCTATACATATACATATATCCCCATATCTCTTCCCTCTTGCGTCTCCCTCCCTCCTACCCTCCCTATCCCACCCTTCTAGGTGGTCACAAAGCACTGAGCTGATCTCCCTGTGCTATGTGGCTGCTTTCCACTAGCTATTGATTTTACATTTGGTAGTGTATATATGTCTATGCCACTCTCTCACTTCATCCCAGCTTACCCTTCCCCCTCCCCGTGTCCTCAAGTCCATTCTCTACATCTGTGTCTTTATTCCTGTCCTGCCCCTAGGTTTTTCAGAACCATTTTCTTTCTCTCTCTCTTTTTTTTTTTTAGATTCCATATATATGTGTTAGCATACAGTATTTGTTTTTCTCTTTCTGACTTACTTCACTCTGTATGACAGACTCTATGTCCATCCATCTCACTACAAATAACTTAATTTTGTTTCTTTTTTTTTTCTTTTCTTGACTTCTAGACCAATTCTTTTTCGTGTCATTATTTTTTTTTTAACATCTTTATTGGAGTATAATTGCTTTACAATGGTGTGTTAGTTTCTGCTTTATAACAAAGTGAATCAGTTATATATATACATATGTTCCCATATCTCTTCCATCTTTCATCTCCCTCCCTCCCACCCTCCCTATCCCACCCTTCTAGGTGGTCACAAAGCACCGAGCTGATCTCCCTGTGCTATGCGGCTGCCTCCCACTAGCTATCTATTTTATGTCTGGTAGTGTATATATGTCCATGCCACTCTCTCACTTTGTCCCAGCTTACCCTTACCCCTCCCCGTGTCCTCAAGTCCATCCTCTAGTAGGTCTGTGTCTTTATTCCTGTCCTGCCCCTAGGTTCTTCATGACCTTTTTTTTTTTCCTTAGATTCCATACATATGTGTTAGCATACGGCATTTGTTTTTCTCTTTCTGACTGACTTCACTCTGTATGACAGTCTCTAGGTCCATCCACCTCACTACAAATAACTCAATTTCATTTCTTTTTATGGCTGAGTAATATTCCGTTGTATATATGTGCCACATCTTTATTCATTCATCCGATGATGGACACTTAGGTTGCTTCCATGTCCTGGCTATTGTAGATAGAGCTGCAATGAACATTTTGGTACATGACTCTTTTTGAATTATGGTTTGCTCAGGGTATATGCCCAGTAGTGGGATTGCTGGGTCATATGGTAGTTCTATTTTTAGTCTTTTAAGGAACCTCCATACTGTTCTCCATAGCGGCTGTATCAATTTACATTCCCACCAACAGTGCAAGAGGGTTGCCTTTTCTCCACACCCTCTCCAGCACTTATTGTTTGTAGATTTTTTGATGATGGCCATTCTGACTGGTGTGAGGTGGTACGTCATTGTAGTTTTGATTTGCATTTCTCTAATAATTAATGATGTTGAGCATCCTTTCATGTGTTTGTTGGCAATCTGTATATCTTCTTTGGAGAAATGTCTATTTAGGTCTTCTGCCCATTTTTGGATTAGGTTTTTTGTTTTTTTGATATTGAGCTGCATGAGCTGCTTATAAATTTTGGAGATTAATCCTTTGTCAGTTGCTTTGTTTGCAAATATTTTCTCCCATTCTGATGGTTGTCTTTTGGTCTTGTTTATGGTTTCCTTTGCTGTGCAAAAGCTTTTAAGTTTCATTAGGTACCATTTGTTTATTTTTGGTTTTATTTCCATTTCTCTAGGAGCTGGGTCAAAAAGGATCTTGCTGTGATTTATGTCAAAGAGTGTTCTGCCTATGTTTTCCTCTAAGAGTTTTATAGTGTCTGGCCTTACATTTAGGTGTTTAATCCATTTTGAGTTTATTTTTGTGTATGGTGTTAAGGAGTGTTCTAATTTCATTCTTTTACATGTAGCTGTCCAGTTTTCCCAGCACCACTTATTGAAGAGGCTATCTTTTCTCCATGGTATATTCTTGCCTCCTTTATCAAAAATAAGGTGACCATATGTGCATGGGTTTACCTCTGAGCTTTCTATCCTGTTCCATTGATCTATATTTCTGTTTTTGTGCCAGTCCCATACTGTCTTCATTACTGTAGCTTTGTAGTATAGTCTGAAGTCTGGGAGCCTGATTCCTCCAGCTCTGTTTTTCTTTCTCAAGATTGCTTTGGCTATTTGGGGTCTTTTGTGTTTCCATACAAATTGTGAAATTTTTTGTTCTAGTTCTGTGAAAAATGCCATTGGTAGTTTGATAAGGATTGAATCTGTAGATTGCTTTGGGTAGTATAGTCATTTTCACAGCGTTGATTCTTCCAATCCAAGAACATAGTATATCTCTCCATCTGTTTGTATCATCTTTAATTTCTTTCATCAGTGTCTTATAGTTTTCTGCATACAGGTCTTCTGTCTCCTTAGGTAGGTTTATTCCTAGGTATTTTATTGTTTTTGCTGCAGTGGTAAATGGGAGTGTTTCCTTAATTTCTCTTTCAGATTTTTCATCATTAGTGTATAGGAATGCAAGAGACTTCTGAGCACTAATTTTGTATCCTGCTACTTTACCAAATTCATTGATTAGCTCTAGTAGTTTCCTGGTAGCATCTTCAGGATTCTCTATGTATGGTATCATGTCATCTGCAAACAGTGACAGCTTTACTTCTTTTCCAATTTGAATTCCTTTTATTTCTTTTTCTTCTCTGATTGCTGTGGCCAAAACTTCCAAAACTATGTTGAATAATAGTGGTGAGAGTGGGCAACCTTGTCTTGTTCCTGATCTTAGAGGAAATGGTTTCAGTTTTTCACCACTGAGGACGATGTTGGCTGTGGGTTTGTCATATATAGCCTTTATTATGTTGAGGTAAGTTCCCCCTATGCCTACTTTCTGGAGGATTTTTATCATAAATGGGTGTTGAATTTTCTCAAAAGCTTTTTCTGCATCTATTGAGATGATCATATGGTTTTTCTCCTTCAATTTGTTAATGTGGTGTATCACATTGATTGATTTGCGTATATTGAAGAATCCTTGCATTCCTGGGATAAACCGCACTTGATCATGGTGTATGATCCTTTTAATGTCCTGTTGGATTCTGTTTGCTAGTATTTTGTTGAGGATTTTTGCATCTATGCTCATCAGTGATATTGGCCTGTAGTTTTCTTTCTTTGTGACATCTTTGTCTGGTTTTGGTATCAGGGTGATGGTGGCCTTGTAGAATGAGTTTCAGAATGTTCCTCCCTCTGCTATATTTTGGAAGTGTTTGAGAAGGATAGGTGTTAGCTCTTCTCTAAATGTTCGATAGAATTTGCCTGTGAAGCCATCTGGTCCTGGGCTTTTGTTTGCTGGAAGATTTTTAAACCCAGTTTCAATTTCAGTGCTTGTGATTGGTCTGTTTATATTTTCTATTTCTTCCTGGTTCAGTCTCAGAAGGTTGTGCTTTTCTAAGAATTTGTCCACTTCTTCCAGGTTGTCCATTTTATTGGCATATAGTTGCTTGTAGTAATAATCTCTCATGATCATTTGTATTTCTGCAGTGTCAGTTGTTCCTTCTCCTTTTTCATTTCTAATTCTATTGATTTGAGTCTTCTCCCTTTTTTTCTTGATGAGTCTGGCTAATGGTTTATCAATTTTATTTATCTTCTGAAAGAACCAGCTTTTAGTTTTATTGATCTTTGCTATTGTCTTCTTCATTTCTTTTTCATTTATTTCTGATCTGATCTTTATGATTGCTTTCCTTCTGCTAACTTTGGGATTTTTCTGTTCTTCTTTCTCTAATTGCTTTAGGTGCAAGGTTAGGTTGTTTACTTGAGATGTTTCTTGTTTCTTGAGGTAGGATTATTTTGCTATAAACTTCCCTCTTAGAACTGCTTTTGCTGCATCCCATAGGTTTTGGGTCATCGTGTTTTCATTGTCATTTATTTCTAGGTATTTTTTGATTTCCTCTTTGATTTCTTCAGTGATCTCTTGGTTATTAAGTAGTGTATTGTTTAACCTCCATGTGTTTGTACTTTTTACAGATTTTTTCCTGTAATTGATATCTAGTCTCATAGCGTTGTGGTAGGAAAAGATACTTGATACAATTTCAATTTTCTTAAATTTATCAAGGCTTGATTTGTGACCCAAGATATGATCTATCCTGGAGAATGTTCCTTGAGCACTTGAGAAGAAAGTGTATTCTGTTGTTTTTGGATGGAATGTCCTATAAATATCAATTAAGTCCATCTTGTTTAATGTATCATTTAAAGCTTGTGTTTCCTTATTTATTTTCATTTTGGATGATCTGTCCATTGGTGAAAGTGGGGTGTTAAAGTCCCCTACTATGATTGTGTTACTGTTGATTTCCACTTTTATGGCTGTTAGCATTTGCCTTATGTATTGAGGTGCTTCTATGTTTGGTGCATAAATATTTACAGTTGTTATATCTTCTTCTTGGATTGCTCCCTTGATCATTATGTAGTGTCCTTCTTTGTCTCTTGTAATAGTCTTTATTTTAGTCTATTTTGTCTGATATGAGAATTGTTACTCCAGCTTTCTTTTGATTGCCATTTACATGGAATATCTTTTTCCATCCCCTCACTTTCAGTCTGTATGTGTCCCTAGGTCTGAAGTGGGTCTCTTGTAGACAACATATATGGGTCTTGTGTTTGTATCCATTCAGCCAGTCTATGTCTTTTGGTTGGAGCATTTAATCCATTTACATTTAAGGTAATTATTGATATGTATGTTCCTATTACCATTTTCTTAATTGTTTTGGGTCTGTTATTGTAGGTCTTTTCCTTCTCTTGTGTTTCCTGCCTAGAGAAATTCCTTTAGCATTTGTTGTAAAGCTGGTTTGGTGGTGCTGAATTGTCTTAGCTTTTGCTTGTCTGTAAAGGTTTTAATTTCTCTGTCAAATCTGAATGAGATCCTTGCTGGGTAGAGTAATCTTGATTGTAGGTTTTCCCCTTTCATCGTTTTAAATATGTCCTGCCACTCCCTTCTGGCTTGCAGAGTTTCTGCTGATAGATCAGTTGTTAACCTTATGGGGATTCCCTTGTATGTTATTTGTTGTTTTTCCCTTGCTGCTTTTAATATTTTTTCTCTGTATTTAATTTTTGATAGTTTGATTAATATGCATCTTGGTGTGTTTATCCTTGGATTTATCCTGTATGGGACTCTCTGTGCTTCCTGGACTTGATTGACTATTTCCTTTCCCATATTAGGGAAGTTTTCAACTATATAATCTCTTCAAATATTTTCTCAGTCCCTTTCTTTTTCTCTTCTTCTTCTGGGACCCCTATAATTCGAAAGTTTGGTGTGTTTAATGTTGTCCCAGAGGTCTCTGCGACTGTCCTCAATTCTTTTCATTCTTTTTTCTTTATTCTGCTCTGCGGTAGTTATTTCCACTATTTTATTTTCCAGGTCACTTATCCATTCTTCTGCCTCATTTATTCTGCTATTGATTCCTTCTAGAGAATTTTTAATTTCACTTATTGTGTTGTTCATCATTGTTTGTTTGCTCTTCAGTTCTTCTACGTCCTTGTTAAACGTTTCTTGTATTTTCTCCATTTTATTTCCAAGGTTTTGGATCATCTTTACTATCATTACTCTGAATTCTTTTTCAGGTAGACTGCCTATTTCCTCTTCATTTGTTTGGTCTGGTGGGGTTTTGCCTTGCTCCTTCATCTGCTGTGTGTTTCTCTGTCTTCTCATTTTGCTTAACTTACTGTGTTTGGGGTCTCCTTTTTGCAGGCTGTGGGTTTGTAGTTCCTGTTGTTTTTGGTGTCTGCCCCCAGTGGCTAAGGTTGGTTCAGTGGGTTGTGTGGGCTTCCTGGTAGAGGGGACTGGTGCCTGTGTTCTGGTGGATGAGGCTGGATCTTGTCTTTCTGATGGGTAGGACCACGTCCAGTGGTGTGTTTTGGGGTGTCTGTGAACTTATTATGATTTTAGGCAGTCTCTCTGCTAATGGGTGGGGTTGTGTTCCTCTCTTGCTAGTTGTTTGTCATAGGGTATCCAGCACTGGAGCTTGCTGGTCGTTGAGTGGAGCTGGGTCTTAGTGTTGAGATGGAGATCTCTGGGAGAGCTTTTGCTGTTTGATATTACGCGGAGCTGGGAGGTCTCTGGTGGACCAGTGTCCTGAACTTGGCCCTCCCACCTCAGAGGCACAGGCCTGACAGCTGGCTGGAGCACGAAGACCCTGTCAGCCACATGGCTCAGAAGAAAAGGGAGAAAGAAAGAAAGAAAGAAAGAAAGAAAGAAAGAAAGAAAGAAAGAAAGAAAGAAAGAAAGAAAAGGAAGTTATTAAAATAAAAAAATTGTTAAAAATAAGAATTTTTAAGTAATAAAAGAAAGAAAGAAGAGAGCAACCAAACCAAAAAACAAATCCACCAATGATAACAAGTGCTAAAAAGTATAATTAAAAAAAAATAAATGGACAGACAGAACCCTAGGACAAATTGTAAAAGCAAAGCTATGTAGACAAACCCACACAAAGAAGCATACATACACACACTCACAAAAAAAAAAAAAAATATATATATATATATATATATAAAAAGAAAAAGGAACAGAGCAACCAAATCTATAAACAAATCTACCAGTGATAATAAACTCTAAATACTAAACTAAGATAAACATAAAACCAGAAACAAATTAGATGCAGAAAGGAAACCCCAAGTCTACAGTTGCTCCCAAAGCCCACCGCCTCAGTTTTGGGATGCTTTGTTGTCTATTCAGGTATTCCACAGTTGCAGGGTACATCAAGTTGATTGTAGAGATTTAATCCGCTGCTCCTGAGGCTGCTGGGAGAAATTTCCCTTTCTTTTCTTTGTTCGCACAGCTCCTGGGATTCAGCTTTGTATTTGGTCCTGCCTCTTCATGTAGGTCACCTGAGGGCATCTGTTCCCCACGCAGACAGGACTAGGTTAAAGTAACAGCTGATTAGGGGGCTCTGGCTCACTCAAGCCAGGGGAGGGAGGGGTACGGATGCAGGGTGAGCCTGCGGTGGCAGAGGCCAGTGTGACGTTGCAACAGCCTGAGGCGCGCCGTGTGTTCTCCCGGGGAAGTTGTCCCTGGATTGTGGAAGCCTGGCAGTGGCGGGCTGCGCAGGCTCCCGGGAGGGGCGGTGTGGAGAGTGACCTGTGCTCGCACACAGGCTTCTTGGTGGCTGCAGTAGCAGCCTTAGCGTTTCATGCCCATCTCTGGGGTCCGCGCTGATAGCCGCAGCTCGTGCCCATCTCTGGAGCTCATTTAGGCGGTGCTCCAAATCCCCTCTCCTCGTGCACCCCGAAACAATGGTCTCTTGCCTCTTCGGCAGCTGCAGACTTTTTCCCGGACTCCCTCCCAGCTAGCTGTGGCGCACTAGCCCCCTTCAGGCTGTGTTCACGCAGCCAACCCCAGTCCTCTCCCTGGGGTCTGACCTCCGAAGCCTGAGCCTCAGCTCCCAGCCCCCCGCCCACCCCAGCGGGTGAGCAGACAAGCCTCTCGGGCTGGTGAGTGCTGGTCAGCACCGATCCTCTGTGCGGGAATCTCTCCACTCTGCCCTCCGCACCCCTGTGGCTGCGCTCTCCTCGGTGGCTCTGAAGCTTCCCCCGTGCCACCCCCCGTCTCTGCCAGTGAAGGGGCTTCCTAGTGTGTGGAAACTTTTCCTCCTTCACAGCTCCCTCCCTGAGGGGCAGGTCCTGTCCCTATTCTTTCGTCTCTGTTTTTTCTTTTTTCTTTTGCCCTACCCAGGTACGTGGGGGAGTTTCTTGCCTTTTGGGAAGTCTGAGGTCTTCTGCCAGCATTCAGTAGGTGTTCTGTAGGAGTTGTTCCACATGTAGGTGTATTTCTGATGTATTTGTGGGGAGGAAAATGATCTCCACGTCTTACTCCTCCACCATCTTGAAGGTCTCCATATTTTATTTTTTAAGTATTAAAGATGCTTATTTTATATTCTGTATCTCATTATTCTCATATCTGTAGTTTTTGAAGGTTGGATTGATTATGTTTTTTCCTATAATTCCTAAAAGTTTGACTCTCTTACTCATGGTGGCTTAAAACTTGTGATTTGTGATTGTGAGCTCATATTCCTTGCAACTTTATTCATGGAAATGAAAGGGAGGGAAGCAGAGAGGGAGGAAGGAGGGAGGGAAGGAAGGGAGAGGAAAAAGGATGCACACATCTTAACCTGAAAGAGCAATGTACTAAGACTTCATAGGAGGCAAAAATTCTAGGTGGGTCAGGGGAGGGGATACAGACAGTGAGCAAGGTAGGTTGGAGTGTGCCCTCTGCTGGTAGCTGCTGAGTGGTGCAGAGAACACCAAATCCAGATGGAGCCTTAGGCCGCCCTCTTCAGGGCAATGTGCTGACTTGTCTCCCAGGACAAGAAGTTCCTTCTTTTTTGCAGGCAGGTGGCAGTGTGAGGGGAAGATAAGGTAGAAACAGGAAATGCTGGGCCTCTGACAGGAGATTATCATTTGATTGTGGAAAATAGGAATTTAGTCACTTTCCTCCACCCTCCCCAATACCAATAAAAGCTGAAAACTTGGAGCTATTTGTGAATTCGGGGGTGAGGGAATTCACAGGACACAGGACATTCCGTGCTAAAACCTAGACCATCTGGGCAAATCAAAAGGGTTGGTCAGTCTGATCTCAGTATCCTCATTTTTCTGGGAATAAAATACAACAATAGGTGATATTTATTTAGCACTTTTTTCTGTGTTCTACATGTCTTATGTCATAATCTTCACACCAACTTAGGAGGGAATTATTTGTGATATAATAAAATTTATTCGCCTGGAAGAGTTCACAGATTCTGCCCTCTCCCCCCACCAAAGAAAACCCTGTACATGCAGCTCTACTCACAATAGTCCACTGCCATCCCTCTAGTCGAGTGTTCCATGATTTAAACTGGCTATTTTTAATGTTACTGTCTTTGCAAACTTAATTCTCCCCCTTTTTTCTATGATTAATTACAATGGATTCTTCCCTCCGCCCCCATCTGCAATTGTTTTTTGAATTCCAGGAAGCTTTGCAAAAGATCAAAAACATTTAAGATTTGGTGTCTCTTGGTAATTTTGACAGTGAAATAGTGAACAAAATTTGGCTGAATTCTTCCAGAGAAGTCACCTCTTCTTTTTCCCCCCCCAGGGAGAGGTGAACTAGGAAAGTGTTTATGCCCAAAACATTTGCAGACTCGCCCAGTGTTTCTCTCGATTTTCATTCTCATATTCTAATCCTCTGACTCTTTATGTCAGAAAGGAGACTTAAATATGTATTTACATCTGAAAAAAATCAAAATGCATAAAATTCTGGCAGGAAAATAAGAGACTAATAACTACTTATAGACAGAATTGTTTATCTAATTTTTATTGCTAGTTATTACACGTTTGGAAGAATGTTTGACAACATTCTAATTAAGCCCTGGAATCAAGATATTGACCAAAAGAGGTGAATATTAATGTTTCTAAGTTTTAAGGAATCTTGGTTAAAATTTCATTTGAATGATATAAGAAAATAAGTGGTTTTTCATTTTGAATTGCTGGTTTTCATCTTCAATGTAGAGCCGGGCATATCTTTTCTGGGAATTCTCATAGTGTGAAGAAGAAAAATACAATATAACGTACTAAGAAAGAGGTTTATCAGGCAGTCTTTTTTTTTTTTTTTTTTTTTTTTTTAAGGAGAGCTCTTTCCCCTAAAAACATACAACTACTTTCTAAATGAAACTAGATATGAGTCGAGATTAGGTAGCACAGCAAAATTTGCAGAAATCTGATATTCCAGGATTCCCCTCATTTGGGATAAATTCATTTATTATTTCCCTCCCTCCCTCTCTCTTCTTCCTTCCATCTTCTTGTCTGTTTTTTCCGTTTCTTTCTTGCTTTCATTTCTGATTTTAGGTGCAGATAGTCGGGTTCATCACACACCTCGGTATATAACGTAACAGCCTCTTTGCACCGTGGGAAGCTGCTCTCTTGTTTGATTCCTTTTGTCGCTCGTCTCCACTTCCATTTTCCTCTCTTCCATAAACAAACCACTGTCCTCTGGTGTTTACTGTGCCTTCTTTTGTTCTGTATTCTTTTAAAAAGGTACATGGCTGTTTGATGTGCAGGCTTTACTGATTTATAAAAATGTAGTGTATAAAATATATTGTTCTGTTACTGTATCTCACTCTGTTGCTTTTTGTTGACACTGTACTTTTAAGACTCTTCTGTGTTGCTCAGAGCACATGTGATGATTCTAACTTAATGTCACAGTGTCAAAATGCAGGCAACTTACTATCAAATGGTTCAGAAAAATAGGTATATACAAAGCAAAGGTGGCAAGACGTTGTGGATAACTGATGACCCTGCGTGAGGTGCCTGCGTGTTCTTTGCACTATATGTTCAACTTCTCTGGTTGAAAAATTTCAAAATAAAATGTTGGGGGAGAAGAAATCGGAAATCATAGCAACATGAACAATGCACAGTGAGAACTGTGTGTAAAGAGGCTTCCACGTCCTCAGAAGCATCAGGCAGTCTCCCAGGGCAGGAGTGGCGACTGCATTTCACGACCACGTGGGGCAGCCCCCTGCTTCCCTGAGGTGAGCAGAGTCCCGTGCAGATTTACTCTCCTGGGAGGCTGGAGTCCTGGCTTCTTTGTCTGGTGTCTCCAGGTCTGTCTCCTCCACACTCAGGGTTGCTCTCTAGGGCCTGGGCAGAACTAGGGCTGTGTAGACCAGGACTCTCCCCAAGTGTGCAGCTCCCAGGTTTTTCCAGCCCAGCTGTGGCCACCTTTTCCTTACCCGTCTCTTCCTCGTTGGTGGCTTCCCCCATCATCAGCAACCCCTCCTTTGTCTTTTTACCCCCCAAACCCAAGCTGCTCTCAGCAGGCGACCTGCCGTCATTTGAGGTCAGTGTGGATTTCAGTCTGTGTGTGCCTCCCAAGGATAAACGTTTTTAAACTCAGTGACTGATGGTTTAAAGTGCCCCCACTTACCTCCATCACTCTAAACAGTGTTTGCTATGTAAATACAACTTTAAGACAGTCCCCGGCCTCTGTTCCAACAAATTGTTGTCCCTTAGCCCCTCCTACATAGAAGTTCTGGGTTCTCAACAGCTTAGCCCTTACCTGTACTTGTTATGTAGGAATTACTTGGATGCGATGTTAGCCTCCAAGGGCACCACTGAGGTGAGGTACCCCAGCCGTCATGGATCAGAAAGACTCACGGTCCAAAAGGTGCACAGGCTTAGGATGGGGTGTAAGTGGGGACACAAGGACCGCACTGCCTGAATTCCAGATCATACAAATTTCGTATGTCCTGTCTCTCTTCTCTCTCTCTCTCACTCTCTCCCTCCCTCTTTGGGCTGCATCTCCTCCTAGCAGTATGGGTGTGAGGACCAGTATTGCGTGTTGAGCAAGTGGACCCAAAAGACAGCAGGCGTGGGGGCCAACACACCACCTGCTCTATCAGAGACTCAGGTGTGCACACCTGGCCACAGCTGGAGCTTGCCAGTTAGCCTCCTGAGCAGCTCAACGTTCTACTTCACTTTTCTCGGGCAGAGCACATACAGGACCAGATGGCATATACTGGGCATTGCCAATGTGTGGTTGACGTGGGCATGACCAGCTGCCAGCTTAGGGCAAGCACGGTGACTTGGTCTCTCCATCTTTCTATCTATGAAGAATATTGTTTGTCCCATTACATATTCCTTTTATTATACTTATCTTTTGCATGCCTTTCAGATGATAACTTACTTATTAGCTATATTTAATATATCTTATTAGGTTTGCTTATATTTCATAGACTACTTGCTTACCTACTATCTATACTTAACACTTAGGCGTTTCATCTGTTCTGCCTGTTTTTCTTATCTTCTACAGCAGAATTGATTATTGCCAAAGAACACAGCAAAAGTACTTGAGAGGGAGGCAAGCTTTGGTTTCTATCAAAGGAATTCCCAGCACTCACAGTCATGTAGCAGAGGTTTGGGGAAAACAAAGCACCTTCATATTGTCCTGAAATCAACCTAGGCAGGGAAAGTCAGTCATAATTTCCCCAGAGGAGTCATGGAACACTCTCAGATATATATGTAAGGATGAGTAAATGGGTAATGAGCTTTGATAGTAATGTCTTATATTTCACATTTATTGAAGTGGGGAATATATATACATATACGGAGAGAGAGATCTGTTTCCACAATGCTAAGTACTTCTGAACAGTGTAACTATCAGAATACCTCATGCGTGTTTTTTTTTAATTAATTTCTTTATTTTCTTTATTTTTTGGGCTGTGTCAGGTCTTAGTTGCAGCACGTGGGATCTTCATTGAGGCGTGTGGGATCTTTCGTTGCACCTCGCGGGCTTCTCTCTAGTTGTGGTGCGTGGGCTCTCTCGCTGAGACATGCGAGCTCAGTAGTTGTGGCGGCGTGGGCTTAGTTGCCCAGCGGCATGTGGGATCTTAGTTCGCCCACCAGGGATGGAACCCGTGTCCCCTGCATTGGAAGGTGGATTCTTTACCACCGGACCACCAGGGAGGTCCCCACCTCATGCACGTTTGTACTTCTCTCTTTGAATCAAGCTGGAAGAAGAGCCATCAGTACTGCGTTCATAATAAAATGCTCTTTGAAACCCCTTCTTGCTCCTGCAATCCTCCCTATTTCCATTTCTATTAACACGTGCACTTCTTGCTCCTGCCAGGAGTGAGTTAAAATAGGAACATGAATTTCTTTGAGCATATGGGACTTAATGTTACTCCGTTTAAAGAAGAGTAGAGACGAGAAGAGAAAACAGCTAGAGACTCTGTTGTCACCCCAAATAAAGCAGTCATGTGGCCCAAATACAGTGGATGTGATGTTGATTTCGACAGTTGCCTAGTTTGGCCACGAGATGGCGCCATGCACCAGTAAGACGCTACGGCTACTACGGTGCAGGCTGCTGTGCCGGCTTGGGGACCATGGAGGGGTGGCGACCCTGAAAAGGGACAAAAACAACATGACAAACCTGAGGAAGTGAGTGAAGGCTGAGGACGTGGAGACGGTGCAGAGCAGAGGTGGGGAAAGTAGACGTTGAAATCAAATAGCTTGCTTCCCAATCCCAGCTCCCCAACCTTCCTTTTTTCATATATATATGAGATTTATTATGAGGAATTGATTAAGAAGTCCCATAATCTGCCCCCCCCTGAAAACTGGAGACCCAGGAAAGCCAGTGGTGTAATTCAGTTCAAGTCTGAAAGCCTGAGAACCAAGGGAGCTGACGGTGTAAATCCCAGTTCAAGGGCAGGAGAAGATGAGATTGGATGTCACCTCCAGCAGTGAGAGAGCAAAAAAAGGAGTGAATTCCTCTGTCTTCTGCGCTGCTTCTATTCAGGCCCTGAGCAGGTTGGATGATGCCCGCTCATAATGGGGAGGGCAGTCTACTTTACAGAGTCCACTGATGCAAACGCTAATCTGACTTACTTCACTCTGTATGACAGACTCTATGTCCATCCATCTCACTACAAATAACTTAATTTTGTTTCTTTTTTTTTTCTTTTCTTGACTTCTAGACCAATTCTTTTTCGTGTCATTATTTTTTTTTTAACATCTTTATTGGAGTATAATTGCTTTACAATGGTGTGTTAGTTTCTGCTTTATAACAAAGTGAATCAGTTATATATATACATATGTTCCCATATCTCTTCCATCTTTCATCTCCCTCCCTCCCACCCTCCCTATCCCACCCTTCTAGGTGGTCACAAAGCACCGAGCTGATCTCCCTGTGCTATGCGGCTGCCTCCCACTAGCTATCTATTTTATGTCTGGTAGTGTATATATGTCCATGCCACTCTCTCACTTTGTCCCAGCTTACCCTTACCCCTCCCCGTGTCCTCAAGTCCATCCTCTAGTAGGTCTGTGTCTTTATTCCTGTCCTGCCCCTAGGTTCTTCATGACCTTTTTTTTTTTCCTTAGATTCCATACATATGTGTTAGCATACGGCATTTGTTTTTCTCTTTCTGACTGACTTCACTCTGTATGACAGTCTCTAGGTCCATCCACCTCACTACAAATAACTCAATTTCATTTCTTTTTATGGCTGAGTAATATTCCGTTGTATATATGTGCCACATCTTTATTCATTCATCCGATGATGGACACTTAGGTTGCTTCCATGTCCTGGCTATTGTAGATAGAGCTGCAATGAACATTTTGGTACATGACTCTTTTTGAATTATGGTTTGCTCAGGGTATATGCCCAGTAGTGGGATTGCTGGGTCATATGGTAGTTCTATTTTTAGTCTTTTAAGGAACCTCCATACTGTTCTCCATAGCGGCTGTATCAATTTACATTCCCACCAACAGTGCAAGAGGGTTGCCTTTTCTCCACACCCTCTCCAGCACTTATTGTTTGTAGATTTTTTGATGATGGCCATTCTGACTGGTGTGAGGTGGTACGTCATTGTAGTTTTGATTTGCATTTCTCTAATAATTAATGATGTTGAGCATCCTTTCATGTGTTTGTTGGCAATCTGTATATCTTCTTTGGAGAAATGTCTATTTAGGTCTTCTGCCCATTTTTGGATTAGGTTTTTTGTTTTTTTGATATTGAGCTGCATGAGCTGCTTATAAATTTTGGAGATTAATCCTTTGTCAGTTGCTTTGTTTGCAAATATTTTCTCCCATTCTGATGGTTGTCTTTTGGTCTTGTTTATGGTTTCCTTTGCTGTGCAAAAGCTTTTAAGTTTCATTAGGTACCATTTGTTTATTTTTGGTTTTATTTCCATTTCTCTAGGAGCTGGGTCAAAAAGGATCTTGCTGTGATTTATGTCAAAGAGTGTTCTGCCTATGTTTTCCTCTAAGAGTTTTATAGTGTCTGGCCTTACATTTAGGTGTTTAATCCATTTTGAGTTTATTTTTGTGTATGGTGTTAAGGAGTGTTCTAATTTCATTCTTTTACATGTAGCTGTCCAGTTTTCCCAGCACCACTTATTGAAGAGGCTATCTTTTCTCCATGGTATATTCTTGCCTCCTTTATCAAAAATAAGGTGACCATATGTGCATGGGTTTACCTCTGAGCTTTCTATCCTGTTCCATTGATCTATATTTCTGTTTTTGTGCCAGTCCCATACTGTCTTCATTACTGTAGCTTTGTAGTATAGTCTGAAGTCTGGGAGCCTGATTCCTCCAGCTCTGTTTTTCTTTCTCAAGATTGCTTTGGCTATTTGGGGTCTTTTGTGTTTCCATACAAATTGTGAAATTTTTTGTTCTAGTTCTGTGAAAAATGCCATTGGTAGTTTGATAAGGATTGAATCTGTAGATTGCTTTGGGTAGTATAGTCATTTTCACAGCGTTGATTCTTCCAATCCAAGAACATAGTATATCTCTCCATCTGTTTGTATCATCTTTAATTTCTTTCATCAGTGTCTTATAGTTTTCTGCATACAGGTCTTCTGTCTCCTTAGGTAGGTTTATTCCTAGGTATTTTATTGTTTTTGCTGCAGTGGTAAATGGGAGTGTTTCCTTAATTTCTCTTTCAGATTTTTCATCATTAGTGTATAGGAATGCAAGAGACTTCTGAGCACTAATTTTGTATCCTGCTACTTTACCAAATTCATTGATTAGCTCTAGTAGTTTCCTGGTAGCATCTTCAGGATTCTCTATGTATGGTATCATGTCATCTGCAAACAGTGACAGCTTTACTTCTTTTCCAATTTGAATTCCTTTTATTTCTTTTTCTTCTCTGATTGCTGTGGCCAAAACTTCCAAAACTATGTTGAATAATAGTGGTGAGAGTGGGCAACCTTGTCTTGTTCCTGATCTTAGAGGAAATGGTTTCAGTTTTTCACCACTGAGGACGATGTTGGCTGTGGGTTTGTCATATATAGCCTTTATTATGTTGAGGTAAGTTCCCCCTATGCCTACTTTCTGGAGGATTTTTATCATAAATGGGTGTTGAATTTTCTCAAAAGCTTTTTCTGCATCTATTGAGATGATCATATGGTTTTTCTCCTTCAATTTGTTAATGTGGTGTATCACATTGATTGATTTGCGTATATTGAAGAATCCTTGCATTCCTGGGATAAACCGCACTTGATCATGGTGTATGATCCTTTTAATGTCCTGTTGGATTCTGTTTGCTAGTATTTTGTTGAGGATTTTTGCATCTATGCTCATCAGTGATATTGGCCTGTAGTTTTCTTTCTTTGTGACATCTTTGTCTGGTTTTGGTATCAGGGTGATGGTGGCCTTGTAGAATGAGTTTCAGAATGTTCCTCCCTCTGCTATATTTTGGAAGTGTTTGAGAAGGATAGGTGTTAGCTCTTCTCTAAATGTTCGATAGAATTTGCCTGTGAAGCCATCTGGTCCTGGGCTTTTGTTTGCTGGAAGATTTTTAAACCCAGTTTCAATTTCAGTGCTTGTGATTGGTCTGTTTATATTTTCTATTTCTTCCTGGTTCAGTCTCAGAAGGTTGTGCTTTTCTAAGAATTTGTCCACTTCTTCCAGGTTGTCCATTTTATTGGCATATAGTTGCTTGTAGTAATAATCTCTCATGATCATTTGTATTTCTGCAGTGTCAGTTGTTCCTTCTCCTTTTTCATTTCTAATTCTATTGATTTGAGTCTTCTCCCTTTTTTTCTTGATGAGTCTGGCTAATGGTTTATCAATTTTATTTATCTTCTGAAAGAACCAGCTTTTAGTTTTATTGATCTTTGCTATTGTCTTCTTCATTTCTTTTTCATTTATTTCTGATCTGATCTTTATGATTGCTTTCCTTCTGCTAACTTTGGGATTTTTCTGTTCTTCTTTCTCTAATTGCTTTAGGTGCAAGGTTAGGTTGTTTACTTGAGATGTTTCTTGTTTCTTGAGGTAGGATTATTTTGCTATAAACTTCCCTCTTAGAACTGCTTTTGCTGCATCCCATAGGTTTTGGGTCATCGTGTTTTCATTGTCATTTATTTCTAGGTATTTTTTGATTTCCTCTTTGATTTCTTCAGTGATCTCTTGGTTATTAAGTAGTGTATTGTTTAACCTCCATGTGTTTGTACTTTTTACAGATTTTTTCCTGTAATTGATATCTAGTCTCATAGCGTTGTGGTAGGAAAAGATACTTGATACAATTTCAATTTTCTTAAATTTATCAAGGCTTGATTTGTGACCCAAGATATGATCTATCCTGGAGAATGTTCCTTGAGCACTTGAGAAGAAAGTGTATTCTGTTGTTTTTGGATGGAATGTCCTATAAATATCAATTAAGTCCATCTTGTTTAATGTATCATTTAAAGCTTGTGTTTCCTTATTTATTTTCATTTTGGATGATCTGTCCATTGGTGAAAGTGGGGTGTTAAAGTCCCCTACTATGATTGTGTTACTGTTGATTTCCACTTTTATGGCTGTTAGCATTTGCCTTATGTATTGAGGTGCTTCTATGTTTGGTGCATAAATATTTACAGTTGTTATATCTTCTTCTTGGATTGCTCCCTTGATCATTATGTAGTGTCCTTCTTTGTCTCTTGTAATAGTCTTTATTTTAGTCTATTTTGTCTGATATGAGAATTGTTACTCCAGCTTTCTTTTGATTGCCATTTACATGGAATATCTTTTTCCATCCCCTCACTTTCAGTCTGTATGTGTCCCTAGGTCTGAAGTGGGTCTCTTGTAGACAACATATATGGGTCTTGTGTTTGTATCCATTCAGCCAGTCTATGTCTTTTGGTTGGAGCATTTAATCCATTTACATTTAAGGTAATTATTGATATGTATGTTCCTATTACCATTTTCTTAATTGTTTTGGGTCTGTTATTGTAGGTCTTTTCCTTCTCTTGTGTTTCCTGCCTAGAGAAATTCCTTTAGCATTTGTTGTAAAGCTGGTTTGGTGGTGCTGAATTGTCTTAGCTTTTGCTTGTCTGTAAAGGTTTTAATTTCTCTGTCAAATCTGAATGAGATCCTTGCTGGGTAGAGTAATCTTGATTGTAGGTTTTCCCCTTTCATCGTTTTAAATATGTCCTGCCACTCCCTTCTGGCTTGCAGAGTTTCTGCTGATAGATCAGTTGTTAACCTTATGGGGATTCCCTTGTATGTTATTTGTTGTTTTTCCCTTGCTGCTTTTAATATTTTTTCTCTGTATTTAATTTTTGATAGTTTGATTAATATGCATCTTGGTGTGTTTATCCTTGGATTTATCCTGTATGGGACTCTCTGTGCTTCCTGGACTTGATTGACTATTTCCTTTCCCATATTAGGGAAGTTTTCAACTATATAATCTCTTCAAATATTTTCTCAGTCCCTTTCTTTTTCTCTTCTTCTTCTGGGACCCCTATAATTCGAAAGTTTGGTGTGTTTAATGTTGTCCCAGAGGTCTCTGCGACTGTCCTCAATTCTTTTCATTCTTTTTTCTTTATTCTGCTCTGCGGTAGTTATTTCCACTATTTTATTTTCCAGGTCACTTATCCATTCTTCTGCCTCATTTATTCTGCTATTGATTCCTTCTAGAGAATTTTTAATTTCACTTATTGTGTTGTTCATCATTGTTTGTTTGCTCTTCAGTTCTTCTACGTCCTTGTTAAACGTTTCTTGTATTTTCTCCATTTTATTTCCAAGGTTTTGGATCATCTTTACTATCATTACTCTGAATTCTTTTTCAGGTAGACTGCCTATTTCCTCTTCATTTGTTTGGTCTGGTGGGGTTTTGCCTTGCTCCTTCATCTGCTGTGTGTTTCTCTGTCTTCTCATTTTGCTTAACTTACTGTGTTTGGGGTCTCCTTTTTGCAGGCTGTGGGTTTGTAGTTCCTGTTGTTTTTGGTGTCTGCCCCCAGTGGCTAAGGTTGGTTCAGTGGGTTGTGTGGGCTTCCTGGTAGAGGGGACTGGTGCCTGTGTTCTGGTGGATGAGGCTGGATCTTGTCTTTCTGATGGGTAGGACCACGTCCAGTGGTGTGTTTTGGGGTGTCTGTGAACTTATTATGATTTTAGGCAGTCTCTCTGCTAATGGGTGGGGTTGTGTTCCTCTCTTGCTAGTTGTTTGTCATAGGGTATCCAGCACTGGAGCTTGCTGGTCGTTGAGTGGAGCTGGGTCTTAGTGTTGAGATGGAGATCTCTGGGAGAGCTTTTGCTGTTTGATATTACGCGGAGCTGGGAGGTCTCTGGTGGACCAGTGTCCTGAACTTGGCCCTCCCACCTCAGAGGCACAGGCCTGACAGCTGGCTGGAGCACGAAGACCCTGTCAGCCACATGGCTCAGAAGAAAAGGGAGAAAGAAAGAAAGAAAGAAAGAAAGAAAGAAAGAAAGAAAGAAAGAAAGAAAGAAAGAAAGAAAAGGAAGTTATTAAAATAAAAAAATTGTTAAAAATAAGAATTTTTAAGTAATAAAAGAAAGAAAGAAGAGAGCAACCAAACCAAAAAACAAATCCACCAATGATAACAAGTGCTAAAAAGTATAATTAAAAAAAAATAAATGGACAGACAGAACCCTAGGACAAATTGTAAAAGCAAAGCTATGTAGACAAACCCACACAAAGAAGCATACATACACACACTCACAAAAAAAAAAAAAAATATATATATATATATATATATAAAAAGAAAAAGGAACAGAGCAACCAAATCTATAAACAAATCTACCAGTGATAATAAACTCTAAATACTAAACTAAGATAAACATAAAACCAGAAACAAATTAGATGCAGAAAGGAAACCCCAAGTCTACAGTTGCTCCCAAAGCCCACCGCCTCAGTTTTGGGATGCTTTGTTGTCTATTCAGGTATTCCACAGTTGCAGGGTACATCAAGTTGATTGTAGAGATTTAATCCGCTGCTCCTGAGGCTGCTGGGAGAAATTTCCCTTTCTTTTCTTTGTTCGCACAGCTCCTGGGATTCAGCTTTGTATTTGGTCCTGCCTCTTCATGTAGGTCACCTGAGGGCATCTGTTCCCCACGCAGACAGGACTAGGTTAAAGTAACAGCTGATTAGGGGGCTCTGGCTCACTCAAGCCAGGGGAGGGAGGGGTACGGATGCAGGGTGAGCCTGCGGTGGCAGAGGCCAGTGTGACGTTGCAACAGCCTGAGGCGCGCCGTGTGTTCTCCCGGGGAAGTTGTCCCTGGATTGTGGAAGCCTGGCAGTGGCGGGCTGCGCAGGCTCCCGGGAGGGGCGGTGTGGAGAGTGACCTGTGCTCGCACACAGGCTTCTTGGTGGCTGCAGTAGCAGCCTTAGCGTTTCATGCCCATCTCTGGGGTCCGCGCTGATAGCCGCAGCTCGTGCCCATCTCTGGAGCTCATTTAGGCGGTGCTCCAAATCCCCTCTCCTCGTGCACCCCGAAACAATGGTCTCTTGCCTCTTCGGCAGCTGCAGACTTTTTCCCGGACTCCCTCCCAGCTAGCTGTGGCGCACTAGCCCCCTTCAGGCTGTGTTCACGCAGCCAACCCCAGTCCTCTCCCTGGGGTCTGACCTCCGAAGCCTGAGCCTCAGCTCCCAGCCCCCCGCCCACCCCAGCGGGTGAGCAGACAAGCCTCTCGGGCTGGTGAGTGCTGGTCAGCACCGATCCTCTGTGCGGGAATCTCTCCACTCTGCCCTCCGCACCCCTGTGGCTGCGCTCTCCTCGGTGGCTCTGAAGCTTCCCCCGTGCCACCCCCCGTCTCTGCCAGTGAAGGGGCTTCCTAGTGTGTGGAAACTTTTCCTCCTTCACAGCTCCCTCCCTGAGGGGCAGGTCCTGTCCCTATTCTTTCGTCTCTGTTTTTTCTTTTTTCTTTTGCCCTACCCAGGTACGTGGGGGAGTTTCTTGCCTTTTGGGAAGTCTGAGGTCTTCTGCCAGCATTCAGTAGGTGTTCTGTAGGAGTTGTTCCACATGTAGGTGTATTTCTGATGTATTTGTGGGGAGGAAAATGATCTCCACGTCTTACTCCTCCACCATCTTGAAGGTCTCCATATTTTATTTTTTAAGTATTAAAGATGCTTATTTTATATTCTGTATCTCATTATTCTCATATCTGTAGTTTTTGAAGGTTGGATTGATTATGTTTTTTCCTATAATTCCTAAAAGTTTGACTCTCTTACTCATGGTGGCTTAAAACTTGTGATTTGTGATTGTGAGCTCATATTCCTTGCAACTTTATTCATGGAAATGAAAGGGAGGGAAGCAGAGAGGGAGGAAGGAGGGAGGGAAGGAAGGGAGAGGAAAAAGGATGCACACATCTTAACCTGAAAGAGCAATGTACTAAGACTTCATAGGAGGCAAAAATTCTAGGTGGGTCAGGGGAGGGGATACAGACAGTGAGCAAGGTAGGTTGGAGTGTGCCCTCTGCTGGTAGCTGCTGAGTGGTGCAGAGAACACCAAATCCAGATGGAGCCTTAGGCCGCCCTCTTCAGGGCAATGTGCTGACTTGTCTCCCAGGACAAGAAGTTCCTTCTTTTTTGCAGGCAGGTGGCAGTGTGAGGGGAAGATAAGGTAGAAACAGGAAATGCTGGGCCTCTGACAGGAGATTATCATTTGATTGTGGAAAATAGGAATTTAGTCACTTTCCTCCACCCTCCCCAATACCAATAAAAGCTGAAAACTTGGAGCTATTTGTGAATTCGGGGGTGAGGGAATTCACAGGACACAGGACATTCCGTGCTAAAACCTAGACCATCTGGGCAAATCAAAAGGGTTGGTCAGTCTGATCTCAGTATCCTCATTTTTCTGGGAATAAAATACAACAATAGGTGATATTTATTTAGCACTTTTTTCTGTGTTCTACATGTCTTATGTCATAATCTTCACACCAACTTAGGAGGGAATTATTTGTGATATAATAAAATTTATTCGCCTGGAAGAGTTCACAGATTCTGCCCTCTCCCCCCACCAAAGAAAACCCTGTACATGCAGCTCTACTCACAATAGTCCACTGCCATCCCTCTAGTCGAGTGTTCCATGATTTAAACTGGCTATTTTTAATGTTACTGTCTTTGCAAACTTAATTCTCCCCCTTTTTTCTATGATTAATTACAATGGATTCTTCCCTCCGCCCCCATCTGCAATTGTTTTTTGAATTCCAGGAAGCTTTGCAAAAGATCAAAAACATTTAAGATTTGGTGTCTCTTGGTAATTTTGACAGTGAAATAGTGAACAAAATTTGGCTGAATTCTTCCAGAGAAGTCACCTCTTCTTTTTCCCCCCCCAGGGAGAGGTGAACTAGGAAAGTGTTTATGCCCAAAACATTTGCAGACTCGCCCAGTGTTTCTCTCGATTTTCATTCTCATATTCTAATCCTCTGACTCTTTATGTCAGAAAGGAGACTTAAATATGTATTTACATCTGAAAAAAATCAAAATGCATAAAATTCTGGCAGGAAAATAAGAGACTAATAACTACTTATAGACAGAATTGTTTATCTAATTTTTATTGCTAGTTATTACACGTTTGGAAGAATGTTTGACAACATTCTAATTAAGCCCTGGAATCAAGATATTGACCAAAAGAGGTGAATATTAATGTTTCTAAGTTTTAAGGAATCTTGGTTAAAATTTCATTTGAATGATATAAGAAAATAAGTGGTTTTTCATTTTGAATTGCTGGTTTTCATCTTCAATGTAGAGCCGGGCATATCTTTTCTGGGAATTCTCATAGTGTGAAGAAGAAAAATACAATATAACGTACTAAGAAAGAGGTTTATCAGGCAGTCTTTTTTTTTTTTTTTTTTTTTTTTTTAAGGAGAGCTCTTTCCCCTAAAAACATACAACTACTTTCTAAATGAAACTAGATATGAGTCGAGATTAGGTAGCACAGCAAAATTTGCAGAAATCTGATATTCCAGGATTCCCCTCATTTGGGATAAATTCATTTATTATTTCCCTCCCTCCCTCTCTCTTCTTCCTTCCATCTTCTTGTCTGTTTTTTCCGTTTCTTTCTTGCTTTCATTTCTGATTTTAGGTGCAGATAGTCGGGTTCATCACACACCTCGGTATATAACGTAACAGCCTCTTTGCACCGTGGGAAGCTGCTCTCTTGTTTGATTCCTTTTGTCGCTCGTCTCCACTTCCATTTTCCTCTCTTCCATAAACAAACCACTGTCCTCTGGTGTTTACTGTGCCTTCTTTTGTTCTGTATTCTTTTAAAAAGGTACATGGCTGTTTGATGTGCAGGCTTTACTGATTTATAAAAATGTAGTGTATAAAATATATTGTTCTGTTACTGTATCTCACTCTGTTGCTTTTTGTTGACACTGTACTTTTAAGACTCTTCTGTGTTGCTCAGAGCACATGTGATGATTCTAACTTAATGTCACAGTGTCAAAATGCAGGCAACTTACTATCAAATGGTTCAGAAAAATAGGTATATACAAAGCAAAGGTGGCAAGACGTTGTGGATAACTGATGACCCTGCGTGAGGTGCCTGCGTGTTCTTTGCACTATATGTTCAACTTCTCTGGTTGAAAAATTTCAAAATAAAATGTTGGGGGAGAAGAAATCGGAAATCATAGCAACATGAACAATGCACAGTGAGAACTGTGTGTAAAGAGGCTTCCACGTCCTCAGAAGCATCAGGCAGTCTCCCAGGGCAGGAGTGGCGACTGCATTTCACGACCACGTGGGGCAGCCCCCTGCTTCCCTGAGGTGAGCAGAGTCCCGTGCAGATTTACTCTCCTGGGAGGCTGGAGTCCTGGCTTCTTTGTCTGGTGTCTCCAGGTCTGTCTCCTCCACACTCAGGGTTGCTCTCTAGGGCCTGGGCAGAACTAGGGCTGTGTAGACCAGGACTCTCCCCAAGTGTGCAGCTCCCAGGTTTTTCCAGCCCAGCTGTGGCCACCTTTTCCTTACCCGTCTCTTCCTCGTTGGTGGCTTCCCCCATCATCAGCAACCCCTCCTTTGTCTTTTTACCCCCCAAACCCAAGCTGCTCTCAGCAGGCGACCTGCCGTCATTTGAGGTCAGTGTGGATTTCAGTCTGTGTGTGCCTCCCAAGGATAAACGTTTTTAAACTCAGTGACTGATGGTTTAAAGTGCCCCCACTTACCTCCATCACTCTAAACAGTGTTTGCTATGTAAATACAACTTTAAGACAGTCCCCGGCCTCTGTTCCAACAAATTGTTGTCCCTTAGCCCCTCCTACATAGAAGTTCTGGGTTCTCAACAGCTTAGCCCTTACCTGTACTTGTTATGTAGGAATTACTTGGATGCGATGTTAGCCTCCAAGGGCACCACTGAGGTGAGGTACCCCAGCCGTCATGGATCAGAAAGACTCACGGTCCAAAAGGTGCACAGGCTTAGGATGGGGTGTAAGTGGGGACACAAGGACCGCACTGCCTGAATTCCAGATCATACAAATTTCGTATGTCCTGTCTCTCTTCTCTCTCTCTCTCACTCTCTCCCTCCCTCTTTGGGCTGCATCTCCTCCTAGCAGTATGGGTGTGAGGACCAGTATTGCGTGTTGAGCAAGTGGACCCAAAAGACAGCAGGCGTGGGGGCCAACACACCACCTGCTCTATCAGAGACTCAGGTGTGCACACCTGGCCACAGCTGGAGCTTGCCAGTTAGCCTCCTGAGCAGCTCAACGTTCTACTTCACTTTTCTCGGGCAGAGCACATACAGGACCAGATGGCATATACTGGGCATTGCCAATGTGTGGTTGACGTGGGCATGACCAGCTGCCAGCTTAGGGCAAGCACGGTGACTTGGTCTCTCCATCTTTCTATCTATGAAGAATATTGTTTGTCCCATTACATATTCCTTTTATTATACTTATCTTTTGCATGCCTTTCAGATGATAACTTACTTATTAGCTATATTTAATATATCTTATTAGGTTTGCTTATATTTCATAGACTACTTGCTTACCTACTATCTATACTTAACACTTAGGCGTTTCATCTGTTCTGCCTGTTTTTCTTATCTTCTACAGCAGAATTGATTATTGCCAAAGAACACAGCAAAAGTACTTGAGAGGGAGGCAAGCTTTGGTTTCTATCAAAGGAATTCCCAGCACTCACAGTCATGTAGCAGAGGTTTGGGGAAAACAAAGCACCTTCATATTGTCCTGAAATCAACCTAGGCAGGGAAAGTCAGTCATAATTTCCCCAGAGGAGTCATGGAACACTCTCAGATATATATGTAAGGATGAGTAAATGGGTAATGAGCTTTGATAGTAATGTCTTATATTTCACATTTATTGAAGTGGGGAATATATATACATATACGGAGAGAGAGATCTGTTTCCACAATGCTAAGTACTTCTGAACAGTGTAACTATCAGAATACCTCATGCGTGTTTTTTTTTAATTAATTTCTTTATTTTCTTTATTTTTTGGGCTGTGTCAGGTCTTAGTTGCAGCACGTGGGATCTTCATTGAGGCGTGTGGGATCTTTCGTTGCACCTCGCGGGCTTCTCTCTAGTTGTGGTGCGTGGGCTCTCTCGCTGAGACATGCGAGCTCAGTAGTTGTGGCGGCGTGGGCTTAGTTGCCCAGCGGCATGTGGGATCTTAGTTCGCCCACCAGGGATGGAACCCGTGTCCCCTGCATTGGAAGGTGGATTCTTTACCACCGGACCACCAGGGAGGTCCCCACCTCATGCACGTTTGTACTTCTCTCTTTGAATCAAGCTGGAAGAAGAGCCATCAGTACTGCGTTCATAATAAAATGCTCTTTGAAACCCCTTCTTGCTCCTGCAATCCTCCCTATTTCCATTTCTATTAACACGTGCACTTCTTGCTCCTGCCAGGAGTGAGTTAAAATAGGAACATGAATTTCTTTGAGCATATGGGACTTAATGTTACTCCGTTTAAAGAAGAGTAGAGACGAGAAGAGAAAACAGCTAGAGACTCTGTTGTCACCCCAAATAAAGCAGTCATGTGGCCCAAATACAGTGGATGTGATGTTGATTTCGACAGTTGCCTAGTTTGGCCACGAGATGGCGCCATGCACCAGTAAGACGCTACGGCTACTACGGTGCAGGCTGCTGTGCCGGCTTGGGGACCATGGAGGGGTGGCGACCCTGAAAAGGGACAAAAACAACATGACAAACCTGAGGAAGTGAGTGAAGGCTGAGGACGTGGAGACGGTGCAGAGCAGAGGTGGGGAAAGTAGACGTTGAAATCAAATAGCTTGCTTCCCAATCCCAGCTCCCCAACCTTCCTTTTTTCATATATATATGAGATTTATTATGAGGAATTGATTAAGAAGTCCCATAATCTGCCCCCCCCTGAAAACTGGAGACCCAGGAAAGCCAGTGGTGTAATTCAGTTCAAGTCTGAAAGCCTGAGAACCAAGGGAGCTGACGGTGTAAATCCCAGTTCAAGGGCAGGAGAAGATGAGATTGGATGTCACCTCCAGCAGTGAGAGAGCAAAAAAAGGAGTGAATTCCTCTGTCTTCTGCGCTGCTTCTATTCAGGCCCTGAGCAGGTTGGATGATGCCCGCTCATAATGGGGAGGGCAGTCTACTTTACAGAGTCCACTGATGCAAACGCTAATCTGACTTACTTCACTCTGTATGACAGACTCTATGTCCATCCATCTCACTACAAATAACTTAATTTTGTTTCTTTTTTTTTTCTTTTCTTGACTTCTAGACCAATTCTTTTTCGTGTCATTATTTTTTTTTTAACATCTTTATTGGAGTATAATTGCTTTACAATGGTGTGTTAGTTTCTGCTTTATAACAAAGTGAATCAGTTATATATATACATATGTTCCCATATCTCTTCCATCTTTCATCTCCCTCCCTCCCACCCTCCCTATCCCACCCTTCTAGGTGGTCACAAAGCACCGAGCTGATCTCCCTGTGCTATGCGGCTGCCTCCCACTAGCTATCTATTTTATGTCTGGTAGTGTATATATGTCCATGCCACTCTCTCACTTTGTCCCAGCTTACCCTTACCCCTCCCCGTGTCCTCAAGTCCATCCTCTAGTAGGTCTGTGTCTTTATTCCTGTCCTGCCCCTAGGTTCTTCATGACCTTTTTTTTTTTCCTTAGATTCCATACATATGTGTTAGCATACGGCATTTGTTTTTCTCTTTCTGACTGACTTCACTCTGTATGACAGTCTCTAGGTCCATCCACCTCACTACAAATAACTCAATTTCATTTCTTTTTATGGCTGAGTAATATTCCGTTGTATATATGTGCCACATCTTTATTCATTCATCCGATGATGGACACTTAGGTTGCTTCCATGTCCTGGCTATTGTAGATAGAGCTGCAATGAACATTTTGGTACATGACTCTTTTTGAATTATGGTTTGCTCAGGGTATATGCCCAGTAGTGGGATTGCTGGGTCATATGGTAGTTCTATTTTTAGTCTTTTAAGGAACCTCCATACTGTTCTCCATAGCGGCTGTATCAATTTACATTCCCACCAACAGTGCAAGAGGGTTGCCTTTTCTCCACACCCTCTCCAGCACTTATTGTTTGTAGATTTTTTGATGATGGCCATTCTGACTGGTGTGAGGTGGTACGTCATTGTAGTTTTGATTTGCATTTCTCTAATAATTAATGATGTTGAGCATCCTTTCATGTGTTTGTTGGCAATCTGTATATCTTCTTTGGAGAAATGTCTATTTAGGTCTTCTGCCCATTTTTGGATTAGGTTTTTTGTTTTTTTGATATTGAGCTGCATGAGCTGCTTATAAATTTTGGAGATTAATCCTTTGTCAGTTGCTTTGTTTGCAAATATTTTCTCCCATTCTGATGGTTGTCTTTTGGTCTTGTTTATGGTTTCCTTTGCTGTGCAAAAGCTTTTAAGTTTCATTAGGTACCATTTGTTTATTTTTGGTTTTATTTCCATTTCTCTAGGAGCTGGGTCAAAAAGGATCTTGCTGTGATTTATGTCAAAGAGTGTTCTGCCTATGTTTTCCTCTAAGAGTTTTATAGTGTCTGGCCTTACATTTAGGTGTTTAATCCATTTTGAGTTTATTTTTGTGTATGGTGTTAAGGAGTGTTCTAATTTCATTCTTTTACATGTAGCTGTCCAGTTTTCCCAGCACCACTTATTGAAGAGGCTATCTTTTCTCCATGGTATATTCTTGCCTCCTTTATCAAAAATAAGGTGACCATATGTGCATGGGTTTACCTCTGAGCTTTCTATCCTGTTCCATTGATCTATATTTCTGTTTTTGTGCCAGTCCCATACTGTCTTCATTACTGTAGCTTTGTAGTATAGTCTGAAGTCTGGGAGCCTGATTCCTCCAGCTCTGTTTTTCTTTCTCAAGATTGCTTTGGCTATTTGGGGTCTTTTGTGTTTCCATACAAATTGTGAAATTTTTTGTTCTAGTTCTGTGAAAAATGCCATTGGTAGTTTGATAAGGATTGAATCTGTAGATTGCTTTGGGTAGTATAGTCATTTTCACAGCGTTGATTCTTCCAATCCAAGAACATAGTATATCTCTCCATCTGTTTGTATCATCTTTAATTTCTTTCATCAGTGTCTTATAGTTTTCTGCATACAGGTCTTCTGTCTCCTTAGGTAGGTTTATTCCTAGGTATTTTATTGTTTTTGCTGCAGTGGTAAATGGGAGTGTTTCCTTAATTTCTCTTTCAGATTTTTCATCATTAGTGTATAGGAATGCAAGAGACTTCTGAGCACTAATTTTGTATCCTGCTACTTTACCAAATTCATTGATTAGCTCTAGTAGTTTCCTGGTAGCATCTTCAGGATTCTCTATGTATGGTATCATGTCATCTGCAAACAGTGACAGCTTTACTTCTTTTCCAATTTGAATTCCTTTTATTTCTTTTTCTTCTCTGATTGCTGTGGCCAAAACTTCCAAAACTATGTTGAATAATAGTGGTGAGAGTGGGCAACCTTGTCTTGTTCCTGATCTTAGAGGAAATGGTTTCAGTTTTTCACCACTGAGGACGATGTTGGCTGTGGGTTTGTCATATATAGCCTTTATTATGTTGAGGTAAGTTCCCCCTATGCCTACTTTCTGGAGGATTTTTATCATAAATGGGTGTTGAATTTTCTCAAAAGCTTTTTCTGCATCTATTGAGATGATCATATGGTTTTTCTCCTTCAATTTGTTAATGTGGTGTATCACATTGATTGATTTGCGTATATTGAAGAATCCTTGCATTCCTGGGATAAACCGCACTTGATCATGGTGTATGATCCTTTTAATGTCCTGTTGGATTCTGTTTGCTAGTATTTTGTTGAGGATTTTTGCATCTATGCTCATCAGTGATATTGGCCTGTAGTTTTCTTTCTTTGTGACATCTTTGTCTGGTTTTGGTATCAGGGTGATGGTGGCCTTGTAGAATGAGTTTCAGAATGTTCCTCCCTCTGCTATATTTTGGAAGTGTTTGAGAAGGATAGGTGTTAGCTCTTCTCTAAATGTTCGATAGAATTTGCCTGTGAAGCCATCTGGTCCTGGGCTTTTGTTTGCTGGAAGATTTTTAAACCCAGTTTCAATTTCAGTGCTTGTGATTGGTCTGTTTATATTTTCTATTTCTTCCTGGTTCAGTCTCAGAAGGTTGTGCTTTTCTAAGAATTTGTCCACTTCTTCCAGGTTGTCCATTTTATTGGCATATAGTTGCTTGTAGTAATAATCTCTCATGATCATTTGTATTTCTGCAGTGTCAGTTGTTCCTTCTCCTTTTTCATTTCTAATTCTATTGATTTGAGTCTTCTCCCTTTTTTTCTTGATGAGTCTGGCTAATGGTTTATCAATTTTATTTATCTTCTGAAAGAACCAGCTTTTAGTTTTATTGATCTTTGCTATTGTCTTCTTCATTTCTTTTTCATTTATTTCTGATCTGATCTTTATGATTGCTTTCCTTCTGCTAACTTTGGGATTTTTCTGTTCTTCTTTCTCTAATTGCTTTAGGTGCAAGGTTAGGTTGTTTACTTGAGATGTTTCTTGTTTCTTGAGGTAGGATTATTTTGCTATAAACTTCCCTCTTAGAACTGCTTTTGCTGCATCCCATAGGTTTTGGGTCATCGTGTTTTCATTGTCATTTATTTCTAGGTATTTTTTGATTTCCTCTTTGATTTCTTCAGTGATCTCTTGGTTATTAAGTAGTGTATTGTTTAACCTCCATGTGTTTGTACTTTTTACAGATTTTTTCCTGTAATTGATATCTAGTCTCATAGCGTTGTGGTAGGAAAAGATACTTGATACAATTTCAATTTTCTTAAATTTATCAAGGCTTGATTTGTGACCCAAGATATGATCTATCCTGGAGAATGTTCCTTGAGCACTTGAGAAGAAAGTGTATTCTGTTGTTTTTGGATGGAATGTCCTATAAATATCAATTAAGTCCATCTTGTTTAATGTATCATTTAAAGCTTGTGTTTCCTTATTTATTTTCATTTTGGATGATCTGTCCATTGGTGAAAGTGGGGTGTTAAAGTCCCCTACTATGATTGTGTTACTGTTGATTTCCACTTTTATGGCTGTTAGCATTTGCCTTATGTATTGAGGTGCTTCTATGTTTGGTGCATAAATATTTACAGTTGTTATATCTTCTTCTTGGATTGCTCCCTTGATCATTATGTAGTGTCCTTCTTTGTCTCTTGTAATAGTCTTTATTTTAGTCTATTTTGTCTGATATGAGAATTGTTACTCCAGCTTTCTTTTGATTGCCATTTACATGGAATATCTTTTTCCATCCCCTCACTTTCAGTCTGTATGTGTCCCTAGGTCTGAAGTGGGTCTCTTGTAGACAACATATATGGGTCTTGTGTTTGTATCCATTCAGCCAGTCTATGTCTTTTGGTTGGAGCATTTAATCCATTTACATTTAAGGTAATTATTGATATGTATGTTCCTATTACCATTTTCTTAATTGTTTTGGGTCTGTTATTGTAGGTCTTTTCCTTCTCTTGTGTTTCCTGCCTAGAGAAATTCCTTTAGCATTTGTTGTAAAGCTGGTTTGGTGGTGCTGAATTGTCTTAGCTTTTGCTTGTCTGTAAAGGTTTTAATTTCTCTGTCAAATCTGAATGAGATCCTTGCTGGGTAGAGTAATCTTGATTGTAGGTTTTCCCCTTTCATCGTTTTAAATATGTCCTGCCACTCCCTTCTGGCTTGCAGAGTTTCTGCTGATAGATCAGTTGTTAACCTTATGGGGATTCCCTTGTATGTTATTTGTTGTTTTTCCCTTGCTGCTTTTAATATTTTTTCTCTGTATTTAATTTTTGATAGTTTGATTAATATGCATCTTGGTGTGTTTATCCTTGGATTTATCCTGTATGGGACTCTCTGTGCTTCCTGGACTTGATTGACTATTTCCTTTCCCATATTAGGGAAGTTTTCAACTATATAATCTCTTCAAATATTTTCTCAGTCCCTTTCTTTTTCTCTTCTTCTTCTGGGACCCCTATAATTCGAAAGTTTGGTGTGTTTAATGTTGTCCCAGAGGTCTCTGCGACTGTCCTCAATTCTTTTCATTCTTTTTTCTTTATTCTGCTCTGCGGTAGTTATTTCCACTATTTTATTTTCCAGGTCACTTATCCATTCTTCTGCCTCATTTATTCTGCTATTGATTCCTTCTAGAGAATTTTTAATTTCACTTATTGTGTTGTTCATCATTGTTTGTTTGCTCTTCAGTTCTTCTACGTCCTTGTTAAACGTTTCTTGTATTTTCTCCATTTTATTTCCAAGGTTTTGGATCATCTTTACTATCATTACTCTGAATTCTTTTTCAGGTAGACTGCCTATTTCCTCTTCATTTGTTTGGTCTGGTGGGGTTTTGCCTTGCTCCTTCATCTGCTGTGTGTTTCTCTGTCTTCTCATTTTGCTTAACTTACTGTGTTTGGGGTCTCCTTTTTGCAGGCTGTGGGTTTGTAGTTCCTGTTGTTTTTGGTGTCTGCCCCCAGTGGCTAAGGTTGGTTCAGTGGGTTGTGTGGGCTTCCTGGTAGAGGGGACTGGTGCCTGTGTTCTGGTGGATGAGGCTGGATCTTGTCTTTCTGATGGGTAGGACCACGTCCAGTGGTGTGTTTTGGGGTGTCTGTGAACTTATTATGATTTTAGGCAGTCTCTCTGCTAATGGGTGGGGTTGTGTTCCTCTCTTGCTAGTTGTTTGTCATAGGGTATCCAGCACTGGAGCTTGCTGGTCGTTGAGTGGAGCTGGGTCTTAGTGTTGAGATGGAGATCTCTGGGAGAGCTTTTGCTGTTTGATATTACGCGGAGCTGGGAGGTCTCTGGTGGACCAGTGTCCTGAACTTGGCCCTCCCACCTCAGAGGCACAGGCCTGACAGCTGGCTGGAGCACGAAGACCCTGTCAGCCACATGGCTCAGAAGAAAAGGGAGAAAGAAAGAAAGAAAGAAAGAAAGAAAGAAAGAAAGAAAGAAAGAAAGAAAGAAAGAAAGAAAAGGAAGTTATTAAAATAAAAAAATTGTTAAAAATAAGAATTTTTAAGTAATAAAAGAAAGAAAGAAGAGAGCAACCAAACCAAAAAACAAATCCACCAATGATAACAAGTGCTAAAAAGTATAATTAAAAAAAAATAAATGGACAGACAGAACCCTAGGACAAATTGTAAAAGCAAAGCTATGTAGACAAACCCACACAAAGAAGCATACATACACACACTCACAAAAAAAAAAAAAAATATATATATATATATATATATAAAAAGAAAAAGGAACAGAGCAACCAAATCTATAAACAAATCTACCAGTGATAATAAACTCTAAATACTAAACTAAGATAAACATAAAACCAGAAACAAATTAGATGCAGAAAGGAAACCCCAAGTCTACAGTTGCTCCCAAAGCCCACCGCCTCAGTTTTGGGATGCTTTGTTGTCTATTCAGGTATTCCACAGTTGCAGGGTACATCAAGTTGATTGTAGAGATTTAATCCGCTGCTCCTGAGGCTGCTGGGAGAAATTTCCCTTTCTTTTCTTTGTTCGCACAGCTCCTGGGATTCAGCTTTGTATTTGGTCCTGCCTCTTCATGTAGGTCACCTGAGGGCATCTGTTCCCCACGCAGACAGGACTAGGTTAAAGTAACAGCTGATTAGGGGGCTCTGGCTCACTCAAGCCAGGGGAGGGAGGGGTACGGATGCAGGGTGAGCCTGCGGTGGCAGAGGCCAGTGTGACGTTGCAACAGCCTGAGGCGCGCCGTGTGTTCTCCCGGGGAAGTTGTCCCTGGATTGTGGAAGCCTGGCAGTGGCGGGCTGCGCAGGCTCCCGGGAGGGGCGGTGTGGAGAGTGACCTGTGCTCGCACACAGGCTTCTTGGTGGCTGCAGTAGCAGCCTTAGCGTTTCATGCCCATCTCTGGGGTCCGCGCTGATAGCCGCAGCTCGTGCCCATCTCTGGAGCTCATTTAGGCGGTGCTCCAAATCCCCTCTCCTCGTGCACCCCGAAACAATGGTCTCTTGCCTCTTCGGCAGCTGCAGACTTTTTCCCGGACTCCCTCCCAGCTAGCTGTGGCGCACTAGCCCCCTTCAGGCTGTGTTCACGCAGCCAACCCCAGTCCTCTCCCTGGGGTCTGACCTCCGAAGCCTGAGCCTCAGCTCCCAGCCCCCCGCCCACCCCAGCGGGTGAGCAGACAAGCCTCTCGGGCTGGTGAGTGCTGGTCAGCACCGATCCTCTGTGCGGGAATCTCTCCACTCTGCCCTCCGCACCCCTGTGGCTGCGCTCTCCTCGGTGGCTCTGAAGCTTCCCCCGTGCCACCCCCCGTCTCTGCCAGTGAAGGGGCTTCCTAGTGTGTGGAAACTTTTCCTCCTTCACAGCTCCCTCCCTGAGGGGCAGGTCCTGTCCCTATTCTTTCGTCTCTGTTTTTTCTTTTTTCTTTTGCCCTACCCAGGTACGTGGGGGAGTTTCTTGCCTTTTGGGAAGTCTGAGGTCTTCTGCCAGCATTCAGTAGGTGTTCTGTAGGAGTTGTTCCACATGTAGGTGTATTTCTGATGTATTTGTGGGGAGGAAAATGATCTCCACGTCTTACTCCTCCACCATCTTGAAGGTCTCCATATTTTATTTTTTAAGTATTAAAGATGCTTATTTTATATTCTGTATCTCATTATTCTCATATCTGTAGTTTTTGAAGGTTGGATTGATTATGTTTTTTCCTATAATTCCTAAAAGTTTGACTCTCTTACTCATGGTGGCTTAAAACTTGTGATTTGTGATTGTGAGCTCATATTCCTTGCAACTTTATTCATGGAAATGAAAGGGAGGGAAGCAGAGAGGGAGGAAGGAGGGAGGGAAGGAAGGGAGAGGAAAAAGGATGCACACATCTTAACCTGAAAGAGCAATGTACTAAGACTTCATAGGAGGCAAAAATTCTAGGTGGGTCAGGGGAGGGGATACAGACAGTGAGCAAGGTAGGTTGGAGTGTGCCCTCTGCTGGTAGCTGCTGAGTGGTGCAGAGAACACCAAATCCAGATGGAGCCTTAGGCCGCCCTCTTCAGGGCAATGTGCTGACTTGTCTCCCAGGACAAGAAGTTCCTTCTTTTTTGCAGGCAGGTGGCAGTGTGAGGGGAAGATAAGGTAGAAACAGGAAATGCTGGGCCTCTGACAGGAGATTATCATTTGATTGTGGAAAATAGGAATTTAGTCACTTTCCTCCACCCTCCCCAATACCAATAAAAGCTGAAAACTTGGAGCTATTTGTGAATTCGGGGGTGAGGGAATTCACAGGACACAGGACATTCCGTGCTAAAACCTAGACCATCTGGGCAAATCAAAAGGGTTGGTCAGTCTGATCTCAGTATCCTCATTTTTCTGGGAATAAAATACAACAATAGGTGATATTTATTTAGCACTTTTTTCTGTGTTCTACATGTCTTATGTCATAATCTTCACACCAACTTAGGAGGGAATTATTTGTGATATAATAAAATTTATTCGCCTGGAAGAGTTCACAGATTCTGCCCTCTCCCCCCACCAAAGAAAACCCTGTACATGCAGCTCTACTCACAATAGTCCACTGCCATCCCTCTAGTCGAGTGTTCCATGATTTAAACTGGCTATTTTTAATGTTACTGTCTTTGCAAACTTAATTCTCCCCCTTTTTTCTATGATTAATTACAATGGATTCTTCCCTCCGCCCCCATCTGCAATTGTTTTTTGAATTCCAGGAAGCTTTGCAAAAGATCAAAAACATTTAAGATTTGGTGTCTCTTGGTAATTTTGACAGTGAAATAGTGAACAAAATTTGGCTGAATTCTTCCAGAGAAGTCACCTCTTCTTTTTCCCCCCCCAGGGAGAGGTGAACTAGGAAAGTGTTTATGCCCAAAACATTTGCAGACTCGCCCAGTGTTTCTCTCGATTTTCATTCTCATATTCTAATCCTCTGACTCTTTATGTCAGAAAGGAGACTTAAATATGTATTTACATCTGAAAAAAATCAAAATGCATAAAATTCTGGCAGGAAAATAAGAGACTAATAACTACTTATAGACAGAATTGTTTATCTAATTTTTATTGCTAGTTATTACACGTTTGGAAGAATGTTTGACAACATTCTAATTAAGCCCTGGAATCAAGATATTGACCAAAAGAGGTGAATATTAATGTTTCTAAGTTTTAAGGAATCTTGGTTAAAATTTCATTTGAATGATATAAGAAAATAAGTGGTTTTTCATTTTGAATTGCTGGTTTTCATCTTCAATGTAGAGCCGGGCATATCTTTTCTGGGAATTCTCATAGTGTGAAGAAGAAAAATACAATATAACGTACTAAGAAAGAGGTTTATCAGGCAGTCTTTTTTTTTTTTTTTTTTTTTTTTTTAAGGAGAGCTCTTTCCCCTAAAAACATACAACTACTTTCTAAATGAAACTAGATATGAGTCGAGATTAGGTAGCACAGCAAAATTTGCAGAAATCTGATATTCCAGGATTCCCCTCATTTGGGATAAATTCATTTATTATTTCCCTCCCTCCCTCTCTCTTCTTCCTTCCATCTTCTTGTCTGTTTTTTCCGTTTCTTTCTTGCTTTCATTTCTGATTTTAGGTGCAGATAGTCGGGTTCATCACACACCTCGGTATATAACGTAACAGCCTCTTTGCACCGTGGGAAGCTGCTCTCTTGTTTGATTCCTTTTGTCGCTCGTCTCCACTTCCATTTTCCTCTCTTCCATAAACAAACCACTGTCCTCTGGTGTTTACTGTGCCTTCTTTTGTTCTGTATTCTTTTAAAAAGGTACATGGCTGTTTGATGTGCAGGCTTTACTGATTTATAAAAATGTAGTGTATAAAATATATTGTTCTGTTACTGTATCTCACTCTGTTGCTTTTTGTTGACACTGTACTTTTAAGACTCTTCTGTGTTGCTCAGAGCACATGTGATGATTCTAACTTAATGTCACAGTGTCAAAATGCAGGCAACTTACTATCAAATGGTTCAGAAAAATAGGTATATACAAAGCAAAGGTGGCAAGACGTTGTGGATAACTGATGACCCTGCGTGAGGTGCCTGCGTGTTCTTTGCACTATATGTTCAACTTCTCTGGTTGAAAAATTTCAAAATAAAATGTTGGGGGAGAAGAAATCGGAAATCATAGCAACATGAACAATGCACAGTGAGAACTGTGTGTAAAGAGGCTTCCACGTCCTCAGAAGCATCAGGCAGTCTCCCAGGGCAGGAGTGGCGACTGCATTTCACGACCACGTGGGGCAGCCCCCTGCTTCCCTGAGGTGAGCAGAGTCCCGTGCAGATTTACTCTCCTGGGAGGCTGGAGTCCTGGCTTCTTTGTCTGGTGTCTCCAGGTCTGTCTCCTCCACACTCAGGGTTGCTCTCTAGGGCCTGGGCAGAACTAGGGCTGTGTAGACCAGGACTCTCCCCAAGTGTGCAGCTCCCAGGTTTTTCCAGCCCAGCTGTGGCCACCTTTTCCTTACCCGTCTCTTCCTCGTTGGTGGCTTCCCCCATCATCAGCAACCCCTCCTTTGTCTTTTTACCCCCCAAACCCAAGCTGCTCTCAGCAGGCGACCTGCCGTCATTTGAGGTCAGTGTGGATTTCAGTCTGTGTGTGCCTCCCAAGGATAAACGTTTTTAAACTCAGTGACTGATGGTTTAAAGTGCCCCCACTTACCTCCATCACTCTAAACAGTGTTTGCTATGTAAATACAACTTTAAGACAGTCCCCGGCCTCTGTTCCAACAAATTGTTGTCCCTTAGCCCCTCCTACATAGAAGTTCTGGGTTCTCAACAGCTTAGCCCTTACCTGTACTTGTTATGTAGGAATTACTTGGATGCGATGTTAGCCTCCAAGGGCACCACTGAGGTGAGGTACCCCAGCCGTCATGGATCAGAAAGACTCACGGTCCAAAAGGTGCACAGGCTTAGGATGGGGTGTAAGTGGGGACACAAGGACCGCACTGCCTGAATTCCAGATCATACAAATTTCGTATGTCCTGTCTCTCTTCTCTCTCTCTCTCACTCTCTCCCTCCCTCTTTGGGCTGCATCTCCTCCTAGCAGTATGGGTGTGAGGACCAGTATTGCGTGTTGAGCAAGTGGACCCAAAAGACAGCAGGCGTGGGGGCCAACACACCACCTGCTCTATCAGAGACTCAGGTGTGCACACCTGGCCACAGCTGGAGCTTGCCAGTTAGCCTCCTGAGCAGCTCAACGTTCTACTTCACTTTTCTCGGGCAGAGCACATACAGGACCAGATGGCATATACTGGGCATTGCCAATGTGTGGTTGACGTGGGCATGACCAGCTGCCAGCTTAGGGCAAGCACGGTGACTTGGTCTCTCCATCTTTCTATCTATGAAGAATATTGTTTGTCCCATTACATATTCCTTTTATTATACTTATCTTTTGCATGCCTTTCAGATGATAACTTACTTATTAGCTATATTTAATATATCTTATTAGGTTTGCTTATATTTCATAGACTACTTGCTTACCTACTATCTATACTTAACACTTAGGCGTTTCATCTGTTCTGCCTGTTTTTCTTATCTTCTACAGCAGAATTGATTATTGCCAAAGAACACAGCAAAAGTACTTGAGAGGGAGGCAAGCTTTGGTTTCTATCAAAGGAATTCCCAGCACTCACAGTCATGTAGCAGAGGTTTGGGGAAAACAAAGCACCTTCATATTGTCCTGAAATCAACCTAGGCAGGGAAAGTCAGTCATAATTTCCCCAGAGGAGTCATGGAACACTCTCAGATATATATGTAAGGATGAGTAAATGGGTAATGAGCTTTGATAGTAATGTCTTATATTTCACATTTATTGAAGTGGGGAATATATATACATATACGGAGAGAGAGATCTGTTTCCACAATGCTAAGTACTTCTGAACAGTGTAACTATCAGAATACCTCATGCGTGTTTTTTTTTAATTAATTTCTTTATTTTCTTTATTTTTTGGGCTGTGTCAGGTCTTAGTTGCAGCACGTGGGATCTTCATTGAGGCGTGTGGGATCTTTCGTTGCACCTCGCGGGCTTCTCTCTAGTTGTGGTGCGTGGGCTCTCTCGCTGAGACATGCGAGCTCAGTAGTTGTGGCGGCGTGGGCTTAGTTGCCCAGCGGCATGTGGGATCTTAGTTCGCCCACCAGGGATGGAACCCGTGTCCCCTGCATTGGAAGGTGGATTCTTTACCACCGGACCACCAGGGAGGTCCCCACCTCATGCACGTTTGTACTTCTCTCTTTGAATCAAGCTGGAAGAAGAGCCATCAGTACTGCGTTCATAATAAAATGCTCTTTGAAACCCCTTCTTGCTCCTGCAATCCTCCCTATTTCCATTTCTATTAACACGTGCACTTCTTGCTCCTGCCAGGAGTGAGTTAAAATAGGAACATGAATTTCTTTGAGCATATGGGACTTAATGTTACTCCGTTTAAAGAAGAGTAGAGACGAGAAGAGAAAACAGCTAGAGACTCTGTTGTCACCCCAAATAAAGCAGTCATGTGGCCCAAATACAGTGGATGTGATGTTGATTTCGACAGTTGCCTAGTTTGGCCACGAGATGGCGCCATGCACCAGTAAGACGCTACGGCTACTACGGTGCAGGCTGCTGTGCCGGCTTGGGGACCATGGAGGGGTGGCGACCCTGAAAAGGGACAAAAACAACATGACAAACCTGAGGAAGTGAGTGAAGGCTGAGGACGTGGAGACGGTGCAGAGCAGAGGTGGGGAAAGTAGACGTTGAAATCAAATAGCTTGCTTCCCAATCCCAGCTCCCCAACCTTCCTTTTTTCATATATATATGAGATTTATTATGAGGAATTGATTAAGAAGTCCCATAATCTGCCCCCCCCTGAAAACTGGAGACCCAGGAAAGCCAGTGGTGTAATTCAGTTCAAGTCTGAAAGCCTGAGAACCAAGGGAGCTGACGGTGTAAATCCCAGTTCAAGGGCAGGAGAAGATGAGATTGGATGTCACCTCCAGCAGTGAGAGAGCAAAAAAAGGAGTGAATTCCTCTGTCTTCTGCGCTGCTTCTATTCAGGCCCTGAGCAGGTTGGATGATGCCCGCTCATAATGGGGAGGGCAGTCTACTTTACAGAGTCCACTGATGCAAACGCTAATCCTCCTCACAGACTCACCCAGAAACAATGGTGAATCTGGGCACTCTGTAGCCAGTCAAGCTGACATCATAGTAGGAGATACATGATGTAGGTATGTTTCAGCATTGGTGATATTAACTCAATCACAGGTTTCTCCACTGTGAATTTACTATTTCCCTTTCAACTTACTAGGGGTTTTGTGGGGATATATTTTGAGTCTATGCCAATATCCTGTTTCTCATATTTTTGCCTATTAATTTTAGCATTATTCTTACCTGCAACTATTATTACTGTGATGTTTACCACAAGGTAATTTTTAAAATTTCTGCCATCCCTTCTATACTTGTTAATGGGGATCTAAAAGAGTGTTCTGCTCACTTCTAAGTGAGAGTGGGTAGGACTGTGTTCTGGCTGCTGGCTCTGTGGTTTGTGGTGATGATTCATGGTCACCTTCGTCCAGTAGAAATATTGGGAGGTGGATGGAAAGGCACCAGCCTTCTGACCATGAAGAAAAGAATTGACTTTGTTATTCATATTCTCTTAAATATTATGTGATTACATTACTATGAATTTAATAATGACACTTTTACAGTAAAATAGACCATAACATGACTGATTATCTTCTGGGTGACTATATTCATTAAGTCAGAAAGAAAAGAGTGTGGGTAGGGTAGAAATGACATGAAAATTTCTCATTCAATTTCCCCTGCATGTGAGAAGCAGAGAAAGGACAGACTTCTCAAGCTCAGTGTGAATGATATGATGACCTTTATGAACCCTGGCAGCTTTAGATCATCTAACAAAGCCTTTTCATGGACTTGGCTGGAGGCTCAGGAGGTGCTTTTGACTCAAGAAAAATACCTTGATTTGAAAGGGGTTTTGGTTTCTATTTTTTCTTTATATGAGCAGAAAACACAACCTTTCTTCTCCTACAGAAAACTGCACTCTATAGGTAGAGAAATAAGGGCAGGATCTTTTATCCGATGAATTCCAAGTATTTTAGAGTTGGGAACTCACCATTCCTCACAATCCTTCCTTACTGGCAGGCACGGGATAGAGAATTATTAGTCTTTGTGTAAAAACCAAGGGAAGGAGGGCACAATTACAATAAGAAAGAACAAGCTGGCCTCTGCAGACAGGTGGGCTGATGGCCGGGACATCGGACAATTGCAGCCCTCACTGCTAAGTTTTGCTGCCAGTAACTCATGCAGGTTCATTCCAGAGCCCTCTCTCCACTGCCCTCACTTCTCAGGGTTTGCTCTTCAAATCCCTAGATTCCCCTCATTCAAAAACTAGCCTGGAAATGCCCTGCCTTGCTGATCTTCAGTCATTTCCTTGATTAGACTTTGACCCTGCACGAGCCTTGCAACAACAAACGACAAAGGAGTGAAAATGAACTTTATATCTTGTTATCCTTTTGCCATCTGACTACCAATATTTCCCAACACAAACAAGACCAGATTCTTTTTTCAGAGCGGGTAGAATGTTGAAGGAGGGAAGTGGAGAGAGGATTGAAGACTGACGGTCCTGATGGCTCTGTCCACCCAAATACTGGTGAGTTCATTTCCTGGTCTCTCGAACTGAATCTGCTTATTTCAGCTCCACCTCCACCACTCAAGCCCAGGTGATGAGTATTTCTCTCCTGGAAGACAGTCATAGTGAGCAGGGAAGCCCCGCATTCACTCCAGCCCAGTGGTTCTCAACCAGGAATCAGCTCCCCCAGAGGACATCTGGCAATGTCTGGACACAGCTTTGGTTGTCACAACTAAGGGGGGCGGTGACTACTGGCATCTAGTGGGTAGAGGTCAGGGATGATGCTACACATCCTGCAATGTACAGGATCTCCCCACCAGCAAAGAATTATCTAGTTTAAAATGTCAACTGTTCTGACGTTGAGAAAGCCTGCTTCAAGTCCCCCTGCAATGCCTTGAATACATAACCATGCTCTTTCTTTAAAGAGTAAATTGGATCATATCACTCCATTGCTTAAAATCTTTCAATTGTTTCTCATTATTCTTAGTATGAAGATTAACCAAAAAAAAAAAAAAATCCTCAGCTCCTTGAACCCGCATGACCTGACAGCCACCCTCCCTCTTTTCTTGTATTCTGTGCAGTAACCAGACTAACTTTATTCCTATTTTTCTAGAAAGCATCATACTTCCTCCTCCCTCCCAGCATCTTGGCACATGTTATTCCCTCTTATAAATCATTTCCCTCCCTCTTACCAGCCTCTCCCCCTTTGGCCGAGTCACTGCTGCCTTCTAATCCTTTAGGAGACTTCAGCTCAGAGGTTACTCCATCAGACTCCCTCCCTGACCACCAAGCTGTAAGCAGCCTGAGATGAAAGGCCACGAGCAGAGAGAAACCAGCCCATCCCAGCTCTTCCAGCCATCCCAGCTCAGGCCTGCAATGGAAGTGAGGCCCGTCTTGGACACCCAGCGCCAGCTGAGCCCCCAGCTGGGCCTGTGAGTGAGCCCAGGGAGGCCAGCAACAACATTGCCTAATTGGCCCTCACAACTGTATAAAGTTAGTGAATGAATGACCACTGTTTTAAGCCACTTATGTCTCAGGTGGGTTATGTAGTGATAGACAGCAGATTCATTCTCACTGGCGTTCTTGAGCTGTGCACTAAGAAGAGCTCCCTGATATCGTGCGGAATTTTCCCCTCACCTCCTGGCTCTGTCACCCTTCACGGGACTGTCGCTCAAGACCTGAGCTTCTGGGTCACGGTCCACTTGACAGGATGATGCTCTCTCCCCAGCAGGTCAGTGAGTGGAGGAGAGGAGACTGGGTCCCCTTTCCCATCTCACCACCCCGTCCCATCAGCCTCCCTAGAACTGCAGCACTGCACTGGGCAGGGATATTCTAATTCACTTAACTCAAGAGCTGGAATAAATTCAAAAGGGTATTTATTTCAGTGCAGAAGGGAAATGGCTAAAGTTTTTGACAACTTGTCTTTTCCCAGATTCTAAAAGGGAAATCACTTAAAGAACTGGGCCTTTTGCAGAAAGGTCCCTTCGTGGGAACTCCCCAGGGTCCACACCGTTCCTCTCGCCCCTGGATTTTTATTGAGGGCCCTTGTTCAACTCTCTTCACGTGAATCTCTACCCATCACCTTCAGGAGACCCGTCCTCATAGGAAAACCTCATCCCCAGGAGGGTCTCATCACCTGCGTCAGGCTCCATTCCCCTGGCCAGTCGCCAAGTCTCAAGTCTAAATCACTCCGTTTAGAGTGACAGGGGCGTTTACTGGAGCTCAGGTCAGTAGGGTGGGACGTCTGAAGGAGAAAACACTTGATGCTGCTGGCTCCTGGGTCTCGTGTGAGCCTGGGTCTCCCGGACAACGCATTTCCTTCCAGAATCCCACCTCTGAGAGGTTCCTGAGTGTCTGTTTCTTTAAGCCTCTGACCTGATAGAACAAGAAGGTCTATAAACCTCACCTGGCTTCTATCAGGAGGGGAGGCACAAGTTTCCAAGAGTAAATAATCACTTTTCAAGGAAACAATGCAGACTACACTAACATTTAAGAAACCAATAATTTTCTTAGCTAGTCCAGCGCTTCCCCCTTATCTAGGTCTCTAGGAGGTGTCAATACACCGTTACTGGGCAGAAGAGGGTTTGATTGCTTCCGGTTCTAGTACTGACCCTCCCGAGTCAGACCCCAACAGGAGTCCTTCCGCCCCGTGTTGCTCGCACCAACAGAATGAGACTTAGTTTGGTTCGGAAGGAGAGGAGAGCTTTATTCTTTGATTAGATCATGGAGAGATAGGAGCTCGTGGTCTAGAGCACACGTTCGCTGCCCAAAACCAGCAGGGCTGCGTTTCCGGGTTTCTGTCGGCGGGGAGGGGGCGGGGCTCTCGCGAGACGGGCTCAGTTACGCTGCTCGCGGCTCCAGCTCGCAGTGCCGGGCGCAGCGGCTCTGCACACGGCCCGCCGAGTGAGACGCCGGTGCGGCCATCTTGCACGGCGGACTCCGGTCCGAAGGGTCGGCTGCGAGGCCTCTGCACGGGGCGCCCTGGGAGCAAGTGAAACTCGACTAAGCACAAAGGGAGAGAAAAAAGGTGAGATTTTATTTTACGACCCAGATTCTGTGTTTCCTCCCCGGGACTTGTTGATGGGCTTTGCCGGTGACACGTCCCTCCTCTGGCTTCCGTCCTGCGCCTCGTTCCTGAGGGGCGCGGAGGGGCGCAGGTCCGGCTCCTGGAGCTGCTTCCTGCTGAGTGTGGGGTCGCTAGGCCCCGGGGGAGGAGCAGGACTTCTCCCGCCGCCTGTAGCCGTGTTTGGTGGCCCCCGGGGCCCCAGCCCTAACTGTTGTGTCTGTGAGTGACCGCCGTCTGGAGTTTTATAGATCCTGAGGGTCATTAAGGGGCCCAGGAAAGGCACAGCCCCAGCGGCGCGAGGGTGGCCGGCGTTTCCCCGGCTCCAGGTGTGTTCACCAGGTCAGGCGGCCTGGTTTCTGCGGCCAAGCGGCCTTCCCAGTGGTCTGTCCGCGCCTCCTCCAATTAGGCCGCGTGCATCCGCGTGAAAACAGCTCCACGTGCTGCCCGGTGCACAGACCCCCTCCCCCCTCCTCCCCGGGGAAGCTAAGGATGATCCGGGGCAACTCGGTCCCCCGGGACCATACCGGCCAGTGAGTCGGCGGACTTTTGTCACATCTGGAAGTCCAGGCCGGTCTCGTTGGCCGCTGTCGCCAGGGTGGCTGTTACCTTTTTTATGATGACAGTGTTGTATATGGTTCCCCCGGCCGAGGTCACTAGCTCCCCTCTGAGCACGGTTGATTCCTACAATTAGTCGTCTCCTCTTTTGGGACACACTTTTGGTTTTTTTTGGAAGAGAAGCTTCAGGTCAGAGAGGGGTTCGCACGAGTAATCAGGGGGGTCCGTTTCCCCGGGTTGTCCCTCTGGAGGTTGGGGCTCCGGGGCCCCCTTCACGCGAGTGTCATGTCCCCGTGGAGTGACGCCCTGCAGCTTCCGGGCGGATGGGTGCTTAGTATCACCAAGTGGGGACCGTTCCTCTTAGGAATCGCTGGACTTGTGGGGCTGCAGGTTTTCCAGGTTTTCAGATACACCTGGTCCTCTGGCTGGAAGGGGTGGAGGGCAGGTCGGAGGGTGCGGGCAGCATCTCGTTACCACGGTGTCTCCTACCTGGAGGGCGCACTCGAGCCGTTCCATTTCAAGGAGGCTCCTGCGCTTGGAGAGTGGGTTTAGTGAAGGTGAGCTCAACTGCACTTGACTTTAAATTATCCCTTGGGGCTAACCGAATGTGGAGCAGCTCAATTGGGAGTAATTTAATCCAAATTTTTTGAGTCTCCTGGCATAGCTTGACTAAGGTTCCTTCTAAGGTCTGATTGGATCTCTCTACTTTCCCTGATGATTGGGGTTTCCAGGCTTAGTGAAAAGTCCATTTGATGCCCAGGGCACTTGTTATCCCCTTTGTCACTTGAGACAGGAATGCTGGGCCATTATCACTTTGTAAGGATCCTGGGAGCCCAAACCTGGGGATTATCTCTTTTAGTGACAGTTTAGCCACTTTGGCTGCTGTTTCAGTTCTAGTGGGGAACCCTTCTACCCACCCTGAACACGTGCCCACTAGCACCTAGAGATACCTGAAGTTGCCCTATGCTTTCGGCATGACAGTGAGATCAATCTGCCATTCTTCTCCAGAATATGTCCCTCTGGTCTGAATGGGCTTTATCTGGGGGCCTCTGGGGGGTCTGGCGTTGGGGATGTTCATTGTGCAGATGGTGCGCGTCTCAACTATCAGACTGACTATACTTTTTATGCCGGGAGTTACCATGAGCTCAACTAACCAGTTATGTAGATCTCCCCACCTGTAGTGAGTTCCTTGATGAGACTATCTGATGGCTTGACAAACTGCAGTTTGGGGAAAGAAGTATTGCTCATGCTCATTAACTAGCCCCCCAAGGCCTCCTAGATCTCCATTACCAAACTGAATTAGGGTCAGCTTGCCCTCTCACAATAAAGCCAATTTACTGACACCAAGTTGTGATGAAGAAAAGTGTAGCATTTACTGCAGGTGCCAAATAAGGAGTACAAGCGGCTAATGCTCAAAAAACTGGAATTCCCCAATGGATTTCAGGGAAGGGTTTTTATTTTTATTTTTATTTTAACATCTTTATTGGAGTATAATTGCTTTACAGTGGTGTGTTAGTTTCCGCTTTATAATAAAGTGAATCAGCTATACATATACATATATCCCCATATCTCCTCCCTCTTGTGTCTCCCTCCCACCCTCCCTATCCCACCCCTCTAGGTGGTCACAAAGCACCGAGCTGATCTCCCTGTGCTATGCGGCTGCTTCCCACTAGCTATCTGTTTTACATTTGGTAGTGTATATATATCCATGCCAGTCTCTCACCCTGTCACATCTTACCCTTCCCCCTCCCCGTGTCCTCAAGTCCATTTTCTACGTCTGCATCTTTATTCAGGGAAGGGTTTTTAAAGGCAAGGTGAGGGAGAGATTCGCAGGGTACATGATCAGCTGGTGCACAATCCTCTGGTTGATGGTGAGGTAACGGGGGGTGTCACGGGGGTTAACATCAATTCTCTGGCCCCAGGTGGTCTGGGTGCCATGTGCTCATGGTCATCATGCAATTAATTTCTTCCATCTGGTGGGGGTTCTAGTATCTGAAAACAACTCAGGGATGTGCATCAGACAGTGTAATTTATGTCCTTCAGGGAGGAACTAATGATTCTGTGACTGCTATACGGCTGATCTATTGTTTAAATTTCTTTCTTTCTTTTTTTTTTTTTTTTTAACTACAGTTCACAGTCTTTCAATCTTTAATTCTTGAGCCAGCCTTTTGTGACTCAAGGGAGGCCTGGGAGACTAAAGGTTTTCCACAGACAAGAGGCAGGCAGAGGACATGGAGAGGAGGGCGGGGGTCTATCCTGGAAGGCTCCGTAGGGTCTTGCTTGGTTACATATTGAAGCCCCATTTCTGGGCTTTGCTGCTTCCTTTGTATAGACTGGGGAGTAGTTGGATGGATCTGGCCTCTTAGGTATGAGGGTAATTACCAAGTTACTGGTTCTAGGGCCCCCTTTTGGTGGTTGCTTCCGCTTGTTGTTTCCCTTTATAATCTCCATATTCCCTGTTTGATGACCCCTACAGTGAATCACTGCCACTTTTTCCAGAAGATGAGCTGCTTCTGGGAGTCTCAGTATGTTTCAGCCATGTTTTACCTGCTTATTCTCTGCAGGAAGCATACCCCTTTCTTTGCGAATAGCCCCGTGTGTGTGTAGGATGGGCTATGCATACCGGGAGTCTGTGTAAACATTTAAGATCTTCCCTGTCCCGAGCTCCAGTGCTCAGGTGAGTGCTATCAGCTCACCTTTTGGGCTGAAGTCCCTGGGGTTAGGCTTCGTGCCTCTGTGACTTGGGTCTGGGAGGTCACTGTGGGTCCCACCAGCCTTTTTCCCTCTCTTATGAAGCTGCTCCCATCTGTGAACCATTCCTCTTCTGTGTTTGGGAGAGGCTCACTTCCTAGGTCGGGCGACTGGCATAGATCATGTCTGTGGTTTCTATACAATCAGGCTCTAGAGGCCCTGTTTCTGTGGGTAACAGGGTAGCCAGATTTAGTGTGTGACAGGTTTTTATGGTAACCACTGGGTTATCTAAAAGCATAGCCTGAACTTGACCTTCAGGGGATAGCCATTCTGTTCCCTTAGAACTTACTAAAGCCTGAACCTGACGTGGGGTCCATAGAGTGACTGGCTGACCAAACGTTAACTTTTCAGCCTCCTTTAGCAGAGCTGTAGTAGCTGCTGCTGCCCGTAGGCAAGGAGGCCATCCCTTAGCAGTTTGATCTAATTGTTTAGAGAAATAAGCAACCACTGAGTAAGGGGTCCCAGTCTTGAGCTAATACCCCAAGGGTGATTCCCCTTCTCTCATGAATGTAAAGGTCCTAAGGTTTAGCTGAATCTGGGAGGGCCAGGGCAGGGACCTGAAGTAATTGCTTTTTCAATTATTGAAAGGCCCTTGGCATTCTGAATTCCATTCAAAAGGATCATGTCATAGCATGCATCAGTATGTCTATCTTGCCAAACAGTGTTCCCTTGCATGTAATCCCACATTTTATTTTTCCATTCATCAGCTGATGTACACTTGGTTTCCCCCACCCCCAGGACACTTTTTTGTTTTTATGAATAGTGCTGCTATGACATTTGTATCTAAGTTTTCATGTGGATATACGTTTTCATTTACCTTGGGTAGATAACTAGGAGTAGAATTGCTGGGTTATATGGTAACTTTGCAGCTGTACCATCTTACATTCCCACCAGCAATGTATGAGGGTTCCAATTTCTCCACATCCTCTTGAACACTTGTTATTGTCTGTTTAGTTATAGTGTTGAACCATTTAAGGTCAGTAAACAAGTGCAGAAAGAGGTCTTACGACATCTCCCCCATGTTTGTAAGCTCTGTGCCTGGCCTAGTGGTCGTGCACCTAGAAGGCATTCCCTAAACATCTGTTCAATGAATGAAAATGAAAAAAGAAAACAAGCCCAAACCTTTTATTTGTATGTTGCCTTAGGTTTTAGGTTTTTACAAAGTGCATTCACAAATTCTAAGGCTCAAAATAACACTGTAGGAAGTAGGGAGAGTGGGGATTTCCCATTTTAGACCTGAGAAATTTAGGTAATAAGTGAAGCATCTAGATCGCTGGTCCCCTGGCTTCATACCCAGTCTTCTCTGTACAATTTAACACTGATTTTTCAATATGTCTTTTAAATACTTTATTAGTTAACGTTCAGAAAAGAATGCTGAGAAGTTTCAAAAGATCTTAGTTTAAAAAAAGACAGCAGGGGCTTCCCTGGTGGCGCAGTGGTTGAGAGTCTGCCTGCCAATGCAGGAGACACGGGTTCGAGCCCTGGTCTGGGGAGATCCCACATGCCGCGGAGCAACTGGGCCCATGAGCCACAACTACTGAGCCTGCGCTTCTGGAGCCTGTGCTCAGCAACAGGAGAGTCCGCGACAGTGAGAGGCCCGCGCACCGCGATGAAGAGTGGCGCCCGCTCGTCGCAACTAGAGAAAGCCCTTGCACAGAAACGAAGACCCAACACAGCCAAAAATAAATATAAATAAATAAATTAATTAAAAAAAAAAAAAAAAGACAGAAGCTGAAGGGACTGAGTGTATTTGGCAGTTTGGAGACAGCTAATTATGGTCCTGAGATAGTTGTGGGGACTGGAGAGAACAGTCTGGGGAAGCCTGACAAAGGAAGTCACTACACTTCCAACTTTAGCAAGAAATCTCTTCATCTTTGAGGTAGAACTAGTAGCTGAGAGTTTGCAGGGCTGCAAAATGTAGGGAATGTCAAAGAGAGCTCTAAGTCAGGTGAGGACTGATTATGTAGGTTGTAGATTGCATTATCTGAGAAAGAGCTAACACCAGAAAGTAGGTAATTGAAATTACAATTTTCAGGGAGTTCCCTGGTGGTATAGTGGTTAGAATTCGGCGCTTTCATTGCCGTGGCCCGGGTTCAATCCCTGGTCAGGGTACTAAGATCCCACGTGCTCCCACATGCTGCGTGGTGTAGCCAAAAAAAAAAAAAAAAAAACAGTAGTATAATAAACCCCCATCATGCCTATCAATTGAAAATTATCAACATTTTGCCATTCTTATCTTATGTTTGAACACATTAAGGCTTTTTTTTTTGGCTGTGTTGGGTCTTTGCTTCTGCACGGGGGCTTTTCTCTAGTTGTGGCGAGTGGGAGCTACTACTCTTTGTGGTGCACAGGCTTCTCATTGCGGTGGCTTCTCTTGTTGCAGAGCACGGGCTCTAGGCGCGTGGGCTTCAGTAGTTGTGGCATGTGGGCTCAGTAGTTGTGGCTCGCGGGCTCTAGAGCGCAGGCTCAGTAGTTGTGGCGCACGGGCTTAGTTGCTCCACGGCATGTGGGATCTTCCCAGACCAGGGCTCGAACCCGTGTCCCCTGCATTGGCAGGCGGATTCCTAACCACTGCGCCACCAAGGAAACCCAATAATACCTTCTTGAATAGGGCATTATTAGAGTTAAAATGGAAGTAAGGTCCCCAGAAATGCGCATGACCTGTTTTCTGTAACATGTGCCACTGTTATTTATCTAGGCTCTGAGCACACGATGAAAGAAATCGTACAGCAGTCTCTCTCTCCCAGTATTCCCCTTTCCCAATCTTCAAGGGCAGCAAAAAGCTTACAGAGGTCCCTCGCACAATGTAACATGTGAGATGCCAAAAGGCTGTTCCCAGTGACAGCATGCATTCATCTTCCAAAATCATCTGAGCTCCTCTAATCTTCTTCTACCTTTCTTTAAGTCTTTGTAGCTGTACAAACATAATCTGGGCTAAATCCTGCTTTGTATTGGCCTCAGGTTGTGTTGTCAAACGCAAGTTCCCATACCCAAGGCACAGTGATGCCAGATAAACCGAAATGTCCAAGTTCTGAGCAGAGAAAGGTTTATCTTCCTTGATGGATTCCAGGGGAGGATTTTTAAAGGCGAGGTGGGGGAGAGAGTCCAGGGTACTAACCTGAGAATTATCTTTTATTCAGCCGACTTGCTGAGGACTTAAACCCTGTAGCTCAGAGACAGCTCCAAGGGTCTGCTCCCAAGAGGTAACGGAGGAGGCAGGATATATAGGAGTTTTTGCAACAAAAACCCGTGAGTCAGAGCATCAAAAGATTACTGTTAATTAAAGAAAACCAGACATCTGAAGTTAATGAATTTATCACTTTTTTTTTTTTTTTGGCCGTTCTGTGAGGCTTGTGGGATTGAACCTGTGCCAGTGAAAACCAGTGAAAGTGCAGAGCCTTAACGCTGGACCGCCAGGGAATTCCCTAGCGCTTTCCTAAGTATGTGAAGATGCAAGAGTCTGGGCTTACTGAAATCATTCCTTTGACATGCACATTAACTATCTAGGGCCAGTATACTCTTTTTCTCCATCCTGAATCCCCTCAGGGTGCACACTTGGGGGTGGCTGCAGTGGCTGAGGGCTTGACAAGCGCCCCAATATTCTTAGCTTACTGATAGGGCAGGCGACATGCTTCTTCCACAGTACAGCAGTCAGCTCGTGCACTGTTCTCTGATTGGTTGACCGTGAGTTAACGCAGTGGTGGCACAGGGCTTATCAGCATCAGTCCTTAGGCTCCAGCAGGTCTGGAGGCTACCTGCTCATGGTCATCATGCAGTTAACTTCTTCCATCTGGAAGAGGTTTTAGTATCTGCCAAACAGCTGAGGAATGTGTGCCAGACGCTATCTATGTCCTTTGGGGAGGAACTAAAGGTTCTGTGACTGTAACATGGCTGACCTACTGTTTAAATTTTTTTTGTTATTACATGTTCACATTCTTTCAGTGGTTAATTTCTGAGCCAGCCTTTTGTAACTCAGGGGAGGCCTGGGAGACTAAAGCTTTTCTGCAAACAAGAGACAGGCAGAGGACATAAGGGGGGAGGGTCTGTCCCTGGAAGGCCCCACAGGGTCCTGCTTGGTTGCAGCTGGAGAACCTGCCACGCACCCTTGTTTGGTCCTGATGAGGGTGGGCTGCTAATGCCTTGTGCCATCTTTCTCCTGGTCTTCCCTGAAGACGGGGTGTTTCAGCGCAGCAGAGGCGGGCAGAGCCTGCGCCTCTCTCTCTGCACCTTCTGGGTCGGTGCCTGGGCTCAGAGCAAGCACTTCGGTAGAGTTCGCAGCCAGGTGCGAGTAAGTGGGCGTTTGGGTGCCGACCCGCTGTGCTGCGCAGTTGGCTTACCCGCCTCCATCAACTGCTCTGGCCCCTCGCCTCGTACCTCCCTGTGGCTCCCGGCAGATTCCGCCTGGCCGCCCCTTCGTCCCGCCGCCCCGCACCCGGCTCCCAGCAGCCGAGGCAGCGGCGCGTAGCGGACGCCCCCGAGGCGACCCCGGGAGGCAGGGACCGGTGGGCCGTGGGCGCTCCCCTCCCAGAAGCAGGTGGTTCTTGGGCTCCCGCCCAGCGGACCAGCGAGGCGGCCAGGTCTCCAGCATCCCCGCCGGCGCCTCCAGGAGCAGCGGGAGTGGCACCGCAGCTGGAGTAGCGCGTCCCCGGCCCGCGGCCGCCCTGGCTGGCAAGATGCAGCCAGTGTCCCGGGCGGTGCCGGCCAGCCCGCTGCAGGAGGCGAACCTCTGCTCCCGCGCGTTCTTACGGTGCGCGCCGCGCCTGAGCTGCAACATCCCGCCGCTGGGGGCCCAGTGCCTGACGCCGCCCGCGCCTTTGGCGGGCCGAGGACGGCTTTTTGCTGTCGGTGGGGCTTCCCCACGCCGGCCGCTTGGTCTCCGCCTGCGCCCGGGAACGCTGGGCGGGCGGGAGCAGGGCCGGGGAGGGGGACCCGGAGACCTGGTGGCTGGGGCACCGGTCTCCCTGCTTTGCCGTCCCGCCAGCCTGCAGCGTCCGGGAGCAGGGCGAGCAGGAGGCGGGGAAGTAGAGAGCCGAGGCTGCCCAGGAGGAGTCACCGCCCAGTGGGAGAACGGACTGGACCCGCGCACTCCACCCTTATCCCGCTTCCTCAGTACTGCTCAGGAATTCGCAGTTCTGAACTAAAACTGCACCCTTCCCCCCCGCCCCCCCAAGCAAGCAGATTACGAACAGCTTCCTTTATCTAATTAGCGCTCTGGACCGTTGCCATCTTCCAATGTCCCCACCTTTTCCCATCTTCCTTATGTGGCAGCTGCATTCCACCTCCACCCGGCTCCTTCTGTCCTTGTGTCTATGACCACGTCTCTCTCTGCCTTCCTCTCTCCATGTGCGTCTCTCACTGTATGTCCTGGTACCTAGTGGTAGCAAATTTCCTGTGGGTGAAAAACACCCTTTGGTATTTAATGAACGGGGACACTGTTGTTGAACACGTTTTGCATTTGCCTGGGACTCACAGCCACGACTGGAGTGTGTATTATGTTTGACCAGCCCTTTCCTTATTGTTAATATTTCACTTCCACCTTTGAGGACCACTCAGGGGATGGGGTCCCTGGAGCCTGTGGGGTCTTATCCAGATCATTAGCCTTCAGAGAAGCAGTGCATGGTCTTGATGCAGGTGGTCCTGCCCAGGAGTCCTAGGGTCCTGAAACTGACAGGTCCCTAAGCTGGGAGGAAACCTGCAGATGGAAAATGGCTCAGAGAGGTGAAGCTTTTAACTAAAGTTTTCCATCTAGTAGCTGGAACTACTAACTAGTTGGACTGTAATTAAACTTGGGTGATTATTAGATCTTTTGTTACTGGACCCTAACCCATTCATCTTTCCCAAATTCTGATATTTCCTTTTATTATGGGACAGCCTACGGGATCCCCAGGGGGTGGGAGCTCCTATGCTTGTTTTGATTGTGGTGTATTCAGTGTGTGTAGCTACATCTCTTGGTCATTTGGTGGCCCTTAAGGAGAGAGGGGCCTAGAAGGAATTATGGGGGTGGTTAACGTAAATAATAGCAAAGTGGGCAAACATCTCCTTAACTTCAGGCAGGGCAAGGAACACTTCAAGCTTCTTCTGTTTGTGGATTTTCAAAGTGTGTATGCATGGAAATGGGAAGGTGAAGACTTCTCACTGATTTGGGTAGTCACCCATCTCCAGTTTTCCCTCTGGAGGGGAAGGAGCTGAAGGCACTGAAGCAGAGGTCAAGTTTCCTACCATCACACAGCTAGTGAGTGGTGGAGCAGGACCCCGAACCAGGCGGGCTGGCTCCCGAGCCCCTGTTCACCCTGTATGTAACTGCTGTACTGCGCTGCTTCGATTTGGATACTTGTTCTTAAATGCAGGGAAAAGGCGATTCCACCAAACACACCTTTGTCTTTGTAGACAGGAGTTTCTCAAGGGAAGTGCTTAAAGTTCATGCTGTTGGAGATGATGCAAGTGAAACATCTCTGTTACCAAGCTTTAGGGTGGCTGCTCTCAAAGTACGGCGCTCAGACCTGCAGCGTCCTCATCACCCGGGAGCTTGTTAGAAGTGCAATTGCCCCGCACCCATTCTAAGCCAATTTTGTAAAATTAGAAACTCTGGGGATGGCGTTTAAACAAGTGCTCCAGGTGATTCTGATGGAAGGTTGAGGCTGGCCGCTGCTTCAAGCCACTCCTCCCATCGGCATTGTTATTTCACTATTAATTTTTAAAAAGGGGTTAGATGTTGACCATGATTACCGTCTGTCTGTAAAGTCTGAGGTACCTTAGTGATTTCCTTGTGTCCCCCTCTCGCTGCCCCGGGAAAGCTGAAATGAGCCCAGCCAGCAAGTGCTGCCCAGAGACGAGGCCCATTTTGTAGAGAAAAACTGAGTTTTCATCTTTTTATTGGGTATTTGCTCTTCTCAAATTTCATCAGTTTTCTAAACTTGTAAATGATGCCAGTAACTAGCTTACTTTTATACGAATGACCTTGTAACCGAAAGTGGGGTCGGGCTACTCGCTGCTCAGAAACCAATAAAGAGGCAAGGTTGGTGGAAAGGAAAGTTTGGTTTATTTTGGATGCTGTCATGGGGGTTGGGGGGGAGGGCAGATGCCTGTTCAAAGGCCGACTCCCCCCTCCGCACCCGACATTCAGTGGGCAAGAGCTTTCATAGACAGACGGAGAGGGCTGCATGCAGAAACAGCACAGTCAGCTCTGATGGTCATCTTGAAATTGGTCACTGGTGGTCTGACCAGCATCATCTTGATTGTTTTAAGTACAGTTAATCTTCGTCCCAGGGTCAGTTTGTTCCCATTTCCTCGAGGCCAGTTCTCGGAATTGTGGCAGCTTACGTCATGGCTACAGCCTGGTCATCATGTAGTTAACCTCTTCCACCTGGTGGGGCTGTCAGTATCTATAACACAGCTCGCAAGTTATGGCTCAGAATATGATCTGTAGCCCTTGAGGAGGCACTAAAGGCCCTTGAATTTGCTTACTGACTAAACTACTGTTGTTTTGTCCTGGTTGACTGTTTTCCTCTGCTTCTGTATTTTCTCACTTCTCTGATTAAACTTATTCTTTGGCTAAAGTTTTTCCACAGACAAAAGGCAGGCTGAGGACATGGGAGGCAAGGACCATAGGGGTCCTGCTCCATTTCAACTTCACTGGGGTTTTAGTGTTTTCACAGCTCAGTTTGGACTTAAGGTCTAAGAGGAGTCATACATTATGGCTAGTGGTAATTGTGAACTTTAGGAAAGAATATATATTTTTCTATTTCTGTAAGAAATTTAAAACTATAGAAGAAGAAGAAAGGAATAAGGATTTCTTTCTATTAGCCAAGTACACTTGCTGATATTTTGGTTGTTTCTTAGTCTTTCCCCTAGAAATCTTTATGCACATCTGCACACAGCCACATCTTTTCTATAAAACTAAACAATTTTGAATCCTGAATCCTTCTTAATTTTTTGTGGTTTACATTTATTTATGGGCATTACATAATCTTTGAAACATGTATTGCAATTTATGCAGTCTTTCATTTTTGTTTAACACAGTTTATTTCTAATTATGATGTGATGCATATCCATGACCATGTACTTTGGTGCATTTTTCCTTTTTCTGTATTCCTAGAAGTAGACTAACTGGTGAAAGGCCAAATTGTTTTCCATCAGGTTTGGACAGATTTGCCCTATTAATAGCTGTTTGTGTGCTTATTTCATTGTCAACTTTGAGTACCTGAATTACATTTTTTCTCAGTCTGAAGTCTAAAATAGTATCAGACAGTTTTAATTTGAATTTATTTAATTTATAGAGATGGCAGTTTTTGTGTATATTGACCATCTATTTGTCATTTTTGAATTGTCTCTTAATGGATTTTTTCCTATGAGGCATTTATATTTTTGAAGTAACTTGCAATAGTGCTTATAATATTTTGCCAGATTTTCATTTGTATTGTAATTTAGTTTAGAGGTTTTAAATTATATATCATTAATTATATTGAGCTTTTTTTTCTCCTGTTGCTTTTGTACTGTGTCTTTTTTAAGATCCCAGCATCATCTAAATCTCCGTAAGCACTTTATTGTAGTTCTTTTATCATTCCTTATCTAACAATAAAGGCAGCTAGAATTTCTTTTAGTATTTGATATAAGCTAGGCCTCGTTTTTTCCGAAACATCCCATTCCCCATCATGGATTATTGACTAATTCTTCCTTTCCCCCGTCATTGAAAGTAAGGGGCACAGTTTATAACTGTGTCCAGCTGGGTACTAGATTGTCCAGTCTGCTGAGACTCTCCTTGGTTATGTCCCCACTGTCCTGCACTGCAGGCCTCTGGGGTGTGCTCTGCACTTCTCTCCCACCCTCATCTCAGAGGCCAGCAGGTTGGGGGGGGTTAGTGCAGGACCTGTCCCAAGAGATGAGGGTTGAACAGTGTCTTGGGCCAGATGCACTTGGCCCATCACTGATGGTTAAATCCTGGCTCTCCCGATGCTAGCCACACCTCAATCAGTGAACTGTCCCCTTGCAAAGGGAGTGCAGCTGTGGAAACTGCCACTGGTGTCCAGACAGACTCTCTGGAGACTCTTGTCTCAGAAAGATGATGCCATGAGGGGGAATGCAAACTGGCTGAGTGCTGTGATGGTTTAGAGAGGTTGGTCCCGTTAGGCCCTCTGTAACTAGTGATCATGAGTGCATAGAAATGTTTAATTTCAAACTAGGATTCTTTGCCCCATTTTCAGAATACCACCTGTATTAATCTTGTTCTTGGTTAACAGTCAGAAATCCAAATGATGTAGATGGAGACTGGGTGAGCTTTCAAGGGCATTTTCTCTGGCCTTGACCTGTTCCCCTTTCCTAACCATTTAGTTTGATGAGTTTTGGTAATTTTATACCTTAACTACAGCCCCAAGCAAATGTAGAACAGCCTGAAGGTGTATTATAATTTACTACTGTGTCTTTATGACAAAATAAACAGTGTAACAAATTTAAGTTTATCTCCTGTAGTTTATTCCTGGTTTTTTGGGTCTTTATAGTCCTGCATCTGGTCAGCCTGAGAGGTGTCAACTAGTGTCCACTCAGATGTGTCACGTGGATAATTTGCCTTTCTGAGTCTTCCGGGGTCCCCAGATCTTGTTAAACAATCCCTTCCTTTGGTTGACCTGAAACAAATAGACTGTCAGGTATTTCTCCGGGAAAATGGGTTTATTCGGGATCAGCAGAGAATGGCAATTCAGGGTCTGCAGCCATGGAGTCAACGTGCGAGTCCCCAAAGGGCACGGGGAGAAGAACTCTTATACATAGCAAAAGCAAGTTGGGAGGGCTGTAGAAGAGAGAGTTTTTCACTGGCTGAGTCTTTGCCGGGAAACAAGAGTCTGTCTTCTTCCCAACAGGCTCTACTATTGTTGTGACTTCATCTGTCACAGTTGTCAGAGGCTTTCTGCTGGGCCCGCATGGGGTTACTCAAGAGCGCTGTCGCGGCAAAGGCTGCTCTTTGTCGGTGCAACTTTGTCCTGTTTAGAGCGTCACTGATCCTCTCAGTGATCCCTCAGCAGCCTTGGGAGGTGTCATCTCCACGTGTTCTCCCTGTTTGCCAGAGGCCAATACTGAGACGTTACGTGGCTAGTCCAAGGTCGTAACAACCAGAAAGTGGCAAAGTCTAGACTCTAACACAGGAAGGTTTCCACCTGGGGCACATCGAGTGGAATTTTTTTTTCTCATTTAATTAAAAAAAATAGTGGTGAAATGCACACAACATAAAATTTACCATCTGAACTATTTTTAAGCATTTGGTCCAGTGTTATATACATTCACATCATTGTGCAATCAATTTCCAGAACTCTTTTCATCCTGCCTTAGTGTATCATTAAACACTAACTCCCCACTCTCCTTCCTTCCCGCCCCTGGCAACCACAGTGCCACTCTGTTTCTCTCTGAATTTGACTGCTCTGAGTACCTTCATGTAAGTAGAATCATACAGTTTCTGACCTTTGTGACTACACCATTTTACATCCCCCACCATCAGTGTGCAAGGGTTCCAGTTTCTCCACATCCTTGCCAAACTTTCTTTTCTCCTTTTTTTCTCCCATAGTAGCCCTCCTAATATGTGTGAAGTGGTGTCTCATTGTGGTTTTGATTTGCATTTCCCTAACGATTATTGATTTTGAGCATCTTTCCCGTACAAGCAGAATTTTAAAGAGGGCCTTTAAGGGTAAGTCCCATTGTTAATTCCCTGAGTGTTCTCTGTAGGAAATAACTGTAAGATACATGGCCCAACACTTTTCAAACCTGTTTATTGGTAAAGCTCACAGATGTATACTTTTGTTTTAGAAGTAAATTGAGACCTAGAGATATTAAGGGTCATGGAGATGCTGAACTGGAGTGGAGAAGGAGATGGGGGGACAGTTGAGGCCCTGGGGCCTCAGTACCACTGCTGGGACTAGAATCCAGTCTTCTGACTCCTGGACTGGGGTGCTTTAGAGGTGCCAACCTACCAGGGTTAGCAAAGTCTGAAGCTCAGTCTCTCTTATGGCTTCTTTAATAATTCATAGGCATTCAGTTATTCAGCAAAAGATTCTTGAGTGTCTCCTCTGTATCTTTATTATTCTGGGAATGACACAATAAATAAGAGGATAGTGATCTCTACCTTCATGGGTGGTTATTGTCTAGCCTTGGAAATTTCCTTACCCTGTAAAATCAGTAAAATGGTGTTAATATTTGGGATACCTCTGCATATTACATCATTTAAATAATGCATAATGGATTTGAATAGGTTTTGGGGGCGATCCTCTGTACAGTTGTTTTTTCCTTTTATAATTAATAAGTAATTTGCAGAGAGATAATTTGATATTATGTCAATATTGTGCCCCACATCAAAGTTTCACCCACTAGTTTTTTCTTCATTGGATAGTTTTCTGCCTCCATTGTTCCTTCTGTATTTCTTTGCATTTAATTATACAAGATATTTCCCTTCTCTCCTGTTTATGGAGCAGTAATACTAAAATTCATGGATTCTTTTGTTATTTTTTTAATTAAATTTTTTTTCTAATTAATTTTGGCTGTGTTGGGTCTTCGTTGCTGTGCACAGGCTTTCTCTAGTTGTGGTGAGCGGGGGCTACTCTTTGTTGTGGTGCGCAGGCTTCTCACTGCGGTGGCTTCTCTTGTTGCAGAGCATGGACTCCAGGCACGCAGGCTTCAGGAGTTGTGGCATGCGGGTTCAGTAGTTGTGGCTTGCAGGCTCTATAGTGCAGGCTCAGTAGTTGTGGCTCATGGGCTTAGTTGCTCCGCGGCATGTGGGATCTTCCTGGACCAGGGCTCGAACCCGTGTCCCCTGCATTGGCAGGCGGATTCTTAACCACTGTGCCACCAGGGAAGTCCCTGTTATCTAATGGGTTATAATTTTTCATGGTAGGTATAAGGCCATTGATAAAGGTGAAGAGTGCTAGGTACTGTTGCTTCCTTGCAGTGCCCAGAGTCTTGGAATATTACCTGTATGTAAACACACATACAGCCATGGCTATCCTGAGTGCCTGTGGGTAACATGAGGGAAGACAGCTCGGGAACCCACCTACAGAGTGCAAGTGAGGAGTGGCGGCCAGGTGAACTCACTAGGTATTATCACATGCACTTTTGTTGGCAGGATCTGATCCCTTTATTTTTTTTGAAGAAGGACTTAGTATCTTTTTTTTTTTAATTGAAGTATAGTTGATTAACAATGTTGTGTTAGTTTCAGGTATATAGCAAAGATTCAGTTATGCATATATATATTTTTTTTCAGATTCTTTTCCATTATAGGTTATTACAAGATACTGAGTACAGTTCCCTGTGCTATACAGTAGGTCCTTGCTGTTTATCTATTTTATATATAGTAGTGTGTATCTGTTAATCCCAAACTCCTAATTTATCTCTCCCCCACTTTCCCCTTTGGTAACCCTAAGTTTCTTTTCTATATCTGTGAGTCTGCTTGTTTTGTAAATAAGTTCACTTGCATCATAGTTTAGATTCCACATATAAGTGATATCATATGGTATTTGTCTTTCCCTGCCTGACTTACTTCACTTAGTATGATCTCTGGCTCCATCCATGTTGCTGCAAATGGCATTATTTCATTCTTTTTTATGGCTGAGTAATCCATTGTATATATATACCACATCTTCTTTATCCGTTCATCTATCGATGGACATTTAGGTTGTTCCCATGTCTTGGCTATTGTAAATAGTGTTGCTATGAACATTGGGGTGCATGTATCTTTTCGAATTAGAGTTTCCGTCTTTTCCGGATATATGCCCAGGAGTGTATTGCTGGATCATATGGTAACTCTATTTTTAGTTTTTTAAGGAACCTCCATACTGTTTTCCATACTGGCTGTACCAATTTACATTCCCACCAACAGTATAGGAGGGTTCTCTTTTCTCCACACCCTCTCCAGCATTTATTATTTGTAGACTTTTTGATCATGGCCTTTCTGACTGGTGTGAGGTGATACCTCACTGTAGTTTTGATTTGCATTTCTCTAATAGTGATGTTGAGCTTCTTTTCATGTGCCTGTTGGCCAATGTATGTCTTTTTTGGAGAAATGTCTATTTAGGTCTTCTGCCCATTTTTTGATTGGGTTGTGTTTTTTGATACTGAGCTATATGAGCTGTTTGTATATTTTGGAAGTAAATACTTTGTTGGTCAAAACATCATTTGCAAATATGTTCTCCCAGTCCATAGGTTTTCTTTCATTTTGTTTATTGTTTCCTTTGCTGTGCAAAAGCTTTTAAGTTTAATTAGGTCCCATTTGCATATTTTTGGTTTTATTTTCATTACTCTAGGAGGTAGATCAAAAAAGACATTGCTGCAATTTATGTCAGAGTGCTGCTTATGTTTTCCTTTAAGAGTTTTATAGTGTCTGGCCTTACGTTTAGGTCTTTAATCCATTTTGAGTTTATTTTTGTATGTGGTGTTAGAGAATGTTCTAATTTCATTCTTTTACATGTAGCTGTCCAGATTTCCCAGCACCACTTATTGAAGAAAATGCCTTTTCCCCATTGTATATTTTTGCCTATATTCTTTGTCCTAGATTAATTGACCATGAGTAGTGTGTGGGTTTATTTCAAGACCTGATCCCCCCTTTAAACTATATACAGTCTGGCCTTGCCTATTCCATAAACATTCTTTCTTTTCTTGTGAACAGGGAACTAACAGTGAGAAAACAGACCACCTACAAATACTTATAGTCAGGGCAGGCTACATATTTTAAAGGGCCCAGGGCAAAATGGAAAAAGCAGGGTCCATTGTTTAGAAATTATTTCAAGATAGCAACAACAGGACACTAACCAAGTATGGTTCAGTTTAACAAGTGAGAGGCGGTCAGGGTATTACAGAAATATGAGTTACCTAGGATGAGGGTTGATCTTACGGTGGCTTCCTAGAAGAGGTGAAAACTGGGCTGACCCTAGAGAATGAGGCTGTCTCCCCTACATGGACCTTCTCCTTTTTTAGACCACAGGGTATTGAGGAGGATCACTTAGTCATTCTGACTTAAATGTCAGTCACCAAGAGTTTTCTGCCACAGTACATTCTAATTATCTACCTCTGGAGTTGTGACACATGCCATGGGGGGCATGGAGAGGTGCTATCCAGACCTCCCTTCAAGGACTTGTTGCCCCAGCTGCTGGAAGTGCTGCTAGTGGGCAGTCTTTAGCCATCAGCTCCTCTGGGGGCAGCCTGTATGCAGTGACCCATCAAAGTGGAGGTATAAAGGCCTGGCCATTGGACATGTCAGGAAACCCTGAAGGGCCGTCTTCATTCCAGAGCCCCCATGGGGTCAGCTAAGGTCATCTGGCCAGTGTTCCAGCTTGATTTCTCCCTCTGCCCTATTTTGTTTCTTCCCTCTCGCTTCTGCAAGTATTGATCCCAAGGGCACCCCTAATAAACATCCCAACACTAAACTCCATCTGGGTGTGTATCCCAGAGAACCAACTTGCAGCATGTATCAGAAAACATTCCAGGACTTGGGGAGGATTTTTATTTGAAAATTACTGGTTACACATATAACATTTTAGAATCACCAAATAAATAAAATACAAAATGGTGGAAACAAGGACTTTGTGGGTGAATGTGGTTACCTTTGGTTTAAAATCCTCAATCTAATGTTTTCTGACCAAAATGAAATTATCTATTAATAACAAAAGAAAACTATTATGTTGAACCGTATGAAACTGCCATTATAAGTTTAAAAAAAAAAGGTTGACTGTTAGCAGTTCCACATGGTTCAATCTAATAGAAAAAATACATTAGCATTTGAAATTTAGAGAACATTATACTTATGAATAACTCATGGGTAAAAGATATAATTGAGTTAAATTAGAAATTAGAAAATACCTAATACTATGGGTATTGATCAGTGCTAAGCACCAAAATTTGTAGGTTGCAGCTAAGGTGGGTCTTAGGAAACAAAAGTACACTTTATGTACTTATATTAGAAAAAGAATTAAGTTGAAAATTAAGTTTCCAGTTTAAGAATTGACCAAAAAAATCTCAAAATAAATGAAAAGTTGAAGGAAAGAAAGAATAATGTAATGAACTAGAAAATGTTTAAAAAACCAGAAAGGATCAATCAAGCCATAAAAAGCAAACATATAAGATATTGTGAATAACTTTATGTCAATCAAGTTCAAAACTCACAGGAGATCCACTCCTAGAGAAATAAAATGTACCAAAAATGACTCTATAGAAATAACTGAATAGTCCTAAAATAATTACCAAAAATTAACCAGACATTGATGGTTGCACAACACTGTAGATGTGATTAATGACATTGAATTGTATGTTTAAAAATGGCTATATGGCAAATTTTATGTTATATATATTTTACCACAATGAAAAAAATTAAAAAATAAGATCTTCAGTCTAAAAGACAATTGATCACACATCTGTCCTTCATTATGAAATCTCCTAGAAGGGCTCCTATTTTGAAAAAGTATATTTTCTCTCCCTTCTCTTTTAGAGCATATAATACTGTCCTTCTGTATTTTAACCCTATATTTTTTTTTTCTGGAGAGGGGATGCCTCTCTTTCATATAATGTCACTTAAACTAAGGTATATTTTTTGTTTTTCCTATTAGTTTTCTCTTACTATTTTAACCAGAGGTCTTTGGGTATGGAACCCAGTTCTGTTAAAGGAAGTGGTGAGACAAAATGGCAACTTCACACACACACTTCAACTAAATAGAATCCTTGATATAATTGGACAGGGGTATATAATTTGGGGAACAGTAAGAAACATCTGTGACAACTTTGTCTTGCACCTTAGAAAATGTGCGCTTTGTCTCTGGAGTCTCTCAAGGCACAAAAACTGAGAGACAGCTTTTATTGGTGGCCTGTACATCTGATCTGGATAAGAAAAAAATAGTATAACATAATAAAAATAATCCTTTTGTAAGAGCTTAGAATCGTTGGGTGAAGTTGGAGAAAATAATCCAAATAAACGAACATCTTGTATGTGTAAATATTTGTTGCTGGTGTAAAGAAAATACAGTATAGCTTATGTAGTGCAAAAGCTATTGGAGAAATGCCTTCGGAATAGACTTGACCTCATGGTAGAATCACGGTGCTGACTCAAAAATTGTTAAGGCTGAGGGCTGTCCATTGGAAGCGTTCATAACCAGATGGTCACTGTGAGTAATATCTGTCTATTTCATTTTGAAGTGCCCCTGAGGGGAAAAAAGACAAAAACAACATGTTTAAAAGTTTTAAAGTCCTCCTCCCTAAGGCAATGCATTTCTAGGTCCACTTCCTTATGTGAAGCAAATTATATCACTACTGGAGCCACAATTTAAAAAACCAGGGATGTATTTATTCTATGGAGGAAGTAGCCCCATTAACATTCTGATTCACAGATATGTTTTATCACTATATTAAATTGATAAGCAGAATCATTTTACTGAAAACCTGGAGATATATTAAAAACAGGGTGACAGAGAGGCTGGGAAATCTAGTGTCTGAAAAGGGTTTCTCATTTTCACACATAAAATGAGCACACCAGATTTGGATGTTAATATCAGGTTGTCATCCCTATATTTTATAAACTCGGACTGACAAGCATTGAAACACTGGCATATATGTATGAAATATGCTGGCATTTAATTTAACTGCAGCAAAGCAGTTATAGGGCCTATAGAAATGTGATCTGTGTATGGTGGGTCACAGGAATGAAAAGAGAATCAAAAGCTTTAACAAAGACTCAACCAAGCAACTTTGAAAAAGAAATGATACCAAATAATAGGACAGGTCTTTGCCAGGCCTTTGAGTTCTTGAATTCTACCAATTTCTAGCTGAACTGGAAGAAATAAAGGTTTTTTGATAAATGTATAATCAGAACATAAAGGAAATGAAATGCTGCCAAGTTTCTCTGTTCCACAATCATCAGTTTTTAGTAGCTGTATTGTATCTCAGTTCCTTGACAGATGTGCAGAACAAAATGAAATAATGTCAAGGTTTGTGAGCTGTTATCTCAAAATGTATTTCTTTGAAAAAGAACTTCAAATGTCATTTTTTTTCCCCCAAAGAAGAATGTGAAATGTTTTGTTTGAGTCTTTTATAACAGAAAATGTACCATCTATCTGAGGCTGACTATTGTCAGTATCTGAGTCGCCTAAACATAGGATTACGGATCTATTTTATAAAAACCTGGGACCAAATACATTTGTGGGTGCTGTCAACAAAGTTATCACGAGAGATAATGGACATCACACATGAAATAGAAAAGCACTGAGACACCTACCTTCATATCAAGTGTACTTTCTTCTTCTCTTGTTGCTTGCATACTTGCTACCCGCCTCCAAACAGCACTGAATATGAAATGCTATATTAAAATGTCCCTTAAGGAGAAAAATAAGAAGTTCTCCAAGAATGCGTGGACCCCACTCGGTGAAATCTGAGGCTATTTCCATTATAATGCAAGAATTTTAAAAAATAAGGCCTTTGGGGGTAGGCTAATTGCATATGATCTCTCTCCTCCATTTTTTAAAGCTAGCCATATTTTGTGTGGTTATCTATTATGTACTCTCTTGGTGAAACTAAAAACAGCCAAAAAACAAATGGAAATACTTTTAACTTTCTACTGCTTGATGGTCCTCCCAAAATCACCTGGTTCCTTTCCCCATAACTCTTCTCAATGCAATTTTTTAAAAGAAAAAAAATTTTTTAATTAATTTATTTTTGGCTGTGTTGGGTCTTCGTTGCTGCGTGCAGGCTTTCTCTAGTTGCGGTGAGCGGGGGCTACTCTTCGTTACAGTGCGTGGGCTTCTTATTGCGGTGGCTTCTCTTGTTATGGAGCACGGGCTCTAGGTGCACGGGCTTCAGTAGTTGTGGCACATAGGCTCAGCAGTTGTGGCTCACGGGCTCTAGAGCGCAGGCTCAGTAGTTGTGGCGCATGGGCTTAGTTGCTCTGCGGCATGTGGGATCTTCCCAGACCAGGGCTTGAACCCGTGTCCCCTGCATTGGCAGGTGGACTCGTAACCACTGCGCCACCAGGGGAGCCCAGAAAATGTTATTACTAGCACCTTTTAACCAAAATGGCCTTTGCTTCATGGTCTGCAATAATTGAAACTGAATACTGAAAATAAGCTTTCTGTGTATAAAAGCCTTGATTTGACCCTTCTCTTTCTCATGGTATAGACTACACTCTGGCTGACAGCGGAAATGAAAGAAGGCATCTTTTTCATAGGGTGGGTTATGAAGAGAGTTGAGATGACTGAACGCTTGTTAGCAGAGTCCTTGTGGATGGGCTGAGCCTGAATGGAGAGGCCCAATCTCACCTCTCTCTCCTGGAACCACTGCTGACCCTGGAAAAATCACTTAAGCTTTCTCCACACTGGCTACCACATTTGTGAAATGAGACAATGACCTACCTCATAGGAACTAAGTGATGGCCACAAACTGCAGGTTTAAAACATGCTGAGCTAAGTGTTGGGTGTGATTATGATGCTGCTCAGAGATGTGGCCCCTTAGTCCACAGAAAGTAGCAGCATCAGTCAGATTGAATGATGAAAACAGAACATCTCAGAGGCCCTTTAGTGAATCCTGTAGTTTTATCTTCAAAGAAGCCCAGTTGAGACACATTTAGCTCAGTGAACATGGTAACCTGGGTGGCAGAAAGGTGGTTAAAAAATTACTTTCTAACCTGTGACTTTGAGAAGTTACCTAGGTTCTTCTGCCTCAGTTTCTCCATCTGAGGGATAATAATGCCAGCTCAGAATGGTTGTGAAGATTAAAAGAGATAACGCCAAAAATATTCAATTCATGGTAAGCAGAACATGAGACCAGTGAGTGGTGGGTTTCTTGGCCCTCTTCCCCTTCTTCTCTTGGGCGTGGTTCATTATAGTTCCTCCAATGTAGATTAAAATAGTCTAGTACTTAAACTCCAGCTTGTAAATAAAACCACCATCATGAACTTAGATCTAAGAGCAACAGAGCAATAAAAGCTCACCTGCGTGGCTAAAAGCCAGCAAGCAGTGCTTCAATATATGTAGAATTCTGGCTCAAGACTGTACGTTCATTCTCCCTGAACTGCATGGCCCTAGTTCAATCCCAGTAACCCTCAAACTCCTCGTCTTGAAAGCAGGTCTAACTTTGTGTACATACTGGCAGGTATATTACCAAAGTAAAAGAGTGCTGTAGAGTTAGAAAGGATTTTTGCTTTTAACTTAACGGAATAATGAATATTCTTTTCCCTTATCCTTTCAGAAATCACCCTAAACAGCAAGGATATTGGGAGATAAAAAATAAGCCCAATCTTTGATGAAATCAGGAGTCATTTGAAATTCCAAGTGACAAAATATCTGGACAGGCTACTGGACAGGCTACATTAAGCAACTGGATCCAGTGGGCTGTGGCATGACAGAGATGGTATGTAAGGGGAACAGATCTCAGCATCATGGGAGAACACAGCTCTCCAACTAAGGGGCAAATGCCAGTGAAGAATCATATAGAATCAGTATCTTTGCCCGAAGCATGTATATTGGTGAGGTCCTAGGAGAAGAGAGATTTTGAAATGCAAGCACCATTGACTGCCCATCTCTGCAGGCTAGGGAGGAATACAGGCTTAAATGAATATGTGTTCTTGATTTCTCTCTCACTCGCTTATTTTTTCTCTCTAGGCCATGTGGAACTTCTGTGTTAAGCACAGAGACTTCCCTTTAGCCTCAAATGATGCCCTAGCCACAAC